>NC_133392.1:111474541-112094332 GCF_047511655.1 Castor canadensis
ACCCTAAAAACTAAGGTGGAGACTGCAGTCTCTGTAATCGTACACGTTGTGCTCATGTGCACTTTTGCCCTGTGTGAAGATGGTAGAAAGGAAAGAGGTGGCTAGAGAGGGAGACCCTGAAACACCAGGATCTTTAATTTCTATGTCTGTGTGCATAAATGCTCAGGTAGAAATGATGAGAGTAACTTACTGTCTGTTCACACCTATTAGGTGTCTTTTTCAGATTTGCTTTTTTGGGTTACTTTTAAGCCAAATTTGAATAGGTCTTTCAAGAAAATTAGTACAAGAAAGGGAAGTGCTACCAAATTTTAATTCTTTGGGTTAGTAGGATGAGAATTTTTCCTTTTTGATTCTTAACCATGTGCCCCCTTTTTCCTTGAATTTAGTATCATAGCCTCCGGCACAGTAAGCATTCAAGAATACGTTTAATTGTTGAAAGAATAAATAAAATTGAGAGGAGTATGATATGGTATATGTATCATCACAAGATGAGTATTTCGGTGAATTTGAAGTCAGAAGCTCTGGACTGAAGTCCAGGTCAAGAGGCAGCCACGACTCGGCTCTGTAACCTTGGACAAGTCGCTAACTTCTCTGGGTTTCTGTGACCTCCCCTGCCATTTCTGTACTTATATCTCAAGGTCTCTGTGAGGATTAGATTTAAAAAGCCATCCAATAAACATTATTTACTAGGATTCTGCAAAATGCTAGCAATGCAAGGCATCAGGAAACTGTAAGAGCACACAACCATTAACAAATGCAAGGAATTATTATAATAATAATATTCCTGCATACTACCCAAATAGCATTGCCAAGCAACATAATAATGGTAACTAAGATGTACTGACCTCTTACTGTATTCCAGGGTACTAAACTTTTTGTGCCATTACATATCCCAGTATGTGACCCACTGTGGTAGATGTTGTTATTTTTCCCATAGATCATAGATGGGGAAATGAAAGTTTACAAGAGGTTAAGGAACTTTCCAAAGGATTTGTAAATGCCATAGGCCACCTAGAACTCAGGCCTATTTGACTCTTAATATATCCAGACTTGGACCAAATCTTTGTATTTTTCCCACCCCAATGTTTTCAGTATTCCCAAGTGTAATGTTTAAATAGCTTTAGATACTATTTGGTGTAATCTTTTTCAGTCACGGTTTCTCCTTTTTTTAATTTCTTGGGGCTGGGGGAGGCACAATACTAGAGTTTGAACACAGGACCTCCCACTTGCTAGACAGGTGCTCTACCACTTGAGCCATGCCCCCAGCCTTTTTTAGTTTCATTTTTCAGATACAGTCTTGAGTTTTCGCCGCAGGGCTAGCCTCAGACTGTAATCCTCCTACCTACACCTCCCATATAGCTGAGATCACATGCTTGTGCCACCATGCCTGGCTTGTTTTTGAGATAAGGTCTCACTAACTTTTTATTTGGGCTGGCCTCATGCTGCAATCCTCCTGAACTCTGCCTCCTGAGTAGTTGGGATTACAGTTGTGAGCCACCATGTCAGGTCTCTTTTACTTAATTTTAAACAGGACTTAAGGCTCCATGATGATGCAGCCAAAGCTCAGGACAGAGACCAGATCTCCCAATTCCTAAATCAGAGTATTCCCAGCGTGTTGGGCCGAATCCTGTCTATAAAAGACATAGGAAGGATAACTCACACTTATTGAGCACGGAACTTCTGGGGATATCAGGGAGCTTCCATATTTTAACTTACTTAATAAAGATATTTTGAACAAATAGAATAGTCCACTCATGCTGATGTATACATTCCTGGAATGTGTCTCGCACATAGCGGGTGCTCAACCTATTTGTTCAGGGATGTAAATGTTTCAGGGGAGAAACTCTTGCTCCTTATTTTCCCAGGAAATAACAAGAGTACCCAAGGATGTTTTCCAAGTCTACATAAAATGGGATACAGGTTGAAGAAAACGTCTCTTCTGTATTAACCGACTGAGCCAAGTTTGCTAACCTTAAAGTAACTTCAACTGAGAAAAATGAGCAGCAGGGAGGAATACACACCACACACGTTTGGCATGGTAATTCCTGGTAAAAATGCTGCCCTTCATCCACTCCTCCAACCATGTAAGGCACTGCTAACAGACTATGGCACTATTTCCTGCTGATCCTGCACAGAGCCTCAGGAGTCCTCAAAAGCCTTGCTCCAGGAAGGAGCAATCAATCCATCCATTAGTCCATCAGTCCATCAGAATTGATGCTCACCCTTAAATCTGTTCTCCCTGGTAGACAAAATGATTTTCTTTCTGTGTCCTGCAGGGATCTGGACCAGCTCAAGTTGTTCCTCTAGCTCTTTGACTTCGCGGGGCGATCAGGAGGATGCAATCTACAAAGGTGTTCTTTGGGGCCATTCTGATTTGGTTTAAACTCTAGGGAAGAAGTGGTGGCCTTGATTCTACAATCCCTAGACAGGTGCTCTGCCCCTTGAGCTGGGCTCCAGCCCTTGGTTGTAGAATCTCTAAATGGGCTACTGTGCAAGACTGGGAAATCTCTCGGGTACTTTTATAAGTTTGATCACTACTGTTCTAGAATTATTGGGCAAAGCCTTGCCTATGGAAAGAACTGAAACAAAATAATCTGTAGAGGAGGTATTGGCCCCATGATTAGATTTTTCTACCCAGCCAGGGTTAATAACAAGATCTATGAAACAAATGTCTTACATATTCAAAAGTTCAAAGAAACCTCAAACTCAAAAAATTGTGTCAGAAATTGGGAAAGCTCTTTTAGCCACAATTAAGGGATGACATGTGCATATTAATATATTTAATAAAATAATTTGTGCCACATTAGGATTTTAACAGAGGGCTTGGGGTATAGTTCAATAGTAGAATGCTTTTCTAGCAGGCATGAGGCCCTACGTTCTATTCCCAGCACTGAAAAAAACCAGAATTTTCAAACAAATTTTTTTGGTAACCATAAATATGCACTCTTTGATATGGACCCAAATGTTAAGCTTTTAGAAAACACCACAATACCATCAACCCCTCAGTCTGATTAAAATCAAGTCAAAATCTTTTTGTAAATGCAAATTCTAAAGAAAGACAGTTCAAAGGTCAGTAAAACCATATGATGGTTTTGTGCTGCATCATTTTAAATATCATTATTCATGATCCTGAAGTTCAGCAAAATTTCTGAGCAGGTGTCTATTTAGAAAAAGATTTTTGGGGGTGGTACTGGGGGCCTCAGGCTTGCTAGGCAGGTACTCTACCACTTGAGCCACACCTCCAGTCCTAGAGAAAGATATTGTAATCAAAACTATTAACCAGCTCCAAGTGTGGCTAAAGCAATAGAACATCTGCTTAGTAAGTGCAAGGCCCTGAGTTCAAACCCCAGTACTGCCAATAAAATAAAATGTTATTTAAAAAGACAATATAAAGAGAGCTCCACAGTAAAAGCTTCACTTAGAAAGGCAGCACGTGAACATAGCATGGAATAGTAATAAAAGGAAAAGCATCCAGGGGTTCTTGTCCAAAAGCAGGCCCTGAAGAATTTAACCAACCCAAATAAATTAGCACAGGATGTCACAGTTACTTCCTTCAAGGGCAGTGCCATCTTACACAGTGTCGACATGGAAACCAAATCAGAAAGATGGGCTCCGATTGTAGAACCAGACCTTTGGGCAGAAAACCTTTACTGGGAGTAAAAAAGAAAACCTGAAAGGAGGTGACAGAGAACTGGAATTCTGCTTGTTTGCTTTGTTTTTTGAGATAGGATATGGAGATATGGCCTAGGCTGATCTTGAACTTACAATCATCCTGCATCAGCCTCCAAAGTGCTGGAATTACAGACATATACCACACATCTGGCTGGTTCTTTTTCTTTAAATACTATGTATATTTAATAGATTCCCTAGAATGAAAATTATCTCTGTGAACCCCAAGAAAGAAAAACATAAACTTAAAATAGACACAAATTATATCCAAAATGTATGAGGCCAAGTATGTATCAGTACTACCTAGCATTTTTTGAATGCTTACCTGGTGTCAGGCACCTCTCTAAGCTTTATACACATCAATCCCCACATCACTCCTGGGAAGTCAATGCTCACTTTACAGAGGGAGAGATGAGGCACAAGGCGGTTGCAAACCATGTCCAAAGTTAGTAAGTGACAGTGTCAGGATTTGAACTCAGAGTCCATGGTCATCATCACGTGCTCTATTCCTCTTAATATGTCTACAAATGATTGTTCTGTTCTGCTTTAGAAAGGAGAGGAAGGGAACCATGATCTTTTCTTCTACCTTTAAGCTGGGATGGAAGGAAATTTTCCCATCACAGTCTTCTCAACTCTGGCTAAACAACTGGATGATTCCGGTTCTCAGAGATTTAAAACAAAGGTGCCATCCTTACAGGCTGAGCTAACAGAACCTAGTCTAAAGAAAACTGATGACACCTTTTAAATGTCAGAAGCAAGGCATGTCAGTGATGACGGTGATGAGGGGCCTTACATAATTATTTTGACGTTGGCTCAAGAAAATGTGCAGTCCTAATGTGGAAAGAGACATGAAACATGAATGATGCCAAAAGCCTAGATCAAGTTCAAGAATCTGATTCTGGGACTGGTGGAGTGGCTCAAGTGGTAGAGTGCCTGGCTAGCAAGCGTGAGGCCCTGAGTTCAAACTTCAGTGCTGCCAAAAAAAAAAAGAATCTGACTGTGGTCCTTCCTTCCACAGAAGACTTGGGCTTTACATTCTTCCTGTATGTTTTTATGCTTCATACACCCTGAATAGGTTACATTGTTGACTAATTTATACCTGCTGGGAGTTTTTCTCTTATCAAAACCCAAAACAGCCCGGCACAGGTGGCTCATGCATGTAATCCTAGCTACTCAGGGGGCAGAGATCAGGAGGATCACGGCTCAAAGCCAGCCTAGGCAAATAGTTCATGAGACCCTATCTTGGAAAAAACAATCACAAAAAGGAGCTGTTGGAGTAGCTCAAGGTGTAGGCCCTGAATTCAAATCCCAGTACCACACAAAAAAAAAATCACTGACTACAACAGCGTGAAGCTTCCATAATGAAAATTCATGCACACACACACACACACACACACACACACACACACACAAAACCAGGCAGGTATAGACTTCTACCATGAGAATGCCTGTTTATGTGGTTGGTTTACATATTATTAAACCACCCATCTGATCTTTAATGGCAGTCCTGCTGACACCGTCTGACCCAGTTTGACAATCTGGATAGAAATTGTAGGGTTGGCTGTTCAATGGCTGTGACTTTTAACAGCACTGCTTTTGGGCCTCGAATCAATTCTCTCTGTTTACAGACCATTTCACAGCCCTTTGCCTGCAACATCACTTGTGTCAGTCCCATAAATACTTTGGTGTATATAATGCTTGAATTAGCATAATGGTTTAGACTCTAAGCTCTCAGTCCAAAGAACGACACGTCAACATGTTCTCTTCACTTAAGCAATTAAAAGCCATTATGCTGCTTCAGTGGAAATATCATCAAGGTTAAAGACAATCCCAAACAGCCCTCTCACCTTTTTATTCTAAGTCTAATAAATGAGGCATAGAAATTGAAATGTTAGTAAACAGTCCTACTTGCAAGCTCTTTTCGGATCATGCTTAATCAGACCCTCACTCGCCAGTCATTTGCAACGGATTTAGAAATATGTATATAAAATCGCTCATTTAGTGCAAGAAAATAGATTCACTGATTTAATTTCAAAGACATTGTGAACACTGATTTATTTTTGCCAGATTTAAAAGAAATTTTAGCATTAAGTCACATAAAAATATTTCTATACTCTTATTCTTCAATATGACAAAAGTTATGTTTTTGAACATGATGTTACTCTGACTTTTTAAAGGAGGAATATTTCCAAAGTCTTTCCACATAATTTTCTTTATAAAATTTTTTGTAAATCAGCTTTATTGAGGTATAATTTGCATCTAATAAAATTCAATTTTAAGTACATAGTTTGATGAGTTTGGGCAAATGTGTATAGTTGTATAATTACTATCATAATCAAAATACAGACTATTTCATAACCTTAAAAATCCTCATTGCAGTTAATCCCTTTCCCCTTTTCCTGGTAACCAGTGATCTATTCTCGGTCACTAGTTTTACCTTTTCTAGAATTTCATATAAATAGAATCAGACCGTCTCTAGTCTTTTGTTCTGGCTTCCGTGGTTTTTTTCTGTCTTTCCCTCTGGGTCATTGTGTAGGAAGCACAACTTGGGTGGAGTCTAACCATTTCTAGCTCAACGACCTAGAGAAAGCTATTTAAATTCTCTGGGCCTTAAGTTTCCTCTTGTGTAGAAGAGCGTGCTGTCACAGAGTTGGGAGGAGGTATGAATAAATCCCTGAGTCGTTGCTCACATGTGGTATCTAGAAAGTGCATTGGACTAGCCATGCTCTCTCCAGCTGTTCAACTCCTTTCCCAGCTGCTGCTACAGCCTCGCTGCTGTGACTGAATCCAGTGGTTGCCAAAAGGCACCAGGAACTTCCTCGGGTTCTGGGAATTTTCCATCTTGATTGGGATGGTAATTATACCAGTGTAGACATTTGTCAAAATTCATCCCCTCTATACATAAAATAGAACTTTATTATCTATAAATTACAATGAAGTTGTTTTTAAAAAAATAAGGAAATATGGAAAGAGATTGAAAAATATGCACTGATGTAAAAGTGACATGTGATGAGAGACATCCTTGACCCCAGCTGCATCCAGAGCATGCTGCTTTGGTCTAATGAGGTTGGTGTCACAGACTTCCTTAAGATCAGCAGATCTCAGCCAGAAAAAAGCCCTACAAGCAAATGCTGTCTTCACAAATCATCGTCTTTGATTTTAAGTTTCCTGTTGTCCTTGATAATAAGAGAGTAACTACTAATGGGATGAAAACAGCAAGAGCCACAGTTCTAGCCTTGGCCTTGCATAGCTGGGATAAAATCACCTGTCCTGGTGGTGTCAGTTTCCTTCTTCATACAACTCACTTTTAACCTCACATGATTCTGAGACACTGCAATGACTTCTGGCTGGAACTACCGGATTTTCTAAAAGCTTTACTGCTATACACAATGAATGTATGTGGAATGGCTAGGAGGATGGGTTTCAATGGCTCAGTTACTAGATTGAGAGTTTCCATATCTACCATCCAAGGTTTTCTAAAGAATCCCATAACACATACTTAACACCAGACAACAATGAATACAAGCTTGATTTCTTTTTATGGTTCAAAAACTTTAACTCCCTTCCACTATTTAAAGCTGCAAAAGAATAACCCAACTTTTCATGCTTTTCAAGTTGCTGTGTTTTGGGGGCAAAATGGGAGTGGGAGGTCTAAACAAAGTGAGCTATATATATACTAGATCTTCTATAATACCGCCTCCTACAGCACCTGTGTAACATTGCTAATAAAAAAGAGGAAATAGCACAATAAAGGCCTTCCTTGCTATGACAAGTGTTCTTTTTGGCAGAAAATTATCAACAAAATACCTCAGCACTCTGATATTCTAGTAACAATGTCAGCTTACAACAAAAACTGGGAAACATATGAACAGCCAGTTTTTAATTCTATTCAGCCTACTTGGACTATGCTAAGAGGAAAAACGATGATAAATAGCCAGAGGGATTTTCTTGACATCATGCTTAACTGAAATTTCAAAATAAATCAGTTGGGCTCATTTTTAAAGACCTCCAACTAAATTATCATTGGGTCGTTTTGTTTTGCTCCCAACTAGGTTTCTGAGGGACCGGTGGTGAGATACAGCGAGATCTGAAAATGGGCCACAGTACGCAAACATTGCAGTTTGGTTTGATTTAGTCTAACTCTCGTGTAATAACTTTCTTTGAAGTGTGGGTTGAGGAGCAGGTTAGGAGCCTGAGGCCACAAGCTCATCTTGTTCTTGTTACAACTCAGATGCCCTGCAGTTCCCATACTATATATCAGAGACTTGCCACTGGAGTCCCTGGGCTGATCAAGAGTAGAGCCCTGGTTCCCTGCACAGCAGAGCTATTGAGAGACAAACAACATGGTTGCGTTTGTTTGGGAAATCCTATTCCCTAAAAGGAAACAGGTGGGTCTTTGAGGAGTCTATAAGCCAGAGAAAGCCAGGCATTTCTTTCAAGGCAAGGGAAAGAAGTGAGAAAATAACCACCTTGTAAAAAGGCTGATGGTGTCCCTGATACAGGGAGAGGCAGCGTGTGTTTTCTGATTGCTGGCTGGTATCTTTCCTTCTCCAGTTTTGGAATGTCTCCTTCTGCGCAGATCTTCTGACGCAAGAAAATCTCATGTGATTGATAAGCAACTGCCCCACTCCACTCTGGGCTGATTTTTCATCAGCAAAACGAAGAGGTTGGATCAAGTGATCACTTAGGCCCCATCCTACTCTTAAATTTGGTGATTCTGATCCTGTGACAGCCTTATACACCTAAGGGACTGAACTTTTTCCTTCTACTGGTCACATATTTTCCTGCAGCCAGAGTCTTGGAGCTAACTTGGACCACGGATGATTGTAGAAAATAATAATACCTGCACAGTTTCTTAAAGTTTGTAAAATGATTTTACATGCAGTCTTTCATTTGGTCCTTAGAAAGATCCTCTCAGAAAAGAAAGTCTTACTGTCCTCATTTTACAGAGCCATGCTCAATGGGAAGCAGAACTTTCTAATCGAGCTGGGTGAAGGTAGAAGGGTCTACCTTCTATCATTGCTGCCAAATTACAACCTGAGGCTGGATGATTTCTGTCCAAGATTCTGCAGAATGAATGGTTCCTGCATAAGTAGGAGGTTGGACTAAATGACTTCTGAGACTCTCGAAAGCTTGCAGAGTACAACTTAGAGTTCTTTGTCCTAAAAAATCATTCTGGGACCCTGGTTTGCCTTGGTCTGTGAGCTGTAGAATCCTGTCATAGCTTCTTTTCTTAGAGTGCCCATTCTCAGCAAATGATGAAGCACCAACTTATTTAGAATCTGGGGACAGGAAATGTACTTTTATGGTACAAACACAGTTTTTCTTACCCATGCCCCTGAATACAACTGGTCAAATTAGTTCTAAGTCTTAAGAATGTCTCAAAAACCCTTTTCCTGCTCCGTCTCTGGTTCCCTGCCTTAGTTCAGGCCATCATCACCTCACCCACAGACTCTTCCAGTAGCTTCCTTATGGACTCAGTCTCTTCACTCTTACTTTATCCAGTATACCCTCTACAGAGCAGATAGAGCCATCTTCAGAAAGCACAATATAGCGCCATGCTCCTCTTTCTCAATAGCCCCCAACTGACCACATAAAACAGTACCAGCTCTTACCATTGCACTGAAAGCCCTGCAGCCTCATGTTCTGTGACTTCCCCCTGCTCCACACCACCCCCTTACACACCCACACAACCTTTTATGCTTCTGTAATGACAAACTATTGGTATTTTCTGCACACTGGTCTACTGTGACACATCTTTGTTGCTCTTCTTATATTCTTCCCTCTGTCTGAAATGCCTCCATTCCTTTCCAGTCTCCACCTTACATATTAGAAAAATTCCTATGTGTGTGTTTTCACACATAATAGGTTTGCCTAGGTATAACCTTTTGTGAAGCTTTCTTTTGACCTCCTCCCTAACCCACATCATCTCCTACAGTTAATCGTTCTTTCCTTCATGTTACCTGTGTGCCATTGTTATGTGTGGCTTTACTACAGCATTTGTTACACTGCACTGAAATGCAATTACTTCTGCATCTGCCTTCTCCACTGTTCTTGAGCAAGTAATACTTGTCTACAAATCCCAACACATGGCACAGTAGATCTGTTAAGAATTTGTTGAACTGATGTGACAAAAGGATCTCACAAACATGTCTATCATTTGCTATTATGTTGAACTTCGTATTATAGTGCACGTGAACACCAAGTTCTACAGTGGAAACAGGTAAACACTTGAGACTGTTCAGTAACCTTAAATTAAAAGGGACCCAGGGCTAAGAAAAAAAGACTTAGAATGGAAGGGGGGAAATTTGAACACATAAATTCCTATCACTCTTTCTGCTTTTGTCCTGAAAAGCTTCAGTCAGGAAGCTGGTCCTGAAGAACACTGAGGCTCTCGTCTTGGTCTTCCAAAATGGAAACTGAGGTCAGAAACAGAATCATTCAATTTATTCACTGAACATTTACTGAGGATATACTATGTGCAAAATATGTTGTAGCCCTGGGATAATCCCAAAGGGACATTTTGCAGCTATAGTGAAATAATATGAGTTTTAATATATGGAATCACAGTTTATTAATATGCATAAGAAGCCTCGTTGTTTAGGGTTATCCTACATTATGTACAATGATTAGAATAAACTTTATATATAATTGGAACAAAGTAACAGTTTATACATATTGAGTACTATGTTTTAGGACCTATTCTAAGCACTTCATTCATTCAATAAATATTTATTGACAACTGGGCTAGTGGAATGTCTCAAGCGGCAAGGGCACCTGTCTAAGAGTGAAGCCCTGAGTTCAAACCCTTGGTACCGCCAAAAAATATATATACATATATTTATTGACCAACTAATGTTACAGGCATTTAGGGATTCAACAATAAACAAACACAAAAACCTGTGTTCTCTAGGTGTTTACATTTTGTAGGGAAAGACACAGTAAATAAGCAGACAAAACAGAATTCCAGATGTGATAAATGATACAGAGAAATGAAAACAGAATGGAGACAGGAAGTGTTAGAGGTAAAACAAACAGGTTGTTTACTGACAGTTTTCAATGCAACTTCATTGATGATAAAATTTATATGGGGGGTAAGGATGACTTCAAGGATTTTTGTCTTAGCAAATGGACAGATAGAATTATTATTTGTTGAGATGGCAGATTGCAAAAAGGCAGCATTGGGGAGGGGGTGAGGATCAGGGGTTTAGTTTTGACTGCGTTATATTTGAGATGCCGACCAGATATCCAACTGGAGATGGAATGCAGCTAGTCAGGGAGATTGATCCAAGCTGGAGTTATAATCTGGGAGTAGCCACCATATGGATGATATTCAAAGCCATGAACCTGGAGGAAATCATAACAGAAAGTAAACACAGAAGAGCAAGGGAAAGACTAAGCACAACACTCCAGGGTACTCCAACAGTTACAGATTGGAGAACCGAGGAGAGATTGAGAATAAGTAACAGGACAGCGGGCTATCATGCAAGCCAAGTGAAGACTGTTTCAAGGAAAAGGGATGATAAATCATCCCTCTGATGGGGAAAATAAAAGAAAACCAAGAACCGATTATTGCATTTAACACATGGACATATGAGAAGCAGGTTGCCACCCACAGTAGTGTGCCATTTAGGATTCCCAACAACTCTGTGTGGTTGCTATCACTATTATTCCTGGGAGATGAAGACTGAGACACAGGAAGATAAGTAACTTGCACAAAGTCACACAGCAAAAAGGCAGCAGAATTGGCATTTGTAGTTAGGATGTGTAGTTCTGGAATATACCTTACCTGGGAAAACAACAAAATAGGAGAGAGACCTTTTGTGGGAAATGGATGGATGATAGAGAAGACTGGGAGGTTTTTGACCTGTGATTATGCCTGAGCTTTCTTTCTGTTCCTGTTGTTCAGAATAATCTGCTTCACAGCTTTTGGTTCCCAGCCAGAAATAAAAGGGACCAAGTGATTTTAAAATTCCATTTTCACAGAGACTTTTGGGACACTTGTAGCACATGACTAGCCTGGCTAGCTCAGTTGCACAGACTGCAACAATTGAAACCAGGGCGCCAATGCATCCCTCAACAAGAACAGGTCATGTTTAAAGAATAACTTTCTCTGTGGACATAGGCTAAGTTTTTGCCCTGGACAAGTATCTTAAATGCAAGTTCAATGTGATAGTTTATCTCCTAGAAAAATAATCATGCATTCTATTACCAAGGTATCAAGATCTCCGTCCTGTTCAAAAAGACATGCTATTTTGAGCAGGGCATAGTGCGCACATCCTTAATCCCAGCACTGAGGAGACTGAGGCAGGAGAATGGCAGGTTTGAGAACCACCTGGACTATAAAGTGACACTCTGTCTCAAAAAAAAAAAGATGTTATTTTCTTCTTTAGTGCTAAAGAGAGATATAGTTTTACTGCACCTACATCATCATAGGAAGGTTTCATCCTCAACAGCTCAGAGTTGAAAACTAAGATGTATATTTGGGAGAATAGAGATCTGTTTGTTAGAAAAATGAGATAGATTATATTCTGGAACCAGTCAGATGAATACTAAATCTGCACAAAGCATCATCAAAGGATCAGAGCCAACTATCCAGGGATATCTTTTAATAATTCTGGGAAAGGAAGTGTTTGAAATCAACTGTTGAGGGAACACTAACTAGTAACATGCAATCTACTAGGCTTTGGGCAGCTGATGCTGATTATTAAAAACCTCGACATCATCAGGCATGATGGCTCACACTCCTAGTCCTAACTACATGGAGGTGAAGATTGGGAGGATCATGGTTTGAGGCCAGCCCAGGCAAAAAGTTCAAGAGACCTCATATCAACCAATGGCTGGGCATATTGGTGCACACCATAAGCATAAATGGGAGGATTACTATGCAGGCAAGACTGTATTTCAAAAATATCCAAAGCAAAAGGGCTGGTAGAGTGGCTTGAGTGGTAGAGCAACCTCTTAGTGAGTTTGAGGCCATGAGTTCATCCCCAGTACCGCCAAAGCAAAACAAAACAAAAACCATCAGGTGCCAATCATAGTTTAAACTTCCAAAGTCTCACTTAATAAATTTGTTCTTCAGGTAACCACGCCCTGGAACCTGTGGCCAAATTCATTTCTACCCACATGGACTTAGGTAATGAGAAATTCATAATAAGCTTAAGATTTGATATAATTATGGGTGGTCAGTTTTAATTTTCATTCTCTAACCAAATTCACTAAAGTGTTTTGACCAAATTTGGCAATCTTTGTTAAACCTAGTTATACTTGAGATTACGTTGATGAATATTCTAAAATTCTCATGGTTAGAAACTATACTTAGCTGTCTTTTCGCATCTCACTTAAATCACAAATTTTCCACAATCCCCAAAGTCAAAATAACTATTTCTTTATTTTTGTTGTAGTACAAGTACAAGATTTCTTTCAATTCATGGGCAATATAACTTGTGGTACTACTCAATTGTCCTTTCACTCCAGGTGATATCTAAGGCTTGCTTCAGTGTCACCATCTATAATAAATGATGACTCGCAGCAGAAAGAAACATGAATTCAGACATTAGAGATGCCATGTAGTCTTTTAGGATCTACCTTACTCTACCATCACCCCAAATATTAAGAAATTATGTGTTAAGCCCTAAGATAGGTCTTGTTATTTACCTCAGATTCTTTTCAACTCCTGACCAAGTCGGGCTCAGTTAAGGTCACATCCACATTCTCCTTCTCCTCTATACAGATGTGCCATAAATAATTCCTGCCAGTTGTTCTCACTGTTCCATGAGGTCAAAGATCTGATGGTCAGACAACAACCAACCAGCCACCCAGCCACCCGGTCACTGCAAAATTTATGTATACTCAGTTTTCCCTTATTCCTTTTTAGCCAGCCTGGGTAAGGGTGGGAGGGAACAAAACAACAACAACAACAACAACAACAAAACCATGGTCCTGTAATGTAGCAACAACTTAATTTTTCTAGACAGATCCAAGGCAGGTTCTTAAAAACTGGAAAGGAAATTTGACCAACAAAAGAAACTGATCAGAAGATTGAGAACATAATATGACAGTGTGCCAATGACTGGTAGAAAGGCTTTTGACAGCTTATGAAACATTTCAAAATTATGTCCTATAAGCATTTCCCCCCTTTTTGATCACAAATAGCCCTTGAATACAAGGAGCAAAGAGACTGAGTAGTTTAAAGTCTGGACATGCCAGCAGGTAATACAATGCATACAGCCATATCCACTACCACAAAGGCTGATTTTCCCAAAACCTCCCCAGCAGTACATGAATGAAAATATGGATTTTTTCTTGCAGCACAGAGCTTAAACATAATCCTATTACTATCCTAGGCACCTATTAAACATGATTGAAACAACGCCCATTGGAAGTCCTAAAACCTTAACCACCAGTTTTACTTCTAAAATAAAGTAAACTGCCAAAGTTCTGATAAGAGTGACAATTTATATTTTAAGCAGTACAACTGGAATTTTCTATAGCTGTAGACAAAGGAATTCTTACCTAGATAAGTAGAAGAGCACCAATAAATTTAAGGTAGCTTATGCAAGTTAGGCACTAATGAATGTCATCTTCTGTTTTGTCATGAAAAAAGATCTTTCTGCTGCTAAAGGAGACTGATTTAGATTATGAATAGCTGTAGTGATTTGCAAAAATGGCTCCAGAGAGATAGAATGAGACTCCATATACTCATGGCACTTGAGGTTTCTGCCCTTTTTGTTGAAAATTAATTTGTCCTGTGGGTTATTGGATTCCAGCTCAGCCAATGTATATTGCTCAGTCATCACAAATTTACTTAAAATTTAGTGTGGCTGAAGTTCATTCAACAAGACAAAAGTCTACAGTTGAAAGCTTCTAAAAATCTTTTTAAAAAACTGGCTAGCAGTGTAATTGAAAGTGCTGGCGTTTAAGTAGGCTCAGATAATGTTTTGCAGGTATCAATATATACTATATTACTACACTAGAAATAGATTCTTCACTTGTTTTCCAAGAAAAAGCAATAGGGAGGATTTATCATCCTTTGATAAGAGGACATTTTGGTTGAAGTTTCCACATTCTGAAAACATATAAATGCCTAAATTCAGATTAGACTCTGTAATACATACCACAATATTACATTCATTCACATATTTTCTTAAATTTTAAAACAAGTATTTTTAAAGCAAACAGATTATACAACTGCTATTGCTTCCTAATCATAAAACATTACACTCAAAAAAAAAAAAAATTAAAAGTGCTCACATTCAACTCTTACCACAGGCAACTCATTTCTTACTTAGAAGGCTGCAGCCCAGAGGCCTCCAGACTGGGAGGGCCAGCATCACAAGAGTCACACTTCATTCAGCTAGAGCATCAGGGTACAGATTGCTTCCTTTTTGACAAAAGGAACACTAGTTTAGTGGCCATGCTCCTTTACCAACAAGAATGAGAGGAAAAGAAAAGGAGGTATTCTTCAAAAGGGCTATTGTGAGAAAATGTAAAGGTGACATTAAAAAAGAAAGAACTAAAAGCTAATTGTAGGAAATAGTCATTTTTAAATTAATAATTCACTTAAGGTGATTTTCCTTAATATAATCTATATTTCTTGCTTTTACACATTTAAATAATATATAACATATCAAACACACTTGTTTTCCTTTTGAAATTCTAGATGAATTTCAAGACTTATTTAAGCCAGGTGTGGTGGCTCACATCTATAATATCAGCTAACAGGGAAGTGGAGACAGAGGAAGATCACAGTTCCAGCTCTGCATTTCAACAAACAAGCCAGATTTGGTGATGCACACCTGAAATTCCAGCTATGGGGGAGGCATAGGTAGGAGGATCCCAGTCCAAAAAATAGCCTGGGCAAAAAAAGGTGAGACCCTATCTAAAAATCAACTAAAGCACAAAGGGCTAGAGGCATTGATCAAAAAGGAGCATCTGCCTAGTGAGCACAAGGCCCTGAGTTCAAACTCCAGTACTGCCAAAAATATATATATATTTAAGAGTTAAAATTACACCAGAGAACCTCAACTGTAATTAGGAACATCAAGTAGCTCCTAATTAAATTAATGATTCACAGGCAGCAGCAAACATTATTTGTTCATTTCATTTATAGAAGAAAGATTACTAGATAATAAGACTGCTTTCTATCGAAATGTTATATTACAGAGTAATCAAGAACAAAACCTAAGGGGTGGGGGGGCGGTGAACGTCTGTAAGACACAGGGCTAGGGCTATAAAGACAGAAGTAGGAGGGTGGCCTGGGCTCCAGAGCGAGTTGGAGGCCAGCCTGGACTCAAAAATTAAAATTAAAATTAAAAAACTTTCAAGAGAGTTAAACCTAACGTGAAAACATTAGTCAGATGTCATCTGATTAAGAAAGCAAATTGGGTTAGCATTTGGTGTAACTTAAGCCATAGTTTTGGACTTTTTTTGGATGGCAGGTTTTGTTTTATTTGTAAAATCTGATCTACAAATGAACTACACAACCAATAAAGTCCAAACTCTGAGAAGATCAGCACTTTGCTTGAGGTACACTCACACAAAATGAGATGCTGGTACTAACCAAATCAAGACACAATGAACTGGAAATTTCAGATTAATAATCCTCTTCCAGAGGAGAACTAAATAACTTTTATAGTTTTATCTATAGGTATTTGTTTCTCTGAAGATTTATGGTCCTCCCAACAGATATACATCTTTCACTTTCCAGATTAAAGAGAGATGATTTTAAACAGTTTTCTGACTGGCATAATCTCAAATTGCAGATGATCTCAATTTTCTAAAAAAAAAAACATGCTAAAAGTGAACTTGCAAGTCAAATGAAAATGACTTTGCGCATGTCACAAAGTGCACAGGGTCGGGGGGAGGTGGAATATCAGCATATAGCTAAACAAGTCTGACCTTCTATTACCAATCCTGAGCCCTGAGCCCTACCCTGTGTCAGCCAGATACAATCTCTACGTGTTTAACCAGGAATTAAACTCTTCATGCTGCTGCTGCTTTAATTGATTGATGCTAAAAGTTTAGAAAATATAACCTAACCAGTGATTACAAAGCGCCTTTAACCAAGCCTTCTCCTTGGAAAGCAATGGTTTCAATTGAAACTGGCAGACTACATTTTTAGGTTTCAAGCAGCTCTGTCATTCTACAAGGAATGTGTCTGCCACTTCACACGATAGCTTGAGCCGAAAGACATGTACTTTGAATCAGAGAATCAATAGAACACTTAATGGACAATTAGGAGAACAGCTGTAGGACTGTCAGAGACCCATCTGTACACAGCTCAAACAGCAAGCCTGGACAGGGCCCGGGAAACAAAGTACACTGCTCTAGGGCATTGGCCCCAGTACAAAACCTCCCTTTCAGTTCTCATTTAATGTTAATATAGTGTTCTTTTTCATTACAAATTTTAACACGTGTAGAAAATTATGGAAATTGCTTAAGCCATTTGTCAACTTATATCATGTGAATTGATCAATAAATTTCACTACTTTGTTGTTAATGTAGATAAATTTTGGCATTTAATTAAGCTCCAGCAAAAATGCGGCCACTTTTAATTTCAGCAGATGCTGTCGTTTCATTTGTAATACATAACTACAGGGGTAAATACAACCCAGTCGTGAATTATCACTAAATATTTATAGACAACATAGCAATTCAGAAAATAGACACAAAAGATTTTTACAATGAAACAATTACTGTGTACAAAATCTGATGTAGGTGGTGATGAACTCTAATAGGAGCTGTGAACAGAATCTTAATATCGTAGCTCCACAGAAGAATTACATATGTACATTTTCTCTTAGGAGCCTGCCTCTACAGATGAAGTCTCTATTCAGAAACAATTTCACATTCTTTTCAAAGAATCATTCCAGGTGGTAAAAGATAGTTTTCTAAGTTTGTGGAAGTATATGAAAATTATTAAAATTAAAAAGCTATCCCTTTATATTTCTGCCTCTCAAATTTGTTTGGACACAATTTAGGAGGCTTCTCTTTATGGGTAGAAGGAAAATTTTGTGATGCTTATTTTGCACATGATTTGAATTTGGGACAGAAGGCTGGTCAAGAGGACACTGGGGTGGGAAACAGATACAAGATGCCAGACAATGGAAAATGAACTTTTTAGGCTTCCTTCATATGGCCTGAGGGGCCCCAAGATGAAATCCTGCTCCTGACAGCCAGAAGCACCACAGTCTTACCCCTTTGTGGCATAGTCTGACATGATGAACTGCTGTATCTCATTTGAGAGGGAATAGGCTGCCTCTTGGTGATTTTGCTGGTGCCTTCAGGGAAAAGGGATTCAAAATCACATTGCCATCTCGCTGAGCTACCTTCCCACCATTGTCTCCAGGCTTCAGGAAGAGGGCTTGACCAGCTGTGCAATGACTTGTTTTCAGCAGAAAAGCAGGCCTGGGTGCTTGAGTATAAAACCTTTGTAAGCATTTAAAAAAATAAACTTTCAGAAATCAAAGCTGATTCCTCACTCCTGTTTTTACAAATGTCAAATTGGCCATCACCGCTGAGGCTGTTTGGCGCTTTCTGTGGCTCTGGCACAGCAGCACCTGGTCAGAGATGGTTCTCTAAATTCCGACTCTATTAGAGAAATTAGAATTAAGCAGCCAAAGGGAAAATGGATAGGGTCTTCTTGCCGAACCAAATTACTCATCTAAACTTCCAGCCAAAATTCTCTTTCTGGCTCACTCTCTCATGTTCATATTTCTTTTGATTCCAAAATTTAAATTTCCTAGGATCCAAAGCCTATTTTTACAACCCTAAAGAGTAGAACAGGGTGGAAGAATCTACCTCATCTCTAGCACAGTTCACGAGGAGTTTTCTCAATCTCTGAAATCAAGGTTTCCATGAAGTACTACTACAAGTGTTTTTCTGAGCCATATATATGTATGACTTTGGGGGAAAAATAAGTTATTGCTTAAGCTAAGGAAATACTGGCATTTGTTGATTTTTGTGTGGACACTGAAGAGTTAATAAAATTAAGTTATAAGATTGGTAGAAAAGCAAAAATTAAGATACTAAAAAATTGACATTGTGGTAGATTAAAGATTGTCACCAAATTCTTTGCCATTTCTCCCAGAAACAAATGAAGTCTCTTTTCCCTTCTATTGAATCTGTGCTGTTCTCATATGTTGCTTTGTTCGACAGAACATGTCAGAAATAACATTGTGCCAGATCCTAGCCCAAACCTTCACAAAGCCTGGAAACTACTATTTTTGCATTTTTCAGAGCCAACTGCTGTGCTGTAGAATTATTCAGGTTAGACTATCAAATGGTGTGAAGTCACTTGGAGAGTGGTCCTGAAAAATGAGAGGCCATTTTGAAGGTTCAAGCTGGATGAATGACTATAATTTTGCTACATGGAGCAGAAGAACCTCATAGCTGAGCACATCAACCCACAGGGTAGTGAGGAAAAACAAATCCTTCTTAGGTTAAGACAGAAGGTCTTAGGGTGACTTGTTACACAGCAATAGATAAGTGAAATTGAAATTTTATAATAAAAACCACCCTCCTTTTTCTTTTCAGATCCTGCACTCCTTTTGAAAGCATGACAGCTGGCAATCAACACCTGTTTTCCTATGTCACTTGTAGAACTGATCCAACAACAACAAAAAAACCCCAAAGAGCCAGGATACTAGTTGGAGGGAAGGGGAAGAAATATTTTTGAAAAGATGCTTAGACTAATTCTCTCTATTAGTTCCGTATTTTCCTCTCTATATAGTTTCACTCAATAGCCCAACTCTACATCCGGGCTCAAATTGGATACCAAAGGAAAGATAGTTTCTGGAATAAGAACTCCCTCCCTTTTTAAGACTGTACCCTTAAAAATCAACTAGTGACCCAATTTACTTAAATAAGGGAAGACTTTTTTAAAAAGACATCAGCAGATGCTCTGTTCTATATATGCTTTATATTAAAATTGCCAAACATAAACTCTTTAAAGTAAAATTTCTCTCAGCTAAAAAAACAAACTAGACTCCAGCAGTAGCTGTGTCATATGTAGCTGTGTAGCTTGAGCAAGTAATTTTATCTTTTTGTATTCATTTGTTTGTTTCCTCATCTATAAAAAAGAAGACATTACTTAGGCAGATAGGAAGTTCTCTTCAAGGCTTTGGTTGCTTCACAGGGCTGTCAGCTTGGGACAATGGGCTATGAGTGACCAACCACTAAAAGGAACTTTCTGTCTCCTCCAGTATCTGTGAGGTTTGAAAACTTCAAATGTTCCCTGTGGGGAATCACGAGCATGCATGCACGCATGTGTGTTGTCTTGTCTTGAGACCTGTGTGGTTTTTCCTACATCATTAAATAGCAGTGCATGACCTGTGCAGCCACTGCCTCTTAGCCTAAAAAAATAAAAAAGAAAACATTAGATTAAATGATCTTTAAGGTCCCTTGAAACTTTGCCACCTTTCAAAAATATCATTTTTTTTCAAATGGCCCCAACTCTCTCTTAATACCGTAGTATCAACTAGAAAGTCCTTCTCTGTTGCCCAAAGCAGAAATGAATATATCCTTTTTTTTTTTCATTTTTCTTTTATTATTCATATGTGCATACAAGGCTTGGTTCATTTCTCCCCCCTGCCCCCACCCCCTCCCTTACCACCCACTCCACCCCCTCCCTCTCCCCCCCTCAATACCCAGCAGAAACTATTTTGCCCTTATTTCTAATTTTGTTGTAGAGAGAGCATAAGCAATAATAGGAAGGAACAAGGGGTTTTGCTGGTTGAGATAAGGATAGCTATACAGGGCATTGACTCACATTGATTTCCTGTGTGTGGGTGTTACCTTCTAGGTTAATTCTTTTTCATCTAACCTTTTCTCTAGTACCTGTTCCTCTTTTCCTATTGGCCTCAGTTGCTTTAAGGTATCTGCTTTAGTTTCTCTGCGTTAAGGGCAACAAATGCTAGCTAGTTTTTTAGGTGTCTTACCTATCCTCACCCCTCCCTTGTGTGCTCTCGCTTTTATCATGTGCTCATAGTCCAATCCCCTTGTTGTGTTTGCCCTTGATCTAATGTCCACATATGAGGGAGAACATACGATTTTTGGTTTTTTGAGCCAGGCTACCCTCACTCAGAATGATGTTCTCCAATTCCATCCATTTACCAGCGAATGATGACATTTCGTTCTTCTTCATGGCTGCATAAAATTCCATTGTGTATAGATACCACATTTTCTTAATCCATTCGTCAGTGGTGGGGCATCTTGGCTGTTTCCATAACTTGGCTATTGTGAATAGTGCCGCAATAAACATGGGTGTGCAGGTGCCTCTGGAGTAACCTGAGTCACAGTCTTTTGGGTATATCCCCAAGAGTGATATTGCTGGATCAAATGGTAGATCGATGTCCAGCTTTTTAAGTAGCCTCCAAATTTTTTTCCAGAGTGGTTGTACTAGTTTACATTCCCACCAACAGTGTAAGAGGGTTCCTTTTTCCCCGCATCCTCGCCAACACCTGTTGTTGGTGGTGTTGATGATGGCTATTCTAACAGGGGTGAGGTGGAATCTTAGCGTGGTTTTAATTTGCATTTCCTTTATTGCTAGAGATGGGGAGCATTTTTTCATGTGTTTTTGGCCATTTGAATTTCTTCTTTTGAGAAAGTTCTGTTTAGTTCACGTGCCCATTTCTTTATTGGTTCATTAGTTTTGGGAGAATTTAGTTTTTTAAGTTCCCTGTATATTCTGGTTATCAGTCCTTTGTCTGATGTATAGTTGGCAAATATTTTCTCCCACTCTGTGGGTGTTCTCTTCAGTTTAGAGACCATTTCTTTTGATGAACAGAAGCTTTTTAGTTTTATGAGGTCCCATTTATCTATGCTATCTCTTAGGTGCTGTGCTGCTGGGGTTTCATTGAGAAAGTTCTTACCTACACCTACTAACTCCAGAGTATTTCCTACTCTTAGAAATGAATATATCCTTAACTGAACATTCTGTCCCTGAATAATTGAGATGGAGCCTCAAAATGGATACACATTCTTCTTTTCTTTCTTTCTTTCTTTCTTTCTTTTTTTTTTTTTTGTGGTACTAGGCTTGAACTCAAGGCCCCACACTTGCTAGGCAGGCCCTTTTTTGTATTGGATATTTTTTGAATATCCATTCTTCATAAAGTTCATGAGAAGTCAGTTCATGTTTTGCTTGTGGAAAAGACTTGAGAGAAACTAAGAAAGGGCTTTAATAAACATGGATGGTAATAACTTTGAAATGCATTCGTTCTTATGTCTGACATTGAAAATGCTGACAATGGAAATTATTTTTACTTTGGGTGGGTCTTCAGTGAAATCTTGTAAATATTCACTTATACATCTTTGCCTGTCATATGTAAGAAAGGAACAATATGACTCATTAATTCCACAGGCAATTTCAAAATTTACTAGTTTCAACCACTTATAGAATCAAACAGATCTGGAATTGAATCCTGAATGTATCAACTTACCAGCTGGGCATCCTTGGGCAATTTGCTTAATCTAAGTTTCAGGGTTCTTCTCTAGAAAGCAGATTTCTGTTTGTGGCATAACACTAAGACAATGCATATGAAGTGCCTAGAATAGTAAACATTGAATAAATATGTTGCATTTATAATGTGAGCTCCATGAAAGCAAGAAACTTGCCTATTTTATTCATGTTTCTTTCCCAATTGCCTCAGGATGTCTAAATAAAAGATTCTTACTCTGGTCAATTAGCTCTACCCTCTTCCCATGGCCTTGTGAGGCTGTTTACCTAATAGAGATTATTTGGTTTGAGTTTCGTTCCCTTTAATCTCCTCTGCTCACTACCAACAAGGTAAACCATCTAAAAGACAAAAAAAAGAAATCAAAGGTATAACTACTACAAAGGTCACTGACTCCTAGTAAATAAAAAGTTATAAGTAGGAATTAAAGCCAATGATGGCTCATACAGAATGGGAGAATCCCTGATCATACAGTGGGTATCTTTGGAAGTTGGGCTAACTTAAAGCCACTACATTGGCAACCTGCTTTTTATAGGTTTTTCAAACAAAGATTTTGGGTTATAGGAGATCCCTGTGAAGTAGTTTATAATTCAGTCTGACAGAGGAATAAAACAGAGATAGGTTCCAGACAATTTGCCACAGGTCAGTCAGAGACCAAACCAAAATTAGAATTCACACTGCTGAATTTCCCTGTTCATTATTCAAGTATTGACCATACTTATTTGCCTCCCATATTAAGAGAAAATCTGATCAGCATCATGAAGCAATACTATAAAACAAGGTATATAATATGTGTTCTTAATCTTCCTTCAGGGAATTCAAGCTGAATTTGCAACACGTCAAAAGAAGAAATCTTGTAAGATCCATGCACTTTCCACATATTAATTAATTTTTTTGTTTTTTGTTTTGTTTTGTTTTGTTTTTGCTACTGGGGATCCAACCCAGGGCCTTGGGCATGCTAGGCAAACACCAAACCACTGAGCTACATCTCCAGCCCAAGACCTGTGGTCTTAAAGATCAGTGATCAAAGCTTGCTCCCTGGTCTTGGGCAGCTAACCTACTGCTGCCCAGATGGAGTACACTTCCACATGAACACAGTTAAATGTGGCAAGCAATGGTTAAGGATCGGATTCTTCCGGTCCCAAACCTATGCCAAATCAGCCATCTCCAAGAACAAGGAGCCAGTACATTTGATCTCTACTTATGACAAAACCAAACAAAAAGATTCACTACAGACCAGGCTTTCTAGAATGACAGAGTTAAAACATGGCTATTTGCAAAGTTAAAGCCAATGAAGAAAGAAGTATGATAGAGCAGAAAAAGCAGAAAAGAGAGGTGGTGAAGTCTGTCAGAAAGGAGGCCAAACCACAAATACAAAAAACTGGTATTGATTACATTTTCTAAGTATTTGATACCACACAGTATGTAACATCAATTCATATCAAAACCAACTGACTATGGTCTTTTGCCACTCCTAGTCTTATATGCAGGAAGCTAGGAAATGAGTAAGTGACATAAAATGGAAAGACATAGTTTATGAGAAGTATTACCACAACTATAACTAGTGATAAACTTGAGTGTCTGTCACTCTTGTACCCAGGAATGGATATACCAAATTATCTAAGGATTTTCAGATAACTATAAATCTTTACCTTCATATCAGTATGCTTGTAGCTTTTGATGCAATTTTAAGATTCTAAGACTGGGTCTACCTAAATGTAAACAATGATAACAATTTTGGTGTTTCTTTTCTTTACAAGCTAATATTAAGAAAGTATCCTTCATTTTGTGGAGGTCAGGTTAACCACAATCAAGGTCTGTCTGTGGCTTGGGAAGAAGCTGACTTGAATAAGAGATGTGGGTTTGGTTCAAATTCCAAAGCATATCAAATAACTTTAATAGATCACTGAGAGCTGAATGCTATTTCTTGATACATTGATGTGTACATGGGCATAAAAATGTATATTTGAAGTATATTAATACAATTCTATCTCAACACATTTAATTCTTAAATGCTACATATACTTGTTTAATCTCCCATTTTAAAAGTAGAAAAGGTTAGATTATAACATCAGGTTAGCTCTCTTTGAAGCAGGTAATAATTAAGTTGATTCACTGTTGCAATTACTGTCAAATCCCCCTTAATTACCAGAGATTTTATAGCGGCTTCATTACACGTCTGCTGTAATGCATTGTGGCCCTAAGGAGAGGTGTTGCAGGAAATTCTGCATAGCATGGATAATTCTAACCTGCGGTTACAGCTTCCAGCAAAAGCTCCTGCACTGAATTTATCTTTTTTTGACATTTTCCCTGTTACTCATGCAGTTATACAGAGGTAACATTACTAAAATACCTAGCTAATTTTGAAAGTTAAAATTGATTTCTCCATAGATATTAGAAACAAAACAAAAAAAGAGAAGGATGGAAAAAGGATAAATTAGCCATCAATTATTGCTGAAAAAGCATTAAATTATGCTTAATAATGAATTCGATTGTGGCATTCAAATAGATAGTAGCTCTACACATCTATAGATCTTCTATTTCTTCTTCTTATGACGTTTTATATGATGAACAAGACAAAAATTATTAATGAATCCCAAATAGATAATCTTGCTTTTTTATTTTTCAGTGATGTCCCAACTAATTTCTGGAGGAAATAATCATTAAAATAAAAGGTCATTTTTTTAAGTTTCCCTATCACTGCTTGTTTTCATTGGAAAAATCTTTACAAATCAGAGCCTGTAAATTGAATAAAGTTCAAAACAGATAACTGAATGCCTCTCAAAGATCCCTTTTTAACCAAGGAATTTACTCCACAGAATATATTAGATTCAGAAAGGGCTGCAGTGTCAATGACACTATAGGCAGCTGTGTTAACAGTTAAGGGCCTGGCTTTGTACAGCAATACAGTTATTAAATTTCTCCAGAGACCATGACTCATTAATCAAATATTCATACATCTCTGTAAATACACACTGAACAGAGAATACCCTCAGAGCCCAGCATCCCCATACAAGTGCCCTTTCATGTACCACTGACAAAATCCTGAGAACATGTGGTCATGCTTTGCATTTCTAATGTACTATGTACTCTTCAATACTCTATTTCCTAAAAACAGAACACAAATGATCTTACTGATTGCAAGTGCTAGATGGTTACAATTAAAATTATTCCACTATTGCTTCATACCATCTTTTTTTAAAACAAGGACAGTGAACTGATTCTTCTGTTCTTTGTTTACCATCAAACAAGTAATTTTTTCCCAGGCGGATGAAGGAACCCAGGGCCATGCTCCTATTAATACAAGAATTTGTATTAGCATGAAAACAACAAATCACTACTTAAACTAGAGAGGCCAAATAACTTAACATATTAGCAGACATGAACTTGCTATATTTTGCAAAGTCCTCAGTCTGTTTTATGCCACTGGGAGTGTCCCCCCTATTGTATAATAACAAAAGGTCTTTCTCAATTGCAGCCTCTGGAAAATTGGGGTCTGAAGGCCAGGCAAAGAAAAGAAGGCTCAAAATGTCACCTCAGAAGGCTGCTAGGATCAGGCTCCTCACCTCAGGGTGGGCAGGATGTGCCACAGGAAGGAAGAGAGAAAAGGAGCATCTTACATAAACTTCCCACTAACTCCTAACTCTAACCCAGTTTCCAAAGCAATAGGGCTTGATTCCCAATGTTACTTAAATAGAAGTCTTTGCCACATGCCTCCTCATCTCTTCTTGTCCCCTCTAGCATGCTACTCAGACTGTGTCTTTACACTGTTTTCGAAAATTCTGTCAAAAAGTAGGTCTAAGACTTCCCTCCTTTGGTCTCCCTGTTTTCATCCCATTCTCCTCAGTCCTCCTCCACCACTTCATGTGTCACTTTCTCTAGCCTCTTCTAGGTCCTTTGGAACATCTAATTCAATATGGTATTGGGAAAACTAGAACAGAGTCAAGAGTGGCTTAAATCCCAGATCTGCATATAAGTTATCTTAATGTATCTGACTTCCAATTTTGTCATCTGTAAAATGGG
This sequence comes from Castor canadensis, assembly GCF_047511655.1. Taxonomy (NCBI): domain Eukaryota; kingdom Metazoa; phylum Chordata; class Mammalia; order Rodentia; family Castoridae; genus Castor; species Castor canadensis. The sequence goes on from NC_133392.1 coordinate 111,500,689, forward strand.
GATGATAAAAAAAATCTTCTTCCCAGAAATTTTGTGAAGATTAAACTAAACAGTTATATTTTATCAACTATGAGTTAAGTGCCCAACTAGTGGCAATTGTTGCTATTGGTATCATCATTGCAGTCATGAATCCTCTATCTTTTCACATTGACTCAAACTTTTCTTTTTCCTGAGAATATAAATTCCCTCCTAAACTTAACCAGCATTTCCATTAAAGTTCCTCTGATTGAAGAAACTGTGCATCTCCGCTTCCAGATGCTGGCTCATGCCACCTACTTCAAACACTCAAAATGCCCCAGCCCCAGATTTCAGCCTGAGATTCTACTTTTCCTATCATTCTCCCAACCTTCTAGTTTCCAAACTTCTTCATTTTAAATCATTTGGAAATCTGTAAAGCCTATGGGACTCCTCAGAAAAAAAAATTAAAAACATAGAGTTAAAAAGAATAGTTATTAAAATATTTTTAGTCAGGCACAGTGGTTCATGTCTATAATCCCAGCTGCTAGGGAGGTGGACGCAGGGGTTCAAGGCTAGCCTGGGAAAAAAGTTTAGTGAGATCCCCATCTCAATCAGTAAAGCCAGGTATGGTGACATGTCATCCCAGCTACACAACAGGCATAAAAAGGAAGAGGAACCTGGCAAAAATGCGAGACCCTTTCAAAAAATAACTACTGCCAAAAGGGCTAGGGGATGTGGCTCAAGTGGTAGAGGGACAAGAGAGTTGAGACCCTAAGTTCAAATATATATATATAATATATATATATATTTATATTTATATTTATATTTATATTATATATATGGTTGTATATAATAGAAATGGATGATAGATTTGCTTCTTTATCAACACATTAATAAATAATACAATAAGTGCTACCATAACTTCAAAGCTATGTAAATATTTTAAGACATCTGCATAAATTACAACATAAAATATTTCTGACTCCCATTAGGAACAAAGTCATGGTTACGGCTGATACTACATTCCTAATAAAGGAAATATTATGTTTAAGTTAGATGTTAGTGAAAATAAACATCTAATTTTTTCCTTATCCAACTCATGAACCCCTAAATTCTGTTCATGGGTTCATCAGGGTAAAAATTCCTGTACTCTTTCTTAGCACCATATAAATTCACCAAGTTCATGCACAGATTTGTATCTATATAAAACGAACTATAAGAGAAGGCTTCAAAATCCTCTTCCAATGTGAAATCTTTAAAGTGTTAAAATTAAGCCTCAGTTCTTCTGGTTTCTCTACCATTTGTTTTCCCTTCAGATCACCCTTTCTTTTGTCTCTTCTAGGCATCTACTTATGTAAGTACAAATTTCAGACCAACACTCACATGTGACCTTGCCATGTTTCGTTCTAATCACGCACTCTCCATGCACATCATTGCAGGATGATGAGCACACTTGCTAAATGACAGCAGTGCTCCCCAGTGTCACAGCCAGCCACACGCACCTCAAATATGCCCTGTGGAGATAGGCCACGTACCAACCTCTTTCATGCCTATGGACCCTGACTCTGGGTCTTTGTGCTGTTTCCTATTAACTCAAATACTTATCACATCCTTGCCTGCCTTTAAATCATAATAAACTTTTAGGATTCATCTCAAATGCCACCTCTTCCATGAAGACTTTCCTAATCCCTATAACCATGTTGTCAGATATCTTTTGAAACCAAACGTAATTTTACTTTGCAGAACTTCAGTATGTTTTTTCTTGTTCTACCACATGAGGTTTTTTTTGTTTGCCTTTTTGCATCTCTTCACCATCCTTAAGTAAATTCCTGAGCTCCATAATGGAAATGACGTCATTTTTTATGTCTCCATGTATTCTGTAGAACCTTAAAGATATTCAATATTGGAACAGAATTCAGATATTTTTGGTTTTTGTTTTCTAAATCTGTATCCCCATGACAGTTCAACAATAACAAAGAAGACTTTTAAAGTCTTTTCAAATCTTAGAGAATAAAATATTGAGAACACTTTGAAAGACTAACACATACTGAGTACTTACTGTGCATCAGGCAATTTCCTGTTTTACATCTGTTTCCTCATGGAATCCTCACTACACCCTTAACTGTTACTATGCTATGGTAGCTACCGTTACCCCAGTTTATATTAGGTAAGTTGCCCAAAGACAAACTGCTGCTAAGTGATATATATAGTCACAATGTGAGCTGAACCAGGCTGACTCCACAGGTTAAGCCATTCATTATGCCATCTCCACTGTGGAATACTGGAGTTTGACAGAGAAATTAAATATCTGTTTTTCCCTAATTATAAGGATTCATAATTGTTTTTCCAGACTAGTAGCACTGAATGAACATGGAAAGCATTACTTCTGAAGCACTTGTTCTGGCTCATGCCATGGTATAATAAAATCTATCAGAATTTGATAGGTTCTTATATAACATGACCAGAGTCGTAAGAGCTGTATTTCTCATGTTTTACTTTCAAAATACTTATCTTCAGTGTTTTGGGCCAATTTTATGCTACATAAAAATTTAGTAGCGCCTTATATTTTAAAAATGAAAATTGGAAAAAATGAAAAAATTTGCAGAAATTGATAAAAGTCCTGAAATTCAAATAAAAATGCACACATCGAGAATCAATCTTGAAAAAGAACAAAGTTGGAGGATTCACACTTCCCAATTTCAAAATTTACTACAAAGTTACAGTAATCAACCATGTGGTACTTGCATAAGGATAGATAAATGTAGTTCCTGGAATCCAGGAACTACAGGTGTAGCTCAGTGGTAGTGTTTGCTTAGTATACACAAGACCCTAGGTTTAGTTCCCAGCACCAAATGAAAAAAAAGTGAATCCAGAAATAAATCCTTACATTTACGGTCAACTGATTTTTGAGAATAACGCCAACACCATTCAACAGGGAACAGAAGTCTTTTTTTTTTTTTTACAAATAGTGCTTAGACAACTGGATACTGACATGCCAAAGGATTTATCTCATTCCATAGACAAAAATCAACTCCACGTGAGTAATGGAAGAATGAATAAGGGAACTAAATGTAAGAACTAAAACTATAAAACTCTTAGAAGGAAGTATAGCTATACACCTCTATGATCTTGGATTAGGCAGTGATTTCTTAAGTATGATACCAAAGGCACAACCAAAGAAAAATTAAAAACAGAAAAACTGGACTTTGTCAAAATTAAAACCGTTTTGTGTTTCAAAGGACATCATTGTGAAAGTAAAAACAACCCAGAGAATGGGAGAAAATATTTGTAAATCATACAACTGATAATCAGAATATACAAAGAATCCTTACAACTCAGTAATAAAAAGGACCCAATTTTAAAATAAGCAAAGGATTTGAATATACATTTCTTCCAAGAGGACATAAAACTGGAAAATAAACACATGGAAAATCTGGTCAGTGAGGAAGTAGAAAAATTGGGAGTCCTATGCATTCCTGGCAGGATTATAAAATGATATGTAGCCACTTTGAAAACAGTTTAGTAGTTCTTCAAATAGTTAAACATAAAGTGTCTATATGACTATCAATTCCAACTCCTAGGTACAGACCCAGGAGAAATGAAAACATATGCCCACACTAAATTATGTTCATGAATGTTCAAAGCAGCATTATTCATAATAGCCCCAAAGCAGAAACAACCCAAATGTCCACCAATTGATGGATTTTTTTTAAATGTGGCATATCCATCTAATGGAATATTATTCGGCCACAAAAAATGAAGTGTTGACACATACGACAATGTGCATGTGTGTGGTAGAAACATTCAGAGATGGGGCCTAGTGGAAGTTAGATGTTAGGGGTAGGGAACCCTGGCCCTCCTCTTTCACTCTCTTTGCTTCCCCATGAAGTGAGTAACTTACTCCACCATGCACTCCAACATACTGCCTTGCCCCAGAGCCAAAAGCAATGGGGTCAACTGGCCTTAGACTAAAACATCCAAAACTGTGAGCTAAAATGAACCTTTCCCCTTTTCAATTATTTCAAGTATTTTGTTATAGTAACATAATGCTGACTAACTCAATTGGCTCAATAAAACTCAAAAAAAAAGATCTCAGACCTAGGTAAACATTAGACATACATAACCTAATGCCACTAAACTACTTTAAGTAGCAGGTTATGCAATTATTGGATTTTATATTATCATTTATTTTGTAAACATGTCACATAAACAGAGAAATGAAAGTGATAAAACTAGTGACAAGGAATGTTGGTCTCATATGTTCCATGATTATTATCTGCATGACAGAAATAGTCATTGGCCTCAGTGAAATGCTCAGCTATGTATTCCAATAGAAGTCAAATTTAAGTCAGTTGAATATATATTCTACTACAAAATAACAAAAGTAAAGAATATACATGAAATGCTAGAACTATATTATCAAGATCATCAAAATGAAACCTCTATGATTAAAAATAATTGGATAGTTTTGATATTGATATTTTTATATTTAAAATTCCCTGGGGCAGAATCGTCCTTAAAACATAGCTTATTAAAAACAGATGTTGTTCAATTCCTTCACATTCAATTGTCTCAAAAGTTTACAGGAACAAATTACATACAAAAATAAGAGTCTCTCTAGGTACAGACATGGGTGGCAAGCATAAAACTAGCAGAACACAGTAGGTCTGGTCTAGGAACCAGTGACGAGTCACAGGAAAGAACACCATGCAAGCCAGAGGCATAAAATAGTGCTGGTGTGTAAATTAAAATATGAGTGAATAAGTGTTTGCCCGCTCCATCAAATAGAACATGGTTAAACAAGGAGAAAGCCACATTCAACCTACCGAAGCTGTTTAGAGAATGTGAACATGAATCTAAAATAGAAGGGACTATAGAAAAATGAAAGTAACACATTGGAGCAGAAAAGGTATGGGTGGAGTTTTTCCTATGGTGTATATTTAAAATACTTAAGAAATACTTTAAATGTGTATCTCTCCATTAAAACCCTCTGTTCTAATTAGACTTCCTGACCTGAATCATTATGTAATCATCCAAATCCCAGGACTCATATTAATTATCCTGTTAATCCTAGATCTAATCTCTGAATCTTAAATTCATTAGCTATATTTTAATGCAAGCAAACTGATCAGAGCAGTGCTGAATTTAGCAAGCAATATGTAAATATTGGCAAAAGAGATGCACATTGCACAACAGGGAATAACACTCACACAACACACACTAAAACTGTGCCTCCTGGAGCTACATACCACAGCAGCCCCAACCCACTGTCTGTACTCAGTCTGTATTTATTTCCTTCCATGCCCACATCCAATTTAAAACCATCTTAATCTGCAAGCCCTTTTAACTCATATGTTTTTATCTGTATCAGTGTATTTGCCTAGACATTCAAAACTTACTGTCAATAATTCTTTCTTTTGTTTTTAGACTTCTATTTCCTTTCTTTTTCCTGTTTACAATTTTTAAAAACCATGCTTTTCTCAACTTTTATTAATTTATGCTATCTTAGTATAAAATGTTTATATTTATGATTCACTTAATTTTTAATAGTTTAAATGAAAGATAGTTCTTTATAAAACACTTCCTTTATTACGCATAGATGACAATCTTGGAAGACTGAGTTTCTAAATTTCTGGAGGAATGGTTAAAGGGTAGCACAGTAAAAAAGTAATTTTTCTATCTAATAACAAATATGTATTTTGCATATTTAACATATTTTTCTTATCATCATGAGAGAATAAGCAGAATTTTATAACTGTAGTTGTGAACGTTTTGGGCCATTGCTTGCCACCAATAATGTCAAGGAAGACTGTAAAAAAGAGAGAAGGAAATGCTAACTCAAAAAATGTGTCTGCAATACCAACTCTAAATATAATATTTTTCAAAGTTTATAGGCAAGGAGAAAGCCTTTAAATAACTATGAAAGCCACACAAAAAGGCTTAAGATTTTGAAACTGACTTAAGATTTGAAACATAAAATGATATAAAATTTATATTTTAGAATCAATAGGATGCTTCCCATTTTACCTGGTCTGAGGTTTCACCCTAGACTATCCAGTATAAATGCGCAAGTGAATAGCATTCACTGAGTTGTGACTGATCAACAATAACACTGAAGCTATAGAAGATATATCATAAATACTTATTCTAATTTTGGAAGACATTTGCTCTTCTTTTTACAGACAATAATAATTCCTTTTCTTTCCAAGAAATTGCTTCTATAACATATTCTACAAATTATCAGTTTCATTCTCATCTTTTATCTGTTGTAATAACAATATTTAGTGATATAATATTTACAAATTATTTCTTCATGATCTGCCCTTCCTCTTGTTTCCTGTTTGGGGAAAATATTCACAGAATATGTAGTCAATATTACTTAGATGTCAAATGGAAGCTACTGAAGGTGATGTGTGCTAAACCATGAAAATGAAACTTCTCCCTAGTAGAAGGAAATTAGAGAAAAAGAGAAAAACTGGGTTAGTGGGACTTAACTGGGTTAGTGTTTTCTGGCATGGAAAACAATAGGTTTCTAAATTGGATAGATTATACAAATAAGTTATTTTGCTCTTTTTTTTACTTTAATTCCTCTAAACCAAGTTGGAATCAACATATACATTTATGTTTGCCATTGGACAATGTTAGACCTAAGGTTAAGAGAACACAAAAGTGAACTAAATTTTTAATCCTCTGAAGTTATCTTCTCACTAATACAGACTTAGTGAGAGCTGGCTTAATGTAAAAACAGAAAAATGAATACCTCAGGGAAATTTTTATACATAGTTATATTATAAAGAATCTTTTCATTCACGCATTCAGCAAATGATGACTTTCCAACCTGCCTGACAGTGATTAGTATACTGACAAAAAGAGATTCAAAGTGTCAAATCTAATGAAGAAGAGACAAAAGAAACCTTCAGTATCAAAAAATCCCATCAAGAATTTTAAAAGTTCATTTCTGAAATGTTAATGGTAAAATCCAGTATCTTAATATTGATATCTAAATGGAAGACCCACCCCCACCATGATTCTAACAGGACACCAGAACCTCATCCTTTTTGATGTTTCTTTATTCCAGGTTGAGTAAGTTTACTTACTAAACTTACTGGCTCTTTGAACTTGAAATGAAATCTGTATTCAAAACAAAGTGTGAAACTAGGATATATAGTACTTCTGTTCCAAACCTAATGATCTGGTTTTGTTGCAGCCTTCCCAATAAAAATTAGCCTAAGTTTTGTCTAGTCCTCAGATGAAGTCAAATTAGTAAGTAAGCAAGATAAATGCATTGGCCTCTCTCAATTTTCATTCATGCATTCACTCACACACATATATCACTGAATATTTATATATATATATATATACTGTTATGCTAATAAATTGGTTTTAAACATTTATTCCCAATGATGTGGATGATTGTATTGTAAAATTTACTTGTTTTGTTTGTACAATCATCTGAGTACAACATTTTCAGTACAATTCAAAGCAAAGAAAGTTGCTGACTCCTCTCACTTTACCTTTGTCCAGGTGCAATTTTGTCTCATTCCAAAGTCTACTTAAAAATGACCCCTATATATGCTGAGAAAACAACAAGGCTATTCTGAAACACTGAGCTTTTATCTAGTTCTTATAAGCAAAAATTTATAATGATCCATTATAAATTTCTGATCCATTTGAAGGTACAAGTGCTCTCATTTTGATGTGTTTACTTCAAATCTGATCCTGCATATCCACAGTAAAACACAATAGCACAGATGAGATGACTGCAGCACATAAAATCCGTGCACACTGGCTTCTTCTTCCTACACAGCTCTGGCATTCTAGGAAAATTAGTATTGGACTTAATCTGTCCATATTTTATCTAAGTAAGGGAAAATTTAGATTTTAGACTATTTCAATCCAATAAACCATCCTTACTGGGAAATGTCAAACCTGATCTCTCTCATCAAGCATACTAAAGCAGTCTGCCCACCTCTGTTTCAGCTTTAAATAAATAGGGTTTTCTGATGGAAGAGATCAATGACTTTAGATGATACAAGATTTTATGTCTTTATAATAAGTCACCTTTCCACAATGAAACACAGGGGGTCCATAAAATAAGTTAGTATTTTGTTTTAAAGCAACAATACTATTTGTTTTCATTATAAATAAACAGAATTCATTGGAGATAACGACTTTTCAAATGAAAGGATTAAAATAATTCCAACATTAAAACCAAAACAAAGGCATAAATGTTCTCATATCTTTATTATTCATTTTATAATCCTGGCTTTATAACTCTTGTATTTTTATATCACAAATTTGCCTTTAAGTAACACAAAATACACATAAGGCGATTTACCTTGTGAATGGTCTCAACTCCCAAACACCACTGCACTGCTTTATACAAATAGCAAAAATCAAAGGGAAGAATATTTACTGATGTCTTTCTTGGTATTTATCATTAGATTTAGAATCTATATAAGTTGAATTCCCACAAAATTTCATTCTGAGATAGGAAGCAAACACTACTACTGTTTTAAAATTTCCTTAACCCAATTTGAATGGGCAGTTGCTATTAATAATATAACCTTTAAATATATGAAGAAAACCAATACTTATACTCACTCCTCATAGAAGGCTCAATAGCAAGCATAAGAGCAGCCATTATAAAATTATATTATTGCTAAGTACTACCTTAACTCAAAATTCCATTTATAGAATTATATGCACATCACAAGTAACAAATCCTATTTAATTACCAAGATGCACAAATCCTATTTAATTACCAAGATGCACAAATCAAAAGTGTATCCCCTGGCTACATCAAAAGCAGGAGGCTATGTAGCACTGATGACTCACTCACTGGTCTCCTGGTCACAAACAGGCTTTTGAACTAGGTTAGTCATCATAGTCTTTGAGGAGGCCAACCAAAAACCTCCAGGAGGCCAATGGACTCAGGTGGAAGACTCTGAAGACTAAAAGGCTTACAGTTAAGGTAGTGTTTCATTAGCAAATCTTACCAAAAGAGGAATGCAGCCAGAATCACTCGACATTTATTAGAAAGCAAGATTCATCAAATCATTTCTCTTTCAGAAAAATATCTTTAAACTTTTGTATTTTCAAATGTTCTCTTTTAAAAGAACATATAAAATTAAGATATTTGTAAAAAATAAACAGTTTTGAGTGTACTTGTTTCTCTTCATTTTTTTCCCATTCAAATGAGTTCTCAACAAGCACAAATGTGTTAGTTTTTAAAGTAAGACAAATTCTTCTGTGCTAAATCTTTTTAATCTTTTCTTTTCATCCTCTGAGAAAAGGTCTTCTTCATTGGATGCAGTAGATGTAAAATCATAGTCTCTGGAATGGCCATTTACAAAAGTAAACAAGGGATATTTTTCCTTAGAAGAAATTTTCAGTATCTGTAAGAGAAAGTACACAAGAATCCTTATAGATTGTAATAGTGCACATGAGGACCACACGACAAAATCTAACATTTTATCCCTGCACCTCTCATTAGCTTGTCTTGTTACATTTATTCAGTGTTTTTACTGGCTAAAAGATTAAAGTGGAGCTATAGTTTATTTATGGGTAAATACATGCTTCTTCATTAAGACTAGGTCATTAAAAATTAAGTATATGATCACTCCCACTTCCAGTTCCCACAAAGTCTTCTTGTCACATTACTTTGAAGTCATACTAAATAGTTAAATTGTAAAGAGGACATGGTGGTGCATACTTATAATCCCAACACTCCAAAGGCTGAGGTAAGAGGATCAAGAGTTTGAGGCCAACCTGGACTACGTAGCAAGACCCTCTCTCAAAAAAAGTTAAAAAAAAAAAGTCACATGATTTATCTTCTTTTGGTAGTAACAGACAATAGAACAAAATGGTAACATTGACTACGGTGAAATATTGTGAAAAGCTGTTTGTTAACCTAACACAGATAAAAGAAGCATTAAACGAGCTAGAGGGTCCATTCTAATCCCAATTCTGAAATTTACCTCAATGTGACCCTGGACAAATCACTTCACCCATCATCTATAAAATGGGCCAGAAGACATTCAATTTCCCTATTTCAGAGAACTGTTAAAAAGACCAATAGAAATAATGTAAAGTTATTTAAAATTAAGGTTGGCCTCTTCAAAGATTCCTATACTAAAAAAATAATTTGACTAAAAGATTTCTGTAATAGTAAAGTCAATGTGAAAAATCGTGTTTGCCTACTTAATAATGATCCACTCTTTATATATTACCTTCTAGAATTGTGCTATATACAAAAATAGCAAACCCTAGAATTTTATGAGGATACCTACAATCTTTATAGTTTACAAATTTGGGTTCTGATGGCACTCTGTAAAATTTTAAATCTTTCTATTAAATGAATTCTATTGAAATATTTAAACAATTTCCAAAAAATTAATAAAAACTTTAAATAAAGAATGTTTTGACAGATTTTTTTTTTTTTTGAGACAGGCTCTCACTATGTATCCCATACTGGTTTTGAATTTTTAATCCTCTGCTTTCTGAGTCCTGGGATTATAGGTGTATGTTCTTTTTTTCTTTCCTTCGGGGAAGAAAGGGGGAGCAGTGGTGAGTTTTGAACTCTGTCTGCTTCATGCTCCACCACTTGAGCCATGCCTCCAGTTTTTTTTACTTTAGTTTGGTTTTCAGGTAGGGTCTTGTGCTTTTGCCCAGGCCAGCTTCAGACCATGATCCTCCTACTTCTACCTCCTGAGTTGCTGGGATTGCAATTATAGGTATGCGCCTACCCCCCATGCCCAGCCCAGAAAGACATTTTTCTATTGGTAATTAGCACCACATAAGGATGCTGAAAAGTTTATTTGGGTTACAGAGAACACTGAAAAAATATCAACAGTGCTTACATGTATCATTAATCATGATGAGTTACATAGTTTTAAAATGGTAATTTTAGAGGTGAAACTAAATTTTCTTAAATATCAATGTTCAACCAAAGAATCATCAAATTCTTTAGATTCTCTTGAAGCATGGCTTAAATAAATAGGCAGGCCCAGAATACAGATATAATGTTAAATTAAAACTGTTCAATGAAACATTTAATATAAAATACATATTTTAGTTGCAGGGAAATGAACCATTTAAAAAAAATGAAGTACTAAAAAAGTAGAGGTGATGAAAAACAGATCTTATAATTTATATCATGCTTCTAGTTTATACACTGCTCTAATTTATTTTATTACATCCTACAAAAAAAGAAAGAACGGCAAAATGTGGAAAATAAAAATAAGAGGCAAAGAGGGCTGGCATCTGATGAATCATCTTTCATCACCAGCCAATAGTTGGAATACAGTCCAAAATTGTTTCATTTTACATTCACTTAATGTCACTTATAAAAGTCCAGTATCTAATGGGCAAGTATCCACATTACATCATTTGCAGATCAACACAGTAGCACTAACATTATAATGTCTCATTCTTTCTTTCAAGATCAAGAAAGAAGTCATTTAAGTATAAGACTAAGTTGCTCATCGATATCAGATTTAAATCTGTGCCCAGGGGAAAAAGTCAGAAACGTTTACCCTTTAATTATAAAGCATACCTACATTTTCCAAACCTTCTTGCAATATAAAAGACTTCTTATGTACAATATTTATTGATTCAAGTTTTGAGAATAATCATTCTCCCAATTTTTCTCAGTTTATTTAAAAGAATTTTAAAGACCATCAAATGAAAAAATATACTAAAGGTTTATCCAAATTAGTTAAAAACACATGTACACACAAAACCTGCACACACACATTTATAGCAGCTTTATCCATAAGTGCTAAAACTTGGGAGTAACAAAGATGTCCTTTAACAGGTGAATAAATAGTGGTCACCCAAATAATGGAACATTATTCAGTGCTAAAAAGAAATGAGCTAAAACCATCAAAAGAAACTTTAAGTACATAATGTAAAGTGGAAAAAGTCAATCTGAAAAGATCACATGCTGTATGATCTCAACGTATGACATTCTAGAAAAGGCAACACTATGGAGACAGCAGAAATATCAGTGGCAGTTGAGGATGGACACTTAGCTGGCACTACCTCCAAAGAGATCAATTACTACACTTATGGAAGGGATTTTGTGCGCAGTGGTTCAAAGGCCACCAGGTAGACTACAGACAATGACAAAAGGTGCAGTCTCTCCTTTTACAGATTGAATTCATCACAAATTTACCAAATCAAGAACTCCAGATAGGCCTTCAACCTGCAGATCATGAAAAATATGGTGGTGATCCACAGAACTCTCATAAACTGCCCACCATTACCAGAATAAAAAGTGCAGAAAGACCTCCATATTGGGAAAAAGATATAGTAAAGATGCTTGGATTACAAGCACATTCCCCTCAAGTTCACAAGAATATCTCTTCAATGAATTCCTTTCAAGTGAACTCTAAACACTTGGTAAGAATCAAGCCCCTAACTGCTGCCACAAGGACTTTCAACAGAAGAGAATATGTCAAGAGCACTGGGGAATTAGTAAAACAGTGTTAGCTAAAGCCCATGGAGCAGGAAGAAAACTACTGATGTCACAGCAGCTTCATATTAAGAAATGAAATCCTTTTTATTAGCATACACTAGTAGTACAAAGGGATTTCACTGTGATAACTGCATAGATATGTACAGTGTACTTTGAACAAATTCACTCCCTCTATAAGAAAATCATTTGTATTTTGGGCAGGGGGGAGAAATGACCCAAGCCTTGTATGCACATATGAATAATAAAACAATAAAAAAAAAAAAGAAATGTTAGACATGGAAAAAAAATCATTTGTATTTAAAGTTGATTTCATTAAAATATATTTTAAATACGCCCCCCCCAAAAAGAGATCTGTGGCTCAGAAGAGAAAAGGATGAATGGGCAGAGCAAAGATGACTTTTATGGCAGTGAAACTATTTTGTATGATACTGTAACAGTGATATGTGTCACTATATATTTGTCAAAACTCAAAACCCATGGAACGCACAACACATACAGTAAACTTTAATGTAAACTACTGACTTTGGGTGATAATGATGTGTCAATTCAAGCTCATCGATTGTAACAAATACAATACTCTGCTGTGGAATTGTTTTGTGGGGGGGTGTTTGTTTTTTGGTGGGACTGGGGTTTGAGCTCAGGGTTTCGTACTTCCAAAGCAGGTGCTCTACCACCACTTGAACCACACCTTCAGTCCATTTTGCTCTGGTTGTTTTGGAGATGGGGTTTCACAAACTATTTGCCTGGACTGGCTTCAAACTGTGATGCTCCCCATCTCAGCCTCCCAAGTAGCTAGGACTGCAGGCATGAGCCACTGGCACCCAACTTGTTGTGGAATCTTGATAGTGGGGGAGGAGGTATATGGAAACTCTACTTTCTACTTAATTTTCTTGTGATGCTAAAAACTCAAGTCCATTAAAATATATTGGTGGAGAGCTGAATAAAAGGATCAAGGAAAGCAATAACCTACTAGCATGTAAACATAATATAGAAAATAAGATGTAACTTTAAGACAAATAAAAATGGAAATGCCAAAGAAGATTTAGAAGTTATCTAGCTCACTCTCATTTTCTAAATGGAAAAATTCAGACCCAAAGGGTTCAAATGACAACATGATCACTAAAGATGACATAACAAGAGCAAGAATAACCAACTGGTAGTGAATTGCTAGAATATGTAACTTCAATGACTTATCAATGTGCCTTTCAAATATTTTACATAGTTCTGAATATCATACCAAGAATATTTTTTCAGGCTTTTTTTTCTTAAAAAAAGAATAACCACTGATTTGAAATTTTGATTCTGAAAACTATTTTAAAAAGTGAAGTTCAGTTGTCCTTTTTTTAAATAACAATGGCTGCATTGACAAAATCTTAATCTTCCCAAAATAGGTAATAAAATCTACATGAAAAATTCCAAATTAGATTATGTATATGTGATATGATATGTCACTAATTAAGACCCTATGTAAAGTAAAAACTAACATAAATTATTTAATAATTTAGGGAGGTGTTTATTATATGATCCTAAAAATAATCCTGTGTAAAAAGATGTATATAAAACTTAATCTCAAGTATGATGAAATAATTTTAAATATGTATCTTGAAAAAACTAGAAGGAAATATAGCAAAATATTAACAGTTGTCTTAAATGAAAGAATTGATTTTTTATATACATACTTTTCTTTGACAGTTACTGGGGTTTGAGTTCAGGCCAGGAACTCATCATGATCCTCCTTATTTGTGCTTCCTGAGATGATAAGCACATACACCATACCCAGCTTTTGCTGTTGAGATGGGGTCTTGCAAACTTTTTTTCTGCTGTTGAGGTGGGGTCTGTGGGCTGTAATCCTCCTAATCTTAGTTTCCCAAATAGCTTGAGATGATGATAGGCACATGTCACTGTGCCCAGCTACTAGTTGAGATGGGGTCTTGCAAACTTTTTGCCTGGGCTAGCCTTGAACTGTGATCCTCCGGATCTGTTTTCCTAGTAGCTAGGATTACAGTCATGAGCCACTGGCAGCTGGCTTCTTTTTTTATACTTCTAGTTTCCAAAACTTTTAACATGTATTTCTTCTTATAAATTAGGAAAGAGCCATTTTTTAAAAATTCAAGATAAATGAATTTACCATCTCCTACCTGATTTTCAAAAGTGACTCCAGTGGTTTGCTCCAACAACTTTAGAACAGACAAGTCTAAACTCTGTTTTATTTTAATAGCATAGCTAAAGATACACTGAAGCTGCTTTATTACCTAAAAAGCAAATTGTAGATTTCTTTCTAGAAGGTCAGATATTTTATAACACTTTTTCTATGTACTGAATTGACAGGTTTCAGAATTTACCAAGGAAAAAGCAAGAGGACAGAATTTAAGCAATTGATTCCATCACAAAGCTAATAGTTAGAAAAACAGCAAGAGACCCAGGAGATGATCTTTTCTTCTCAAAACAAAACCTTTTCCACTAGTGTCTGCCACCATTACACCTCAGTATGGAGCAACCTACACCCATGTGGTGGATGGTCACCATTACACCTCAGTATGGAGCAACCTACACCCATGTGGTGGATGGTCACTACACTGGAGATATATACAATGTAAGAGTTAGGTTCTAAAGTTAGCCCACAATGTGAAAATCAAATATAGTCAAAATCACTTTTGAAAAGCCCTTCAATTGTCTAAAGCATGGTATGCATAATCTTATGCATACAACCCTGCTCAGTAACATGTAAATGTACAATATAGAGTAACATACAGTAAACTGAGCATGGTGATGCCTATAATCCTAGCACTTGGATGGCTCAGATAGGAAAATCAAGAGTTCGAAGCCAACCTAGGCTACATATTGAGATCCTGTCTCAAAAAAAACAAAAAAGAAAATAGTGACTTATATATATTAATATACAATAAAGAGTACACACAGAAAAATATATTTTATCACTCTCTTTACTACTCAATTTTAAATCATTGTAGCCCAACTTTTAATCCTCCCTGTACTGAAAATACTCTGTTCTAGCCGTCAAATAAAAGGTCTATTATTAGCTCCTATATTCTTATTCCTATAATAATCAATACTCCTGAGCATTTCTTTCTTAAAATATCACTTCCTTTGATTTTGTAGTATTTTGCTTTCCTATTTCTCCTCCTAAACAATTCTTTTTCATCTCATCCTTCATCAACTCCACTCATTTCTGGATTTTTTATATCCCAAAATGTAGCTATTAATCAGTTATTGATCCTTTATCTCCACTATATATTAACTCATTCTATATTCTCTCCCTTAAAAAATATTGTCTGCTCTCTTAGACTAGGGGCATAGCTCAAGCAACATATGTATGTATGTATGTATTATATATATATAAAACACATACATATATAATATATAATATATATACATATATAATATGTATATAATATATATTACATATACATATATATGTATATATATATAATCTCTCAGTTTCAACCATTTCTCTGTTAGGTTTTATTATCATTTATTTTATACAGATGAAGGGAGTAAAATATTGAAGGATTAGATAACTTCTCTAAGACCACACAGCTAGTAACTGACAGAGCCAGAATTTGAGCACAGGTTATCTGGTTCTAATATGACTACTATTCTATACTGCCTCCAACATTAAGTAGAGGTACATTGCAATATCAAATCAAATTGATCACAGCAAAATAAAATGATCATTTCTTCCTTCCCAAATTAGCTCCCTTCTAGACTTCTGTATTTCCATCAATGGTAACATCATTTAAATTAATTTGTAGTAGTTTTGCATCAAGTGACAAAAAATAAAACCAGCAACAAAGGTTTAAAATACTAGGAACTGTTTTATTATCATAACAAAAAGTCTGACATTAGCTTTGTGTAATATCAAATGAACAGTTTCTACAATGTTCTTGGCCTTACCCTCCTGATCACAAGAGGGTTGATAAAATCCTAGGTATTTAGTTTGCATTCACAGCAAGGGCAAGTGGATATAAGAGCAGTGACAGCATTGCATTTACATCCCATTTCATCAGAACATTCCAGAAACTCCCAGCACACATATACTTCACTGACCAAACTGTATCTAAATAAATGGGAGACTACAAAAATGAGTATTTCTGTGAGTATACCATCACCCCAAACACAATCAGGACAAGTAACCAGTGATGTTCATATACCATTCAGAGGTGAGAACAATGATAAAAATAAGAGAATCATGTGATAAGCAAAGTCTTCTTTAGGTTGTGTGGTCAGAAAGGGCCAAGCTGAATCCTGAATAACAGCAACATGCCAGACATAAAAGCCTGGGTAAAGAGCACTCTAGGTAGAGAAATCAGTTGGTGCAAAGGCCCTAGGATGCCAGCGCATATAGCATATTCAAAGAACAGAAAGGCCATTGTGGCTTAAGGACAGAAGAATAATAGTAACAGTGGTACACAGGGTTAGATCTCACAGGTCCTGATAAGCCAAATCAACAAATAGTTCAGGCTTCATTGTTCCCTTAAATATTTAACCTCATAACCATTCTACCATAAATTTTCCATAAACTCTGTTTCTACAGAGTTTCAATGATTTCTACAGAGATTGGATGATTTTTTTATCATCCAATCACCCTTCACACTCCCTTCCTGATTATGTACTCTATCAGCCCTTAAAGTTCCATTCCAAATCCCACTGACATTATCTCAGACTGCAGCACCTATTCCCTTCTCCAAAGTCCTACACATTGATCGAGTGTAGTATAAGGACTGCTGATATGGACTATGGAACTAGGCAGTCTCAGCTCAAAACCTGGTTGATACTTATTAACCCTGGGCAAGTTACTTAACCAGACTCTCATTTTCCTTAGTTGTAAGATGTCAGTAGTGATAGCATCTATACAACAAAGATGTTGTGCAGATTAAATCAGTTAATATAAGTAAAGTACTTATAAGATTGCCTGGCATCTAATGTGTTGGCTTTATCATTATTACTGTCATTATTATTGTAATATTAGTCTTCTAGCATTTATTAAGTATACTCTTGTACAGTCACTTATCTTCAATATCCATTTCATGTCTTCCAACTAAACTATAAGTCCCTGAATAGCTTAAAAGAAACCAGAGTTCCTGTCATTAGATCCCAGAAGGAAAAAAAGACATATGAAAGAAGAATATCCTTCAGATTTTACTTGAGGAATACAGAAGGAGGAGGACCTCTAGGAAATATAATCATGAACATAAACCTAAAACACTAACGTGATTTCAAAAAGACGTTTACCAAAATAGTGATGGGCATGGGAAACTGTGTGCCACTGGAGAAAATGGAAATGTTTAGCCTAGAAGAAAAAGCAAACTTATTCTCTTACTCTGTGAGACGACAGAATAAAATTCACATGGAGGTTGATTCTAATCCAATATAAGAAAAGCTTTTTTTGTAAAACTATAGAAATGATCTAAAAATTGAGAAGACATCCATGAAACATCAGTAGTTCTCTTATTACCTGAAATAAAGATTAGGTAGCCTATTGTCTGGAATATGGATTGATGTATAAATAAGAAACTATATAATGTAGTGCACATGAGCACATATTTTTGAGTTACTATCTGAAGTTTGAATCTCAGCACTACCATTTATAAGTTGTGACCTTTGTGAAAATTACTGAACCTTTTTAAATGTAAAATTCCTAATTTGTAAAGTGAGCATAACATTACCTACCTCAGGTTTGTGTAGACTAAATGAGATAATGTATACAAAGTGCTATGCATGGTACCTGACCTATGGTGAGAACTCAACACATGTCAGCTTTTGACTGAATGATGTCTCTAGCATTCAATGCTATAATATAAACTTTGTTTTGTAACTGGAGGACAACTGGCCATATGCAATCTTTTCCCCCTAGGTTGACATTGTTTCCATAATTAAATGATTACTTTCCTATCATTCACATTTTTCCTTGCAATTTTCTGGCCTCAGACACCAACACTAGTAGGTAATATACTTATCTTTGAAAAGGAATATCTTATTTGATAATAATCACTAGGGTGGAAACAGGTGAGAAAAGGAAGGGAAAAAAGGGTGTGAGATAAAATATTCTACATCAGGCCATTTACAAGACAGAAAAGCAGAAAAGATACAACCTCAATTTACAAGATGGGAAGGAGATGTGTTGGCAGACCTAAGGAGAATGAATAAGTTCATCTTGCAGAATTTGGAAAGGAATGGTATATAAAGGTGCAGGCATTATGGAAAGCAGAGGTAAAGACAAAAAATTAAAGAAACTGATTAAAAACCTACACAGACTAGTTTTCTTCACCACCCCCAAGCCAAACCCCATATAGGAAAATATTTATTCTTTGAAAAAAATGAATAAAGATATGGATGGTGGTACATTAGGCATAGTGATGACCTCAGAAGGAACAAAAGAAACAGAAGAAAACTTTTAAAATTTCCTCAGGAAAAAGAGAAAACACATCCTTAAAAAAGAAGAGACTACTGTGCAAAAGGAATATTAGAAAAATACAAATAACACTTATAGACCTAATTTGATAACTGAAATTTAAGAAAAGTAGAAGAGTTAGAGAAAATAAGTACAAAATATGAAACATGAAAAGCAGAGGGAAAAAAGATAGAAAAATTAGAGAATTAAGAAGGTGCAACAGCTATATAATAAGTGCTCCAGAAATAAGGAACAAAGAAAACAAAAGATAGGAAATAATTTTTTTCAATTTCAAAAAAATTTTCCCAAACACAGGAAACAGGACAATCAGTGAAAGGAATATAAACTGAGACACATAAATGGAGCTTCAGAATAGTAGCTCCATTATTATGTAATAGTATTATTAATACTATTAATTATTAATAGTATTATTAAAAATAATAGTACTATTATTATGTAATAGTACATAATAATACATAATAGTACATATTTAGAGCTACTATAAACTAGGCAACAAGTCTATTTAATCTTTAATCTTCATAATGATGCTATAGAGTGGTAAATATTATTTTCATTACACAAGAAACCTCACATACAGAGAAGTTAAACAGTAAGTTCAAGGATATACAGCTATATATATGTGTGTGTGTACACACACATATACGTATATATACATTATATGTTACTATTATGTATCATAGAGTGCTGTATATTATATATAGCACATAGCATTATATATGGCATTAAATATGTATAGCATTTTATATATAATACACACACAGCAATTAGGTTGCAATTGGGATTCAAACCTGAAAACTTTTGGAGAAAAAAAAAGTTCTCATTCAGAGGAAAAGAACTCAGAATGGGATGCAGCTTAGAAACTAATTAGAAGGCTATTTCAATGTGGTATCTATACACAGTGGAATTTTATGCAGCCATGAAGAAGAACGAAATGTTATCATTTGCTGGTAAATGGATGGAATTGGAGAACATCATTCTGAGTGAGGTTAGCCTGGCCCAAAAGACCAAAATCATATGCTCTCCCTCATATGTGGACATTAGATCAAGGGCAAACATAACAAGGGGATTGGACTTTGATCACATGATAAAAGCGAGAGCACACAAGGGAGGTGAAAGGATAGGTAAGACACCTAAAAAATTAGCTTGCATTTGTTGCCCTCAGTGCAGAGAAACTAAAGCAGATACCTTAAAAGCAACTGAGGCCAATAGGAGAAGGGGACCAGGAACTGGAGAAAAGGTTAGATCAAAAAGATCTAACACACGCACAGGAAATTAATGTGAGTCAACTCCCTGTATAGCTATCCTTATCTCAACCAGCAAAAACCCTTGTTCCTTCCTATTATTGCTTATACTCTCTCTACAACAAAATTAGAAATAAGGGCAAAATAGTTTCTGCTGGGTATTGAGGGGGTGGGGGGGGATAGGGAAGGGGCGGAGTGGGTGGTAAGGGAGGGGGTGGGGGCAAGGGTGAGAAATGACCCAAGCATTGTATGCACATATGAATAATAAAAAAATAAAAATTAAAAAAAAGAAGGCTATTTCAGTTAAGGATGGTGTCTCAACAGGACAGCAGCAATGGAGTTGGTGAAAAGTGATCTGACTCTAGATACATTCTGATTGTATAATTGTGCATTGGATGTAGGAGATACAAAGGAGGTAATGATAATGACAAGGCTTTTGGCCTGAACAGACAGTACAAACTTCCCATGAACTGAGGTAAAGAAAACTATAAGTAGAACAGGTATGAGACAGATAATCAGGAGTTTGATTCTGCAAATGCACATTAGACATGCAAGGGATGTTGAATGACAGTTGGCTATATATGTATATATATACACACACACATATATATACATATATATATACATACACACACACATATACATAGTCTATAATTTGGAAAAGATGTTTGGGCTAAAGACAAGATCTTGGTTTTAGCTGACTTAGAATTGTTATTTAAAACTGTACAACTGGATGAGATCACCAAGATAAAGAAGTGATGAGAATAAAAGACTAAGCCCTAGGGTACTCCAACATTAACAGATTGGGGCCAAAGAAACTTAAGAAAAAGCAACTAATTATTGAATAGTAAAGAAACCAAGGCAGTATGGTGCCCTGGAAGTCAAGTAAAGGTGTATGAACGTGAACTAGGTGTCCACTTACATTAAATACTTCTGTTAGGACATGTGAGATGGAACCAAGATTTGACCAATGGATTTAGCATCATGGGGTCATTAGTGACTTCGCAAAGGAGTTCTGGTAGAGTGGCAGGTGAAGGCACTCAAGCGCTTGTTGACTAAATGAATGACTATACTAATGAACTACTGATTTTTTTTCCTCCTAGTCACCTAGATGTAAAACAGACTTGTCTGTGAGTGCTCCCTTTTCCTTGACCCCAAGTCCAAGTGGCTGCTTGATTTTACTAATTCTACATTCACAATTTTCTCAAATCATTTTCCTTCATCTCCAATCCCACAGCTTCTGCTCTAGTTCAGGTCTTTGATGAAGGGAATACAAACCAATAAAGAAAGGGTAGACTTTTTGATAAGGGACGCTGAAACAATCATTTATCCATGTGAGGAAAACATGTATGAGTTCTAAATGTGAAGCACAAAACTTATGGGGGAAATGTAGAATGTGTTTATGATCTTTGACTAGTAAAGTTTTCTTTAATATTAAACTTTAAAACCATAAGGAAAACAGAGTTATCAATTTGACTGTATTAAAATTAAAGACACCATTAACAAGTAAAAATAATAGCCTAGCAGAATATATTGGCAGCACATAGAGCCAACAAAGTTGTAGAATCCAGAATTATAAAGATTTTCTTCAAGTTAAAAAGTCCTACGGAAAAACAGAGAAAGCAAATGAGCAAGAAATTCACAAAAGAGAAACTGAACGGGCAATGAACTGGAGGAATGCTCACAGCACTATCAGAGAAGAATACATGCTAGAACTACAAAAAGATGCTATTTCACAGCCACGAGATTGGTTAAAGTTTTAAAGTCTGGCAATCTCAAGTGTTGTTAATAGTGAGAAGCACTGGAAATTCTTATTCTTCCTATGATCACTTTGGAGAGCATTTGACAACATCTAGCAAATCTAAAAATATGTGTACCCTATGTCCAACATTTCCATTCTAATGTATTTGCTGTATCTAATGTAATCCTAGCTAAAGTATTAGGCATACACAAAGAGTGATGTACAAGAATATTCTTTAAAATATTCTTTACAATTTAAAAATAAAATAAGCAATTTTAGGGTCTCAGAAACAAGCTCATGGCAATCAACAACAAAAAGTTTAAATAAAAAGGAATATATTGTAGAAGTGACTACTATCTAGAAAGTTTGATAACTATGCAAAGTAATATATGTTGTTTATGGATATACAATGTATGGGAATTCAGGTTAGAGTTATCAGTGGGAAGGGAAAAAAGGAATAAGACTAAAGAAAGATACTCACTTCAATTACAATGTAAGTTGTTATAAGCTCAATGGTAGAATAAAGGCATTTGTTATATTATTCTTTATATTTCTGCTTGAAATTTGAAAATTGATGTAATAAAATTAATAATTAGTATGCACTTCTTCAGCCTGGTATTCAAGTCTCTCCATAGTAATATTTTAATGTAGTTTCCTAACCTGATCTTTCACTGATTCCCATATCAGTATATCCTAAACCTTGGACACTTAACACAATCACCTTATTTTTGTTATATATTGCCATCTCTATTATGACTAAAAAATATTTTCCTTTTCATCATTTATAACTTAAGTGGCTTTGTACAGTCAATAAAAATGGGAAGTCACATGTTAAATATGCCAGTTACGATTTTTCTAATATGAGTATAAATATGTATATATTAAAATGTGTCTTAGCTTCACCTGAAAACATCATCAAGTATCACACTTTGGGTTGCAGCATCTTACACCAAGTGGCTCTCTTGGTGTACAAGACTGCTTGGGAGGCCTGTTAGAAGTGGAGGTTCCCAGGCTACACCCTTAGGGATTCTGATTCAGGTAGTCAGAAGGCAGAAATCCTGTCTGGGCATCCATCAAATTGGACTATTTGCCATTCTCTAGATGAGCTCTACAGTTTGCTTCTCCTGTACCTTCCTTCCTATTATTTCCTCAGATTGAAGTACTCCTCCCTCTCAGTAAGCCAATGGAAATTAAGCCCACATTTTAAGGCTCATCTTAAATATCACCATCACAATAAAGTACTTTGACTTGGATGTGACATCGCTCTCATTTCAACACTCTTCCTTCTCCTATCAATTTATTTCTATTTCCATATGAATGCTTACCATATTCATTGTAATATATGTCTACTTGTCTTTTTTCCTCTCCTCAAGCATAAATGTTACTTGAGGGCAGAAGCTTTATATCTTGTTCAAAAGTTCAGATTATATCTTGGTCATTTTATGCTTTGTATACAAGTTAGATGGATACTTGCTGGATTCTGCTAAACACTAAATTAATTTAATGATTCTTATTAATTTTTTAAATCACACAGCATAAAGAGAATATTAACAAAGTTTTACAAATTAAATGTGAGACTCTAGACTGCCTAACTTCATTTTCAAAATGAGAAAACTGAAGGTACAGCCTTATGTAAATACTTTTTTAAGTTGTTTTAATTTTTCAAGAGATGAAAATATCAAATTCAGATTTTAAGAAAAAAAAAACCTGCTTTACTTACAACTACCCAAGCAAAAGTAATGATCAAGTTATTAACTGACAGAGTTTTTGATACTGCTTACAAAAAGCTACTATCTTAAAAACAGCAAAGTTAATTGATTCTTATAAAATTCTCAAGTTTCAGAAGACGTTTCAGCAATTTCTCTTGCTTTAATAATGCATATATTCTTAATGCATTAAAAGCAATAATTTCTAATTATTATTCCAGAGTAAAAACCATAATAACTATTTTTAATCAGAGAACATCAATATGTAACTCATTTATAAATATGTTGTTTAATTTCGTAATAATAATCTGGTTTATTTCTATTCCAGTAGATTGCTCTGCTGTTCTAAACACACTTACTTTAAACAGAAGATAAACTAATGAAAACAGAGAAATGGGACTTAATGGAAAATGTTCTTCGACATCGAGGTGTATCACAGTGTGACCTGCATTTATATATTTTAGTAAACCCCAAGAATTATCAAACCAAAATACACAAATGTAAGCACTAATTTCAAGCATTAAAAGAAGGAAAAAATGGAGGCTACATGTTTTGCTCTGTTCACTTGGCTTTCCATGATAACAAGGAGAATGAAAAGAAGACAACTGTGAGAAATGAAAGGGTCTCACATGTCTCATTTTCTCTTCTTCTCATTTATTTTTCTGTCACATTCCAGTTAAATTTCCCTTTTTTACATGGTAGAGTAAGTAAACTAAACTTATTTTATATGAGATTTTTTCATTCTATTTTTACATTGTTAAAATATAAATTCAGCCTAGTATGTCAATTTTCTTGAATAAAATTAACAAGAAGTAAAACAGTAATAAAATTACTACTATTCCTAAGCACAAGTTAAAAATTCAAACAATGAGCTAGTATTGGTTCTACTTATAAAAAAAGGATAATCTCTAACTATTGTTACTCACAATCAGACTCCAATTATACTTACCCTAAAGGTATTTTTTTTTATTTCCTATACTAAACATAGGCTATTAAGGCTCTGTAAGTGTTTTAGCAGTACTCAAGAGCCAAAAACATGCAGAAGTTTAAAGGCAATAAGAAGTTAAATAAACCTATTTTAAAGATCCTGTACACAGAATAGATCAGACTAGACAAGCTTATTGGAAGGTAACAACACAGCTCACTTGATAAAGCAGTTCTGAGAAATCCAAAACTACCATGTCTTTAAAAAAAAAAAAAAGCAGCAGCAGCAGCACTTGGACTAACAAGAAATAATGCACAATTTGGCTTAATCAAATACTTCATTAATTTTTTTCTACCCCTAAGGGTTGCCCTTTAAAATCCTCTTCAAATAGAATATAACCTAATTGCTTGCCCAGGTCTACAGTTTGCAGGATTTTTATTTCAACAGTGCCACCTAGTGGAACAATAAATACTTTCAACTTGTTACTGGTTTCATTTGTCTTTAAAGGCTAACTCCCCAAATGAAAAGTTTTATTTTCCATCTCACAAAATTCCTAATAATATTAACATTAAAGGAGAAATTTTAGTGGGCCATGGTGGTAATCCCAGCACTCAGGAAGCTGTGGCAGGAGGATTGAGAGTTCAAGGCCAGCCTGGTCTTTATAATGAATAAGGTGACTAGCCTAGGCTACATAGGAAGAGCCTGTCTCAACAACTCTCAACCCCAATAAAGGGGCAAATTTTACAAAACATCAGAAGTTACACATTTTTTTGTCTTTTTTACAGGCTATTTATAGCAAAAATTAGGTCACTCACAAATGTTATTATATAATATTTGAAATAAGGTACCTTAGTGATTTCTTCAGAAGCTCGTTTGAAGTCCTGAACATTTCGACAGTAAAATCCTATTGTACAGCTAGGATCCATTTTTCGAAAGGACATCTTTTTGGGAGAAGGGCAGTGGAATGTCTGAAATTTTTTAAAGTTGTTTAGGATTAATTTAACTTTTCTTGATGGACTTAAGTATACACAAGAATATTATTTAAAATTTACTATCTAGCTTTCTTTCCAAACTATAAACACATTTCCAAATGATATTTTAGTTCTTTCCACTTGCCTTCTCACTCCTCTCCACACTCCCCAAAGCTTTAAAACACAAGATTCAACATTTTGTATATTTAATTCACCAAATCTCCACCTTAACTGACATTAGTGTTATTCTGCAAAAGAAAGCAAGAGTGGTATACATTTCTATGCTAACACAGAAAGGGAAGAGAAACAGTGACACTGAAATAGCATTTCTATGAAGCAGCAGTCAAGCCTATCTTGTCAGAGATCTTTTAATGCTAACAAACCTTTTCATAAGGATATCAAGGCCTTCTGAGCCAAGATACAGACTTAGGTAAATGTCCTGCACTGACAAAAACTCACCTGGCCAGTTTCAGAAATTGACAAAATTAGCATACAATTGTATACTCTTCCAACTTGCTCTTCTGATATGCTTTACTTTACGTCCTTGTCTAGTCCCAAACAAGGCACAAGGCTAAGCAAGTGAACCCACCCATCATGTCCTTGCCCTCTTTCCCCATCCTCCTATCCCTTTAAGTTCATGTCTCTAAATGGTCACAGTGTTCTACACATACAGATGGGCTAGGCACCTGTCTTACTTTCTCTACTCTTGCTGATGGAATTTCGCTACAAGTAGGGTGTGGAACCTTTAGGGAATACAAAAGAAAGAAAAGGACTATATAAAAGCTTATCATTCCAAACTTCTTGTTCTTCACCACAATAGTACAGTACTATGTTTAGAAGACACTTTTTAAAGTGCTTGAATTCTTGGATATCATGGCCTTAAAATCATTAATGTTATCAAGTTAAAAAAAAGTCTATGTAAAAATGTCGGACAAAGACTATATGTTCATATTTGTTACATCTGCATAAACTCTGTGAGGATATACAAAATTTAATGTTTGGGGAGAGGGAGAGAATTAAGCAGATGGGAGACAGATATGGGAAATTCTTCATTGTGCATTTTAGGTTTCTGAATTAAAGAATAAGTTCAATTAAGAAATAATCTAGGCTGGATTTGAATTTATAAATGTAGTATTTCCCTACATTCAATGCCTTAAAATTAAGGGACTTTAACTTGAAACTCTCAATTAAAATGTACCAAAGTAGGCCAGGTGCTATAGCTCATCCCTGTAATCCCATTTACTCGAGGCAGAGATTGGGAGGATCATGGTTCAAAGCCAGCCCAGGCAAAAAACTAGTGGAAACCCCCATCTCAACACAAAAGATGGACATGGTGATGTATGCTTGTTATTCCAGCTCATGGGAAGTCTAAGTAGGAGGATGACAGTCCAGGCCACTCTATCTCTAAAATGACTAAAGCAAGAGAAAAATGGAGGGGATGAATCAATTCAGGATACAATACATATGTACATGTAAATGTCATAATGAAACTTTCTGTATACATATCTTAAACAACAAACAAACAAGCAAACAAAAAGAATCATCAGGAATTAAAAAAAAATAACCAAAGTAGAAAGGGCTGGAGTGTAGCTCAAGTGACAGAGTACCTGCCTAGAGTTCAAACCCCAGTATTGTCTAAAAAGAAAAAAATGCAGAAAAGTATATAGACTGTCATATTTCATATTTGTTACATTCATGATGAATCAATCAAAGTCACTCTCTTTTCTCTCCTGTAGCCTGGTTACCTCATTAGTGTGCCATATTATCACCAGAGTAGATGCAAAATGCACATATTCAAGTTGCTTTTCTCTTATGAATAGTCCAACTGTATATTAGGTTCAGATCAAATAGTATGACAAGAAATATAGACCAAACAAATGAATTTTCAAAACTCTGACTTCTACAAAATATTTAACTAACACTTACTTTATATGTAAGAGCCAACCTAGCTAAACCAGAACCTCCAGGGTACTAGTCAACACAAGTATTGTCTTATTAGACTTTTCCTAATATTGTTTGACCTATTTTGTTTTCAAAGAGATTAAAGACAGGTCTGGAGAAGTAGAGAAAAGCTAAGTAAACATGTTAGGTACAATATACAGGAGTACATTAGGGTGTAAGATATTGTTCTGGATGATATTTGCAAGAAATTATTCTACATACAAGGTATCTAAAAACAGCCATGTGCCCAACTTATTCCAAACCAACAATGATGAATATTTAGTTTTTAATTACTTGAAGATAAAGAAGAGAGCCAAAAAGTTTGTATAAGGACCATTAACATATTTTTCACTCATCTAAGAAGGTGTCTTGTGCATAAATAAATGGGACCTCATAAAACTAAAAAGCTTCTGTTCATCAAAAGAAATGGTCTCTAAACTGAAGAGAACACCCACAGAGTGGGAGAAAATATTTGCCAGCTATACATCAGACAAAGGACTGATAACAGAGTATATAGGGAACTTAAAAAACTAAATTCTCCCAAAACCAATGAACCAATAAAGAAATGGGCAAGTGAACTAAACAGAACTTTCTCAAAAGAAGAAATTCAAATGGCCAAAAAACACATGAAAAAATGCTCACCATCTCTAGCCATAAAGGAAATGCAAATTAAAATCACACTAAGATTCCACCTCACCCCTGTTAGAATAGCCATCATTAGCAACACCACCAACAACAGGTGTTGGTGAGGATGAGGGGAAAAAGGAACCCTCCTACACTGTTGGTGGGAATGTAAACTAGTACAACCACTCTGGAAAAAAAATTGGGAGGCTACTTAAAACACTACATTGATCTACCATTTGATCCAGCAATACCACTCTCGGGGATATACCCAAAAGACTGTGACACAGGTTACTCCAGAGGCACCTGCACACCCATGTTTACTGCAGCACTATTCACAATAGCCAAGTTATGGAAACAGCCAAGATGCCCCACCACTGACGAATGCATTAAGAAAATGTGGTATCTATACACAATGGAATTTTATGCAGCCATGAAGAAGAATGATATGTTATCATTAGCTGGTAAATGGATGGAATTAGAGAACATCATTCTGAGTGAGGTTAGCCTGGTCCAAAAGACCCAAAATCGTATGTTCTCCCTCATATTCGGACATTAGATCAAGGGCAAACACAACAATGGGATTGGACTTTGAGCACATGATAAAAGCGAGAGCACACAAGGGAGGGGTGAGGATAGGTAAGACACCTAAAAAATTAGCTAGCATTTGTTGCCCTTAACACAGAGAAACTAAAGCAGATACCTTAAAAGCAACTGAGGCCAATAGGAAAAGGGGACCAGGAACTAGAGAAAAGGTGAGATCAAAAAGAATTAACCTAGAAGGCAACACACAGGTACAGGAAATTAATGTGAGTCAACTCCCTGTATAGCTATCCTTATCTCAACCAGCAAAAACCCTTGTTCCTTCCTATTATTGCCTATACTCTCTCTTCAACAAAATTAGAGATAAGGGCAAAATAGTTGTTTTTTTTTTTTTTTTTTTATTCATATGTGCATACAAGGCTTGGTTCATTTCTCCCCCCTGCCCCCACCCCCTCCCTTCCCCCCCCCCAATACCCAGCAGAAACTATTTTGCCCTTATTTCTAATTTTGTTGTAGAGAGAGTATAAGCAATAATAGGAAGGAACAAGGGTTTTTGCTGGTTGAGATAAGGACAGCTATACAGGGCATTGACTCACATTGATTTCCTGTGCATGGGTGTTACCTTCTAGGTTAATTCTTTTTGATCTAACCTTTTCTCTAGTACCTGTTCCCCTTTTCCTATTGGCCTCAGTTGCTTTAAGGTATCTGCTTTAGTTTCTCTGCGTTAAGGGCAACAAATGCTAGCTAGTTTTTTAGGTGTCTTACCTATCCAGGGCAAAATAGTTTATGCTGGGTATTGAGGGGGTGGGGGAGAGAGGGAGGGGGCGGAGTGGGTGGTAAGGGAGGGGGTGGGGGTAGGGGGGAGAAATGACCCAAGCCTTCTATGCACACATGAATAATAAAACAATAAAAAAAAAAGAAGGTGTCTTGTAGTATACTAAAGCACTGCTTAAAGTTTTCATGTAGGAACCAATTACTAACTAGAACAGGCTTCCTTCTATTTCACTGTATTGCCTCAATCATCATAGATAATGATAAACACCAAATTGTCATTTATGGTTATTTTGGTATCTACAAAGAACTTTTTAAAATTATTCACAAAAGCAGATATAAATCACTGATCACTGAAAACTGAAATTGCTATTTGGTTTTACTGCATAAGTACTAGAACTACAGAAAGATATTTTATATCACTTAAATTTAAAATTATGTTGCATTATTCACCAAATATTCTGAAGTCAAACTAGCATTAATTTGTAATTTAGAATCATTTCTGTTTATTGTAAAGCAAGTTAGACTTTCAAATATTTTCCCTTCAAATATTTTCCCAAGTGTCATTACAGGGCTATGTTCATTTTGTGATAATTCTTTAAGCACTGCATGTATGATTTCTCTTAATTTTTAAAAGTTTGACATTTGGTAAAAATAGCTTCTACTTTGCATACACATTTTGGGAGTGTCCACTACATACATTTGCTTCTGTGGCAATGAAATATGTTTCTGAAAAAATGGTCAAGATTTTCTTTAATAGTATAAAAACCCAATAGTAAACACTAACTTTGTATAAACTAATTGTATATACTAATATATTTATAAGATGTCACAAGAATCAAAAATTAATACAAACACATATAATCAAAGCATTTGAAACTACAAGAAGAAAGGAGTTCAACAGAAGCCTTTAGAGAGCTTAGGACAATGCTTTGTACCTAGCAAAGGCTCAACAAATGATAGCTTCAAAAGAAATAGATTGGTCTGATTTGTTTTCAAAATGTTAAAAGTTCAACTTTAGAAACTAAGAATTTAACAGTATAAGAATAATAACAAAAGTATATAATCTATTTAAATCTCTTCTTTAGTCTTAAATATTCTACTTAAAATTTCATAATCCTATTGGATTTAGGGCACTCGTTTAAAATATCAGGACCACAAACAAGAACTTACATAGAATCTAAAAGATCAAGATTTACTCTATTGACCAAAAGAAGTATTGATCAAAAATGTTGACTACAAAAATGATTTTAATAATTGAAGTATGAGGGTGGTTTTAGAATGCACATATAATATACTATATCAGTCACAAAATTTCAGTAGCATATACATATATGCTACTGTCTTGGTTACATATATATATAAACTATATATACATATTTATATATATAAACTATATATATATATATATATAACCAAGACAGCAAAGCATGGCTGATTAGTAATATAGTTAAAACATCCTTACTTGGAGCATTATAAACGTAACACATGGTGAAAGCAGAGAGTGAAATTTCATTCCTGTGCAAAGATAAATAACTTGCTATAATTTAATACACTAATAAGAAAATTAAAGGGCTATTAACCAAATAATCTAAGATAAATCTCTTCATCAAAGAAAAATGAAAAACTTATAAGAGAAATTATCCAGATAAATCAAGATATTCTGCCAGAATCTCAAAAATATAAAATCTCAAACCATTAGCGTTCTAATGTATAAAGAATAGTTCTATGCATTTAGGTTACCCAATTTCAACAAATTTTACTTTACAAAGTAAAATCTTAAATCTACTCTTCCTTTCCATTGCCACTACTGCCATGCCACTTCAAGCTTTTGTTGCCTCACTCCTGGAGGGTTGCAATGGACTCCCAATAATGAGTTGCAAACTTTCTAATTTTTTTGGCAGTCGTGGGGTTTGAACTTGGGGCCTACCCCTTGAGCCACTCTACCAGCCCTGTTTTGTAATGGGTTTTTTTGAGATAGGGTCTCTCGAACTATTTGCCCAGGCTGGCTTCAAACTGCAATCCTCCTGATATCTGTCTCCTGAGTAGCTAGGATTACAAGCATGAGCCCAGCTAACATTTCTACTCTTGACCGTGCAGACATAACCAGGATATTCACTCATCTGCCATCTATGCAAAGCCTCTCAAAGTATCAGATGGATAGTCCCTCTCTACTGGCCAAAATAATTAAAACCAATAATCTTTTGTTTTGCCTACTTTAAATAGTACTAAAATACTATGAACAATTTTCCATCTGAATTTCAAGTGTCTACTGTTTTAAGTAGTCATTTGGTCTCAGATATATTAGAGATGCAATTTAATCAGTACCACAAAACCACAATGCAGCAGAAACAGAGTTACAATGTGGTTCACATGGCACAATTCTGTGGCACCAGCCCCATTTCACTCAGTCATCTGGTAAATATTATTAAGTTCATATGCAAGATATTGTGGAAGAAGGAAGAATAAAGAAACCTGATCTCTAGCCTCAAGGTGTTTCCATTTTAGTTGAGGTAATAATTTACAAAGGATGCTAGGATGTTTTATAATGTATCTTTCTAAACCACATTTCAATCTTGAAGTTTATTTTCATAATCGATCCCTAAAAACTATTAAGTATTGATGCTAACTAGAAAGCTACTAATACAACAAAGCATTTAATCAGATTTCCAACTTGTCAAGCCCTTGAGGTATTAGTGATCTATACCATTCAAGTAATTAAAATTATTCTATAAAATCCCTTTAGTAAAAGCATCAACTAACAAAAGAAAAAAAAAAGAAACAATGTAATAATAATTACATGTCTCATCTACAAACGCTCAAATTTTCCTGAATTAAATCTTGGGTCACAAAATGAGCTATATAAGGGGAAAGAAGATAAGAAATAAAAGCTAAAAAGAAAATTTTAGAAACTCAACTAAGTTATTGAAAACTTCTTAATTAGAGGCTAAGACTTTTTTTCTTGAGGGATAGATTTAATTACTATATTAAGCAAAATAATTTAGCAGATAATCTTATTTTGTCACTCTACCTCAAGTCTATCATCTTTTCTCTTTTCTTTTCCTCTTTTTTTAAAAATATACCTAACACTTTCAATTCTTTAGCACTGTTTAGCTGTCTTTCTACAAAACTACCCAGAGGCTTAATTATTTATTTTAGTAGGGCTAAGGTAACTAACAAGTTAGTGACTAAGATAAATAAAGAAGAAGGTATATTATAAATTAAGATTCAGCAACAAAGTACTTAACCTTTGACCACTGTGTTGACTATGGTTTTATAAATCAGTAAAATATCAATTGTTAACTTGTTATTGTAATACTACAAATGCACAGCTACCTAGAACATCTTTAAATAATTAGTTTGCTTCATCTGGTAAGAAAACAATACCAGCTCTCTATACACAGTACCTCAAGAGGGAAGTCCTTTATGCTGACATCCACAAAGGATTGGCAGTAATGAGGATCCATGTAAATCAAACTGTCATCTACAAGGACAAAACAGAAGACAAGTAATTCAAAAACACCTTCTTATTACACTGCTTACAATCCAATTTCTATGTAGAACAGCTAAAAAAAATCTAGGAGACACAGCTTGCCAGACTGATATTCATTGACTGAAACATAGGTTTGCACAGGATAGATTAACTTGCATAATCAAATATGCTTGTATAAGCAGAATTTTTTATAAAGTGATGAGACTGTCATTTAATTTTTGGTGATAAAATTACTTTCACAAACACACAATTATATTCTACAGTTTGCATATGAAAAATGTAACGCACTTCTTTATTCTGACAGGAAGAACATATTGCTTGTCATTTTATCATCAACTAACACCACTAAAACTGGTAAAAAGTAAATATGTAAATAGCAACTGCCAGAATGTGGCAGCAATGTCTTCTGAAGTTTAGTGAAACCAATAAATTATGCCTTGTTTATGCAATAACTGAAATTAAACATACATTTTACAGAATCCAATTATCTCATGGACCAAATGACAAATGAATGGCTAGGGTAGGACTGATGAATGTATAAGGTACTCATTTTGCTCTGTTAATCTTCCTATTTCCACATGATCTCTTATTAACTTTCTGACTTTTAAAAGAAAACAATGAAGAAATGTATTTTACTGACTCACTAACCTTGAAATCCAGCAAAGTAATATGACTGCTTAGGTTTGCCACCAATAATTCCCACACAATATTCAAGACTTAAAACACCCTGCCAAAAAAATTGATGCAGATTTAGATGAAGACAAATGGTAATTACCTAAACAGCCAAATTCATATTAACAATTTTAGTAGTTACAAACTTTTTGCCAACTATTTATCTACTACTACTTGCCCCACATTCTGCACTCGTCTTCCTAACTGCCATCTCTTCCTTTAAAGTTACGTAATATTAATTTAACTAAGTCAAATATTCTCATCGGTACGTTGCTTAGCAACATTAGACAACTACCACAGAAAAAATAAACACATGAAAGCAATAAAATTCATGCCACAGTGAAAACGCTTGGCCTTTCAACTAGTTAGTACAGCCTCACTGTGACCAATGTAATATTCTCATCAGGCTTTTGAAATGCTAAAACTAGTTCTTAAAACCTTTTTACTGTTTTCATTGAACTTTGAGTCTCAGAACCTCAAACTGAAAAGCACTCACCTTGACAAATTATTTGTGTACTTAAACATAAAGAGTAAAACAACTTAATACAAGGAAAATGACTATTATTTTTTATTTAAACCCTGTTTATCTTACAAATCAAAAAATATCAGGGATGTTTCAATAAATTATTCAGAATGTGGCTCAGCATACTAAATATTCTAAAAAAAAACTCCATAAGTTGAGCCAAGTAACTGTGCCTTTTTTTACAAAAATAGGCTTAGTGGAGTTAATTTAAAACATTTAGAGGAATCAATCAATGTCTTATCAAAAGTTTTGCATTAATTTTGACATGTTATACAATACTAATAATGGTAAATATATGTTATAAAAGTCCAAAATTATTAAATAGTTAAACTTCCCCTCTCTTTAATGTATGTTCTAAACTCCACAGATTGTAAGTATGTATATAGATGGATCCTAACTTACAATGTTTTGACTACAAATGGTGTGAAAGCTATACACATTCATTAGAAGCCATACTTTGAATTTTGGATTTTGATATTTACCTAGGGTACCAATATATAATATGATACTCTCTTTTGAAGGTAGACAGTGGCAGTGAGCTGCAGCTCCCAGTCAGTCAGGGGGATCGTGACGGGTAGACAACAAATTCTCTATAGTATTTGTATACTGTGTTGGTCAGCTATGACGTTTGGGAGGTTTTGACTTAAAATGGGCTTACTGGAACATTACCATATTGTAAGTTGAGGAGCATCTATCAGGACAAATGTTCTTTTTCCTTTAGCAAGTAACCAAATCACAGATTTTAAAAAAACAGAAAAAAAGTAAAAATTTCCCAAGATTCTAATACCTAGAGTTCATCATTATAAACATTTGGGAGAACACCTTCTTGACATCTGTCAGTATTCCATATAATCACATACAGAATTACTAATTACATACAATTTTATATGTGTGGCATTATATGGCATATGCTATTTTGTCACTCATTATGTCATGAACATTTTTTCACATATCATATCATATCATAGGTGTTATTATATTTTATCACTACAAATGTTCTATTTTATGTAAATAAAATATGCTTTAAAACCCTTATGAATATTTAATTTGCTCTAGATTTTAACTGCTACAAATAATTCTCTGCTACTGTTTGAATGTTTTTGTTGAAAACTCAATTCCCAGTACAACAGTTTTGAGAGGTGGGACCTTTTAGAGGTGTTTAGAACACAGGGCTCCATCCTCATAAAGGGATTAATGCAACTATAAAAAGGGCTTGAAGGAAGAGGGTTCTCTCTGTCCTGCTCTTCTTCTATTTGAGTACAGGGCATGAGGACCCTCATCAAAAGCTGCCAATTTGTTCCTGGCCTTTTTAGCCTTCCCAATTGTGAAAGAATAAATGTCTGTTCATTATAAATTACCCAGTCTAAAGTATTCTGTTATAGCAGCACAAAATAGATTAAATCACCCTCTAAAGAATGACCTTGTATATTTTCAGTCTTGTAAAAATATCAGATGATTTTTTTTTTTGAAAAGGAGAGCTGCAATTGAAAAAAAAAAAGCCATATTGGATTAAGATCTTAGCTAATCTGAGCTAATTTAAAAAAAAAAAAAGATAAAATTTTACCAAAAAGACAAACATTTAATGGTAATAGAGTTATTTAACTTTAAGGATACTATTGCTTTTCCCTTAAATAAAAATCCTTAATACAGTTGGGAGGGTCTATTTGAGACAATCTGATCAGCTGAAATGAGATGTTTATGCCCTAAGGAACAAATGAGGAAGTGAAAGTTCTAAGTCTCTCATAACTGAAAAGAAAGAAATATGTAGCAAGAATCATCACTGATTCTCCTCAGAAAAAGAATGGATTCACATAATGGAAAAAAGTCTTCCATTGTTGACATCTGTATTTCCTTTGCAACAGACTAGAGCAGATTTAGCAATAAACACTTAGCAGATTAGAAGCCTGAATGCCATTACATATAAGAGGCCCTATCTTTAGAAACTTGAAACACTTTTCAGTTCCTCAAAGAGTTTCTTCAGTTATCTACAAGTGAGAATTTATTGAGCTGTATCCACAAGGCAATAAATAAGACTGAAACAATCACCCAAAGAGGAAAGTCCTAATTTATCTTGTTGAAGAAAAAGAATATATTGGATTTTCTGCATTCCAGGTCCTTAAAATATAAATAAATAGACAGAAAGATAGATAGATGGATAGGCAGGTAGATAGGTAGGTAGGTAGGTAGGTAGATAGATAGATAGATAGATAGATACATAGATACATAGATAGATAGATGACAGATAGATAAGCCTCTTGTGCTAAGAAATAATAAAGCACATGCCAAATTTCTTTCTTATAGAATATAGAAAGATGCTAGGATGGTATCATTTCCAAAATACTGTAGAATTATTTTGATTCATAAATTTTAAAATTACAACTGAATGGTGAAGTTCAGAGTATAATGTATATTGGTTTAGCAGGAAAAATTACAACTGCTGACCACATACACACAAACACACCAAAAAAAAAAAAAAAAAGAGGAACAAGAGGAGGAGGAAAAGAAAGAGAAAGAGCAGAGGAAGAGGAAGAAAAGACACTGATGATTAAAATTTCTTTTAGGACTATTATGCAACATTTAAGAAAATGTAATACCTCAAAAATCTTTACTTTGAGGGAAAATTTGAAGCACAATGTACTAATGGTTCTGCTCCCAGTTTGTTATCTGAACTTGAACATACCACTTAACTTCTATGTCTTTTCTATTTTATAAAGACAATCCGGTTCCTAGCAATTATGAGAGCAAAATGAGATAAATTTATATTGGAAAGCATTATACAAGTAAGAGTTAAGAAAGACTGATTATACAACTCCTAATATGGTAGGTACTGAGGATCATTTTAACAACTAACCATGGCTTGTTTCACTTCAATTCAAGCTCCAATGATCCACTCAAGAACATCAGGCAGTGCTGCCATCAGATGAATGGTATCAATACCACCAAAGAGCAAAGCCCTCAGCCAGATGAAACATGGCTAGAAGCCATCTGTAGCTTGTTACCAGGACAGGGCATGGCTAAAAGATCCAGTTCCGATATAACATCCATTTCTAATCTTCTCGTTATAGTTGAAAGGGAAACAGAATCATTTCAGACTTTTTGTTAGAACTCACCTAGAGATGGCAGTCCCCAAACCCTCAACACACTCAGTAGATGACTTGGTTTACAACTTTTCACCTTCCATCAATAACTGGACGAGCCCACATGTCAAACATCAAAATCCCACCTTTATTTGTTGGACTCATATGTTCTCAATATATTACAATATTGTTACTATTATAGCAAGTATGCCTTTAAAGTTTTAGTAACTATTAAGAAAATCCAGTACACCTGTTAGAAGACTTACATATATCACATATTGAAAGTAACTGCTCTAGATTTTTAGAATTAGCACAATCTAATCAATCTATGTCTACATATATATATATACATATGTCTACATATACATTTATGTTTATATATATATACACACACACACACACAGAAAGAGAGAGACAGAGAGAGACACAGAGACAGAGACAGAGAGAGAAAGAGAGACAGAGACACCAGGTTATATACACACCCATATATATGCCATGATATGCAATTAATGCTTCATTTAGGGAACAAATCGTTGCTGAATCATAAAAGACACGTCTTGGCTATATTACATTACTATATCCCATAGTACTCCATTACAAGGAAATGTCTATCTTTGGCCTTGAAAACAGACACCTAAAAAATTAGGGATTTCAATACAAACACAAGCAATATTATGAAAAACAGGTCACACTAAGGGGAGGTCACATACAAGAAAGGGAGGGTAAAAGAAGGAAATAAAGAAAGTGAATATGGTTGAATTTTCTATATAAGAATGAATATAGAATTTTAAATCTGTTGAAATTAACTAGAGAAGGTTTTAGTGCAAGAAACAGAATTATGTGCTTTGAAATAAATTTTCAGGTGGTTAATATGAAGAAAACAAAGTTGGAAAACGTCCTCACTGTCTTATTTCTGTCTATATAAATAATCTAACTTACTCCTGATACCATGGTGGCACAGGAAATAAATTATGAAATAATACAATATTAACAGAATTCAATATAGTTTCATGTTAGTTTTAAGATAAAATATAGTTTTAAAATCACAAAAGGATAATGGAATTGTAGCCACATAACAGATTTTGATTATAGCTGCATATGTGACTCCTTGATTAGCTACAAAGATTCAAAGGCTTTTCATTTTATCATACAACACTGTGCTTTTTACACACACACTCACATCTGATCTTGAAATATTTACATTAAAATCTCTAATGTGAAACTTTATAATGTACAACTGTAAAATCATCACTACTTATTTAATAGAAAAAGACTGCAAACCTTCTGTGTTTTCATATTAACTAGTAGTGCCTTAAAACACATGAGCATTTTTTCATACCTTCACAAACTCCAGGTAGTCTGTGTTAGTTCTTTCTCCACCAAGTCTAACAGGAACTAAAATAATAATAGCCTTGCCATCTGCATTACCAGAGGTCATGGAAGCATTTTGTTTATCAATTACATCACAATTGTAAACTGAGAAAAAAACATAATGAATATTATTAAATTTTCTAAAAAGTGATTTTCAGAAACATTTTTACACTAATTCCACCTCCCTCTACTGGCCAGTTATCTGATCTCTGGCATCACTATCAAAGTCTCAACAAGTTAAAAATACCTGCTTCATATATATTCAACATATACTTAATGAATAGCTACTATGTATGTCATTGGAACTTCAGCAATAGGCAAAAGAGAGAAAAATACCTGTCCCCATTCTAACAGGGGAAAACAGAAAAGAAAAAGTAAAATATAAGATGTGTCAGTTGACAACAGGTGCTTTAATGAAAAACAAAGGGAGAAAAGTAGATAGGAAGTGCTGAGGAGAAAGCACTTTTTAAATAAGGATTTCAGGGAAGGTCTTGTAATACAAAGTAAGTAAGAAACCAGGTAAATAAAGGTATTTGGGGTCAGAGCATTCCAAGTAGGAAGATCAGCAAATACAATTGCCTGAAGTCAAAAGTGTAGTTAGCATGTACTAAGAACAAGAGACCAATGTGTCTGAAGGAAAGTAAGCAAGAGGCAGGTAAAGCAACAGGAAATGAGATTGGGAGATAAAGCTACAGATTAAAGGAGAAGTCAGATTACGTGAATTCTTGAAAGCCATTGTAAAGACCAGTTTTTGAGTGAGATGGTAAGTCACTGAAAAATTTCTTAGGAAAAGAATGTTCCAATCTGACTTACATTCTGTTATGATCTGAATATGAAATGTCCCACATAGACTCATGTTGAATGCTTGGTACTTAGCTGGTAGATCTATTTTGGGAGGTAGTGGAAACTTTGGTAAGTGGGGCCTAGCTAGAGGAAGTAGGTCATTGGGGGCGTGTCTTCATACGTTACACCTGGACCATAGTGCCTTTCTCTCTGAAACTTGGTTGCCATGAGTAAAGAACCTCCTCCACCACACACTCCCACTGTCATGATGTTCTGCCCAAGCACATGGGGCCACCAATTATGGACTGAATCCCCTAAAAGTAAGAGCCAAAATAAATCTTTCTTCCTTTAAGTTGTACTCTCAAGTATTTTTGTCATAACTATACAAAAAGTAACTGCAACACACTCTAGACGGTGTTAGGAATAGAATGTACAGGCAAGAGCCAGGGCACAGGAACACAGAGAACAGTTAGAACACTACTGCAGTTATCCAGAAAGAAATGATGGTGGCTTGAATAAAGACAGTAATTGTCAAATAAATAATGGTCAAAGGATGATTATATGGAAAAGCGATCATTTCATATATTTGAGGATAAAGTAAGGACTTTCTATTAAATGTTAAGATGTGAGTGGAAAAAAATGTGTCACAGGTGACTTGCACAGTTTTGGCATAAAGAAACAGTAAGGAAATTGCCATTTACAAAGACATGGAGGAATAGAAGAGGGGAAACTCACCTTTAAACACCATCAGTTTTAGATACTTGTTAGATAAGCAAATAGAGAGGCTAAGTAGGCAGTTAGGAGAACATAAAGCCAGAGTTTGGGGAGTGGACCAGGATGGACCTTTTTGGAGTTGCCAGCATGCAGATATTCTTCTAAAGCTATGACACTGGGTGACTTCAAATCAGTATAGACAGAAAAGGAGATGAAATCCAAAGGCTGAGCCCTAAAACAACTTTACAGACCAAGGAGGTAAGGAAAACCAACAAAGA
The DNA here is from genome assembly GCF_047511655.1 of Castor canadensis. Lineage (NCBI taxonomy): Eukaryota > Metazoa > Chordata > Mammalia > Rodentia > Castoridae > Castor > Castor canadensis. The sequence goes on from NC_133392.1 coordinate 111,540,929, forward strand.
AGACTTGAAAAGAAGGGGAGAAGGAGGTAAAAGGAAAACCTGCAAAGCAGTATTCTGGAAACCAAGTAAACAAAACATTACAAGGAGAAGGAAAAGTGATCAACTGTGATAAACGCTGCTGACAGACTGCATGACATGAGGCTGAAAAGTAACCACTAGATTTAGCGAGAGGAAAAGTATTGGTAAGAGCAATTTTGGTAAAGTAGAAATAGGTATTAAGAGACAGACAGTGACTCGTTCAGAAGAAAATAGAGGACTTAGTAGAAATGAATATTTTGTTCAAAATAATTTATTTGAAACTTAATTTACACTCACATTCCCTGTCAGTTTAACCAAATGCTTCTGTTCTTCCCAGATGAGCTAATTAATAAATTCTGTGGCTTTTCTTCCAGTTCTTTCTTTTAAATCCAAATTTAGACTGAGCATCAAATTCTTCTGTTTACCAGCTTCCTATCTCCCATTGTCTGTCTAACACAAAACTACAAAAATGGCATAATGGTTCTGACTTATCAAATACTTCTTACCCTTCATCTTCACTCAATACACATTTATCGAGGGCCTTTTATTGGTGTGTTCTGTGCTAGGGGGATTCTGACTTTCAAAGAGTATCTAGCTCTTGCATTTTTCCTCCACCCCCAACACATATAAGAGTTATGACAGTTCAGTTTTGCTGCAGAGGCTTATTACAGTGGTGATTCTCAATTAAGTGATTCTGACACCTTTCCTCCTCTTCTACCATCTTAGTAATCATTGATCTACAAGGAGAAACAGATAATTTAAGGTGACATCACAAGCAACTTACAAGTGCAACATTCAACAGAAGTATTTCCAAACTGTTATAAAGGATAGAGGAAAACAGACTAATTTTGCCTAGTTAGAGTGGAAAAAGGCATAATCTTTGAGTATGTTCTTAATGAACAAGTAAGAGTTAACAGAAATATTCTAATAATAATGGGACTCCATGTAGAGGCAATAATATGAAAAAAAAGGTAATAACAGCATGCCCAAGGAATGACCATTCAGATTGACACACTTCAGCATACTAAGTATGATATAGTGTCACAAAATGATGCTGGAAATGTAGACTGGGGCTAATTATACTAGAATTGTGTACCCTATATGCCTAAGATAATGTGAAAGAAGAGTTAAGGAGAAGTCACAAGTTTTTTAATTAAGGGACATGATCAATGTCTTTTGATCAAATGGATCAAAAAGAGAAAAGGTACAGACAGGGAAATCAAGTTACGATAAAGGCATGATCTAAATCAATGAGAATAAAGCAGAAAGAATAGTTTTCGAGAACATTTTAAAAGCATGACTGGTAAGCTTTTGTTTCCTTGCTAGACACGAGTGATAAGAAAACAGTGAAGAATGAGGGGATTATACCTTCCCTATGCATGTGAAATGATACACTAGCCAAGAGAAAACAAAATAAAAATAGGTGAGATAGAGGAAAATGACCGTTTAGTTTTAAACACATTGAACTTCAAGGGCTTGGGCTTATAGAACATCTAGGGAGAGATAGGTGGAGGGACAGAAAACATAAGTTACTTCATCCTAGCTCAAGCAGGACTAGAAAGGCAGCTTTTAAAGTCCAACTGTACAGTGCATAGTCCTAAGTATTGAAATCCATGGAAATATTTTTAATTATAAAGGAAAAGAACACAAATGAGAAACAAGAAAATAAGTGGAAAATGAAATCTTTAAAAACATTAATGAGGCCTGGAGGAATGCCTCAAGCGGTAGAGTGCCTGCTTGACAATCACAAGGTCCTAAGTTTAAACACCAGTACCAAAAATAAATAAATAAAATAAAAACACTAATTAGAAGGAAATATCACTTATAGACTCTGGTTTCACTAGTCCTAATCCCATAGTCTAATAAAACCACATTAATATAAATTCTCCTTTTAACATTCTTAAACAAGAATGATAAAACTTAATAAATACTTCAAATTACACAAACCACTTACATAATGAGGAATTTTGTGCTACTTGTTTAATTAACTACTTGTAACAATTAAGACAAAGACTGATATCAGTAAAAGCACAAAACATAAATTTATTTAATGATTAGTTGTTTCAGCACATCTGTAGGCCTAATTAAGTCTTAGAGCAAATTTTATTTGCAAGACCTATTATTTGAAAAACAAGCACAGTACCTGCAAAACTTAACATGCTTATCTGAAAATTTATAACTTCATTTTCATATGGCTGTAATTATGGCTATCAGTCTCTCTTTAAAAGAAAATTAAACTTAATAAAATGCCAAACAAAAATGTATTTGGTGATCACTGTTTTCACGCTACAAACACTGGTTAGTTGTAAGAGTAACAATTTAGCCTCTTAATAGCTTTCTGTAAAAAAAGAGAAAAAAATACTTAACAGCATGAAGGGGCTTATTTTACTATATTAGGGTGCTATGATCTCTGTTTTTACCTCTCAAAAGTTTCAAAATCACAACTGCTAAGTGTTTCCCCACCATTAATTTTGTGAAAATCTGCCTTCTGAAAAGCAAATGGTACCCCAAAGCAAGGCAATAGTTAATGTGTCCATTTTAAGTGATAAAGTGAAAATTTTAGATTTGTAGATTTGTTGAAAGGAGGCACACAGTACTAAAGTCTACGCATTCTGAGTATTTACAGTTTTTTGTCAAAAGCAGTCTCCTTAGAATCATATACCTAAAGGTACTAAGGGTCTACTGTACCTTAAAAGAGACAGAAGCCTGGGAATGTGGTGCCTGCCTGTAATCCCAGCACTAGGGAGGCTGAGGCAGGGGGATCATGAGTTCCAGGATGGCCTGGGTTACACAGTGAGATCCTATCTCAAGAAAAAGAAAAGCTGGGTATGGTGGTACATGTCTGTAATCCCAGCACCCAAGAGGCAGATGCAGAAGGATTATAAATCCCAGGCCACTCTCTGGATTACATAGAGAGACCCTGTCTCAAAAAACAAAACAAACAAACAAAAGTATTTAGTAAGTGCAAGTCATGGTTTCTAACTTCAGAATCATTTACAATGTAATTGGGAAGACAGATAAGTTAAACACACAAACATAATATATACAGATAAAAATTAGATAGATTCCTTACCTGTACAGTCTTGTGCAACATAAATTGTTATTCCTTGTAAGTCAGGGTGTCTTGCTTCTTCAACAGCTTTTCTAAGAAAATAATAAGCATCATCCTGTAACAGCCTATCATTTCCAGTTGGTAACTTATGATTTAGCTTAACTGGGAAAAAAGGCATCATTTACCAGAACTTCCTATCTGACCTGTATCTCTACAGTCAAAAACTATCATCCGGCTGGGCGCTGGTGGCTCACACCTGTAATCCTAGCAACTCAGGAGACAGAGATCAGGAGGATCACAGCTGAAAGGCAGCCCCAGGCAAGTAGTTTGGGAGACCTTATCTCGAAAAACCCATCACAAAAAAGGGCTGGTGGAATGGTTCAAGGTGTAGACCCTGAGTTCAAACCCCAGTACCACAAAAAAATAAAAAAACAAAAACTTTATCATCTGAATGGTATCAGAAATTAGGGTTTTCTTTCTTGTTGTTGTTGTTTTTTGTTTATTCCCCCTGGTACTGAGAATTGAACTTAGGGCCTCCTGCTTACTAGGCAAGCACTCTACCACTTGAGCCATGCCCCCAACAGTCCTTTTGTTTTTTATCTTGTTAGTGTCTCACACCAATTTTGCCCAGAGTGGCCTCAAAGCACCTTACTCCTAGCTATGCCTCCTGAGTAGCTAGGATTCTAGGTGTCAACCACCATGTCCAGCCCCTGAAATCAGGTTAAAATTTTCAAAGGTAAGTATTACACTAAATTACTCAAAGAACACTAAAACATATGTTATAAAATACATTTTAAAAAATTCTTGAGTATTAAGCTGTACCTCTCAAACACCTGGCTACAATGAATGTTTTCTAAGCAGTGGTGTTACAATATGCTTCACATTAACCTACATGACTGGCTGGGAACGAATCACTGTACTTGTCCTCTGGAACCCTAATAAAAGTTTTGGTTTTGATTTTGGGGGGAGTTTTTTGTTGTTTTTTTTTTTTTTGGTTTTTTTGTTTTTTGTTTTTTTCTTTTTTTTTCTTTCCTTTAAACAACAGTCTGACTTTTTCCCCCTTCATTCAAAAAAAACTACATGCCTGAGGTCCTGGATTTGATCTCCAGCACCATGATGGGAAGGAGAATATTTCACCTGAACAAGTAAATTTCCTAATTCAAATCTTAGAATTCGGGCTGGTGGAGTGGCTCAAATGGTAGAGCGCCTGCCTAGCAAGTGTGAAGCCCTGAGTTCAAACCCCAGTACCACCAAAAAAAAAAAAAATCTTAGAATTCTACAGGTATCACTGCAAAATTGAAAATATATCTAAGTATAATGTTCTCAGTGGTGCACTTGTTGTGGGAAAAAATCCTATCTATAAAAGGAAATTAAACAAATGGGGGAATACAAATATTTTTAATTAATTGTATCTTGTAATTCCTTAACTTAAACTCTTGCTATGCATTTCCCATGTATTAGTATAGGAGACGAACTAGAAAAATGTAGCCCATAGGTCAAATGCAATTGGTAGCCTGGTTTTATGCACCTGAAAGCTAAGAATGGTTTTAAAGGATTAAAGGATAAAGAAGGAATAAAAGAACAAAAATGGGCATCAAAAACTTTATATGGCCTGTAAAGCCTAAAATATTTACTATTTGCCACTTTCAGAAAACATTTGCTGAGCCCTTGAACATCTTAACGGATAGAAACTATGCTTCTATGATTATGCTTTTATAAATGTCATTGAAGTTGAAATTGATAATTATTAATAATCCAATTAACAAAATAAGCAATAATTTTTCAAGTGTAAGCAATGTGGCATATTAGTATTCAAACTTATATGATTATAAGTGGAATAAATTTATCATAACATACTGTACTTAGATAACATATCGATAATTCAGTTAATAGTGATAACTTTTTAAAAATAAGTAATGTCCACATAAGCAGAATGTAAAAGCTAAAATATAGCTTTCTAAAATATAGAAATTTGATTTTCAACTTTTCTCTAACTATCTTTCAGAGTGTCAGACTCTTTACTTTTACTATGACATAATTATAATATTAATAGTCCCATATACTTACAATTCACAAGCATTTGATGTACACAAAGAAATGCTGAAAACATCAATTTTAGCTCTATTGACATTTCATTACACTATCAATGCATTACAGCCTCCATGTAACATTACCCAAAAAAACCTGTAGCACTGTACATGTCCCAAGGCTGAAAGAGATGTTAGGTTCTAGAACATTTCAATAAGAGAGTCCATGAAAACCTAGTTAGAAAGAAATCTGGATATCTGTACTACGAGGAAGAGAAGAAAAATCTGTCAGTAGGTTAATGCAGCTACAATCACAAAGCCTTGTTTGTTCCTACTAGCAAACAAGCATTCTTTTCTAAACATTCTCACACAGTTAGTGTTTAAAAGTTTGTACACATTGCAAAAATCAGTATTTCTAAGCCTGAATGAAGACCTGTCATAGATGATAGATTTTAAAACAATTTTACCTTAAAATGTGAGCAACCACAGCTGGTCCATACCAATCTCCAGCTTTTTTCCCAGACTTCTTTCCAAATTCTATTAATTGATGTAAGCCAAAAAGAGCCAAGGGGGAATCACCAAACCAGGAGACGATTTTCCTGTGATAAGTTTCATTTCGCATTTCATGATCATCAGAATATTTCCTAAGTGTTTCCTTCAGTGAAATTGCTGGAGTTTTGAGTTCTCTTTCCCCTGAAAGTGATGCTTCAAATGATGCAGTAAATTTTTTTACAGTGTGGGAAGTCCATGATTCAGAGTCTGAATTTTCAATGTTCAATGCATCAGGCCAGGTCCAAGCTACAGTAGTTTCAAAACAAGGTATTCAGATAGTTTAAATAGACAGACTAACAATTCAACTAAATTAAATATGCAGCATTTAAAGTCAGATTGGTTACTGAACTATAAAAGAAAACTAAAAACTAGAGAGAGACAGAAAGTGGATTGCAGCTGCTAATGGAGAGATACCGGGAATAACTGCCAATGGATGTAAGGTTTCTCTGGGAAACAATTAAAGATGTTCTAAAACTAGATTATGATACTGGCTGCAGAACTCTAAATATACTAAGAACCACTGAACTGTTCACTTTAGATGAATGAATTTGTGGTATATAGATTGCATCTCAATAAAGCTGCTTACCAAAAACAACCAAAACATCCAAAAAACAAAAAGCACAGTGGGCTTGGCATATAGCTCAGTGGTACCTAGCACGTGCGAGACCCTGGGTTTGATCCCCAGAATCATATTTAAAAAAAAAAAAAAAACACTTTTTCCTTGCATTATTCACACCACTCTTGAATAAACATTTTTTCTAATCTCATCAATAATCTCTACAGAGGGTTACAAAATATTTGCCATGAACTGCAGAGATATTGTCTAACACCTTAAAGAAAATCTGTACTATTCAGTAATAGCCAGATGATAGCCTAAAATGGTAAAATAAAATCCTCTTACAAATGTACACATTATGTAAAAAATGGACTAATAGAGCCAGGCATGGTGGTGCAATCCTGTAATCCCAGCACTTAGGTGTCTGAGGCAAGAGGATCACAAGTTCAAAGCTAGCCTGGGATATATAGCGAGTTCTAGGCCAGCCTTGGCTACATACCAAGGCTTATCTGGGAGGGGAAAAAAAAAAAAAAAGACTAATAGAAGAAAGGTGGCACATTTCAAAAAAATTTATGTAAGTTAATATCAATGACATTTTTGAGTGTTTAAAAGGCTAAATATGATGACCTTATTAAGAATGTCTAATCAATTTAATATAATTGATTATAGTCTTACTTATAGGGAGAAAATAAACCAGAAAAAGATTAAAGACTTAAAAAAATACTAATTCCAAAGTCACAGATATTGATTGACCTGCTCAGGATTTAATGAAGTAGAGACAGTCCAAAGAGCTACACCAGCAGGGAAAGAAATAATAACCACAAAAAATCCAAAAGCTAATAAAAGCTGAACTACCATAATTAATGATGGTGACAAGAAAAAGAGTCACATTTAACATAAAGTTTTGAAAAGAGAATCATGAATGTTTACATGGAAGACATTTATGACCCAGTTCAATAAAAATGTAATATGCTAGGCTAGTTACTTTAGGAAACATCAGGGAGGCAGAAAATTAATCTCATGGAGTTCTATGCAGTATGCAAGATGGACAAAAACACAGATTTGATTTACCTCTACCAAGAAAATGTAGTATGAGTCCTTGAGCCAACAGCATCTGGCCAGTTCTCAGTGTACAGCCCCAACCACAATCTGTTGTCAAGGCTGAGCCTTCTATTTGAGGAAACTCTTCCCTGTAGGTCAGCCATATCCTAGAAATGAAATCTTTACGAAATTCTTCTACATTTCCCGCAATTACATGGTCTTCTATTGTACATCCAGATAGTGCAGGTAATACTTTATGTTCATCTATAAAATAAAAATATAAACTATATAGTCTAAACACAGGCAAACCTCAATGGCAATAATATATTTTATTACAGTCTTAACTTATACATTATGTCACATGAGGAAAAAAGTAAAATAATCTGGGCATGGTGGCTCATGCCTATAATCCTAGGTACTCCGGAGGCAGAGATGGGGTTTGAGGTCAGCCCAAGCAAAAAGTTCATGAACCCCCATCTCAACCAGTAAAAAGCTAGGCATGAGAGACACGGTTCAGGTGGTAGAGCATTTACCTAACAAGCAAAAGACCCTAAGTTCAAACTTCAGTACAGTTGGAAAACTGGACATGGTTGCACGTACTTGTCCTCTCAGCTATGCAGAAAGCATAAACAGGAAGTTCACAGTTCAGGCTGGCCCAGACATAAATACAAGAACCTATTTGAAAAATAACTAAAAAGGAAAAAGAGCTGAGAATACTCCATTGGGTAAACCTACTATATTTTTTTCATCCACTTGCCTGCTGAAGGGCATCTGGGTTGATTCCATATTTTAGCTATTGTGAATATTGTGAATATGGACTCTCCATGCTGTTTACAACAGCAGAATAAATTTAAACGCTTGAAAGATTAAAACAGACTCAGCATTAGAAAATAATCTAACTTTCACAAAAGTGTCATAATATTAGAAATTAAATAATGGAGACAGAATCAAGTTTAAGAATCTTGTACTTATTTTTATAATTACTTCATTGTAGATGACTCAGAAGGTGGTAAATTATAGATGAAAGCCAGTTGTAGCTGAAAGCCACCACCTGTAAGAACTCAGACCTGTGAGATATCAAAATATTAACGTTCAAGTAGAAAATGAACCAAAGCAAATGAACAAAACTAGCCATTACCACAGAAAATGAGAGATGACTCCAGATAAAGTAACTTCACTAAAATCCTAATCAGAACAAAAGGGGCCACTAGAAAATTGACATGATACAGAGATATAAAGAATCAAGAATTTACATAGGAATATGATTTAGTTCATAGACTGGAAATATCAATGTGAATGCATGTCTTTATATAAAACACTGAAAATATTTGTCTGTTCTAATTCTGAAATGGCTTAGAGACATCATCATCCCACATGACTCTTCAGCTTAGATTATGGTCTCTAACGCTACTTTCTCAAGGCTCACTGGGAAATGATGATTTCACATCTGCAATGAAAAGTACAAAATGGACCTAAACACCTTGTTAGGAAAGAAAGCAAAGTTTCCAAAGACTCATTAGGTTTTGCTGAGGGATACGGAACTCAATCTTAAAAGACCTGACACTGGCCTAAGTCAAAAGGATTTGAGCATCAAAAGGAGATCACTGGCAAAAACATAATAATCTGAAAAGCCTGCAGTCCATGATAACAGAAAGAAAACAACAGCATTAACATATCTTACATGAGGCAAACAGAACATATTTCTGTTGAAGCTACAAAGAAAGTTTTCACAGGAAAGGCAATAACCTCAGGACATAGGGCTGGAGGCATGGCTCAAGTGACAGAGTGCCTGCCTAGTAAGTATGAGGCCCAGAGTTCAAACTCCAGTACCTCCAAAAAAATAAAATAACCTCAGGACATACGCTATGAACTAGAAATTTACCAGAGCAATATCAACTACTGGATTCATAAATCTCTATATTTTATGGGTTTGTTTATCCACAGAAGAGGAAAATTAATTCACCTTAACATCATACTCCCTTGTACTCTATAAAGATATTATAATTCCTTTCAACACTACTTTGTTTGCTGTGACTTCCCTTTACTATATTTACAGGAACTCCCCTTTTTTATACGTTACCTTGTTTATTGTGACCCCATTATTTTTCAAAATGTATATTTTAATCTCCTTTCAAATGCATATTTGACCTTGTTTACAGTTATTCTTGTTTTTTAATTATATTTAATTCAATTTAATTTTGTATACTTTTAAATACAAGGGTGTCCCTCCCTGTGAATATCAAAACAACTTTTGGAAAAGTGTAAGAGGGTGGTTTGCGGTTATACTTATTAGAAAAAGAGAATCCATAAAATGGATAAGAAATATGATATTTTTCTAATGGCCCAAAGATTTTTAAATTATTCAAAAATTTCTAATGTTTTATTATTAGTCTTAAAAGTATAAATACAAATTTTTATCTTCTGTTATGAATAATTTCAATTTTTTCAAAATTTACACTGATATAAAATATTAAAAATAACAAGAGGCTGGCAGAGTGGTTCAAGTGGCAGAGCACCTGCCTAGCAAGCATGAGAACCTGAGTTCAAACCTAAGTACCACCACAAAAAAAAAAAAATACATATATATAAAAATTTATAAAAATAAAAAAAATAACAAAGGGCTATGTGTGTAGCTCAATGGTAGATAGCTTGCCTAGAATGCCCAAGGCCCTGGGCTCAATTCCTGGGTCCAGGACTGACAGTGTGACTTAAATGTAGAATGCTTGCTTTGTAAGCAGGAGGCTCCGAGTTCAAGCCCCAGCACCACACAATCCCTGGGTTCATTCCTTCTTGCATGCAGATATTTTTAATAAAAAGCACATATTGTATTTCAAACAATTCTGAAAATATAGTATTTCCACAATAATTCAAGATTGTAGCCAGGCATGGTGCTACAGGCCTCAAATCCCAGTATGCGGGAGGCAGAGGCACTAGGATCAAGAGTTCAAGAGCCTGGCCTACATAGCTAAACCCTGTTGCAAAAAAAACAATGTACTGTATATGTCTACAGTGAAAAAAAATTCACATATCTATGAACAGTAGAGTTAACAATTCAGGGTAATTCATACAATGGAATATTATGCAGCAGTAATAATGAATGAGAACTCAAAAATACAACATTGAAAGCCATAATTTTTTTTTCTTTTATTATTCATATGTGCATACAAGGCTTGGGTCATTTCACCCCCCTGCCCCCACCCCCTCCCTTACCACCCACTCCACCCCCTCCCTCTTCCCCCTACCCCCTCCCTCTCCCCCTCACCCCCTCAATACCCAGCAGAAACTATTTTGCCCTTATTTCTAATTTTGTTGTAGAGAGAGTATAAGCAATAATAGGAAGGAACAAGGGTTTTTGCTGGTTGAGATAAGGATAGCTACACAGGGTACTGACTCACATTTCCTGTGCGTGGGTGTTACCTTCTAGGTTAATTCTTTTTGATCTAACCTTTTCTCTAGTTCCTGGTCCCCTTTTTCTATTGGCCTCAGTTGCTTTTAAGGTATCTGCTTTAGTTTCTCTGAGTTAAGGGCAACAAATGCTAGCTAATTTTTTAGGTGTCTTACCTATCCTCACCTCTCCCTTGTGTGCTTTCACTTTTATCATGTGCTCAAAGTCCAATCCCATTGTTGTGTTTGCCCTTGATCTAATGTCCACATATGAGGGAGAACATACGATTTTTGGTCTTTTGGGCCAGGCTAACCTCACTCAGAATGATGTTCTCCAATTCCATCCATTTACCAGCTAATGATAACATTTCGTTCTTCTTCATGGCTGCATAAAATTCCATTGTGTATAGATACCACATTTTCTTAATCCATTTGTCAGTGGTGGGGCATCTTGGCTGTGAAAGCCATAATTAATACAAAGCAAAATACAGCATGATTCCATTTATAAAAAAGAAAACACCACATAATTAAGGACACTTCAGGATGGTGGTTCTGGGGGGTGTTGAAATAGGAAGGAATATAATGAAGTAGAAGGTAGAAGTGCACGGAGATTTTTAAATTATTCAAAAATTTCTTATTTTGAGTATAGTTTTATTACTAGTCTTGAAAGTGTACATACAAGTTTCTTATCTTCTTTATGTATGAATAATTTCAGAATTTTATTTCAAAATTTAGAATAATATAAAATTATTAAAAATAACCAAGGGTTGGGAGCGTAGGTCAATGGAAGAGTGTTTGCCTAGCATGCCTAAGGCCCTTAGGTGCTGGGTTTAATCCTGAGCACCACACAAAAAACTAGTTTTAATAATAAGTAATACAAAGAGGAAAAAGTCTTTCCACTGGATTGTGTCATATCTTCTATACTTGCAACTATACAGAGAAATAGGCAAAGGTAAGGACAACACACTAAGATTAGCAAAGTGGGAATACAGACAGAATATAGGTCCTTTGCAATGATACTAAGGAACCAAATTAACCAATCTAGAGTCATCCCTACCTCAGAAGTTCTGCATGTGTATCATAATAAATCCCTATATGGTTTAAGTCATTTTGACATGAACTTTCTGCCTATTTGCATTTCATAGCATCCTTTCTGATTTGATCTCCCTTTATAGTGTTGTAATTGCCAATACTTCCTTTTTTTAATGTATCTGTTAGTTTATAGTAGTTATACAGGGGGTTTCCTGTGAAATTTCCATATATGCATACAATAGACCCTGGTTTGGTTCATCCAATCCATCGTGTTTGAGGCTAGCCCAAGCAAAAAAAGCAGGACCCTATCTCAAAAATACCCCACATAAAAAAAGGGTTGGTGGAGTGACTCAAGTGGTAGAATATCTGCCTAACAAGCATGAGGCCTTAAGTTCAAACCCCAGTACTGCCAAAAAAAAGTACATCTCAGGCAGAGTGAATTCATGAAATTCAAGAGTATTGTCAAATGGATTCATCAATCAATATTTCTGCTTTATCACAAATATCATAATGGGATTTTTTTTTTTGGCAGTGCTGGGATTAAACCCAGGTCTTTTTATTCATACTAGGCAAATGTTCTGCTGATTTACTATAAAAGATATGATAATGTGCACAGATGAAGAGGTACAAAGAGCATATATCCAGTTCAGAAAGGTACTGAAAACATGAATTTATGTCACTGTGGAGTTAAGAGTCACTACCCTTCAGCAGATGGATCTGTTCACCAACCCAGAAGCTCTCCCAATCTTGCACTTCCAAGGATTTTTATGAGGCTTCATCAAGTAGGCATGATCAATTATTAGCTCAATTTCCAGTTCCTCTCTCCTCCCCAGAGGGCTGGAATTGGAGCTGTAAATTCCAGGCCTCTAATCATGGCTTGGTCTTTCTGATGACCAGCTTCCATCCAGGAGCCCACCAAAAGTCACCACATTAAAACAAAAGACACATTCTAATTACCCAGGAAACTACAAGGGATTTAGGAGCTCTATGTCAGGAACTTAGGTCAAAGACCAAGATGCTCCTAAGTACCTCTATCATTCAGCAGATTACAGGAATTTTAGGAGCTCAGTGTCAGGAACCGAGAGCAGAAACCTGTGTATTTCTTAAGCATATATTTAGTTATAATTTTCTTGTGTTCCTTCTGGGTATGATCAATATCCTAGCTGGTATATTCTCAGTAAATAATTGCTGAAAATAATTTAATGAAATCTGGCATTTCACTAAAAAAAAAAAATCTAAGACAATAACCACTATGATTAAGTAGCTGGTAATTCCATCCTCTACCTCTCTAAAACTTGTTTGAACCAAAAATTATTCGAAATGTAGAAGTCATGTAGCCCCAAGACTTCCACTAATCCTAATAGCTTCAACTTTCAGTCCTACCTGCTTCAAGTTCTTGCAAAGATTCATGTTTTTTCATTCCAAATGCCAAATTCAACCCTTTTCCAAAAGAACTCCTCTTTTATATCATTTTTCATGAGTTCCACTGACTTTACTGAAGATCACAGGAAGTTAACAAGGGACCATCTCAATGGACATGCAGCCTCCTACTACCTTTCTGGCTCTCTCCTTTTTTCATCCCTCTCCTCATAGCCTTCTTCTTTCCTATATCCCTACAACTAGTCAAGAGCAGGTCTCCTATTTGTCTCATTCATAACCTCTGAATCAATTACTTTTCATCTCTTAGGTCCCCAAAAATCCACTTAGTTTTCTACGTATTTCTTCCAAAAGCTATATAATGCAGAAACCCTAAAAAAATTCTCATACCTTTGTACAAATTCCTTCTATCACAAATATCATTTAGAATGCTTTATGTGCACCAGACACATCACTAAACACCTATACAAAAGATGTCATTAATACTTAGGGAGATCGGTCAGGTGCTAGTGGCTCACACATGTAATCCTAGCGGCTCACACATGTAATCCTAGCTACTCAGGAGGCAAAGATCAGGAGGATTGTGGTTCTAAGCCAGCCCAGACAAATAGTTCATGAGACCCTATCTCAAAAAACCCTTCACAAAACTTGGGCTGGTGAAGTGGCTCAAGGTAAAGGCCCTGAGTTCAAGCCCCAGTACCACAAAATAAAAAAAAAAAAATTTAGGGAGACAGAATAATTTATCTAAAGTAACAATTAAAAGCAAAAAAGAGAAAAAACTCAAACCCAGATAAGCACTCCGTTGTGGCTGTCCTTTGTCTGTTAAAATATGTGTATGTATAGGTGACCTAGCTTTACATAGAATTCAAGCTCCTCCTCCATAATTTGGTCCTTTCAGAAGTATGTCCCACCAGAGCTAAAGTGGGCATCTCTCTGTTTCACTGCTATTACTTTCATCATGCCACTCTATTTACCTAAGCTGCATACTATCTACCAATTCCCTATTCATCCCTTCAAGATTATTTTGAGGACTCAGTAAGTCAAGGCATGTAACTACTTAGAATACTCCTGGCCAGAATTACTGCTCAATTAATACTGACAAGTTATTACAAGTTATTTATATGTTTTTAGAGAATTGCTGATAAATGATATTCCAAAATAAGTCAACCAAAAATGAATATACCTTGATAACATGCTTTCGCCCACTCTTTTCTCCTGTTTCTTATATCTCTTACACATATATACATTCATTTTCTCTCTCTCTCTCTCTTACACATACACACACAATCAACCAAAGATGTATAATAAAAATACCAGTGTTAGAGACACATCTTGGTTTAAATTTTTGGACAAATTATTTAACTTCTCTAAACTTCTGCCTTCACATTCATAAGGTGGAGACACCTGAATCTACCTTTTAGATTTGTAAGAATTACAAACTGGTATTCAGTTAGTGGCATAATTTTTTAAAAGGTAATTATTAAATGAATTGCATATATGTGGAAATTCAGACACATTAAATAAAGCCAACTGAGATACTGAAGCAGCCGTAAGAATTAACCGGCTGGTGGAGTAGCTCAAGCAGTAAGATTGCCTGTTTAGAAATCTTACTAAACCTTGAGTTCAAAAAACAACCATTTTAGGTTAACTAAGATAATAATTTTCATTATTATCACATACTTCAAAGTTATCAAAGAATTGATAAAGAATATTAATATATCAATTCAAATATTTACTTAGAACTCATGCTGACTGAAAGTCCAAAACTATAAGGAATATAATAAAAGATGACAAGATCTTATCCACAAGGAGCTCACATGAACAAATCCCTCTGGTAAGATATTATGTGTCAGACAAAATGGAGGTACCGAGCAGAGACACGCTGAGAAATTAAATTGAAAACAAAATCATAAAAACAGTTGAACAATGAAATTCTTCAAAGATTTTCAGATGCTTTACAAATTGACCACTTACCTTCAAATTTAAAATGGTAACATTTTCCAAGCAATAATACAGGGGAATTTCTACTAAAATATGTCTTTGTTTTCAACACCCAGCCTAAATGAAAAGAGAAAAGGTTTTGCTATGAAAAGTTTTCAAACTGAGAGTCTAGCAGTATTTTTTTTATTTAATTCTAAACCCTTAAATATCACTTGTGGATATGTATTTTTAACAAGAGTTGCAAAATATCTGAACAATCAACTAAAAATAGGGGCCATTTATGCTACTTAAGTCTTTTAGCTACATTCCATCTACTTAATTAACATAAAAAAGAAAATAATTATCTTAACTTACTTTGACAGATCACAATGTTCTTAACGGTACAAAATTAAAAAGGTAAAAATTCTACCTAACCTCTTCTCATCAAGACAACAAATATTATAAATTTTTATGTTTGTTTTTTTCCATCTAGATAACTAAAAGGCTTAAAGTATTTGAACATTCCTGGGATACAATTTAGGAAAAGAACACACAGTAGTCTACTGCTCATGATAAAAGGTTCCTAGGTAAATCTGCTCTAATTTCTTAATTTTAGCCAAACGAAGGTCTCTGAATGTGGTATATAAAACTTTCAGACATCCTAATCTCAATTTTCAACCTCCCAATCCTAAACCCCTAACTTCAGTTGCAAACTCTAATTCTTCACATTTTCTTCCTATTAAATTGTCACATCCAAGAAAAAGGTAGTATCCATCCTCATAACAGCATTAACCATTCTGAATATCCTGAAAAAAAGCATCTGCCAGCTACACTGCCAGATACTCCAAATATATAAAATTCTTGTCTGCTAATGCTCACCTTAAAAATATCTCCTACAGCAGGACATAGTGGTACATGTCTATAATCCTAGCACCCAGGAAGCATAGCAGAAGGATCACAAGTTAGAGGCCACCCTGGGCTACACAAAATCCTCTCTCTCAAAAAAAAGTATCTCCTAAAACACAAGCATATATAAATAGAAAAAAAATATATGGACCTGGGAGTTGACAGACTTAGTCTAATCTTATATAGATTACCTGCCTTTATATTTAATGAAGCTGTAACAAAAATATAAAAGGGGTAATTTTTGTGAAGATATTCATAAAGGTACTACACAAATGAAGAAAAATATGTACTTAAAATAAAGATGATACAAGTCTCTTAATTTGGTGGTAAAAGAGAATGGGAAGTCAGATACACATTAGGCTTCACTGAACTTCACTTGGATTATTGTGAGACAACAAAATAGTTGCTTAAGGTCAGTCTTTCCCCTTTCTAACAAATGTAACACATCACTGTTAAATTAAACTCCCTGTGGCTCAGCCTTTTTTGAGAGCTTCTGCTCAAAACACATCCTATTTCTCATTACTAAACAGATTTGTTATGAACTTGTGAGGCACACGAAGGACTTTCCACAGTGGGATATAAAGGATCTTTCTCACTAGCCATCTTTACTCAAGGGGGGCTTTGCCATTTGGCTCGCCAAAAACGTCTTCCCCAGTATCAGCCCAACTAAATTCTACTTATTCTGGCTCAAATATGTTCTTCTAAGCCATTTTTTTTTCTTCTCCCACTTGGATCTGGTTCTCTTCTCCTAAACTTCAATGGGAAATTGGTATTTATCTATTATATACCAGGAACTAGGCTAGGGCTTTACATATATTATGTTTTAGAAATATTATACATACTAGAATGATTCTAATCCCCAAAGCAGTAGTAACCCTCTCTCCAATAAAGGCAGTATTTCCAAAGCAAATCCTAAGAACTTAATAAAACAAGTTCAAATAAAAGAAACAACCATTAAGGAGAAATTTGTCCATTTCTCCCTGTGGTTTATCCTCTACCTACTTCTTCTTACCAAATACCCATCAATCCTTCTTCAAGAAAGGAAGGGTTGTAAATCTGACTGGTCAGAGCCGGAGGCACTGAAAGGGGCCACACTCAAAAGAGCACGTTTATAGTGCTTTACAGTTCAACCATCAATCCTAAAGTATGCATTCCCTTCTATTTGCTTCTATTTCCTATACAGATCCTGGCAGTGCCTAATCCCTCATGACAGACTGACTTCCTTTAATACTTCATAAAGTCAGGTACATAAATGAACTCAAAACTTCTCATAAGACACTGCCACTTATCTCTGTTTCTCCACAGGTATGAGGATGCTGAATCATACCAACATGTCAAAAGAATGATCTACAGATAGCCACACACAAAACAATAAAGTTGGACGTATGTCTCAATCTATGTGCAAAAATTAACTGGAAATGGATCAGAAATCTAAATACAAGGGCTAAAGCAATAAATCCCTAAGAAGGAAACTCACATATAAATGTTCATGATCTTGATCATGTTTTACTGATCATGTTCATGATCAGTAAACAACAGTTTTACTCTGACATCAAAATCACAAGTAACCAGACAAAATACAAAAACTGAACTTCCTCAAAATTAAAAAGTTTCATTTTTTTGCCTTCTAAAATTAAAAAGTTTTGTGCATCAGTGAACACTACCATAAAAATAAAAAGACAAACCATGAATGGGAGAAAATATTTTCAAATCATATATTTACTAAAGAATTTGTGTCTAGAATATATAAAGAACTCTTGAATAAACATTTCTGCAGAGAAGATATACAACTAGCCAGTAAGGTAAAAAAAGACAATGTAAGTTAAATCCACAGTGAGATTCTGCTTCACACACACTGAGATGGCGCTTATAAAAAGAAGAACAATAACAAGTTTTAGCAAGGATATGGAAAAATTCAAACCTTCGAACATTACTTACAAAAACATAAAATGGTGCAGCTGCTCTGGTAAAGTTTGCAAGTACCTCAAAAAATTTAAACTTAGAGGAGCTGGCAGAGTAGCTCAAGTAGTAGAGCTCCTGCAAGCGCAATACCCTGAATTCAACCCCGAGCATCACCAAAAAAGAAAAAGAAAAAAAAAATTAAAATTAAGAGTTAGCATATGACCCAGCAGTTCCACTGCTAGGTATAGAGCCAAGGAATTAAAAAGATAGATTCACACAAAGATTTGCACATGATGTTCATGGAAGCACTATTCATAGTAGCCAAAAAACAGAAATGACCCAAATGCACAGGTAAACAAAATGTGGAATAGCCACACAATGAGATATTTTTCAGTCATATAGAAAAATGAAGTACTGGCTACTTTGCAAGACTCTATCTCAAAAGAATAAATAAATACATAAATAAATAAAGTACTAATACATATATGCTATAACACAAATGAATCTTGAAAACTTATGCTGAGAAAAGCCAGATACAAAAGGTCAAAATGTATATGATTCCATTTATATGACATGTCCAGGGTAGTCAGATCTATAGAGACAGGAAGTAGATTGGTGGTTTCCAGGAGCTGCAGAAAGGGGAAATAGGGAGTAACTGCTAATAAACACAGGGCTGCTTTGGGGGATGGCAAAAATGCTCTAGAATTAGATATTGATGATGGTGCACTACCTTGGAATTATATTAAAAACCACTGAGTTGTACCTTTTAAAAACTGACAGTTTAAAAATCTGAATTGGGGCTGAGGGTATAGCTTAGTGGTAGAGTGCATGTTTACCATGCACAAAGCACTGGGTTCAATCCCAACACCACAAAAAATTTAAGAATTTAAAAAATTAAAATTTGAATTGTACTCTTAAAAGGGCACATTTTATAGTATATGAAATACATTTCAGCTGTTAAGAATTAATTTTCAAATCTTTCAAAATGCAATGTAACGTTAATTGCCAAGTTATGACTATCTGTATAGCTAGCTTACCATCACTTCCAGTGGACCAGAAGCCGAATGCCCATTATGTTTTACCCATATTTGCACTATTAGGGGCTTTGCTGAATTTTGTTCATTCCTATTTTATGGATATAAACTTCTTCCTATTGAAACTAGCTCTGCCTGAGTACTTCTCCATGCTTAAGGGCTTTTTCAATTCCAATAATCTTTATTAGATTTGATTGTTTGTTTGTATTTTGTTAGCCAAGAGTAACTAGGTTCAAAATGAAGGCTTGAGGGAGAAAAGTCAATGCTATCAGTCTATCAGTGCATGAACTTGATACCATCTATTTTGTGTGTTCAGAAGTCAATTTTGCCTACTCCCTGGTTTGGCGATGAGGATGCCTGAAATTGAAAAAAAATGACACTTTATCATCATCACCTGAATAAATTCTAGCTACTTCAGGATGTTAAAAAAAAAAAAAAAAGAAAGAAAGAAACTAAGCCAGGCACAGTGGCTCACATTTATAATATTAGCTATTGGGAGCTAAGATCAGGAGGGTCATGGTTTGAGGCCAGCCCAAGCAAATAGTTCACAAGACCCCATCTCAACCAATATCTGGGCATGGCAGTGTATACCTGTCATCTCACACTACATGGCAGACTGAGATCAGGAGCATCATGGTTTTAGGCCACCTCAGGCAAAAAGTTTGTGAGACCCCCTTCTAAACAGAAAAAAAAGCTAAGAATGGTGGCACATGCCTATCATCCCAGTGAACAGCAGGAAGCATAAAATAGAAGGATTGAGCTCCTGGGCAAAAGGTGAGCTCCCCTGGACCCCAAATTCCAAAATAACCAAAGCAAAAAGGGCTTGGAGGTGTGGTTCAAGCAGTAGAGTATCTGCCTACGAAGCATGAAGCCCTGAGTTCAAACTCTAGTACCACCAAAAAAAAAAATTACAGAAACCATGAGGATATCAATATACTCTATCAACTTAGGGGAAAAAAGGTACCACCTAGTATGTTTGAGTTTCTAAGCAATGTTTGTTCAGCTCTCTCTTCAGAAGATTCTTATCTATGCTGCTTACAGAAACATTTCATTCATGGTAAAGTATTTCATTCATTCTCAAGTATTTGTCAGTGACTTAAGGAAGATAACACACATCTCCAAATGCTTCATAATGTTCAAATCATGACACTCACTGTATTTCATGTTGTTCCAAGCAGATATAAATTTAGTTTTTAGCTTGTCAACTTCATCTGTTCCTGTGGCCTCCATATTCAAACGCTAAAGAAAAAGCCATCACTTGATTGCATTCTTTTGTAGAGTTTAAGCTTCCATTCTGACTTAAAGAAAAAGAAATAAGTAAAAAAAAAGTAATCAGTACACATTCTGCTAGTTACTTAGATGATTAGATAAAATTTGAAGTGAAAATGAGCAAAACAGTCTCGTTTTACAAATGGAAATCTTATAGAATATAACATTCTATAAGTATTTTATCTGTATAAAATAATGAACACCAAATATGTAAGAATAAAATTGTCACATAAAACCAAGTACTATCTCCCAGTCACTCACAACTGAATTCAACAAACCACCTTAGTTAACAGAGCTTAGCTTTGTTGCTTCTTAGGAACATGAGATATATATTATTTGGTATGAGAGGTGATTTGAAATCTTGTTAAAAATGCTGGCTATCTTCAAAGTGGAAACTTCTACTTAAATTGACGAAGTCACTACTTTCATATAAAGTCTAGATGTTCTGTCTTGTTTTTTAAATGATGGTATTTTCTACATTTCCTTCCTATCTCAATACTGAGGCATTTTTTTTTGAAAAACAGAAAGGTTTAAATTTATAACTGAAATTTTCTTTACTTTTAAAATAAGAATAAATGTAGCTCATAAGTGTGTTTCATAACTTGACTTGAGGGAAAATTGAGATGAGTGATATAATCTGATGCAGCAAAAGGTTTGCCCTTATTTGCAGTAAGTCACAGTTCACTTTTCAAGAAAAGAATGCTGCAGAGAACATTGCCCTTTTAGGGTTATAAATATCTCCTCAAAAATACTGGTACATTCATTTCTCTAACAGGCATTCTATTTTATAATATGTATTAAAAGCTACTAATTATACATATGTCTAAGGCAGGAGAAAACACGATTTACTGGAAGAGTTTAAAAAGATAATGTGTCTACAGTACAGAAAGTCCAAAAAAGTGGAACATGATGAGGCTAGCGGGTTATACAAGGGTGGGAGCATGCAGGGCCCTATAGACCAGGTTAAGAATTTTGTTCTCTATCCAAAAAGTAGCTGGTTTCAAACAGAAAGTATCAGAATCAGAGTCTGTGGGCTTGGTTTTTGGTTTGTTTTACTCTAATAGTAGCATGAAGAACAGATTAGAAAGGACAAGGATAGTGAGTTTACTACTATTGTATAGGACTAAGAAAGAATTGATACCAGCCTAGCCTCAAGCAGTAAAGGTGGACAGAAATGGATACATAAGGAAACGTGTCAAAAATTCAGTAAGTTTTGGTGATGAATGGGAAAGGTAAGGATCAGAGATCTGTCAAAGATATAACCATGCAGATGGTGCCTATAATTGAATTAGGGAACATTAGCAGAGGAGCAGGTTAAAGGAAAAAAGATCATAAAGTTGAAGTGTGTGGAATTTGAGATGTCTCTGAAAGATACAAATAGAAAATTCATTTACTTAATCATTTAATAAATTTTACCAGGCATTGTTCTAGGCACTACAGAGAACAAAGGCAATTAAATACCTGCTTTCATGTAGCTTATAGTCTAGATATATTCTGCAGATGTTAACCAGGCTGCTGGATATACATATATGTCCAACAGTTCCATAGGAACTCAAAGGAAAGATCTGGAGATTAAAATTAATTCCTCAAGTGTTGATATACAAACAAGAATTAGAGCTACTAACATGCTCCTCAAGAGCTTTGCCTTATACATTTGTACCCTCCAGCATTTGGCTCCTACCTGGTTCTTAAGGATGATATGAATGATATAGCTCTGCCCACTTACACAGCTTCCTCTCCTGTCACTCCTCACCTGCCCACATGCTGAAGCATGTGAAGATGGGGAAACAATTTGTAGAATCTGAACCTTTATGCATCAGATCACACAGGCAGGGAGTGGGTTAAGAAGAAGTACACTAAAATGTGAACAATAATTTCTCTGAGTGGTTCACATTTTTATATCATGATTATCCCCATTTTCCAAATCTTATACAAAGAACATATAGCATTTCTATAAGTGTTTCAGAGTTTATTTTTCCATCTGGAGCCAATAGAATTCGAGGTCCTGAGTTCAAACCCCAGTACCACCCAAAAATAAAAGTTTATTTTTTTAAGAGACACAAAACCTGAATCTTCTAAATCCAAAATTGTTAGGCAAGAGAAGTGCATACATGTACTTCCTTCCTATGTGAGAAAGAAAGTAGACTGCAGGGAAGACTTTGGTTCCAACAGTTCCCAACACCAGACACCAGTTAACACTCTGGATGGTCCTTAGCAAGAATGTGGAAGTCAAGATGTCCTAAAGTTGTTGTGGGAGATGAAGACAGGAAGAAATTAGGCATTTTGCATGGGAAAGTCTGCATCTTAGATAATGAGTCCTAAATAGCTGTTTTATTATTATTTTGGTTGAAACTCCTGCTACTTGGACTACTAGGTCAGAATAACTTTATTCCCGAATGTGAAACATCTAAAATGTTTTTAGAACATATCCTTAATATTACATAAGAATACATTTATCATCACTGGTTGTATTAATAAAATTATTACCTACAGCCAAACTAAAGTCAAACTATTACCAGCTTAATAATTCATGGTGGTTACTTTTCATATAACTAAAAGTGAATTCCATTCTTTCATAAAGATTGAACCAACTTTATTTCTGTACCAAAACTTTAAATTACTGTTTCTAAAACCCTTAACTTTAGAGCAAAGATTATTTTGAAAGGTGATGTTGGAAGGAATTATAAATTGAGACACTTTATAAAGAAATAACCAAAAATTCCTAATGAGATTTGCCTTACTGCATATTAAAACTCATTATAAAACTATGACAATTAAACTTTAGAGCTATTTAAATTTATTATTCTTATTAGCACAAGATGAAACTGAATAAAACATAATACAGAGTACAGAAATAAACCCAAGCATATTTAAGAATTAAGTACCTGATATGAGAGATATTTTACATCAGTGAGAAAAGATGGGAAATTTAATAAATAGTACTAGAATAATATGCTAACCTGTTTAAAAAATAAAGCTCCATGACTACCTCAATTTTAGATGAATCAAAGACCTAACTGCAAATGCAGACAGGTATGGTGGCAAATTCCTATAATCTCAGCATTTGGGACACTGAGGCAGGAGGATTGCAATTTTGAAGCCAGCCCGGGCAACATAAGCAAGTTCCAGGTCAGTCTGAGCTACATACTGAAAGTTTGTCTTAAACAAACAAACAAAAAGGCTGAGAGATGTAGCTCAGTGGTAGAGTGCTTGCATGTGTAAAGCCTTGGACTTAATCTCCAGCACAATAATAATAATAAATTTTAAAAGCAAATGGGAACACAGAGCATATGTGTTTATACTCCAGTGAAATATAGGTTTAAAAATTTCAGTCAGGTTTGGTGGTTCACTCTTATAATCCCAGTTAGTTTCTGGGAGGCAGAAATAGCAAGAGGATAGCAGTTTGAGACTAGCACAGGCAAAGTTAGTGATACTTTATCTCAATAAACAAGTCAGGCATGGTTGTACATGCCTGTAATCTCAACTAAAGTGGGAGGCTATGGTATGAGGATTGCATTCCCAGCCCAGTCCAGGCAAAGCACTAGACCCTCTCAGAAAGACAAACTAAAGCAAAAAGGGCTGAGAGTGTGGCTCAAGTAGTAGAATGCTTAACTA
Source organism: Castor canadensis (assembly GCF_047511655.1). NCBI lineage: Eukaryota > Metazoa > Chordata > Mammalia > Rodentia > Castoridae > Castor > Castor canadensis. The sequence goes on from NC_133392.1 coordinate 111,564,614, forward strand.
ACAAGAGTGAGGTCCTGAGTTCAAATCCCAATATCACCAAAAAAATTTTTTTTCAAAAAATCTTGAAGTATGAAAGACCTTTCTAAGCATGGTAATATAAAACCAGAAATCAGGGCTGGTGGACTGGCTCAAGTGGTAGAGACTTGCCTAGCAAACAGGAGGTCCTGAGTTCAATCCCCAGTACTGAAAAATAAATTCATAGAAAGATGGAAGGGAGGGAAAGAGAGAAGGACGGGAGGAAGGAAGGAAGGATTAAGTAGACACACATTTGCACTCACACATGACTTGTGGCAAAAACCTCCGCTTGCCACACTGCATATTATGTGTTCGTTGCTTATGCAAAGTCATCCTAACCATCCTAAATGGAAAAAAAGAATTTAAGGATGTCAATCATTTACTTGAAGACTACAATAACAATTATTAACTATATCTGGACTGTCTTAAGTCTTGATCTTATCTGTAAGAAAAACATAATATTTACTATAGTTTGATAAATAAATGTTTAATTACATTAGGATCTCAGTAACCCAATGAGTTTAAATAAACTAGAAATGTCTGAAGTCTCCAAACTTTAAAATGCAACCTTGTCTATGAGCACATGATAAAAGCGAGAGCACACAAGGGAGGGGTGAGGATAGGTAAGACACCTAAAAAACTAGCTAGCATTTGTTGCCCTTAATGCAGAGAAACTAAAGCAGATACCTTAAAGCAACTGAGGCCAATAGGAAAAGGAGACCAGGAACTAGAGAAAAGGTTAGATTAAAAAGAATCAACCTAGAAGGTAACACCCATGCACAGGAAATCAATGTGAGTCAATGCCCTGTATAGCTATCCTTATCTCAACCAGCAAAACCCCTTGTTCCTTCCTATTATTGCTTATACTCTCTCTACAACAAAATTAGAGATAAGGGCAAAATAGTTTCTGCTGGGTATTGAGGGGGGGAGCGGGAGGGGGTGGAGTGGGTGGTAAGGGAGGGGGTGGGGGCAGGGGGGAGAAATGAACCAAGCCTTGTATGCACATATGAATAATAAAAGAAAAATGAAAAAAAAAAAAAAAAAAGAAAAAAATGCAACCTTGTAAGCTACATATTAACACAGAAGATCAAGCGATTTATCAACAAAACGTTAATAATCCCCCTAAGAACTGAAGGTTGTCAGACTCTCAGGATTAAAAAGTAATTTACAAAGCATCTAATAATTAGAAGCATTAATATTAACGATAGTTCCTGACTAGTATTTCTACCCGGTACACTCCAGGTGATCTCTCTTAACCAACAGTGCTTGTGTGGAGAAAAACAGTAAAAGAAAATATATAAATTTAAAAGACTAAAAAAAACTATCACACATTCCAAAGAATCTGATCTGCTCTGGTTTAGACTCACAGATGATGGATGATCACCCAGTCCACAGTTAACCCACAGTAATGAGATCTCCTTTACAACATCCTCCACCAACTGCACTCCCTTAGCCCTTTACTGACACTTCCAGAGCAAGGAGCTCAGTACTTGCTTAACAAGCACTGTACTAAACTGAAAACGTAATAGTTTAAATTTAAAAGTCAATAATGTTTTAAGCTGTTTATTCTTCACTAATTAACTGTGCCAGAGTATCCATATCAACTACATGATACCAGCTACCTTTATACAACTACCCTTCCTAAAAAGATATTATACAGAATCAAAATTCTGTCTCCCTATAATTTCTCCCTTTCTTGTCCTCCTTGTGTTTTCAAAAACTAATCATCCTGTTTGACAGCCCAGGCGATATTCTTTTCCACATTAAATATCTTCAATTCCTTCAATTAGAAGACATGAGTGAGTGGTAGCGGTAAGGGGAGTAGAAATGAGGAGGCAAAAGCAACAAGTTGAAATGGTAGAAATAACAATACCATACAAATATATGAAGGTGCACAGGCTAAAGGAATTCCGAATCCGAGGTTTCAGGTCTGACATCTAGGAAGACAGTGATCCTATCACCAGAAACAGGGAATTCAAGTGAAGCAGGCGATGGTTAAATGGGGAATTCCATTTAAGACATAGTGATTTTCAAGTTCAGAAGGAGTAAATATGGATAGCTTTTTCACATGTTCCATTGCATATTTACTCTAGAGCCAAGAAAAAGATGCATCTGCATTAATGAGGCTGGTAAGTACATGTCGTTTAAATACAAACATACATTCATTCAACAAGTATTTGAGTATCTACTCCTGCAAGGCACTAAAGGAGATAAAATGAGCCATGAAACTCAGTTCCTGCCCTCTCACACTAGAGAAATAAAGTGTTCTAAAAAAGAAATATTTTCCCCTTTCCAATGTGAACATTCACACATGAATAATATCACAGGGTAAAACATAGTCCCAAATGGCACTCTTCAAATACAAAGAACAAGGATACATAAATAAACCTTTCTATTCTGAAAATAGAGAAAAACACTAGACATAATACTTAGGAATTAATTAAAGTATCCTCAACAATTATGCCTATTGTTAAAGATAATGCTTGAATTGTATCATCAACCAAAAGAAAAGCATTGTTTAAAATGTTCACAAACAATTGTTTTGACTTACAAATGGAAGTGTTTGATGTCACTTTTCTTGACATTCCTAATTTTAAATAGTAATGTATCAATTGGAAAATAGAGCTACAATGTTAAATCCTTACTAATGTTAAAACTACATGCTCTTTAGCTGATATAATTGTTCTACAGTTTTCTTTAACCATAAGATTTTAAAATTTTATGTTGACTTTAGCAGTTTACAGATAACTGATTTTATAGAATCTATTAAAAAGTAGTTTTATAGAAACATAGCTATATTTTAAATTGATAATATAAGGAAAAAATAATTAAAATAACTTTTGAATTTCTACCTTAACTGTATACCTTTAGTGGTATATATCCTAAGGATATACAATGGCAAAGAAATCTTTATTTGGTGGATTTGTTGTTGAAGGTAGTTATGAGCTAATAATCTAAAATTATTTTATGTATTATGATAGATTTGATGAGTAAATATACTGATGTGTGGAAAATCCAAATTCTCTCTCTGGGAAAAAAAGGAGATACAAATATGAATTGGGTGAAGGTAAAGAGAACTCTTCAGTGCTGAATTTGAGTTGAAGGTATTCTATGAATTCATGATTTCTTTTTTAAAGTGTGTGCATGCATACTGGTGGAATTGTTCAAGTGGTAGACTGCCTGCCCAGCAAGTGTAAGGCCCTGAGTTCAAACCCCAGTACCACCAAAAAAAAAAAAAAAAAGTATGTGTGTGTGTGTCCATAAAAAGAAGAGCAATGAGCATGTTTAATGGTCAAATCTTGGTTTCTAAGCATTATTTCTCACTAAAGTGGATTTAGTGAGAAGTCACAAAGTCCTTACCAGGACTCCATGGTAAAATGACTGATTCCAGGTCTCCAGCAGGGAATGTGCCAGGTGAGCAAGGAAACATTTTATTATATGAAAGAGTAAGAAAGTATTCAAATATCAATGTAGACATATCTAAAGGCCACAGAGCCAGCTTAAAGGGACTGCCACTGCCAAATTAGAGATAATTTCATCATCACAAAAAAGGATGATAACAGATTATAACACACTGAGTAAGTACTTGAAAAAAAATAATCCTTACATATATAGTGATACCGAAAATAAAAAGAGAAAGGCATATATCTGTAATCCAGGCACTCAGGTGGCTGAGACAGGAGGACTGTGAGTTTGAGATCCACTTGGGCTATATAGTGAGAACTTGTCACGAAAAAAAAAGGGCTGGAGGCATGGCTCAAGCAGTGGAGCACCTGCTTAGCAAGTACAAAGCCCTCAGTTCAAACCCCAGTACTATAAAAATAATTTTTTTAAAAGAATAGCTTTTCTTTGGAGAAGATAGCCAGAAAACTGTAGAAGGCTTGATGAAACTGAGAAATCACTATTTGGCAATCATTGATTCAGGCAATAATTATGAATGGCTACTAAACCACTGGATGGAATGGAAAACAATATCCACATGATTAATTATTAAACACAAACAGGAAAGGTACTATTAGAATGTAGAAATCTGGTTAAACTAAATGATATTACCATCACCAATGATGAGAAAGCATCATTACAATATTCCTAATGTGATGAAATGTAAAGTTCATTAAATGACCTACATAAGAATCAAAAAACTATTTATCCTGAAACTAATTATAAGGAAACAATCAGGCATATCAATTTTGTGATGCATTCTACAAAAAAAAATTGGTCTGGACTCTTAAAAAATGAGAATGTCTTTAAAGAGAAGGAATAGGATGAACAACAGGCTAGTTGAAAAAAAACAGAGGGTTGTGGGTATAGCCCATGCCTAGTGTTTGCCTAGCATGCACAAAGCTCTGGGTTTGAATCCCAGCAAAATAAGAGAGAAACATGACAACTCAATACAACTCATGATCAGTTTTTTTAATGCTATAGTGACATTATTGCAATATTTGGAAAAATCTAGCTTTTGAATATAGGCTATTAGATAGCATCACATTGAAGTTAAAGTATTTGGGATTGCTAATGGTATAAGAATTATGTAGGAAAATGTCCTAATTATTAGAAAATGCATGAGGAAGTACTTGGGGGTGAGGTGACACAGTATCTCTACCTTACTTTCAAGTAGGTCATTAAGTAAGAAAAAATGTATATGTATATTTAAATACAGAGAGTACTTTCATACCACTTTCACTGTCATAAGCACAGCTTAAAGGAGGGAGAGTGTTAACTAATAAATCTAAGTAAGAATATACAGTGCGGGTATTTGTTGTATTGCTCTTTCAATTTTTGTATGGGTTTAAAACTTTCAAAAGAAAAAAGTTGGAAGAAAGGCAGAGTGGAAATTAAGTTGACTTTAGAGCAGCCAATTAGACTTTATAAAGCCTAACTACTTCTTCACTCTACCCATGGGGTCTAACAGGAGTGCAAAGTTCAAAAAGGTTTAACTTAATATGGAGAAAGGTAATAATGCTAGTAACATGTAATCACACACCAACCTACATTTTCTGATATAACTGTAGGCTAAACAAGGTTTGGAAGTGCTATATAATTTGCAAGATCATGCTGCTAGCAAATAACCAGAGATCTAGAATTCAATTAGTCTGACACCAAAGCCCACTTCACTAAGAAGTGTAAAATTTAACTGATTGCATTGATTAAAATCTATCAAAAATTACATAAATGAGCTGGCACTGGTGACTCACGTCTGTAATCCTAGTTACTGATGAGACAGAAATCAGGAGGATAGGGGTTCAAAGACAACCTGAGAAAACAGTTCTTGAGAACCTATCTTGAAAAACACTCAACAAAAAAAGGCCTGGCAGAGTGGCTCAAGTGGTAGAGTGCTTGCCTAGCAAGTGTGTGGCTTTGAGTTCAAGCTCTAGTACCATCAAAAAACTTACATAAATGGGGCACTTCAAAGAAAAATCAAAAGCACATCTTCACTCCTTAATGCATATTTATGTACACCAACTGAATGAAATTAGAATTTAACCAGATGCCCAATTTACTGCCAAATCCCAATCAAAGCTAAAGATGACATATAACTGTACCACTCAGTTAATATTAACATAAAGGACGTAAATATGTTACATATAGGTCCAAGACAGGTACCAACATATTTCCAAATGCTTTCATCTAGAACATCATCCCTGTTCATTCAAAGGATAAAAATAACAAAACAAACTATTCAGTTATATAAGACAAAAACCTAGGGGTAGTCAATGACATAGTCCTCTCCCTTACCTCTCACATCTAATCCAACACCAGTCCCACCTCTGAAACATCTCTGGAATCCTTCCACTCTTATGTTCACCCCTTCTTCTCCAGATCATCTCTCTTCTTCTAGGCTATTCCAACAATCTACTTACTGGCCTATCCCCATCTTTAATTTTACCTCGTCTATAAACAGTTCTTCCCCTGCATAAATATTATCAAGTCCTTTTTTAATAGCATATAGCATGATTGTAACTTTAAATTTCTTAAGAGTTTGATTTATGTCTACCTTCTCTATTACACAGTAAATTCTATGATGGTAGAGACTGTATTTATTCACTACTGTATCATAGTGGCCTAGAAGAGTGCAAAGTTAATAAATAAAAGCTAACTGACTGAAAGTATACCAAAGATTACAAATTTATTTCCAAACAGTAAAAAGTAAAAATAAAGTGGTTATAAGGCTTATAGACCATCATAAGGAATACCTTATGACATCAGTTCTAGATCACAGAACTTTACATTTTAATTCTGAAGCTGAAATGCATCTTAGAGAGTTGGCAAACTTGGTATGTTTAGTTGATAATATTTTTCTCTTAGCAATACATAAAATAATGGTGCATGTGGATTTTTAAAAGCTCATGATTTGATGAAAAAGGTGAATCTACAATTCACCCAGCCCACTCAGTTCAAACCTCATAATCTATCCTTCCTTCCAGATTGGCTACTGCCCCATCCCCAGCATTCAATAACTAACAGAGCCTACTGGTTCTTTCACCAGCTGCTCTCAAATCCATTTTCTCCACTCTCAATGTAATTACTCTATATCTAATTCCTCATTACCTCACTTCTAAGCTCTCGCTATAGTTTCATTCATTAAACATTTTTGAAAATTCAATCAAACTAAGCACCGGCTACATATATGAAGACACAAAGTGGATCATTATTTGTCACTGCCTCTAATCACTCTCCTCTATAATTAAGCCTTAGTACTTTCTTATATTTTATGCTCCACCTGGAATTACTTTTCTTCCAACTTCTACTTACACTATTATACTTCTACTTACAACTTCTACTCTATCCACTATTTAAATTTCAGATTAAACCTCACCTTTTTCATGAAATCTTTCCTACTCTTACTTTTCAACTTTAACATTTTAAAACACACAAAATCTAACATCTACTGGCTATCCCTTCTGTTTCTTGAAGGCAAAGTTTTACATCATTCATTCCACTACAATGTAAACTCTGTAAGAGCAGGGACTTCTGTTGTCTCTTGTTCACTGTTCTATCTTCAACACCTAGGAGAGCATCTGGTACATAACAGCTGCTCAGCAAATATCTGTTGAATTAATATTCCATAACTGCAGGGTAGGGAGCAAATCTTTCCAGCTGGAGTACAGTGAGCAGAGTCAAAAAGAACTGTACTAAGTAACTTAAACTCTTTTGAGTTTCAGCTTGTTCACCTATTAAGTGTAAATAGTATTCAACAGCTCACTGAGCTGTTATAATTAATGGACTTAAAAGCATCTAGTACAAAGATAAGGAAGAGAGGCTATTCTTATCAATAAATGTTTTGAGGATTTTGTTAAATAGTAATAAGTATTTAATAAATGCCTAGTAAATGAATAAAATCTCAGGAAAAATGTCAATCTGAAACTCAGGAATCTCAGAAAAAATATAAAAAGTCTGAATAATGTGTGACTTCTTATCTATTTTCCAGTAAAGAACTCCATGAGTGAATTAATTCTGCAATGTTATACATATAGCCCCAAATTATAAGATGGCTGAAACCATTTCAGATTAATTAGGAATAACCACAATTTGATAGGGTATAATTTTTAATATCTATATTTTACTCAGAGGGATATATATATTGCTTAAAGAAGAGTGATGTCAAGCATGGTGGAGACTGAGGTCTCAGCACTCAGGAGACTGAGGCAGGAGAATGGAGTGTTCAAGGCTAACCTGGGCTACAAAGTGAGCTGGAGGACAGACTGGGCTACATAGTGAGACCCTTAAACTACCCCCCACCCGCAAAAAAAAAAGAACAATTATAATCTTGCTATAAGAAACTCCATAGTGCAATAAGGGTAAAGACTTGAGAAGCTACAAACTCATTTGCGTTACATGGTGCCAAGAAAGCAAAGACAAAATTTCTGCCTATAAAATATTAGCAAATAGTACATAAAGCTGTTTACCAAAGCTACTAAATTATCCAGAAATGCTTCACAATAAAGTATCATAAATAAATTTTTTATATATTTGCATCCCACTTTACAGAAAAAGCATCCATTAAGCAGCTGTTAAACTTTTTACTAAATTATACAATTCCTTATATTGCCTACTCACTTTCTAACTTCAGTAGAGTTCTCAAATTTTTATAGCAAGGGAACAGATAATACAATTAGTATCTCAGATTACTGGACTAAATAGAAACCCTTCCCTGTCCTGGGAAAAAGCTTTAACAATTTGACCCTCGGAAAATACATGAACTTTACCTTTTAAAGCCTTTGCAATCCCTCTGGGTACTTCTAATGATCAAATTATAAATCACAAGCAAGCAAGAAGGATCACTTTCTTGTGTCTATCAGCTATCAACTGACACAAAAATCATTTCCAAAATTCCACTGGGCGTATATGGTCAGAAAACAGAAGAAAATTCCCAACTAAGTAATTCAAATATAAAGAGCTGTAAAACGAGGTATGTTCTTTAACTGGGTAGCAGTGAAACCCACGTGGGAAAATACCAAAACACACACACACACACACACACACACACACACGCCTTTGGTCATCACACACACACACACACACACGCCTTTGGTCATCACACACACACACACACACACACACGCCTTTGGTCATCACACACACACACACACACACACACACGCCTTTGGTCATCACACACACACACACACGCCTTTGGTCATCACACATACACACACACACACACACACACACACACACACGCCTTTGGTCATCGCACGTGAGATGGCATTAGAACCTCTAACCCCAAAAGTCTTCACATGTGGCTGGGACTGTAAAGGTGGGAAGACCACGCTGAGTGAATGTTAATATTCTTAATATCAGGATGGAAAGGCGTTAGCATATCCAGGCTAGTGTGTTACAGTTTGACGGAGTGACAAAGACCCTATAGGGGGAAGAAAAGGGATAGGAATGAGAAGATTGAGATCTGGGATTCGGTTCTTAACTTTTGTTTTTGTTTGCTGGCTGCTTTAAGCCGAGAGAAACGGGGCGGAGAAGCATGGGAAGGGGTCAGAGGATGGGGCTGCTCGGGGACCAAGGTTGTGCAGGAACATCTAAGAAAACCTCAAGGAAAGAGAGCTGCTCTCGGGAAGGCTTGCGGTTTGCTCTCTGCAGTCCGGGACCAGGCGAGGGGTCAGAGGACAAATGACACCAGAGAAAAGACAAGAGGGAAGCGCCAGCACTCAGAGTAGCCAGAGGGTTAGCCACAGGGTCTCCACTGAGAACAGGGCCACCCAAGAAACCCGGTCATTTGAGAACCAGAGACACCAAGTCCCAACCTTCTCGTCTCCGCTAGCCTCAAGTCGACCCCTCACCGAAAGAGAAGAACTGGAGAATTATGCAAACGTGCAGGAGCCACCGACCCGGGAAATGCTCCAGCTCCAGCAGCTGCCGCCCCAAGAGCAGCCAGCACGCGTACGCTCGGACTTCGGCGCAGCAGCCACAGGAACCGCGCGCCGCGCGACCACCGTCGTCCGAGGGACGGCGTCCCCTGCAAACCCTTCCGTCAGCCACTTCCGGGGTCCTGGAGCCTCCCAGAGGGCCGCGGCGGCAACAGCACACCGCCTGGATCTGTTTTTCCTCCTGCTCGACCTCCAACTCTTAATCACCAGCACGGCAAGTGCAGAACCGAGAGAAAGTACCCATTTGTAAGCAGTGACTCCATGAGCGATGTTACGGCTGCCTTACGTTCCGGTTGAACATTTGGACTACAACTACCGGCATGCCATGCAACATCACGCACTTGTCTGCGGCGGGAGAACTACAAGATCCAGCAGGCACAGCGCCCTCCTTCCTCACTGCTCTACCAGCTTAGACCTCTTATCTAGCCCTGCTTTGATTCAAAACAACACAAAACCCAGTATTCTCTTTTGTCCTGTTAAAAGGGTACTTCAAGCTAAGAAATAACAGGTCAGAAACATGTAAAACATCCGGGGATATCTGCACTCATTTTCCACATTCAGGTTCTTTTCAAGGATTGAAAGAGGACAGGCTTGAAGAGGCCTCACTCTTAAGAAATGTCCAGATAAATACTAAATTATTGCAAATATGTAACCCCATATCGTTCTGCAGCACCGCAGATTCTGTGGAAGCAAGGACTACCAGACCTGCTACTGAAATGCCTACGAAATGATAGTGGAAGCTAGAAGTAAGAAAATTAACAGTCTGTACTTCAGGACTGCAAGCCACATAGGAATGAAAACCTTCTAGAATACAAAACATGTTTTTCAGTTTTTAAGCTTGTTTAGTGGTTTGAATTAGGTGGTGTTTTATTTTTGAGGTAAAATCTTGCTATGGATCCCAAGCTAGGCCTGTGGCACCACACCAGGCAAATTAGTTAGTTTTTACTGTTTTCTCAGAAAAGCAGTATCTAGAGCTCTTTATTTGCCATTCACGTAGTCAATCAAAAAGGGTAGGACAAGATAACAAATGGATCATTTATCAGAGCGATCAAACAAAATAAGTGTTTCCTTTCCTGATTAGACTGTGGTTCCATATGTTGAAATACAGAACTCTTTCTGATTATTTCAAAGAGATAACATGAACCTAACAAGCCCTCTGGATGTCTTTTTAAAACTTTCATGAACTTTTGGATTATACCCAGCTATGTGGGAGGTGGAAATAGGATGGCAGTTCTTGGAATAGGGAGTGGGGGACAATAACAAGACCCTATTTCAAAAAACAAGGCAGGAGAGGTGGTTTTAGGGGCCTGTAATCCACTCACCTAGGCCGGAAGCAGAGTAGGGGCTAGGGGAGTCACTGAGCTGGCTCTGAGCAAAAGCAAGACTCTAGCTAAAAAATAAACTATAGTAAAAAAAAACAAAAAGGCTGGAGATATGACTCAAGTGGGAAAGTGCTTGCCTAGCAAGTGTGAGGTACTGAGTTCAAACTCCAGAACCACCACACACACACACAAAAAGATTTGAATTACAGGAATTGATACATTTGTTTCAGTATTTAGCATTAACAGGCTTGGATTTATAAAAATATCTATATGGTAATTATACAAAATTAAATTATGTGTATACCACAAACACTGGCTTTCTATGGGTTTATAACAAATTTTAATTGGTTAGCAAAAGGGAATGGAATACCTTTCATTTTTACATTTTCACATAGGAATCACAGAGGGACATTATATTCTATAACACTGACATGGCATCAGCTGCCATACAAACTGCTTTCCAATTTCACTGTGCTAAATTATGCAGCACAAGCAAGTAAATATTTAAAATCTATGATCATGGAAAACAATCTGCTGCTTTCCATACTCAAGCACCAAAACAATATGAATGCAGTGAGAGAGAACATTTTCACTGAGTGATTCAAAGAAAATGTTGATAAACTAAAATTAGGTTAAATGATATTCATAGGTGCTTGTAGTAAACATATAATTGTATCTACTTATTAGTGATCTTATTAAGGGAGCTTTAAAAGTATACTACATATTTGATATACACATTTCTAAAGCAATGATCAATTGTGTAAATGAACTGAGAAGAGAGTACGTATTTATGTGACAGAGTATGTTTTTTAGAGATGCTTGCAGCTGCAGCATTCAGTCATATTCTCTCCTAAATGTGTCTTTGACTCTCCATTTCAGCCAATTGCCAACCACACAAACATTAAAACTGGACAAGACGTTCATATCAGTTCAACAAACAGATGATGCATGCTACTTAGGTCAAAGCACTCTGCGCACTGTAGTTTCTGAGCTCAGCTAGCTTTGATAATTAGGAAAAGTTTTAAAGAAAAAAGAAAATCAGAGAAGATAGTTTTTGCAGAATGGGAAATAAAAAGCAAAATATGTATAACACTAGCTGAATAATCATGCATTTTATGATTGAAAGCCTATAAAGCATGGTACTTTGCCCAAAATAACTGGCTTTTAGTACATGTGGGAGTGCACAGTGATGACTAAGGCTCTGAAACTCCTTTCTTATTCAAACTATGTAGTTTGAATGTAAGCTATTTCCAATGCCCATACTTTTTAAAAATTAGTAATTCAGGTTATATGATAAAATAAAAACCAGAATATTTTATTGATCAGAATGCCACGTTCAATAACTATGAAAGAGCAATTTACTACTCAGTGTGTGTGTATGCATGTGATTTATCTTAAGTATCAAACCCTGTCTAAAATGTCATTATATCCCAGGCATATACTTTGAAAATACACCAACCATTCCAGTAACATTGATTGTGACACAGCTCCAGATTTTTATAAATAAACTTTTCATTGCTGACTTCTCTTAAATATACTTTTTATCTACTCCTTCCTAGACTTATGGAAAGATGAAGGGTCTATTTAATGTGGATTTTTTTTTTTTTGGTGGATCTGGGGTTTGTACTCAGGGTTTCACACTTGCAAAGCAAGTGCTTTACCAATTGAGCCACACCTCCAACCTGAAGTGTCTATTTAATAAAGGAATGTGTACCAGGAATGCCTTGTTGAAAATACTATATTGAGATAATTTGACCTTATGAGTTGAATAACTTGTAGACTTGTAATGGTTAAAAAATTATTTTAAAGAAAACTTGCTGAAAACTTTTCCTCCTTCCCAAGTTGCTTTATTTCCATACCCTCTACTACATCTTTAGTCTTTAGTTTGGCTGTATCTAAAATGTCCCCCAAAAGCCATGTGCTAAAAAGCTTGGTTGCCAACTGATGGACTTTTGGGAAGTAATTGGGTCATGAAAGATCTGACCTTATCAATGAGGGAAAGCCTATTGTTTGAAACTGAGACACTGGGGACTTGAAAACAAGGACAATCAGGACTCAGAAAGACTTGGAACACCAGACCAAAGTATCTGAGTGGGAGACGACCATGAGAGCAGGTTGCAGAAAGGTAGAGGGTCTGACCTTGACCTTCTGAGAAGTTTTAGCAGCAGGGGCTCAGACAGTAAAGGATGCAGTGGTCAGTGGCCCCACCCTCCCTGGTGAGTAGTAAGTCCCATCATTTGAGGATCATTGCAGAAATAGAGCAGGGAGCCCGTAACTGCCTTAGTGCTCAACCTCAGGGAGATGTCTGCCAGCTGCAGGTGTTTGCTGCCAGGTGGAATGGAGAACCCTGAACACAGGTTGTGAGACCCACAAGATTTCCCCAGCCACCTCCCTAACACAGGGTGAGGAACTTCTGATAGGATCTGAAAGCACTGAGACTGGCCTCCTGAGCTGTCTGCCCATTGCAGGTGTTTGCTTGCAGGCCAGAATGAGAGTTCTTAGCACAGGTCCTGTGAATCACACAATCTCCCCATCCTGCTCCTACTTACAGGGTAATGAACTGCTGTATGGGGTCCACAATCACCAAACCAGCAAGCAGATCACCTGAATCCCTCAGTTTTCTACCACCATTGCAGAATGTAGTGCTCTGTTTGTTTCCCCCACAATACAATGCATTTGGTGGACACCCATAAGCTTGGATGCTTTCTGCCAATGGAGCCACAAACTGAGGGGCCTGCAAACAGGTGATAACTTGCCTGGTCTATAGGCTACAAAGCTCCCTGTGGCCAGCAGTGGCTCCCAGAACACAAAGAAGGAAATCTTCTAATGTGAAAGCAGCACAAAAACAGATGACTGACTCTTGACTGGCCCCACTCTCACCCAATATAGAACATCAATCTGTATTCTAGGAACTACAAGGGACCCCAGACAGTTTTCCTTTATCTGAGTGGCTCTGGGGTCAGACCAGATGCCATGGGCACATAAACAAATGTTCACCTTCTAAGATATTCCCACAGTCCAATAGTAGAAAGTGGACTACAGTGTTGCCTGGCACTACACAGTCTTGCCTGAACACTGAGAACACTTGAACTGAAAAAGTACAGGTGATTAAACCTCCCAAACAATGACTTGGCCTCAGATGCAGAAACACAAGAAATACGAAAAAGAAAAATGAAGCAGCATGACTCCTCCAAAAGATAGCAACTCCAAAAGCACAGATTCTAATAAAAGTGAAGAGGATGAAATCCCAGGCAAAGAGTGATTATAAGAATGATCAGGGAAATTTAAAAGGACACATATAAACACCTGGATGAATTCAAAGAGATACAAGTAAACAGCTATACAAACTCAAAGAGAATGCAAACAAAGAGCTGAATAAAATAAGAAAGATAACGCAGAATGTAAAAGAGTAATTCAATAAAGATATGCACATCCTGAACAAAATTGAATTGAAATTCTGGAAATGAAAATCTCAGTAAATCAAATTTTAAAACTCAGCCAAAACCCTAGCCAATAGACTGGATCAACATGAACTAGAATATCAGAGCAGAAAACAAGATAACGGTATAGAAAGCATTCAATAAATTAATAGCAGAAAATTTCCCCAATCTCGAGAAAGACATGGTCCAGGTACAGGAGGTTTTTAGGCCATCTAACAGACAAGACCAGAAATAAATGTCCCCACATCATGTTATAGTTAAAATATTAGGCATACAGAACAAGGAAAGAGTACTGAAATCTGCAATAGAGATCTATAAAAGACCCATCAAAATTAACAGCAGATTTCTCAACAGAAGCTCTAAAAGCAAGGATGGCATAAAATAATGCACTTCAAACCCTGAAAGAAAATGTGTCAATATAGACACTGTATCTAGCAAAACTATACTTCATAAATGATGGAGAAATTAAAACCTTCCATGACAAACCAAATCAAAGGAATTCATGACCTCCAAGCCACCACGGCAAAAGATATTTAAAAGATCTACACATCGCAGAGGAAGATAAACACAACCATCAAAATACTAGAAAAAATAAATCTCACTAGATGAATAGAAAAACAAATGAAGATTAGAGAATAATCAAACACTATAAAAACAAAGTGGCAGAAATTACTATGTACCTTTCAATAAATCTGAATTTCCATGGTTTCAATCCTCCAATCAAAAAACAGACTGATAGACTGAATTAAGAAACAAGACTCAATCATTTGTTCCTTACAGAAAAATGGTTGCCTCACTGGCAAATGCAAACACAGGATTAAAGTGAAAGGGTAGAAAAAGATATTTCAAGCAAATGAAACTCAAAAAAGCAAGCAGGAGTATTTATACTCATATCTAACAATACAGACTTCAAACCAAACATGGAAGACACAAAGACGGTAACTTAATATTGATAAAGGGAACAATGCATCTGGAGGATATAACAATTATAAGTATACATGCACTCAATTTCATAAAACATACACTACTGGACATAAAAGCACAGATAGGCCTCAACACAATAACAGAGGTAACTTAGTAACCCATTCTCATCCATAAATAGGCCATCCAGGCCAAAAAAATCAATAAAGAAACTTGAGAGCTAGGTGCTGGTGGCTCACGCCTGTAATCCTACCTACTCAGGAAGCAGAGATCAGGAGGATCGCAGTTCAAAGCCAATCCAGGCCAATGGTTTTTGAGACACTATCTTGAAAATACCCATCACAAAAAAGGGCTGATGGAGTGGCTCAAGGTGAAGGCCCTGAGTTCAAGACCCAGTACCACAGAAAGAAAGAAAGAAAGAAAAAAAGAAACTTGAGATAAATAACACTATAGATCAAATGGATTTACCAGACATTGACAGAATATTCTACCCAATAGCTACAGAATGCACATTTTTCTCAAAAGCAGCCCACAGAAATTTCTCCAAAATCGAATATATTTTACGACATAATACAAGTCTTAACAAACACAAGAAAATACAAATAACCTCCTGTATTTTATCAAACCACAATGGTATAAAGCTAGAAATCAACAGCAACAGAAAATATTCAAACACATGGAAATTGAACAAGAAAGTTTTGATTAATCAGTGAATCATCAAAGAAATAAGTGAGAAATAAAAAATTTCCCGGAATCAAAAAAAATGAAAACACAACTTACCAGAACCTTTGGGACACAACACAGGCAGTGCTAAGAAGAAAGTTTATAGCTATGAGTGCCTACATTAAAAAATCAGGAAATCCTCTAATAAATACTTTAATGATGCACCTCAAGCTAATAGAAGAGTAAGAACAAACCAAACTCCAAATCAGTAGATGGAAAAAATAAATACAGATGGGGCAGAAATTAATGAAGTTGAGACTAAAAGAACAATACAAAGAATTAATGAAAAAATGAATTCTTTGAAAAGATAAATAAGATTGACAAATCATTAGCCAAATTAACCAAAAGAAAGAGGGAGAAGACCCAAATTAATAAAATCAGAGTTAAGAAACAGGATATAAGAACAAATACCAATGAAATTCAGAGGATAATTAGGGAATATTTCAAAAAACTTTTATTACAATAAACTGGAAAATCTAGAAGAAATGAATAAATATCTAGATGCAGATGACCTTCCACAATAGAACTAGAGAATATAAACCACTTAAACAGATATATAATGAGCAATGAGATTGATGAAGTAATAATTTCCCAACAAAGAAGAGCTCAAGAGCAGATGGGTTCACTGCTGAATTCTACCAGACCTTTAAAGAAGAGCTGACACCAATACTCTTCAAATAATTCCATAAAATAGGAAATGAAGGAGCACTTTTTTGTTTTAAACTCAGGGCCTCATGCTTGCCAGGGAAGCCCTCCACCACTTAAGCCACCCAACCAGCCCTTTTTTGTGTTGGGTAATTTTGAGAAAGCATCTCCCTAACTATTTGCCTGAGGCTGGTTTCCAACAGCAATTGTCCTGATCTCTTGTCTCTTGAGTAACTAGGATTATAGGCATGAGGCACCAGAGCCCAGCAAGGAGCACTTCTAATCTCATTCAACAAGCCAGTGTTATCCTAATATCATAACCAGATAAGAATACAATAAAAAAAAACCTATAGACCAATTTCCTTGATGAACTTAGATGCACAAATTCTCAATAAAATACTTGCAAACCAAATTAGGCAACACATTAAAAAGAATATACACCATCATCAATGAATATACATCATTCTAGGAATGCAAGGATACTTCAACATATGCAAATCATTAAATATAATATAGCACATAAATAGAATCAAGATAAAAATCACATGATCATCTCAGATGTAGCAAAAGCTTTTGAAAAAAATTCAAAATCTCTTCTTGATAAAACCCCCAAAGAAACTAGAAATAGTATCATACCTCAATATAATAAAGGATATATGTGACAAACCTATAACCAACATCATACTAAGTAGGAAAAAATGAGAGCCTTTTTTCTGAAATCAGGAATGATACGCTCTCCACTCTTATTTAACATAGTGCTTGAATTCTTAGGCAGAGCAATAAGACAAAAGAAAGAAAGAAAAGGAATACAAATAGGAAAGGAAGAAGTCAAATATCCCCTATTTGCTGTTGACATGAGCCTATTCTTAGAAGACTTAAAGAATCCACCAGAACATTCTTAGATTTGATAAGCATTTTCAGCACAGTAGTAGGATACAAAATCAATATACAAAAATTAGTAGATTTCGCATATATCAATATTGAAGAGGCTGGCAAAGAAATCGGGGAAATAATCCCATTCTCAATAGCACCCCCAAAATTAAATACTTATGAAGATTAAAGACCTCTATGATGAAAATTATCAAACACTTAATAGAAATTAAAGAATACACTAGAAGATGGAAAGACATCCCATCATTCATGGATTGGCAAAATTAATATTGTGAAAATGGACATATTACCAAAAGCAATCCACAGTTGGAGTTCAATCTCTAACAAAATTCTAGTGATATTCTTCCCAGAAATTGAAAAAGCAGTGGAGCATGGTGGCTCACATCTGTAATCCTAGCTACTCGGGATACAGAGATCCAGAAGGTTAAAGTATGAAGACAGCCTGGGCAAAAAACTTGCAGTCAATAAAAACTGGGCATGGTGGTACGTGTCTGGTCATCCCAACTACTAGGTAGCATTAATAGGAGGATCTCAGTCCAGGCCAGTCTGGGCATAAATGTTAGACTCTCATCTCAAAAGTAACCAAAGCAAAATGGGCCAAGGATGGCTCAGGTGCTAGAACACCTACCTAGCAAGCACAAGGTCCTGAGTTCAAATGCTAGTACCACCACCAAAAGAAAAAAGAAAAAGACATAGGAAAAACAATGCTAGAGTAAATATGAAAGCACAAACACCACCAAATAATCAAAGCAATCCTGAATAAAAAAAGCAACACTAGTGGGGCACCAGTGGCTCACGCCATAATCCTAGCGGCCTCAGGAGGCAGAGATCAAGAGAATTGCAATTCAAAGCCAACCCACGCAAATAGTTCACGAGACCATATCTCGAAAATATCTAACACAAAAGGGGCTGGTGGAGTGGCTCAAGGTATAAGCCCTGCGTTCAAACCCCAGTACCACAAAAAAAAAAAAAAAAAAAAAAAAAGAGCAATGCTGGAGGAATCACAATAACTGACCTAGAATTATACAGTCATAGTAACAAAATCAGTATGGTACCACCACAAAAAGAGACGTGTAGACCAATGGAACAGAATAGAGGACCCAGAAGTAAACCAACCATCTGATTTTCGACAAAGGTGCCAAAAACCTATGTTGATAGTCACAAAAGGCAACATACTGTATGATTCCATGTACATAACAATATTTACATAGGAAATCCATAGAGACCTAAAGCAGACTAGTGGTTTTCAGGGCTGGGGAGAAAAGAGAATACAGAATTATTGTTTGATGGGTTTCTTTTTTGAGGGTGACAAAATCTGAATTAGATAATGGTAACGACCATTCCACGTCATGAATTTACTAAATGGCACTGAGCTGTATATTTCGAAATGGTTGAAATGGTGAATGTCATGTTATGTGTATTTTCCACCATTTTTTTTTTAAGTTTTAGCAAGGATTTTTTTTTAAGTTTTAGCAAGGATTTCAATATGACAGAATAAAGTAAGGAAAAGTGAAAGAAAAGAGAGAAACATTTCCTGCTTCCCATGAAGAAAATGGGAGTAAAGATTCTTACTATTTTTTTTAAGTGACACAAAAACAAATCTATCTTCTGCTTTACATTTTGAATCTCAATGTGATATCTAGAACTTTAAAAGTTACTAAAAGAATAGTGTTAGATAATGTACGAGTAGAGTTAGATAGGTAGCCAATACATCATAGCTGAAGTAAGTGTATTATGCTATTATGCTGAAGTAAGTGGAAATTAATCCATAGGTGTTTGATTCATGACCAAAGAATAACTGTAAGTCTCTAAAAGTAGAATATGTCATTTCAGAAAAGTGACAATGATCTAGTCAATCTATTCTTTTTAATACTGATGAAGAATAGCAGTACTGTCCACACAATAGTAAAAAATTAGAAGCCAGGCGCCAGTGGCCCATGCCTATAATTCTAGACTCAGGAAGCAGAGATCAAGAGGATCACCATTCCAAGCCAGCCCGGGGAAATAGTTTGTGAGACCCTATCTCAAAAAAACCCATCACAAAAAAGGGCTGGTGGAGTGGCTCAAGGTGTAGGTCCTGAGTTCAAGCCCCAGTACTATAAAAAAAAAAAAGAAAGAAAATGATACAAGTTAGCATTTCATTAACATACTCATAATCACTTACTCTTTTTATTGTGATTCTCTGCATTAAAACAACCGATTTAAAATAGTATTGGAACTTTTCAGATGACTTAGATAAAACCTGAGGTTTTAATGATGTTCTTTTATGAAGTAAGATTCTCATAGCTAAGCAAAGTTTCAACCTTCTTGCAAATAAAAAATAGTAGTTAAATAATACTAACACGAATTCTTCATTTTTAAATGCAAACAATAACATTAAAGCTAACACTAAATTTATAAACACAAGTTCCTGGTCTTTGTGATGTGAATTCATAGTAGTATACTGAAAATTGACATTGGGCACACACTTATTGAGTCACTGATTGAATGCTTAAAGAAAAGCCTCCCTCAACCCTCCGTCAGCCTTTAGCTACCACTCTAGCTCTCTCTTCTCTGTCACATTTAATCATTTAAAAGATTTATCTTCTTTCACTGAACATCTGTATTTCTTCATAATTTAGTTTCTCAATAAAAGTAATAAATCACCATTTTATTTTTTGGGAGGAGGAGGTGTTTTGTTTTGTTTTGTTTTATTGAGATGGAGGTCTTGCTGTGTCGCCCAGGCTGGTGTCAAAGTCCTGAGCTCATGCAATCTCCTGCCTCAGCATCCAAGCAGGGGGACTTTAGAAGAGTGCCACCACACCAGCTTAAATCAAACATTTAAAAGGATATTTTATTCACTATAAGCCAAGTATTTTGAGTCTTCCTCTTTGTTGGAGAAAAAGTCAGAGCCAATGCCGGTGGCTCACACCTATAATCCTAGCTACTCAGGAGACAGCGATCAGAAGGATCACCAGCCCAGACAAATGGTTCACAAGACCCTATCTGGAAAAAACCCATCACAAAAAAGGGCTGGTGGAGTGGCTCAAGGTGTAGGTCCTAAGTTCAAACCCCAGTACCATCAAAAAAAAAAAAAAGGTCAGGCTTTGAGCCTGGTAAATCCACTAAAATTGACCCTTATTTTAAAATACATTGTATATTCTAAAACTTTAATTTTTTATGACATTAAGTTTCAACTTTATGAACTACTCCCCTCCCCCAATTCATAATGTGAGACCTGACTTTTAGTTCAAGTGATGAATTGAACTAAAATTTTTTTCCTCTTCCTGCAAACCTACTGAATTCCTTCAAGGGAAAGAGGAAGAGGGAAAGAACATTTTTAGATTTACAGGAATCTGGAATTGGGCCATGCTGAAATGTAGATTAACAGAAGGCATGTATATGAAAATACTTGCCTTACTCGCTTTCCCTGGAAAGTAGTATAAGCTAGAAGAAAAGAGCATGAGTGTGTTAAAAAATAACGTTTATGAATAGCTTATAATAACATGGTAATGTGCTTCATGTTATAACAATATGCAAAAACAACTGAATTAAAAATTACACTTTTAAAATAATCATTTCTCAGTAGTATTACTCTGTTCATGTGCTAATTTGTAGTTCTGAGGTACTCATGAGTTAGCATGTATTTGAAACAGTTGTGTTTGTGGCTGTGTAGAAAGTCTTCTAAAATGGCCTCAATGATCTCCACTTCTTTGTATGTATGTCCTTGTATAATCACCTCCCTTTTGATGCACAGATGACACGCGCAGGAATTTCGCCCGGTGCTCAGGGTTCTTGAGGAATTTCAGGTGCTCAGGGTTCTTGAGACTTCCCAGGTCTCAAAGGAATCGATGAAGGGGCCCTCAGCGTCAGAGCTAACCATGAGAGAGGAGTCAGAGGGTACCTCGATAGTAGGCTGTTTTTATCTCCATCAGGGGCATTTGTAGTTTGATGGATTCTAGGCGAGAAGAAACAAAATTGACAAGTAAGTTTAAAATGCAAGGCCCAAACATAAGCAAGAGAATAATGGCAACTATAGGCCCCAGAAAGGGTAGGAACCAAATCCTGGAGGGGAGTCAGGATTTTATTTGGTTCCATACCTGTGTAGAAACCTGAGTTTCAAGGGATTGCTCCCAGAGCCATTTAGCCTGTTGGAAAATGTAATCTGCACATTCCTCTACAATGCCTGAAGTGTTTGTATATGTGCAACAGGAAGTATTGCCCATGGCACATACCCCTCCTTGTTTAGCCAAAAGAAATCTAGGGCCAGGCAGTGGTCCATGACCATACAGGCGAGGGACGACAAAGACCTTTGCATGTCCTTAATGGAAAGGCCTACCTGGTCTGAGGTGCCCACTATTACCTTGGTTAGGTTTTTTGCAGTTACATGATTGGCAATCACCCCACAGCTGATTCCAGCTAGGACTGTAACTAATGCTTTACTTTAAAACTATTAGAGTAACCTCTCTTTTATCTTTGTGGGAAGCTGTTCCTGTTCATTAGCATTTCCCTTTCCTTCCAAATGGCTGCATCAGCATGCAGGATCAGGAAGGCATACTTAGAATCTGCATAGATGTTGACTCTGTTCTTTTGATAGTCTTAGGGCTTCTGTTAGGGCCACTAATTCTGTCAACTGAGCACTTGTATTAGGAGGAAGAGGATCTGACTTGAGGATGGCAAATTCTGTGACAACTGCAAACCCTGAATGTCTGACACCATTCTTGACAAAGGAACTGCCATCAGTGTATAATTTTAGATCTGGGTTTTTTAAGAACTGATCAGTTAAGTCAGGTCAGGCAGCATAATTTTCCATAAGTACCTTCTCACATGAGTGTTCAGGATTTCCCTCTGCCTTTGGTAGAAGGGATGCAGGATTAAGGCTCTGACAGGTCCTTAAAGTTATTTCTGTCCCTACCAGAAACTGGGCTTGGTATTTAAGTAGATGGCTGTCAGAAAGCCAAAGTTCTCTTTTTGAGTTTAAAATTCCCCCTAGGTTGTGTGGGGTATAAAGAATTAGGGGGCAGTTTAGGATAAGTTTTTGAGCTTCAGGCACTAGAAGGATTACTGCGGCCATTGCTCTGAGGCATCCTGGCCATCCCTTGGCTACCTGATCTAACTTTTTGCTTAAGTAGCCTACTGAAGCTGAGTCACCACTCCCAAGGCCACTCCTCCCTTTTCATAGACATATAATTGAAACTTGTGTTGTTCTGGGAGACCCAGGGCTGGAGCTATCATAGGGGCCTTTTTCAACTGATGGAAGGCATTTTCTGACTTGTCATCCCATTTCAATAAAGGGCTAGGTATCCTTCTGTGCTTTCTTAAGGACTTGATATAAGGGCCTGGCTAGGTCTGCATATCCCAGGATCCAAATTCTACAGTATCCTGTGACCCCCCCTAAAAAGGCCCTCAATTGCTTTAGAGTTTTAGATAGAGGAAACATCAGGATTAGATGGATTCTATCTTCTCCTAGAGCTCTCATTTCTTTCTCCAGGACAAGACCTAAATATGTAACTCTAGAATGACACAATTGGGCTTTTTCTTTAGAGATTTTATATCCTCTATCTGGTAAGAAGTTTAGTAAGTATTCAGTGGCTTGTGAAATGACAGGCTCATGAGGTCCACAGAGCAGGAGGTCATCTACACAGTGTAGCAGAGTAGCTTGTGCCAGGTCGTGGGTTAGAGCCAACCCAAAGAGGTGGGGGCTGTCTCTGAATCCCTGGGGAAGGACAGTCCAGGTGACCTGTCCAGACTTTCTTGTGGGTCCTCAAAAGCAAAGATAGGTTAACTGTTAGAGTGTAAGGGAATGCAAAAGAAGGCATCCTTTGAGTCCAGGGCAGAGTAGTAAGCAGTACCTGGAGGTATTTGGGCTAAAAGTGTATAGGAATTTGGAACTACAGGGTGGAGAGGCACTAATGCTTCATTGATCAGGCAGAGATCCTGGACTAGCCTCCATTTGTTAGGTCCCTTTCTGACACCGAGAATAGGAGACTAGGAGTATTATATGGATTGGAGCATTCTATTAGCAGTCCCTGTCTCTTTAAGTCTTTGATTATGAAAATTAGCCCCTCCTTAACTTCTGTCTTTAAAGGATATTGTTTTTTATGGGGAAACCAGGAGGGGTCCTTGAGATGAATTAGGACTGGGACAGCTGTTTGTGCCCGTCCCACAGTGTGTCCACCTGTCCACACCATGGAGTCTACTTGTTCCTCTGTTAGGGGCAAGCAAAAGTACTCTCCTGGGGGTAAAAGGAGCTGTACCCCCAATTTAGATAGAAGGTCTTGCCCTAGCAGAGGAGTAGGGGTTTCTGGGACAATTAAAAAGGAGTGACAGAAATGGAAATCTCCCCAGGAGCAGGCTAAAGACTGACTGAAATAACGTTCTGGAGGCTGGCCTAATATACCCCAAACAGTAATTTTCTTGGAGGACCTGGGTCCGGGAGAGAAAAGAATAGCTGAGATGCTGGCTCCAGTATCAATAAGAAGGCTGACCTTGTGCTTTTCAATAGTAAGTATAACCCGGGGCTCCCCTGTTTCTACAGTGGTCACAGGAGCCTGTATGGGAGGCCCCAGGACCCATAATTGGGTGGGAGGCTCTGGCCTCACTTTCCCTGGGAACTGGGGACAGTGTGCCCTCAAATGTTTTCCCTGACAAATGGGGCAGGGTCCCAGAGGTAGCTTTCTCTGGGGGCACTCCCTCTTAAAATGGCTTGCCTGTCCACATTGAAAGTATGACCTTGGGTCTGGACTTTGTCCCAGGGAAGCCTCTCTAAGCACTGTGATCAGAGCCACCTGCCATTTATCCTTTCTCTTTTCCTTTTCCAGGTCATTTATTTCTTTTTCTAAATCCCTATTATAGTATATGAATGTGGCTACACAGACCAATTGGTCTAGATCTCTGCTCCCATCAGCCACCAGTTTCTGACACTTTTTATAGCTGTGACTGCCTGATCTAGAACCCATTGTTTCTCCAGAGAAGTGAGGGTCTGTGATAGCAATAGCATTACATCTTTCCAGCTCAGTTCAAAGTTTTGGCTGACTTCTCTAAATGCCTGGATGTACTGATCCAGGTTTTCTGTGTAATTTCCTAAATCCTTTTATTTCTTTAAGTTCACTCACTCTAAAAGGAATGTGAGCCCTATCCCCTGCAGGAATTAACTGGAGGGGGTCGAGTCTTGTGGGACGATGTCTGGTGTGTGAGGTAGCTGGGTAAGGGGGGAGAGGGGGAGCTGATGGAGCATCAGATGGGTTCTTTGGCTGAAGGGAGTTTGGGGTTTTTTTCAAAGGGTTACCATGGTCTGGGTATTTAGCCTGCATTTGCTCAGCCATTCTGGGTGGTCTCTTAGGAAAAAGAACAGTTGAACATATGGAACTTCTGTCCACTTTCCCTCCTTTTTACAGAACATATCTAATTGAAGAATAGTATTATAATTAATGCTCCCTCCTTCTGGCCATCTTTCCTCATCTGCCAGAGGATACTATGGCCAAGCTTGGGTGCAGTAAAACTTGAGTCACTTTTGCTGAAGACTTTCTGGATCAAGATCTTTCCAATGTTTTAATAAGCAGGCAAGGATCCTTTCCTGGATCCTTGAGGCTTGATTCCCTATCTAAAAAAAGGGAAACAAGGGAAAATTGGTCACATTAACAGAGGTTTCTCCTTTTATCTAGGTGTCCCCAGATGAGGAGAAACTCTAGTGAGAGAGTATCCCTCTCTCCCTTGCTCCTGCCACTGCCACCTGTGGCTAAGGTCATGAAGGATTTTTAGGCATTTTGGGTGCAGCCACCCCACCAAAATGACCTTTGACCAATCTTTTATCTATTTTGACTTGCCTGTTTGTCCTGCAACCCAGGTAGGCCTGGTTCTCCTCTACCAGCTGAAGTCTTGTGATTTAAAAATAACTCTATTAAAGTAACCAAGAGGGCTTGCATGGCCAGAGGGAGGATCCCTGTAGAGGCGTGGATGGGAACTCCTGATGAAATAGACTTTTGTCCCCCTATATATCCTGTGAGGCATATATGCTTTTTATGAAAAGAGAGAGAGCATCTGAAGACTTTTGCTTTGGTAAGGGGCAAAAGCGGAGAGGACTGCGAGGTCTCTGCCTTTTAACTGTTTTTTTTTCTTTTCCCTGAGAGCAGGCTACAGAACCTGTTTAACCAGTTTAACCAGATGCTTGACGAAGACAGTTAAGCCTAAATTAGAGATTAGCACTTTCTGGTGCCGCAGGGATTTTTCTCAAACTCTGAAGAAGGAAGCCCACTGCTGTTCAGAGCAAAGTGGGTAGGGAGACACTCATCCTGAACCACTTGAGAAAGGGGAAGGAGAGACTTTGAGGATTGGGGCAAAGAGTTTCCAGGCTCAACACATGAGGGATTATTGGTCACCACTGCTGTCCAGGTTGATCCTGCCCAAGGGCAGTACTGGAGCACTAGAAGCAAGGGGTGGCCTCTACTCTTGGGACACAGAAACCATGAAAGATGCGTAAGACATCTGACTGTCTGTTTGCTGCAGACTTGGCTGGAGGGGTCTGAGACTTAGCTGCCTTTGGAGACTCAGGGTAGGTCAGAAAGTTGCATCTCCAGCCTTCGGGTGACACCAGCCAGACACCCTTATAGCTTGAAAAGAAACTTTCCTTTCCACCAGCTGTTTTCGGACTTCCTCTTACACGAGTCAGATCTTGAGAGAAAAAGAGAGAGAGAGAGAGAGAGAGAGTTTAAGGAAAGGGAAAAAAAAGCCTTGGTGCACTGAAGTCTGGCTCCACTCACGTAGCATTGGCAGTCCAGTATAACCCCCCAGCCAACACCTGAGTGCTCTCAGTTTGCCTGCTTTATGGCTATAAAGAGCTTTTCCTTAGATTCCCAAGGGAGAAACCCTCCTTGAGAGAGAGAGAAAGTGAGAGAGAGAGAGAGAAGGTCAGCCTGAGAGGTCCGCAGTAGCTAGGCATGGTGTGGGGGGAGGGGCTCTCCTGGAGAACAGACTCCATCAGAGTGCTGTATGGTCACGATCACGTTCCTAGGCAGCCTTTCCCAGTTTGGCACAACTTATACCAACCTCAGGTGATGGCTGGTCCCTTTGTGTGTCACCAAGTGTGATGCATGGATGACACACATAGGAATTTCAGGTGCTCAGGGTTCTTGAGCCTGCTCCAAGAATGAAAGCAGACTCCAGCAACAGAGGTCAGAAAGATTTTATTTATAGAGAAGAGAAGAGAAAGACTGCATAGCAGGGAATGCAGGGGGACCAGGAAACGGGTGGTCCCATGGATCAGGGTGGGGGTTGGCTTTTATAACCTTTTTCTTTGTGTATTGCCTGAGGGTGGAGATGCCTTTCAGATGCAGATGGGCGTTTTCTGGGGTAGGAGGAGTGTCTCCTTGACCTCCCTCAGTCTGTCCATCACTTTCTGTGTGGGCTGGGCCTTATGGATAGTTTCTAACAACTAGAATACAGCAACAGTGCTGAGATTTTGCTAATGGAAATGATGCAGTCTCTGATCAGATTTCCAAATCCTTTCTGTCCTACATGGAAGCATCCAGGCTGGACACATGGGTGTAATGGATTTTATTAAAAGTTAGGGAAGGAAATTACAAAAGAGACATGGTGGGACCAGGTAGAAGCAAGAAACAGAGAGTCTTTCTCTTTTCCAGGTGCTTTTTAAAACTTATGGTAACCTATGGGAAGAGAAGAACTTGGTGATTCCTAACCACCAATAATCAATGTGTGAGGAGGAGCATGGATGGTCCCTGGGCCAGGTGGAGATAACCTACACACATTTGCAATTGAAAAGGCTCAGAAAAAGAGAAAAAGGTTCAACCTGAAATATATATTCTAAGAGTCCCGAACATTCCCTATGTATAGCCTACCTCAATTTCACTTCCATGAGTAGATTTTTTAAGACTGACTTCCATCTTGCTTGCAGACTCTCCATTGCCTCCTTGGTCTACATGCTTTGAAGAAACAAGCTGCTTTTTTTTTTTTTTTGAGAAGCCCAACAAAGAACTGAGGGTGCCCATCACTGACAGCCAGTGAGGAACTAAGGCCCTCAGTCCAACACTGCAGAAGGAATTGAATCCTGTTAACAACTGAGTGAACTTGGAAGCACTTTCATCCCCAAGTCATGTCTTCAGTGAGAAGGCCTGAGGCAACACCTTGATTCAGCTTTGTCAGAGACCAGGAAGCAGAGGATTCACAAACCCCACAAAAATTGTGAAATAACTTTGTTTTTCAAGTTGGGATAGCTTGTTATGCAGAATATATAACTAATACAGTGACTGAGAAGCATTTTACAAATATTAAATATTACATATGACTCTCAAGTACATATACATATATATCTGTCTAAACATATTATGTCTAGACATAATAATAATTTATGTCTAAACATAATGATTTGTGAAGTAGGATGTACTTCTTTACATTGGCAGTGAACCATGTATTGAACAGTAAATTACAAATAGCTGGTTGAAGATATAGCTCAGTGGTAGAGCATGTGCCTAACATGTGAGACTCTGCATTTGCTCTCCATCACCACAAAAAAATAAAGTAAAAACTAAATTAAATTAACATTGTCAATACTTTTATCATTAAAAAATGTTTTAAAAGGCTTAATTAAAATTTTGAAATATTAAAATTCATTTTTTACTAGAATAACTTTTTCATTAACTAAAAATATATTTTGCCTTTGAATTTTAACAAATGAAATTAACAGTTTCAGAAGAAAAATAACTTTTTGAAAAATACTAATGTAATTTTTAAATGTATACACTTACTTTATTTTTATAAAATGTGCTTAAATATTTTTAATTTATCATTTTATTTCTCAGTTCTTTATTATACAATAGAATATAATTCATGTATAAATTTTCATTATAGTAATATACTTAATTGTTTTGCTGAAATAAAGGCAAAAGAATGAATCCTGTGGAGTCAGCATGTGTCATGAGTTGAACTATGTTCTCCACCAATATTCATAGGCTAGGATCAGGGATGTAATTCAGTGACAGAATATACACTTAGCAAGTGTGAGGCTCTGTGTTCAGTTCCCAGCATCCCCCAAAATATGTTAAAGACCTAACTTCCTGCACTTCAGACTATGGTCGTATTTGGGAATAGAGTAATTAATCACAGATTTAATTAGTTAAGGTGAAGTCATACTGAAGAAGGATGGTCTGCTACTACAGTATGACTGGTGCCCTTATAAAAAAGGAAAATTTGGACACAGACCCATTCACATATAGAGAACACCCTGTGGCAACTGAAATTAGGTTTCTACCAGGCACTACCAAGCTAGGAGATAGGCCTGGGACAGATCTTTCTCTAGCTACTTCAGAGGGAGCATGGGCCTGAAAGTGCCTTGGGTACAGACCTCAAGACTCCAGAACTGGGAGACATAATTTTTGGTTGTTTAAGCCACTCCATTTATGGTACTTTGTTAATGGCAACCATGGCAAACTAATATAGCATACAATCATTTATAAATTATGTCTTTCCTTGATTTCTAATCTAAACATTGCCAGTCCTTCACAAGATACACAGATGTACACAAAGATAATTAAGCTCAATCATCTTTGATATTTTGATGACATTGAATCCCATAAAACCATAATTTGAAAATATATTTTCAATTTGTTATTCCATAGGTATATTTTTTGTAAGGTAGGAAGATATAACGTTATCATTTCAGTTCTTACACTTAGATCTTTGATCATGTTGAGTTCCTTTGGCATATGGTATAAAGTAAGACTTCATTCTTTTACATGTGGACATTCAGCTGTCCAAGCATTATTTGTTGAAAAGGCTATTCTTCCCCTTCTAAAATGTGTAGGCATTCGTGTTCAAAATCAATTGTTCATACATTATGGAAGTATTTCTGGACTTGCAATTCTGTGCTATCCATATATATTTGTCCTTATGCCAGGGCCACATTTCTTGATTATTATAGCTTTACAGTAGATATTTTTTGTTTACGTTTTTTTCTTTTTTTTTTTTTTGGCAGCACTGGGATTTGAACTTGCTTGCTAGGCAGGCTTTCTTACCACTTGAGTCATTCCACCAGACCTTTTTTGTGATGGGTTTTTTCAAGATAGGGTCTTACAAACTATTTGCCTGGGGCTGGCTTTGAACTGTGATCCTGCTGATTTATGCCTCCAGAGTAGCTAGGATTATAGGCGTGAGCCACCAGTGCCCAGTTTACAGTAGGTTTTTAATTGGAAATATGAGTCCTCCAAATTTATTTTTCTTTTTCAAGACTATTGGCTATTCCTAATCCCTCACATTTCCATATGAAGTTTAAGATATTGTCAATTTCTGCAACAACAATAAAGAAATCAAGCAGAATTTTAATAGGAATTGCATTGAATCCATAGCTTAGTTTCAAGAGTATTGCCATATTAACAATATTAAGTCTTCCAGTTCACAAAACACTGATGTTTTTCTATTTATTTAAATCTTTTCTAACTTATTTGAATGATTTATTTTTTTTGGTTCTGAGTTTGTACTCAGACCTCAGGACCTCACAATTGCTAGGCAGGTGCTCTACTGCTTGAGCCACACCCTCAACCCCATTTTTGTAGTTTTTTGTTTGTTTGTTTGGCAGTACTGGGTTTGAACTCAGGGCTTCACACTTGGCAGGCAGCCTCTCTACCACTTGAGCCACTCCACCAGCCCCGTTTTGTAGAGGATGTTTTTAAGATAGGGTCTCTCAAACTATTGCCTTGGGCTTGTTTCAAACCATGATCCTCCAAATCTCTGCATCCTGAGTAGCGAGGATTACAGGTGTGAGCCACAAGTGCCTGGCTATTTTTGTAGTTTTTGATGCAGAAATCTTCTTTTGTTAAAATTATTCCTGAGTGTTTTATTCTTTTTTTTTTCTTTTGTGGTTCTGGGATTTGATACTGGGGCATAACACTTGCTAGGAAGGTTCACTACCACTTGAGTCACTCCACCAGCCTTGTTTTATTCTTTTTGATATTGTTATATATCAATTTTTTTCTTAGTTTTTCATTTTCAGATTGTTCATTGCTAGTATGTAGAAAAACAATTGTTGTATGTTTACCCTGTGTCTTACCACTCTGAGTACACTTATGTATTAACTCTGGTAATTTTATGAGGATTCCTAGGATTTATTTTCTGTATTCATGATCATGTTTATCTACAGATAGATAATTTAACTTTTTCTTTTCAAATCTGGGTGCCTTTTATTTCTTTTTACCTAGTTATCTTTGATAGAACCTCTGGTACAATGTTAAATAAAGGTGGCAAGAATGGTGTCCTTGTGTTCCTGATCTGAAGTGAAAACTATTTGCTGTTTAACTTTGGACAAGATACCTAACTTTGCTGTGTTTAGTATCCTCATTTTAAAATGAGAATAATTATACCTTCTTTGTAAGGTTGTTGTAAAAATTATAAGAATCAATAAAAGTACATGAAATAGCACCAAGTATATATTTTCTTATATTTACTCTTTACTAAATATTCCACATCATCATCATCATTCTTAATGTAACAGCCAAGTTAGCCAAATTTCACAGAATAATTCCTATACATGAGTATCTGTGTTACAAATTGTAACTACTATATTAAACATATTCTGTTTAATGCAAAATATATTATGAACTTGGGCTGATCAAGTGTATCCAGGTAAGTTGTTGAAAGAGTATTTGGCATAGAAACCTAATGAATTAAACATTTCAAAGAGCTGCCAGTAGATGGCTCTCTTAATTTGCAATATTATTTTCATTTCAAATTTGTGCTTTTATACACATACCATCAAAAAACCTCAAAAGAGGAGCAGGCATGGCTGGCCAAGAATTGTCTAATTGATTTGCCCATATTTTGGTAAGGTTTAACATCCATGGTAGTAAATTCACTTACATGGGTTACCTCTTTGGTTGAAAGCTCTGGGCTTTTATTTAATATTGTTATTTTTGCTGTTGTTGTTGTTTTAGGTAATACAACATAAGGGAGTGATTTCATTTGCTTCCTAGAATTTCAATTATTTTTGTCTATCATGACAGATGAATGAATGTTATTTATTTATTTAGTGATGCTGGGGATTGAGGCTAGGACCTGGCTGAGTCCAAACAAGTGTTCTACTACTGTGCTACATGTCCAGCCCTTTTTTTTTTTTTTTACATTTACTCATATGTGTATATATTGTTGGGTCACCTCTCCCCTAGCCCCCTCATCCCTTATTTTTTGAGACAAAGTCTCTCTCTATAGGCCAGACTGGCCTTGAACTTGCTATGTAGCCCAGGCTGGCCTTAAACTCATGAGCATTCTGCTTCTGCCTCCCAAATGCTAGGATTACAGGCCTATGCCATCATGACCACTTTATTTTAAAATTCTTTAATGGACAATAAATTTCAAGGTCTTCTTGTCATCCGATTTTTAAATTGTATTTTTATTAGTGCATATTAATTGTACTAAGGGGTTTTATTGTGATATTTCCATACCTGAATATAATGTGCTTTAATCAAATTCACTCCCTATATTACTTTCTTATTCCCCTTTTTTTTTACAATTTTAATGGGTTTCATTATTTCTATTTCCATATATTCACATAAAGTACTTTGACTGTATTCACCGTTATCACCATCTCCTTTCACACTTCCTTCTCCCACTGGTCCGTACCACCAACAGTCCCCCTTTTACATTCTTTTTTTTTTTTTTTCATGTCTAGATTCCACTTATGAGAGAAAGCATGCAATATTTGTCTTTCTGAGCTTGGCTTATTTTGCTTAACATTATGATTTCCAGTTCCATCCATTTCCTAATAAATGACATAATTTCATTCTTCTTTTTTTTTATAATAACTTTAGACCCATAAAGACCTTTATTTTGTTATACTGCCTTTTGTTGACACGAGTTCTTCAAATGTTCAGTGCAATTATACCTTACTCACCAAGATAGTTGTTGTTATGACAGATATAGCCACATTTACTGGATAAAACTTATGACTTATAACTGTAGAGTAGTTATTCCCGGATATGTAGGGACTAAATAGAATTAAAGAGGAGGAGATATGAAATGAAACAAAAAGATTGCTCCAAGTGGTAGGAGATCAACTGGGACCCTGAAGATATACAAGTACCTGGGTGCAAAGTGAGGTTTTTCTCCTTTTCTTTTCCCCTTCCTCCCCTGTCTCCTCCTCTCCCTCCCTCTCTTACTTCTTCCCTCTCTCTTTCTTTTTTTTTTTTTTTTTAATGTATGACACCAGTGAAGAGAGTGGCCCTCCCCTTTGGATTGGAGTAGGATGGGATGGAACTGTAAAGCCACAGGCATATTCAGGGTTTTAGAGACCGGGTTCCCTAGGACTGTGGATCCCCGTGGTGAAGATGTTCCCTTTGGGTACTCCACATCTCTTTCTCTCTCCTGAAGAACTGATATTTTGGGGATGCCCACCATATCTCTCCTCAAGTCAGGCCTCACCATGGAGATTGGACCATCCCAAAATCCTTCAGACTCAACATTGGGATGTCTCCTGGCCAATCTTGGGCTCCTCCACCTAATGCCTGATCTTAAGCCACAAAAGCTCATTTTTTCTGCAATCAGGCATGGCCCCAATACCCATTAGACAATGCCTCCAAATGACCATTTAATGGCACTTTCAATCCCATATTTTAAGGGATTTATACAATTTCTATGAGCATGCTGGTAAATGGAAGGAAATACTCTATACCCAATCCTTTTCCTATCTCCACACCAAACCCTCCCTCTGTACTTCCTGTTCCCCTGTGCAGGTTCTATTAGCCTCTAAACCAGCTTCTAAACAAACCAAATCCTCTCCCGAACCTCCTCCTTCCATATGTAAGCAGACTTCTTGTGCTGCTCACGCTGCTTGTCTCTTCCTATCTTCCTGAGGGACTTTCCTATCATGGTGTCAAGCCACTCTTTACCAAATCTGGCCTCAAGGTGATTCCAGTTCTGGGAGAGCTCATGCTCCCTCCCTGTGGGCTGAGACCAAGCCTCATGCTATGTTGGGAGAGTCCTGTTTGATTATGGCATCTAACGACTGCTTCTATTTCTGCCCTCCTGTCTAATGCCCCTTCTTCCTGAGACAGCAACCAGAGAATGAAGGTTTTGTGTTGCTGAAAGTGTTCCAGTACCAGTCAATGGGAGCGACCTAGAGGCACAGGTGATGGCTAATCCCTCAGGTGTGTGTCATGCCTCCAGGCTCTGCCTTCCCCTCTCTTACCTAAGATGTCAGGACACCTTTTCTGCTTCCTCCATGGTCTTACCATGTGTTCCTTGTCTCTGTCTGCCTTCCCCTCCCTGGGCTTACTGGGACCCTGCCTCCCATGAAAAACTTGTAGCATGGTACCTTATGACTTAAGTTATTCTAACTAGTTTTCCAGGCCTCTCAGTCTAAAGTAACTTTAAATCAGCTGCTAGGCAAAATCACTTACAAAAAAAACTGCAGCTGCCATGCTAACATCCTAACTCTGCCGCCACATGGTGAGGAGGGAAAGCAAATAGGTGTGCTCATGCACAGCAGGAGCACCTGCCATAGCTAAGAAAATCCATAGGCCAACCCAACACACATCCTAGGCCGCCAGCCACACAAGGCAGTGGCTGCAGCCCACCACCACCTCCCCTAGAATAAACGCACGCAGAGTACACAGGAAGGGGGGAGGAGCAACAGGGCACAGGATCAGGCTTAGGCAGTCAGGGTCACTTGTCCTGGGTGTGTGTGGAGGGGGTCGGTGCCTTGTGCATGCCCTGCTCCTAGCCCTACCTCACACCTCGGGGCACCAGACCCAGCCCTTATAAACCAATTGTTAGCTCAAGGTTATAGTCCCAGAAATAGCAAAATGGACATTACTGTGGTCTCTAAATTTCTCATTTAAAATTTTCTATACTTTCGACCTCAGCATAAAATTTTCCCTCCAAATATTAACACTAGTTGTCCCCTATGCTACTGTTATTGGCCCGGGATGCCCTCTGAATGCCCTTCTCTAACTTTACAGATGATTTACTCCTTTGTTAAAAAGGTAACCTTTATTAAAGAGACTGCCTTCTGTTAGCTAAAAGGCAGGATCCTAGCATTTTGTTCTTTCTAGATGGGACCTGAAGCTTCCAGTCTTCTGGCTTGTAGATGTTGGAAGTTTCATCTGAGGCCTGGCCTCAGTATGCCTTGGGTGACCAAGAGAAGTGGCCTTCACAGGGTTCCTTAAATTACAATACCATACTCCAATTAGACCTTTTCTATAGAAGAGAAAAAAGTGAACTGAGGTCCCCTATACAAATTTACTTTCATCCCAGATTGGCTCCATAATTACTATCTAGGTACTCAAACACTGGCCATTCTTTGTAAGCCACAGTATAAACACCCTCTGCCCTACCTTCTAAGCCACCCTAATATTCAGAACCTCCTAATGGGTGATTCCCCCTTCAATGGGTAATGGTAGGAAGAGGGCAAGTCTATGTCCCCTTCCAGCTATCAGATCTAAGGGAAATTTTAAAACATCTGGACAGCTATACTGATGCCAAGGCAAATACATTCAAGCCTTTATCTCTGTGATCCAAACCTTTCAATTGACATGAAAGGATATTATGCTTCTACTAGACCAGACTCTTTAGTCATTAGAAATGCAATGGGTTCTGGCCCAGGCCACTCAGGCTGGAAAAGATTACCATTTACAATAAGCCCCAATACTAGTGGCACCTGGAAATGAGGGAATAAATGTGCCTACCTACAGGGGCACAGGCAGTCACCTTGACAGATCCACACCAAAAGTGGCTGGTGATACGGCTCAAGCAGTAGAGTGCCACTTTGCAGGCATAAAGTCCTGGTTCAAGCCCCAGTACAGCCAAAGGAAAGAGAAATAAATATTTGGGGATAAGGACGTAGCTCAGTGGGAGAATGTCTGCCCAGCATGTGCAAGGCCCTGGGTTCAATTCCCCAGCATTGCTAAATAAAAAAAAAAATGATAAGGAAGATAAGTGGTGCTAATGTCACTTCAGCCATCTCATAGTGGAAGAAAGTAGTTTAACCTAGACCAGATCTCTCATTCTTCAAGTGAGGAAACTGAGGCCCAGAATGGTTCAGAGACCTGCTCACCAGTGTCAGGTGTCAATGTAAAATAACAACTTTGCTTTACAGCAATACTCTAAAGAAAATCCCGTTACCTTTCTGTAGCATCTGAAGGACACTATCAGAAAGCATACCACAGTGGACCCAGAGTCACAGATGAGAGAGGTTCTCCTCAAAGATAAATTTCTAACAGTCAGCTCCAGATATTTGTAGAAAACTCAGTCTGTGACTGAAGGAGAAAAGTCACTGGATCAACTAATACAACTAGCCATGTCTGTATACTATAACCGGGACATTACTAACAAGAGAGAAAAAGATAAGAGACATTATGACCTCATTGCTACCCCCACCTGACTGGGGCCTGCATCCTGAACTTGCTACCATGGTGGACAAGAAGGGCACTTCTGCAGAGGATGCTCAAAAGGGGGGACAGCACAGGAGACAGCCCCACTCCAACCAGGACCCTCTCCTCTCTGCAAGGTAACTACTGGAGGTCTAAGTGCCCCCGCCTCCAGATGGAAGGTGAGGTGCCACCTCCTATGGACTGATGGGTCCTGGCCCCTTGTCCACAAATCCAGTTCTTGGCATCAATGTTGAGGAGCCTCAGGGTAGCCATGATGGCAGAAAAACAAAAGATCATTTTCCTCCAAGACAGTGGAGCTCATTTCTCTGTTTTACCTTTCTCTCCCAGTCCCTGGTCCAATGACAAAAGTTATCATTCAGGGCAATTCTGGCCAGCCCCTAGAGCACTAGTTTACCAGCCTCCAGCCTGCTTTTGGGGAGACCTCCTCTTCTGTCACCCTTTCCTCATAGTTCCTGAAACTCCAGTGCCTCTGCTGGGATGGGATTTACTATCTCAATTAAAAGCTCAAATTCTTCTCCCCCCCAGGCAGATATTTCTGCTTCCCCCTCCTTCAGGAAAAAATAGATTCTATAGTGTGATAGTGTGGACTGATGAGATGAGTGTAGGGCAAGCCAGGCTGGCCCTCCCTATTCAAATAAAACTCAAAGATCCCTCACAGTTTCCACACCCAAAACAATATCCCCTCAAGCCTGAGGGACAATGAGGTCTTATGCCTATTCTCAATTCCTTAAAATAACAAGGGCTACTAATTAGTTGCTTCAGCCCCTATAATAAATCTAAAATTCTTATAAAAGTTAATTTTAAAATACAAGTTACAAAGTAAACAACTGGAAAGGATATACATAGGTACTGAATGCATTTTTTGAGAAGTTAAAGGAAAAAAGGTATGTTTTTAAATAAGAAAGGATTTGGTAAGAAGGGTTTGTCTTGAAGATTATTTCAAATATGGAAAGGAGGGATAAGGACAAACCATCAGAGGGTTTAGTATGTTGTATGAAGGTCTGAGTAAGTTTTAAAAGTGTATAATAAAAAGCTTTGGTGTGTGATAAAGTTAAAGTTGACTATAATCTAAGAGTTGCCTAAAAGATTTTTAGGGTCATGTCAAACTAAAATCAAATTCTCTATGTCTATAAAAAAACAAGGTTATCTTAATATTATTCTGCTCTGAGTAACATCTATAGAAAACTTATAGGGAAAGATTTGATCAAAGAAATTATTTGTGTTTTCTGCTGATTTTGTTAAGCTTTAAGTACTACCAAATCAGATTCATTTACATATTTGCTTATGTGTCTTAAATGACCATCTTGTAACAGTGTAGTCTCTATACTTTATCTAAATATGGTACAAACATTTACATAGTTAAAAATGTAAAGTTATATTAAAAATGAGCTAGAACTCTCTTTTATCTAAGAATGTTACATTTAAATCCTGACAGCCCCTGCCACCCACAGGTCACCTACCTATGTGTGGCCTTAAAGAGACAGATTCACTCCCTGAGTCACGAGTGCATCAACCCAATCTTCCGTTTCCCTACCCCCATACCATAAAGGCAGCTTAGAGCTTTCTTGGGAGTTACAGGATTTTACAGAATTTAGATCCCTAGATATGCAGTCCTTTAGCAGATACCTTTTATGCTCCTTCTAATCAACTTGCCTCCAACAGACCCTGTTTCTCTGGCTGACTATCTACCTTATCTTAACCTTCTCAGGGAACTTCTCAGAGAGCATGCAGACCAGATCCTGCCCCACCTTATAACAGTTTCTATTAAACCAGGGGATCTTGTTCTCCTAAAGGATCTTCTACCCTCTCCATTGGGACTTCGGTGGACCAGCCCTCATCTGGTCATTCTCACAACACCCACTGCTGTCAAGCTCAATGGGACCCCCCCAAGTGGTGACACCTCTCAAGAAACAGAAAAACAGAGAAGGGAGGTGGAAGACTCTTGGATTCCTCTAGGGAACAACATTTCACAGTGGTTCTCCTGGCCAATGCCCATCCTAACGCCTATGTTTCTTGCTCTCCTGTTCTTAAACTTCCTCCCTTGCATCATAACCAGTTGTACCTCCAGTAATATCAACCTCTCCAAAACCGTCCAGAGGACTGCTATGAGGGCCCCCACCAGGATGCAGAAGTCTGAGGATCTCACCCCATACAGCACTCCCTGCCACCAGGAAGCAGCTAAGAGGCCGAAACTTCACCCCAATTTCTGATCCTCAGCCCCTACCTCCATCATTATTAAGGAAAAAATGGGGGAATGATAGAGTAATAATGTCACCATTTCATGAATCATGGCCAAAATGGCAGCCCCTCCCCTTAACAGAAATTCCCACACTCTAAGACAGCCCCACCCCTAACAGAGACTACTGCACATGTGCTAACTTCCTTAACCTCCCCCTTCTATAAAAGCCACACCTGGCCCAGAGTCTGTGCCGTCCTTCCCAGCCATCCTGGTGGTTTGAGCTTGCCATTAAACCTTGCTCTTGGAAGTGATACTTTTCTCATGAGCTTTCTTTGTAGCGGCATTTTTCCTAACAGTGGGTGCTCTTGGACCCTTCATTTTACAGCCTAGCAATTTTCTGTTTTCTGCTCTGAGAACTGACATGTTTTGAATTCAGAATGGCAAATGGATTGAAAGAGTATAGTTGGTGTGTTTTGGGCTATAAATTATAGAAAATCTAGCCCAAAGCTGCTTAAACAATTGAGTTGACTGGTTTATATAGCTAAGCAGTTCAGAGGTAGGATGGACAATGTCATGATTTCTTTCCATTTTCCTTGCTTGATTTTTGCATTGTCAGCTTCATGGGTTAGCCCCCTTCATGGTCTCAAGACAGCTGCCAGCAATTTACATTTTCCTTTGTTCATGTTGAGCAGGAAGAGAGAACACTCCTCTCAGAGCAAAAAACTCTTACTTCCCAAATGCCCCCAACACCCATTCAATTAGGTCTCATTAGCCTAAACCAATCAGTATAGTCAAAGAAACAGATAAATTTGCTAAGGGAACTAGTAAATTCACTAATTCAATAGGAATTCACTAGCCTAATCATTACTCACTCCTGGAAATGAAAAGGAGGTTAAATCTGCTCAAATTACATGATTGAGAATAGGCAAGGGGTGTTTCCCAAAAGGAAGTCTGGGGGAGTGTTACTAAGGAGGATCAGAAATGATTGCTGGGCAGCAAACAACAGTATCCATCATGAGAGCAGATGTGAGTCAGGGAGTCAAGTTAGAAGACTGGGATGATCCAAGGGAGAGATGACAATGTTCTGGACAAGTTGAAATCAGGGAAATGGACAGATTTGAGTGGTGCTTGAGAGGTAGAAGGAACAGGACTCTATAAAGTACTTGACTGAGAAGTAGAAAAAGTGGGGGCACTAGTCAAAGAAGACTCTGAGATTAAAGTGTTCTCTGCCCAGGCTGTGATATAGTTAGCCTAAAATATTTTAAGACTTCCCATGAGTGAGAAAAATAGTCCTTTGTAGTATTTTCTAAACTTATCAGGGTTTCTTTACCTTTTAGAGTTGTCTCTTGTTCCTCTAGAGGCAGGTGTTTCTTTCTGTAGTGTACTGCTTCTCTATACCACACTTATTTGAATGTTAAGGTTATTTCTACCTTAGCTTCTTTACACGCTACACTAGGCAAACGTTTGATCATTAGTACTAACCATTGGTGAATGTGTTGAGGCTTCAAATTCTTCCAAAATAGTTATTGAAGTGTCAGAAATTAATCCATCTAGAACTGTAGACAAATTGGAACAGTTACTCCATTAACTCCATTAATGATTCCTCTTTTGCCATGTCTCATGAGAGATTCTAGATCCTTGGCTACAAAAGTAGGCACAAAATCTTTGTGTCAATTTCAGTTCCTTGCTCCCCTAGACGCAGTGGTTCAATCACCTAAGGGGACTTATGGTTCCTTCCTAGACATTGTCAAACTGAAGCTGAGAAAAAGAGATTGATAGGCTGAAGGAACAGCTCCGGGGAGAGCATTTGATTAGCATGCAAGAGGCTCTGGGTTTAACATCTGGCACGGGCAGGGCAGGAGGGGGCAGGGGAGGATTCACTTTCTTCCAAAACGACTAAACTTGAAAGATCATAATTCCAGGTTGCTTCGGCTATGTGCTCTTCATGTACTCAGATCTTCTATAGAAGGAAAGATTGGAACCATTGAAGAAAGATAAAGAGATACAAGATGTAGAAAGAGAAATAGAAAGACATAGAAATCTTGAACACTGGTAGCATTTGTAATCCTGGATCCTGCTGTCCTAGGAGAGAGATCTCATTCTGACCTTCTGTTTTGGTCATGTGCTCTAAAGCCACAAGGATCTCAAGTGCCTGGCACCTAATAGCCACTCCAAAATTAATTGTTGAGATAGAGACTTCGCTTTGGATCAAGAGAGAAGGATGGGTCAGATTTACCTGCCCATCTGAAAAATATTTTCCAGGGGAGAATTAATCATCAGGATGGTGTATGAGAACTATTTAAGAGGAGAGCTTTAACATTTTTTTCTATAGTTCTCTTTGAACGGACCCATGTTCTGATTTGGGAAATGAACAAAAGCCTCAATAGCTATAAAAAAAATTAGAAGAATGTGAGTAGCCAGACACTTGTGGCTCACGCCTATAATCCTAGCTACTCAGCAAGCAGAAATCAGAAGGATCACAGTTCAAAGCCAGCCCAGGCAAATAGTTCGGGAGACCGTATCTAAAAAGAAAAAAACCATCACAAAATAAGGTTGGTGGAGTAGCCCAAGGTGTAGGCCTTGAGTTCAAGCCCCAGGACCAAAAAAAGAATGTGAGTCACTGAATCCTCCCTTTTTCCTGAAGCTAGTTTCAATTAGGTTTATGTCATTTGTTGTCTGTGACTCTTAACCAATACATCTTACACTTTTACTTCTCACTTCTCAGACTTTATTTTCAGGAACCAATAAAGTCTTTCAAAGATTTGGGTTATAAGAATGTTTCTCATTTTGAATGTTTGCAAATGTCAAAAATAAGAAACAAACCAAATAGAGATTTACTATGTAAATTATGATAAACTCAATAAAATACTAACATGACATTTTAGTGTCTTACTTGTTGACATAGAAATTTTTTCATGATATATTGATAAATTTTTAAAACCAGATTATAAAAAAGTTGTGCAGAATTTATACACAAAAAGAGAATGTATAGTTTTTATTATACCTATGCATATATGCATATGAAGTCTGGAAAGCTATATTTCAAAATCTTCATACTTCTCCCTGGCTGGTGGAGTTTTGACTTACCTGTATTTTCTAATTATCCCACAACAAAATTGTTTCAAGTCTTTTCTTTTTTGATGTCTGTCTCTTTAGATACCTCTGAGTTTCTAGGTTTTGGTTATTTGTTTTCACAGTTTCTAAAGTTTACCCCCAGTTTCCAGTTTGTTTACAATGCAGAGAAGATGGACACAATTTTAGCCAGTTGAATAAGTCATTTCTTTCCTATTCAGATTACAAACTCCTCCTATTTCCCCAATCTTCTTCCAGATCTCTAATCAGTGCAGTGTTACTACATTAATGTAGCTGTACACAGTGTCTGGCTTATCTAATGCTTTGGCAAATACTGAA
Organism: Castor canadensis; assembly: GCF_047511655.1. NCBI lineage: Eukaryota > Metazoa > Chordata > Mammalia > Rodentia > Castoridae > Castor > Castor canadensis. Next base: position 111,605,909 of record NC_133392.1, read on the forward strand.
AATAATCTATGTCCCTGGGGGACACACATTATGCCTAACAATTTGATGTCCCAAATTTTCCAAAAGAGACCTGATTTCTCTCTTTCTTTGTTTTTCCACAACAAAGGTCTTTCTTTTGTTGGATTTTGACTTGCATATCCCCAGAAGATTTTTCCCATAAATAAATTTATGTATTTGAATAAAAAATCTTTTGCTAGATTATAAATCTGAATTTTTAATTTAGAAAAGATGACCACCAAAGCATCGTGTTGGAATGATTAATCCTCAGGTAGGATAATGTGATACTGATGGCCACAGCAGGGTCAGGGAAGGAGATGAATGCTGCATATATTAACAATCTAATCAGGGCTCAAATTTGGGCAACCGTAAGAATTCTTACCATAAATACTTCTGATCTTGAATTCTATTCCCATACATAAAACTAACCAGATTGTCAAAGAGGTTCAATCATCCGTATCTTGTTGCTTTCATAAACTTTTTTCTCAAATGGAATTCCAAAAATGATCTTAGAGTTTTGCTGGTTGTTCTGAGGATTAAATGAAATATTGAACATAAAAGTGATTTGAAAAGCACTTGTTTTTGCCACAATCCTTTGTTAAAATAAAATCTTACTACTAGACATTGGAAAGTGTTGGGGGGGTGGGGAAGGAGGATCGAGAGAGGTTGGATAATGGGTACCAAAACCCAATTAAATAAAATGAATAGCTGGGCACTAGTGTCTCACGCTATAATCCTAGCTACTCAGGAGGCAGGGATCAGGAGGATCACAGTTCAAAGCCAGTCTGGGCAAATAGTTTACGAAACCCTATCTCGAAAAAAACCCATCACAAAAAATGGGCTAGTGAAGTGGCTCAAGGTGTAGACCCTGAGTTCACATCCAGTACTGCAAAAAAAAGAAAGAAAGAAAAAATAAGCAATAACCCATTATATATTTTATGAAGAACTAGAAAAGAGGAGCTTCAAGATTCAAAAAATAAAGAAATAATAAGAGGATGGGAATGCTAATTACCCTGAGCTGATCAGCACAAGCTGTACACATGTATTGAAATATGACACTACACCCTATAAATATATAAAATTGTTACATGTAATAATAAATAAAATAAAACCATATTATGGAAGTTAAAAAACAAAACAGAGAAATTGGGCTGTTGAGGTTAAAGACAGTATGAAAAGCAGAAACACTTTACACAAATTTGGTATGTTATCCTTGTTTCTTCATAAGTTTATTGGAGAAAACTTAGAAAAAGAAAAAAGAGCAAAAGTCACTAACAATTCCATTACATAACAAACTATTAGGGCCAGTTATGGTGGCCTCTATTTCTAGCTACTCGGAAGGCAGAGGTAGGAGGATCTGAGGATCTGAGGCCAGTCCTGGCAAAAATGGGAGACCCTATCTGAGAAAACAAACTAAAAGTAAAAGGATTGGGAACATGGCTCAAGTGGTAGAGCACTTACCTTTCAAGTGTGAGGCTCTGAGTTCAATCCCCAGTACCACCAAACAAACCCCACAAAAAACAACACCACCAAACAACTCTTAGTGGAAACTAGGCACGGTGGTACACTCCTATAATCCCAGGACTAGGGAGGCAGAAGGCAAAAGGCAGAAGCAGGAAGATGGAGAGTTCAAGACAGCCTGAGCTATAATCCACTGTTAGTGGATGATGTTTTTCCAGACCCTAAAGAATGTCTTCAAACAAATTCAATCAGCAAAATGAAATCTATTTCCCATCTTTGCATGGGGCTGGGAAAGGTGATTTTGTGGGCCAAGAGTCAAAATGAAAAAGACACATGTCATCAGATTGAACAGTCAATGAAACACATGGCCAGAAAGAGGAGACAAAGGCCAGAGCTGCAATCCGATGATTCTGACCAAGGAGCCAGACTGGAGCAAATGAAGCACCTGGGTAACATCTAGAAACAAGACTGGAACTCCTTCGACTTGTTTTTATTGGCTAGCAGCTGTCAGTTCTTGATTCAGAGTACTTCAAAGAGTCAGGGTTATAAAAATAATTAAACTTAGAATATGGCCATTTTGTTTAATTTATGACACTGCAGTTCTGAATTTTTGACTAAAATTTTAACTGGTGTTATTTTGAATATACTTTTGAGTCTTAAGGGTAGGAGAAAGATAACATTTTGTACTTTTTTTCATTTAATTGGAATGATTTTCAAGTTTCTGCAAATATGATACTTCAGATTTTAAAACATTAAGCATTTATTGGTGAATAATGCATTTTCTTGCAAAAAATAAATGAAGTTGGATAAAGCCTTTAAAGTAAAAAAAGAAAAAAAGGATTAGGGTATTTTCTAATAGTCACTTCCTTCCCCAACTTTATTATAGCTCCAGGACAAGACAAGTACTACCACTTGCAAGGAATATGCTAAGACCCAGATAAATAGAGTTTTTCTACATCAGTTATTTAAAAACACTACTATTATTTGACCTATTTCACCCTGCCTATACCAAATCCATAAAGAGATATTAAAATATTAAAACCAGATATGAGAGACTGAAGGTGTAGCTCTCTGTTCCCTCTGCCCCACCCCCACCCCACCCCCAAAACAAAAGAAAAAGATGAGAGAAAGAGGAACCAAATGCAATTCTGATTGTTCGAGCAAAAACATTTGTCTGGAAACTTTCAACCTATACATGCAAGCTTTCAAAACCTTTATGAAACATTTGGTTATTCTAAATCCTTTATTAACCTGCTTTTTTTTTTGGCAATACTGGAGTTTGAACTCAGTGCCTCATGCTTGTTAGGTTTGCTAGGTAAACACTCTACCACTTCAGCCACTCCACCAGCCCTATTTTTGTGTTGGGTTTTTTTGAGATAGGATCTCTTGAACTATTTACCTGGGCTGCTTCGAATTGAGATCCCCTACTCCCAAACTCTGCCTCCTGACTAAGTAGGATTACAGGAATGAGCCAGTTTATCTCTTCATTATTCTAGTAAGTGCTTCCTCACCCATCCAGGCTGGCCTCAATGCTCCCCCTCTGTGTTCTCAGCACCTTGTGCATACTTTCATTGTTTCTACTTAGCACCTTTGTGATGAAATTGTAACCTGTCTCTCTGGGTAAACTCTAAGCTTCTGTATGGAAACTTAACAAACCTGTAATGAGACTGAGGTCCTCTGTAAAGTGTCCACAGTTCCCTGGGGTTTTCTTTTACAATACTTGTGGATATGATTTTTGGGATAAGATTGACAATTACCACTCTCCAGTCCTACATAACCAGAAGGACTGAGGCTTTCTTTATCAAAAAGTTTGCTCAAAGCATGTCTTTTATTTTCAAAAGGTGGTCTGAAGGAAAAATTGTAAAGAATGATGGCTGTTTCATTATTTAAAAGCAATAGTTTATATTTGTTTTGAAGGTCAAATAATTCTATAATGCTTATATTAAAAAAAAAAAAAGTTGCTGGAGGTTCAGCTTAAGTGGTAGAAAGCTCGCCTTCCAAACACAAGGCCTTGAGTTCAAACCCCAGTACCGCAAAAAAGGCAATACATTGTTCCTTCTTTTCTGCCCCCAATCCCCACTAGCCAAAGGGAACAGTCTTTCCATGGTATTAGTTGTTTCTGCTCCTACTTGCCTCTGTCTTCCTAGAGAACATTCTTGGTTTCATATCTTTAGCTTCTACTCTGGAGGATGAATATTAAATTCTCTTATAATTCACCCCATCCCATTCCCCATCACACACATTTACATCAATTCATTTCCTCATCTATGTCTCCCTATGTGATTGTATTATTCCATAACTTTAGTTTGACTTAACACGATCATACAGTGTGCAATGATACATGTCCTTTCTTGTACAATGTTTTGAGCTTTTTTTCTGGAATTAATAATCATTTATATTGTTTGCTTAGTTTTCTATGTACCTATATCTAAGTCGTCCTAAAGCATTCCCCCAGAATTATAAATTTCTGCTCACAATGTTCAAATACACCAGGTTGTTTCTTATTTTTATCATTTTCTGGTAACAGACCTCTTCAAGCCCTGTGTTTCTCTGCTCCAACAAGGACAGATTGCTCCTTAGAAATGTTCCATAGGAGTCTGAGATTGCCTTCATCCTCATCCTGGGGTTTCCCTTCTCCCTGAGTTGAGTCCCCTGTTTCCCGGATTCTGTATCTTTCTTATTTTATTCTTTTATTTTGCAGAACACATCTCCAGTAATTCCTGAGAAAGGACACATGTTGAGCGCAATTCGAAGACCACAAACATCTGCAAATGTGCATTCTGTTCTCACACTTGAAAGTTTTGCTGAATATAGAATTTTAAGTTGAAACTATTTTCCTTGGAATTCTGAAAGTATTACTCCATTGTCTTCTTGATGGAACATTGTTCTTCAAGCATCAATTATTTTTAATTCCCTTAGTTTTTGGCCTAATTATATCTATCTATCTGTCTATCTATTTACCTACCTACCGGGAAATGTTTACCAACTCCTTTTTGTCCCTAGTAAAAACTTCTTAAGAGGTATCTTACTGAGGGTCTTTTAAAATCTATTGCATTGAGCGTATAGAGGGCTCTCTCACTGCAGAAAGTCATGTCTTTCAGTTGTGGAAATTTTTCTTGAGTTTTATAATCACCTCCCCTCTGTATTTGCTAGCCTCTCTATCTGAAACTGTTAATTATTTAGATGCTGAGCTTAGTCTTTGATGTTTTTTTTAACTTTCAGTTTTTCTATCTCTTTTATTTTCATTTTATTTTTTGGTTCTACTTTCTAGAGATTTCCTCTAATTTTATCTTTTCATTCCTCCAGATACTGACCTTTGGGGGTTGAGGATTTCACAGTATGAATCAGGTTATTACCTCCCCCTTTGCCATTTCAGATTTTAACATTCCAGGTTGGAATATTTGTTCTCTCTTACTCATCTGCTCTTCTGTTCCAAATTTTACTATGTTATCTCCTCTCCAGTTCTCTTGGTCCTTCTTGGTTTACATCTTTTGGGGTCACTTTACTAGAATTTCAGGAGGAATGTGTGGTGAATGCATGTATTTAATTTACCGTGTATAATCAGAACCTTGTTTCTTGCTGTTTTCATTCTTACTATAATAATAATCACACTTCTTCTCAAAGCAGCATGAATACCTCTGAGTTACTGAAAAAGATCTCATATAAGGAAGTACCAAAAAGGAGAAGCACAAATGTTAATGTTTCATAATATTATAACATTTCTGGGCTGGAGGTGCGGCCTACCTGCTTAGCAAGCACAAGGACTAAGTTCAAACCCATACAACTGCCAAAAAAAATAAAGGTCAAAGAAATTATAACTTTGTCCAACAGTGCTGGACCCAACTCATATTGACTCACAAGCATACACGGTTTTATTTTTAGGAATTTCATGAGCCAGATTTAGAAGATTATTGAAAACTAAGTAAATTTATAATGTTCATTACAACTTACAATGAATAAATTATATCTAACAAAACTTTAATGTATAATAATAATAAAATAATACTCAAAAGTCATTACTTCCTAATAATTTTACTGTAAATGTACTACTATTTATCTTCTTAAGTTATTTACATACTTTGTATCTTTTTTGGGGAAAGGGGGCAGTACTTGGGATTGAAGCAGATGCTCTACCACTTCCACTCCCAGCCTTTTTTGTGTAGGTCATTTTTAAGGTAGGGTCTTGCTCTATGCCTGAGTTGGCCTGGACCACAATCTTCCTCTTTGTGCAACCCAGTATAGCTGGGGATGATAGATGTGTACCACTGTACCTAGGCATTGACTAAGATGGGATCTCATGAACTTTTTGCCTAGGCTGGCCTCAAACCTCATCCTCCTTATCTCCACCTCCCAAATAGCTAGAATTATGGGGAATGAGCCATTGCACCCAGCTTCTATTGTATCTTTGTGTTGGAAATATATAATGTTGTGTTACATATCTCCTCCAACTCCATGTTTAGTGAAATCATATTAGTAGCTTAAAAGTGGCAATAGTGCTAGGCATGGTGACACATACGTGTAATCCCAGCTACTTGGAAAGCTGAGGCACAAATTCAAGGACAGCCTGGGCAGCTTAGCAAGATCTTGTCACAAAAAAAGAAAAAGAAAAAAAAAAAAAAAACTAAGATCTTGTCACAAAATAAAATGAAAAAAGGCTGGGGAGGTATCTTGGTGGTCACAGGTTCATTCCCCAGTGTTGGTTAATCAATCAATCAATAAGAAAGAAGATAAAGGTAGCATCAGTGGGAATATTTACACTTATGGAAGACAGAAAACACCACAAAGGATTGGTCTTGTTCTTTTCACTGTCTAGATTAAAAGTGATGGAGAAAATGTTAATAATACTAAAAGTGTATGTCTTAGATGGTGAGTAGCACAAAAAACTGGGGAAATACTCTTTCCATATTCAAAACCTGTTATAGCATTCCATGAAGAAATCACTTAGGCATTAACAAACAAGTAACGGTCTGCCATTCCTCTTTCTTTTTTTCACTTTCATCTTACTCTTAACTTAAATGAAAACATCAACCAACATTCTGGGGAAACTCCACTCATTTGTCAGTTGTAATAGAACATAGGCCGCAGATACCAGAGTTCAGAAAAGTCAGTAAAAATCATTCTATGAGAATCAACTGGCCATAGTAGTTATACAATAAAAAGTATTATATATTATTTTCTGTAAATCATGTGGTATGCATCCTTTATATTTGTAAAACATGGTATGCACACATGTGTATATTGGTTTTCAGTTTTTTTTTGAGAACTGGTTGTTAAACATTTATCATTGCAACTCAGCCTATAATCATCTCCCTGCTACAAATTCCACGAGGGCAGTAACTCCTTCTGTTTGGTTTCACGAGACTCACACAGTTCCTATTAGCTAGAAGGTACCTCATAAATATTAATCGAACAAGTAAATGAAAGCTCAGAAACCTAGCCTTCTTCATATTTACACCTGAGAACCAGCAGATATAAAATAAGTCCTGAAAAAGCGCTTGCTGACCTGAACTGAACTGGAATCATAGCCTCCTAATGCTGAAAAAAAACCCCATGACAATCAAACACACAAGAAAAGAGTGAGACAGTTTATTTTTTCAGGCACAAGAAAGTCACATGCTTGTTTTTATGGTTGCTTTGTAAGTTAAGTCACTTGTTGCTGTTAAGTCCAAGGACAAAGCCAGGTCTCCTACTTGATAAAACAGAGCCCTGTTCATTAGAGTTTCTGTCTCTCAGTCACCAGTATTTCCTGCTGCTAGGGTTGTAAAGGAGAACTGCTATATGGCTACAAGATTTTCATTTAAGATAAATGACAAAAAACAGAATAAGGAAGAATCAGAAGAGAAGAAATAGGTAGTGTTTACTTTTTAGCGTACGTACACTATGCTCATTATAAAACCCAGACTTAAATCCGGTAGCTTAGTTTCTTTTAGCAATGCTATAAGGTAGAGATTATCCTTGTAAGTGAAGACACTGCTTAGTAGCAGCACTGATTTCAAAATCGTTCTGCCTTGAGACAAAGCCCAGTATATTTTAGTTGGACAATGTTTCTAAAACATTAGGTGTCCTTGTACCACTTTCAGAATCTAACCATATCTGCGTGCCAACCATGTTATCATTTCCTTCCTATTTTCCTTGGACCTTCCTATTTTCCTTGGCTAAATTATTATTTAGCCTAATCTTAGCCAATAATATCCATAAAATTATGGGTTGACGTGTTATATTGTTTTAATACATATATTTAAATGGATGCATACTTATTAAAATAAAATTTTTGTCTGCTTGCTATCTAAAAGTACCTTGAATACTATCAGCGGTACACATACTTCCTAAAGCCAACACAGCATCCTATGATGCTGCATATTTAACTTGTTCTGGCGTAGGGACAAGTGTAATGTTCATTTTTGTGGACTTGCTTTCAGTTTAAAGGAAATAAATCATCCTATTTTGCTGAGGGGTGGGGAGGGAGAATGACTCATGCTTCCTGAACTATTTCCCATTGTACCAAACAAATCTTCTTCCACAGTCATCGAAACCTTCCAAGCAACTGAACTGGAATTAAATTTGGCAAAAATCACTAAATACTTCCAGTGGTAGACAATTGGGGGTTTCTGCAGCAAGAAGAGAATTAAAAAAAAAATAAAATAAAACCAAATTGTTGAAAAGCACCTACATTGAGAATCACTCAGGATTCAAAAATCTAAAAAAAGCTTTCTGGCATTTGTGCTATTCCAGCTGGAGTTAATAGAATTGTTTCTATTCTTTCTTAAGTATGCTGGGGGAGAAAGCAGTTGGGTTGTCTTTCTCAGCTTTTGAGTGGGAGGAATAATACATTATCAGAGAAAACAGCAAAAGGGAAGAAAGGGAAATTTGTTGGAACTGCTGTGAAAGTAAATTCATATCTCTACAAAAGAACCTGGATTTGGTTTAGTAGATAATTCAGAATGTCATTCAATGCATTTGGGAGGAAAAAAAAATAATGACCCTCAGGAACCACAATGGCTAAGACTATAGTGGTAAACAGTGTACATTATCTTTAAAAGCTTGTGAAATGTGTATGTCCACGTTGGGAGTGTAGCTTAGTGGCAGAGTACTTGCCTAGCATGCTTAAGGTCTGATTCCATCCCCAGCACTGCAAATAAAATAAAATAAAGGATAAATGCTTACATTTTGTTCTATTTTGTTACATCTCCTTTACGACATCTTCAAGTTCCTCCACAAAATGGTTTCTAACACATATCTAATTCTCTCCTTCCCTCAAATATATTTGGGTTGCTGTACCCTGTACCTTAACTAGTCTAGATCCAGGCTCACTGGCATGGAGATGTCACCTCCATCCAGACTTTGTACTAAGATTTACATATCTTACAAGATTTGAAATCAAAGGACTATTGTCCTTTCATTTCTTAAAATGAAAAATTCCCTGTAGAATTTAGAGCTGGGAAAAGTTTCGTTTTCCTTAAAATGGAATCTTTCACAATAACTAGAACTTCATGTGTTTTCATCTTGCTTTGGCTGGCCATGCAGCTAGTAATCTAAGTGACAAATTAAATGACTTCTCATTGCCAAGGAATCATCACAAAAGAATGAGAGCTCATTTTTGCCCCCTTTCTTAGGATAGGATAGATACGACTTTACATTCCGTTTGGTAAGGGCTAGGCCTCCTTCACTCTGTTAAAAGAATATGATTTTTGAAATCTATGGTTTTGGAGACTTGCTGGATTGACCTACAGGGTGGGAATCTTCTGGTATTAAGAGGCTGGAGTAGAGAATGGCTCCAGGAGTAGGAAGAAGGGCTATAGGAGATCTTCTTGCTGTGGGAATATATTCTCTGCTTCCTCACAGCCACCTGGAAGTAGCAAGAATTGCAATGGGCAGTTTGTGTGTATCTGGGCACTGATCACTAAGATGTAAACTTGTCTCTGTAGCGAAAGTCCCAGTTGCCAAATCTGGCTCAGAGGGAGTCAATGTTACCTTCGGCAGAGGCAGTCACTTTTGAGTATATAGATTTGCACAGTGTGCACCTCACCAGCAAAGAAATGGATAAGGACTCTCTACACACTCTTTCCCACATTGGTTTTCTCTAATGTAAGCCATAAGGTTCATGGAAGGATTTATGAAGGGTAAAGTAGGGACCTTTAAAAATAACTGATAAAATTACTAGCCCTAATAGGTTCAATGGGTTTAATCTAACATGGAAAAGTAATAAAACATGGTATTTCCTTACACTTTAGTTATATTAGTTATCTATTGCTATAAAACAATATTACCACAAAAGGAGTGGCTTAAAGCATCACTAATTTATTAAAGACTGAAAACATTATTTATTCATTTATTACCTCATGTTTCCCCAAGTCATGAATCTGGGTGTGGCTTCGCACAGTCCCCTGCTTCAGGGTCTCTCACAAGACTTCCATCAGACGTTGGCTAAGGATAAACTCTTACATAAGGTCCACTCTGGAAGGAGCTTCTTGCAAGCTCCACATGGCTGTTGGCATCAGCCACTTCCTTGCATATTGTTAACTGAGGGCTCAGCCCTCTACCCTTGAGTGGAGGCCGCCTCCAGTTCCTTGCCAGGTAGGCCTTTCTGTATGGTGACGTGATTCATTAGAACCATGCAATGAGAGTCAATAGAGTTTGCTAGCAAGATCAAAGTTACAATCTTACATTATGCAGCCATACATGGGCAGCTCATTATCTTTGCCATATTCTGTTAGTTAGAAGTAAGTCACAGCTCCACCCACATTCACAGAGAGAGGGGCTTACACACAGGTATGACTACTAGGAACTGAGGAGAATTTGTGTCCATCTTTGTGTCTAAGTTGTAGAGTCATTTTATACCTGTTAATATGAAGAAGTTAATGGAAAAATAATTTAAATACAATATATTTACTCCAATGGTTGTCATATTACTATTCTTTTTTTCTCACTATTCACATTCTTCCTTTATTTATAATTTCCTATTTTATTACCCATGCCTTTAAAAATGTTTCTCAAATCTTCTGTGGAAAGAGGTGAATATGAATAAACATACTTGATATACTTAATATAAAAGTAACCATTTTATTAGAGGGGAAGAAGATAGGTCCTAAAGTATGTAATATGTAATAAAATGAGGAAAAAATGAATTTCTGCTAAACAGTTATGAAAAGATTTTCTGTGATTTTCAACTTTGCTCATAGTAAGAGAAATGCAAGTTCAAACTCACTGATACACAAATTGTTATCTATCATATTGTCAGAATATTTGCCCGTTGGTGAGGCTTGTAAAAAAAACAGATAAGAAACAAATAAACATAAACTACCATGTTAGATTTACATTGATAGATGCATGAAGAAAATTAAAGTAGAACACAGAGTTGGAGTGACAATATTGATATTTTTTATCTAGGGTGCTTTAAATAGCCTTTCCGAGGAGATGTTTGTGCAGAAACCTAAAGAAGTGGAGAGTAGGCTTGCAAATGTCTAAATAAAAGGTTGTTTCAGAAAAATATTAGCACAAAAGCTCAGAAATAGGAACAAGATTTAAAGGACAGGAAGAAGGCCAATGCATGCAGCTGAAGCACAGTAGCAGGGAGAAAAATGATGGGAAATAAAGTTAGAGAGGTGGCCAGGGGTCAGACGCTCTAGGGCTCTATAGACTACAGTAGAAAAAAATTTTCACTCTGTATAACAAGGCCATTTGTGGTTTAAGAACAGGAAAGTGATATAATAGGATTTAAAGTTTCGAAACAGTCACTGTGGTCACCATGACAAATGGGGGCTGGGAAAGGATTGGGCAAGACTGGAAGCAGAGAAACCAGTGAGAAGATCTGGATACCTACCAATAGTCAGATGGAACTCACAATTTCTAAGGTTGCTCTTCCTCAACCCACCCACCCCCATTCTTTCCCAGCTTAGTAATGGCTCCGCCATTCTCCAAGTCTCATACTTCCCACATCTTCGATCAATAAAGTCCCTTGACTTTATCTAAAGAATGCCAAAATCCATCCTCTCCTTCTCTACTTGCCCCACTCTTCATCCAAGGTACTTTCAGCTCACATCCAGACAGCCATATCTATCCTCTCTGCCTCTACTTTCAACCTCTACAATCCATTATTCTCCATATGGAACCACATTTTATATTTTCTTTTGGAAATATAAATCAAATAATGACACTTATCTGCTAAAACTTTAAGGATTTCCTTGACTATCTGGAGTACACCAACATTTCCCTATCGGTTCTAAGGAACTGTTACATGATCTGATTCAAGGCTATCTCAAACTCCTTTCATGTAGGTTGCAGGCAGAATATTGGCCCTACAGTCTATATCCCCTGGTGATTAAGCTGTTATATGGCAAAAGGGAGATTACCTGCACCTCTAAAAGTGAAGGCAAAAAGGGAGGTCTGAGAAATTCAAAACACAGGAAAGATTTGGCCTCCCTTTCCTTGCTTTGAAGATGAAGGAAGAAGGCCATGATCCAAAGAGTGTGGGCAGCCTTTAAAAGCTGAGAACACTCCCAGTAGGTAGCCAGCAAGGGAATGGGGGACTTCCAGCTTTCATTCATTGGTAATGAACTGAATTCTGCCAATAGCCTAAACAACCTTGGAAGTGGATTCTCCCCTACAGCCTCCATATAAAAGCCCAGGCTGGCCAGCACCTTGTTTTCAGCCTTGTGAAATCTTAAGCAGAAAGCTCCGTCTAGCCCACCTAGACTTCTAACCTATAGAACTTGAGTTAGTAGGTGGATGCTGTTTTAACTTTGTAGTAAACTTACTATGCTGCAACAGATAACTAATAAGATTCAACTTTCTCTTTTTCTCTTGCTCACTGTGTTTTACCACACAGATCTCATCTCTTCTTCAAATAAGGCAAGCTGAGTTGCTCCAATCTGTAATCCCTACTCCTAGGAAATTGGTGATTGGAAGAATCAAGGTTCAAGGCCAGTCTGGTATCTGAAAAATAACTAAAGCAAAAAAGGGGTGGGGTTGTGGTTCAAGTGGTAAAGCACTTGCCTAGCAAGTATGATGCCTGGAGTTCAAAACCTCAGTGTTTTCAAACAAAAAGCCAAACTTTATACTGTCTCAGAATCTTTGCATTTAGAGCCCCTTTTCCTGAAATACTCTAGTCATGACTGAATCCTTCTCATTTTTCGAGTAGCCTATCTTAAGTAGCATATTCCTAATTTAGCATCCTAACTCCCCATTTATTTTCTTCCTACTGTTAGTAGATAGCTCTTACTATGCACTTACCATGTGGCATATACAGTTCCAAGCACTTTACATGGATACATTCATTTAATCCTCACAATAACACCATGAAGTTATAAAGTAAATGTTATTATTAACTCCATTTACAGATGAGGAAACAGAAGCATGGAGTTTAAGACACTTGCAAAAATCATGCAGCTGCTAAACAGTAGAACGGATGTTTGAACGTGAGCAGTCAAATTCCAGAGTCTATGGCTTTGAAACTATATTTCTTAAACAGCATGTATCACAATCTAAACTTGCCTTGTTTTTTATTTACTTATTTATTGCCTCTCTCTTCCTTCACATTCTGACTAGTATGTAAGTTTCTTGCAAGTAGAGATCTTATTGTCCTGTTTACACATAACTACTTGACAAATATTTTTGAATGAGTAAATGCTTATTCACATTTTTCAGATGAGGAAAGTGCTACCAGAAAAGTTGAGCAACTTGTCCAAAGTGACAATTTGTATGTCTCTGTTACCAATGACTGGGCCATCTCTTCCCTGTGCCCCCACCAGACTTCTTGATTTTATTGTACCCCATAAAGTTCAGAGCCTCTTTCTTTTTTCCTTCTATTCTTCCTTCCTTCCTTCTTTCCTTCCTTCCTTCCTTCTTCCCTCCTTCCTTCCTTCCTTCTTTCCTTCCTTCCCTCCTTCCTTCCTGGTACTAAGGAGGGCTAAATTTAGGATTAGGAAAAATTCAGGATTCATAAAACATATATGACTTAATACTGTATTTCAGGTTAAACATTCTTCTCTTTCTACGAGCCTTTTTAACTGCAAATGTGTGTAGGTTATTGGGGGGGATGTGGGAAGAAGGACACTCAAACTACCTCCATTTTAGCCCAGGGACCACCCATGCCCCTCCCCACTCATCAATTATTGGTGGTTAGGAATCACCAGGTTCTTCCCTTCCCATAGGTTAGCATAGGTTTTAAAAACACCTGGAAAGAAAAAGATGCTCTCTCTGCTTCCAGCATCCATCTATCCCCACCGTGGCCTTTTGTCACTTTCTCCACAAATCTCTAAAAAACTCCATTACTACACCCATGTGTCCTGCCTGAATGCTTCCACATGGGACACCAAGAGTTTGGAAAGGAAATCTTCTGATCAGAGACTGCATCCACAACAGCAGTACTGGGATTGATTTGAACTCAGGGCTTCACGCTTGCTAGCCAGGCACTCTACCACTTGAGCCACTATACCAGCTCCAGAGCCTATTTCTTAAAAGGAGAAAAAGAGTGGGTGTGAAAAATACTCACCAATAAGCTACCAAGGAAGCCAAATTCCTAAGCTTAACAGAGAAGACCCTACATGAATTGAATGCTATCAAGCCAGCATTTCCTTCTGCCTCCTCCCTTATAATAAGCCTGTGTTCTAGCCACACTAAAGTATAGAGCCAAGTTTGTTCCTGATGTCTTTTTCATTAGAAGTAATAATGATCAATTATCCACTGTCTTACTATGTAACATTGCTCCAGTGTATGAGTACAGTTTTCCTCAATCATCAAAGTGATTCATCCAAAATTGTTTATTGGAAAATATTGTGACATTCTCATATGACAAGCTCATTCTTGTCACTATCACATTTCATTTTATGTTTTTCTGTTTTCACTGTGGGGCACTTCCCTCTGTGGCATATTCTGGGTCAGAAAAGTCTGTCTTATGACCCTCAACTGCTTCTGTCTACCTATAATCCCAATACACACCAGCCTCTCTGCCTCTGAGGGGTTAGTCTTCCCTGGCCACAACATGTAATAACTTTTTCTACTTCCTTTTCTTCCCACACTAGTTTCTCTTTGGTTGGCATAAGTGGCCCTTCCTACCTTTGAAAACCCAAATTACAATGGGTTTTAGAGAAAGCTCTCTGCCCCCTCTGAATATTGTCTTTCCTTGCGGTAGACCTCTGTCTACCATTTTGCTATAGATAGTCATCAGTGTTCAAGGTCTCACAGGGGACTCTATTGACTCAAAACAACACAGTAAAGCCAAGATTCTAGCCTGCAAAACACTTCCTCAATAGCCTGACATGAAACAAAGACAATCACACTGAGACATTTGACCCAGGCTGCACGAGTCCATGGAAGTTAATTGTTTGGTGATTTCCTGTACTTGAAACACAAATGCTTCCTTTTCCAATAATAGACTCACTGAAGTCTCAATGCCAGGAAATTAGGGCCTTCAAGGGCAGCTTGTATGCAGATAACACTTAGGGGTAACTTAAATTGGAAGGTTTTCAGGATTAAAATGTGTTTCATAAAGGATCTACAGGCCCTCTCAGTTTGAGGACTCTTGATTATGGTTCTCAGTACTTCTGGAGGGGCTGTGGCCCTGCTACCAATGATTCCTTGATTTTATTGCGCTCCATAGAGTTTAGAGCCTATTTCTTAAAAGGCAAAAAAGAATGGGTGTGGATAGTGTATGAGTATAAGCTACAAGAAGTCCAAATTCATAAGCATAATACAGAAGACCCTTCATGAATTGGATTTCAACTAGCAAGCCAACGTTTTCTTCAGCTTCTCCCTTATAATGATCCCGAGTTCTAGCCATGCTAAATTATTCTACACTTTTCAGAACATTCTTTGCTTTCCCATACCTTCCCTTCTCTACATCTGCCTGAGAATGTCCTTTTACTTCTCTGCCTGGTTGACTCTTAGTCATTCTTCAAGATGACATCTTTTATTAGGCTTGTCTCCTCTTCTGTGTAAGAAAACCAATCTTTCTATTAAAGTATATTTCACCCTCTTAGATTACTTAAAAATCCTCAGGTCACCATTGTAGGTGATTTGCATTGTTTAAAGGGATCCTGTTTCTTCTTCTGGATTCTTGTACAGCCCTGTTGCCCACAAAAATTGCCTGCCAAATTACCTGTCCTAACCCATTCCCAAAGCTTTTTAGCCAATCGAGAAAGACTGTGAACCTTTGACCTGGACAAATCCCAGGTGAGGGGCAGGTACAACTGCATCAGGGTTATAAGGAGGAGCCACGGTTGGCCATTTTGTTCCCATGTGTCCGTTCAGCTTGTACCCTTTTGATCAAAAGAAATTACCTTGTCAAGATTTTCTGTCTCTCATGTGTCTGTTTTCAGCACCAGAGTTAATTACAACATCTGTAGTCCTAAAATCATTACCACAGCCCAAGGTCTCAAAACTTTCTTGTCTGAATAGCTGTTGACAACCTACATTCTCTAGATCTCCAGTATTGAAAGACTTCAGATCCAGTTTCCACTCACCAGTTAGAGCACTTTGCCAGTGTTGAGCATTTTCCTCATATTTCTTCTTTCAAGAAATGTCTGTTCAGATTCTTTGCCCATTTTAAAATTTGTTTTCTTGCTATTGAGTTGTTTGAGTTCCTGATGTATCTTGAATTTTCGCCACTTACCAGATATGTGTCTTGAATATATTTTCTCCCAATCTGTGGGGTGTCCCTTTATTTCTTTATTGCTTCTTTTGCTGTGCAGAAGCTTTTCAGTTTGGTGCAATCTGATTTGTCTGTTTTTGCTTAGCTGCCTGTGCTTCTGGAGTCCTCTCTAATAAAATTTCTACACTAATGTAGTGGAACTTTTTCCCTATGTTTTCTTCTAGTCGCTTTACAATTTTAGGTTTTATGCTTCTTTCATTCATTTTTGGTTGATTTTTACATATAGAGTGAGAGAGTCCAACTTCATTTTTCTATATTATGACTACACACTTTTCCCAGCACCATTTATTGAAGCGTCTGTCCTTCAGACGCTTTGGAAAAAATCAATTGACAATATACACTTGAGTCTATTTCTGGGCTTTCTATCTTGTTCTACTTGTTGATATGTTTGTTCTTATGCTGCTTTGTGTCATGCTGCTTTGGTTACAACAGCTTTCTAATAAACACTGAAGTCAGGGACTATGATGCCTCCAGTTTTGTTCTCATTGCTCAAGATGTCTTCAGCTAATCAGCATCTTTTCTGCTTTTTCCATATAAACTTTATGATTGTTTTTTCTCTTTTTGTGGAAAATGACATTGGAATTTTGATAGGAACTTCATTGTATCTATAGAGCACTTTGGGTAGTAGGGGCATTTTAACAATATTTTTCTGATCCATGACCATTGTATTTAATTGTCTCTTCCTTCCTCAATGTTTTGTAGTTTTTAGTGTACAAATCTTTCACTTCCTTGGTTAAATTTACTCCTACATATTTAATTTTTTATTATAAATTTTTTATTCAGATACATTCATTGTACAGGCAGGATTCGTAGTGACAATTCCAATTAGACTTATACACCCTACTTAAAGCAGTTGCAAGAGGTTATTTAGTTCTCTCTCATACAGAATATTTCATTTTTTGATGCTATTATAAATGGGATTGCTTTCTTAATTTCCTTTTCAGATGGTTTGTTAGTGTATTGAAATGTTACTGATCTTTGTATGTTGAATTTGCAATCTGAACCTTTATTGAATTTGTTTTTGGTGGTATCTTTAAGATTTTCTATATAAAAATTCATGTCATCAGCAGAGATAATTATACTTCTTCCTTCCAAATGAGGACACATTTTATTTCTTTTTCTTGCCTAATTGCCCTAGCTAGGACTTCAGTACTATACTGAATTGAGTGGTGTGAGTAGGCAACCTTGTCTTGTTCCTGATCTTATAGGAAAGCCTTTCACCTTTTCACCATTGAGAGTTACCATAGCTGTGAGCTTGTCATACATGGCTTTTATTGTGTTTAGGTACATTCTTTCCATACTTATTTTTGAAAGTTTTTTTTAAACATGAAGGGAGGTTGACTTTTAACAAATACTTTTCTGCATCTGTGGTTTTTGTCTTTCGTTTTGTTTATATGTTGTACCATATCTATTGATTTATATATGCTGAACCACACTTATATCCCCAGGATGAATCCCATTTGATCATGGTAAAGGATTTTTTCTTTTTTTTTCTTTTATTATTCATATGTGCATACAAGGCTTGGATCATTTCTCCCCCCTGCCCCCACCCCCTCCCTTACCACCCACTCCGCCCCTTCCCTCTCCCCCCCCACCCCCTCAATACCCAGCAGAAACTATTTTGCCCTTATTTCTAATTTTGTTGTAGAGAGAGTATAAGCAATAATAGGAAGGAACAAGGGTTTTTGCTGGTTGAGATAAGGATAGCTATACAGGGCATTGACTCACATTGATTTCCTGTGCGTGTGTGTTACCTTCTAGGTTAATTCTTTTTGATCTCACCTTTTCTCTAGTTCCTGGTCCCCTTTTCCTATTGGCCTCAGTTGCTTTTAAGGTATCTGCTTTAGTTCTCTGTGTTAAGGGCAACAAATGATAGCTAATTTTTTAGGTGTCTTACCTTTCCTCACCCCTAAAGGATTTTTTCAATGTGCTGTTCAATTTCATTTGTCATTGCTGTTCATTTTATGTTGCTGAGGATTTTTGCATCTGTGTTCCTCATGAATATTGGCCTGTAGTTTTCTTTTCTTTTAGTACCCTCATCTGGCTTTAGTATTTGGATAACCTCATAAAATGAGTTTGGAAGTATTTCTTCTTCTCCAATTTTTTTGCAGACTTTCAGAAGAATTGGTATTGTTCTTGAAATGTTGGTTAGGATTCAGCAGTGAAACCATTAGGTCTTGGGCTTTTCTTGGGCTTTTTCTTTTGACAGGAGATTTTTTATTACTGATTCAATCTTCTTACTTGTTATTGGTCTGTTCATATTTCTACTTTCTCCTGATTCAGTCTTAGGAAATTGCATGTTTCTAGGAATTCATCCATTTCTTTTAGGTTATCCAATTTGTTGGTGCATAGTTGTTTACAGTTGTCTCTTGTGATCCTTTATATTTCTGTGATATTAGTTATAATAGCTCCTCTTTCATTTCTGATTTTGAATCTTTTTCCTTCTTTCTCTGTTCCTCCCTCCCTCCCTTCCTTCTTCTCTCTCTCTCTGTTTAACTAAAAGCTTATCAATTTTAACTTTTCAAAGGCCAATGCTTAGTTTCATAATTTCTGGTTTTTCTGCTCAATCTTTGTTATTTTTGTCCTTCTGCCTTATTACTTGAGTTTGGGCTTAGTTTGTTCTTTTTCTAGTTCCTTGAGGTGTTACATTAGTTTGCTTATATAATATCTTTTTTTTAAATGGGCACATAATAATTATAAATATTTATGTGGTACAGTATATTACTTCAATATAGGTATATATTATATGGTGATCAAATTAGGATAATTAGCATATCATCTCAATAATCTTTCTTCTTTTTGGATGTAGACATTTATTGCTACCAACTCTCTTCTCAGAACTGCTTTTGCTGCATCCCATATGCTTTGTTTCCAATTTCATCTGGGAGTTCTGATGTTGGGTACATATATATTTATATTATTACATATTCTTGGTGAATTGATACTTTTATCATTGTATAATGATCTTCTTGGTCTCTTTTCATAATTTTTAAGTTACTCTATTTTTTCTAATGTAAGTACAGCTACTCCTACTCTTTTTTTGGTTTCTATTCACAAGGAATTCTTTTTTCTATCCCTTCACTTTCAGTTTCTGTGTCCTTAAAGGTGAAGTGAGTCTCCAGTAGGCAGAATATAGTTAGGTATATTTTTTAAGTCCATTCAGCCATTCAATTCCTTTTGATAGGAGAATTTGATTGATTCACATTCTAAGTAATTATTGATGAGTAAGGATTTGTTATTGCCGTTTTATTCATTGTCTTTTGGTTACTTTGTAGATACTTTGTTCCTCTCTTCTTCACTTGCTGGCTCTCTTTATGGCTTCATTATTTTCTATAGTGGTGTATTTTGAATCCTTTGTGATTATCTAGTATGTATTTTCCTTTTGTGGCTACCATGAGGTTTACATAAGCTGAAACCAGAGTTTTGGACCCAAGACCAAACTCCTGAGATTCCATATGCCAGGTCCAGCTACCAGCCCCTCAATGCCAAATAAAGGGGCACAGTGAAGGCAGA
Organism: Castor canadensis; assembly: GCF_047511655.1. Taxonomy (NCBI): domain Eukaryota; kingdom Metazoa; phylum Chordata; class Mammalia; order Rodentia; family Castoridae; genus Castor; species Castor canadensis. The sequence continues at coordinate 111,625,527 of NC_133392.1, forward strand.
GAGAGGAGGTTCATTACCTGCATCATGATGCTGTGGGCAGAGGAAGAGTAAGCACTCAAATCATCTTCAGCCATCTTCAGGGTACAGACATGAGCTACAGGCATAAGTAGACAAAAGAACTAGGGGCAGGGCACAAAGGTGTGCATAGTTAAACAGTCCCAGTCACAGGTGTATTCTGGTTGACTAAATCTCAGTCCAAGGGTTCCCAGAGGGATTCCAGAGTTGTTATCTGGAGCTAGGCAGGTGGTCCATCCAAAGGAGAGTCTATTGTTGGGAGTAGTTTTGGTTCTTTGTCATAAAGATGTTATTTATCATTCCTGTCCTTCCTTGATTCCAAGGTGGTTGCAAGGTGACTGCAGAGAGAGTGGCTCAGAGCAAAGACAAGTAAAAAATGGAGGAGAGATGCCAAGCTTCTCCTGTTTTTAGTTAATTCATGGGACTGAGTAAGGAGTCAGTGCTCTTCAGCTAAAGCATGTTGAGCGCCTCTTATATAACAACCGACTATTTTAATCTGATGACAACTTTGATCACTTGCACTAAATCTACACTTTTACTCCCCTGCATAATTTGTTTTTGTTGACATATTTTGTATCTTTTATAGCTTGTGTCCCTTAACAAGTTTTTATGGCTATAATTACTTTTAATAGTTTTGCCTTTTAATCTTTATACTACAGATATGCTACCATTGCAGCACGAGTATTTTGAGTTTCACAATAGACTTATTTTACCAGTGAGTTTTATATTTTCTGTTACTACTTAGTGATCTTTTACTTTGGCTTGAAGGAATCCTTTTAGCATTTCTTGTAAGGTCTAGTGGTGATAAGTTCCACCAGTTTTTGTTTGAGAACTTTTTATTTCCCTTTTATTTTAAGGGCAGGATTGCTAGTTATAGTATTCTTGGCTGGTAATCTTTTCTTTGAACTTTTTCATTATGTCATCCAATTCCCTTCTAGCCTATACAGTTTGTTTAAAATATGCTGATAATATTACATGTAAGTGACATTTATATAACAAGTAAGTTTTCCCTTGCAGCTTTCAGTAGTCTCGCTTTCACTTTCAATAATGTTTACAATGTGTTTTGTTGTGAGTCTCTAGATTCATTCTTTTAGGTCTTCATTGAACTTCCTGGATATGGAGTTCTATGTCCTTCCCTAGACTTGAGAAATTCTGTACTATTATTTCTTTGATTATGTTTACTTTCTCTCTCTCTCTTTTCCTTCTGATACATACATACTGCACATATTCTACATAATGTAAGTCCCTTAGGCTGTCCTTACTCTCTTTCATTCTTTTTACTTTTGTTCTTCACATTGCTCTTAGTCCTGTCTAAAAGTTCACTAATCCTTTTTCCTGTTTCATCTAGTTCATGTATTCTTCAGCTTGTTGTTGACTTTACCCATTTGCTCATTCATTGCTCACCTTACTTGTGTGAGTGTCTTTATAACTGTTCTTTTGAATTTCCTGTAAAGTAAATCATACATCTCCATCTCATTAGGGTGGCTTCTGGAGATTTATCTTGCTGTTTTATTTGGAATAGATTTCTGTTTCTTCATTTTGCTTGACTCCCTTTGTTGGTTTTTACACATGAGGTACCTCTCCAAATCTTAGTAGGAGGTATTCCTCCCCAGTCAGCTCTGCCAGAGATTCTAGGACACTCTATGTGCTTGTCCAACCTGCTGACTTTGTTCCAAATGCCCCCCTCCAAAAAAAATTCAAGTGTCAAGTCATTCTATTGCCTTGAGAGAAGTATGACAGGAAACCAATCCCTTGTGATACAGCTCAGGAGTTTGGAGTATTAGATACTAGTTTCATTTTCCTTATAAAAAGCTAAGAGCCAGAATTTGTCTCTCACTAATTCTAACCAACACCAAAAAGAGAGACTGAGGCAAATGCCTGTGCTCTTGAAAAGATTGCTGCATTTGAACCTGGGGAGATAACTGCTGAATATTTGCAAGCTTGAGAGTCACCTTTTTATTTTCTGTGATCTAGGAGACTCAGGAGTACAGAGCTCTGTCAGCACCCTGAGCTGGGGAATTTAGTAGACAGTTCCTTGGGTGAAGGCTATTTTTTTAAATTAATTATTTATTCTTTATTCATATGTGCATTCAATGTTTGGGTCATTTCTCCCCCCTCTCCCACCTCCTCCCTTACCACTCCCTCCACCCCCTCCCTCTCCCCCACACCCCCTCGATACCCAGCAGACTATTTTGCCCTATCTCCAATTTTGTTGAAGAGAGAGTATAAGCAATAATAGGAAGGAACAAGTGTTTTTGCTGGTTGAGATAAGGATAGCTATACAGGGAGTTGACTCACATTAATTTCCTGTGCGTGTGTGTTACCTTCTAGGTTAATTCTTTTTGATCTAACCTTTTCTCTAGTTCCTGGTCCCCTTTTCCTATTGGCCTCAGTTGCTTTTAAGGTATCTGCTTTAGTTTCTCTGTGTTGAGGGCAACAAATGCTAGCTAGTTTTTTAGGTGTCTTACCTATCCTCATATCTCCCTTGTGTGCTCTCACTTTTATCATGTGATCAAAGTCCAATCCTCTTGTTGTGTTTGCCCTTGATCTAATGTCTGCCTGTGAGGGAGACATATGATTTTTGATCTTTTGGGCCAGGCTAACCTCACTCAGAATGATGTTCTCCAATTCCATCCATTTGCCAGCGAATGATAACATTTTGTTCTTCTTCATGGCTGCATAAAATTCCATTGTGTATAAATAACACATTTTCTTGATCCAATGTCAGTAGTGGGGCATTTTGGCTGTTTCCATAACTTGACTATTGTGAATAGTGCTGCAAAAAACATGGGTGTGCAGGTGCCTCTGGAGTAACCTGTGTCACAGTCTTTTGGGTATATCCCCAAGAGTGGTATTGCTGGATCATATGGTAGATCAATGTCTAGCTTTTTAAGTAGCCTCCAAATTTTTTCCAGAGTGGTTGTACTAGTTTACATTCCCACCAACCATGTAAGAGGGTTCCTTCCCCCCCGCCCCCGCATCCTCACCAACACCTGTTGTTGGTGGTGTTGCTAATGATGGCTATTCTAACAGGGGTGAGGTGGACTCTTAGTGTGGTTTTAATTTGCATTTCCTTTATTGCTAGAGATGGTGAGCATTTTTTCATGTGTTTTTTGGCCATTTGAATTTCTTCTTTTGAGAAAGTTCTGTTTAGTTCACTTGCCCATTTCTTTATTGGTTCATTAGTTTTGGGAGAATTTAGTTTTTTAAGTTCCCTGTATATTCTGGTTATCAGTCCTTTGTCTGATGCGTAGCTGGCAAATATTTTCTCCCACTCTGTGGGTGTTCTCTTCAGTTTAGAGACCATTTCTTTTGATGAACAGAGCTTTTTAGTTTTATGAGGTCCCATTTATCTATGCTATCTCTTAGTTGCTATGCTGCTGGGGTTCCATTGAGAAAGTTCTTACCTATACCTACTAATTCCAGAGTATTTCCTACTCTTTCCTGTATCAATTTTATAGTTTGGAGTCTGATATTAAGATCTTTGATCCATTTTGAGTTAATATTGGTAAAGGGTGATATACATGGATCTAGTTTCAGTTTTTTGCAGACGCTAACCAGTTTTCCCAGCAGTTTTTGTTGAAGAGGCTGTCTTTACTCCATCGTATATTTTTAGCGCCTTTGTCAAAGACAAGTTGGTTGTGTGGCTTCATATCTGGGTCCTCTGTTCTGTTCCACTGGTCTTCACATCTGTTTTTGTGCCAGTACCATGTTGTTTGTATTGTATTGTATTACTGCTTTGTAATATAGTTTGAAGTCAGGTATTGTGATACCTCCAGCATTGATCTTTTGACTGAGTATTGCCTTGGCTATTCGTGGCCTCTTGTGTTTCCATATAAATTTCACAGTAGATTTTTCAATCTCTTTAATGAATGTCATTGGAATTTTGATGGGAATTGCATTAAACATGTAGATTACTTTGGGGTGTATCGACATTTTTACTATGTTGATTCTACCAATCCATGAGCATGGGAGATCTCTCCACTTTCTATAGTCTTCCTCAATCTCTTTCTTCAGAAGTTTATAGTTTTCCTTGAAGAGGGCATTCACATCCTTTGTTAGGAAATCAAATACCTAGGTATTTGATTTTTTTTGAGGCTATTGTAAATGGAATTGTTTTCATATATTCTTTTTCAGTTTGTTCATTATTAGTGTATAGAAATGCTAATGATTTTTCTATGTTGATTTTATATCCTGCTACCTTGCTATAGCTATTGATGATGTCTAGGAGCTTTTGAGTAGAGTTTTTTGGGTCTTTAAGGTATAGGATCATGTTGTCTGCAAATAGGGATATTTTGACAGTTTCTTTACCTATTTGTATTCCTTTTATTCCTTCTTCTTGCCTAATTGCTCTGGCTAGGAATTCCAGTACTATGTTGAATAGGAATGGACATAGTGGGCATCCTTGTCTGGTTCCTGATTTTAGAGGGAATGGTTTCAGTTTTTCTCCATTAAGTATAATGTTGGCTGTAGGTTTGTCATATATAGCTTTTATAATGTTGAGGTACTTTCCTTCTATTCCTAGTTTTCTTAGAGTTTTTATAGTGAAATGGTGTTGGATCTTCTCAAAGGCTTTTTCTGCATCTATTGAGATGATCATGTGGTTTTTGTCTTTGGGGTGAAGGCTACGAAAGCTGAAGTGCTTGATACAAGCAAAACTCTTTCCATAGGAAGTATGCAGATTTGGACTTATTTCTGGGGCAAACCAGGAAAAACAATGCTGAGAGTGCTCCTTTTCCTAAGCAAGGATACCGAAGTTTCACACCTGTGTCCTAGGCAGGAGGAGACATCAGGTGTGGAGTTACCATTGAAGCAAACCAGAGAGAAAGACTCAGGGATGACTCATTTGTCCTACAGAGACATCACTCTGCCACTTTGTAATGAGAAAGTCTAGGAGTTTATCTGTAGAGCAAGACAGAGGGGGAAAAGCAATGAGTGCACTTCCTCCCATTTTTTGCTGGCTAGAGGCCCCCACGGTCTTTCAAGGGAGAGGTTGCCAGGCTGGGATGATCTCTGCATCAAGCCAGGGATGGAGGCACAGAAAATACTCACTTTCAGGCATTGAAAGGTCTCCCAGCCTCCCTGTAACAAGAGAATTCAGAAACTGATCTCAGGAACAATCCAGGGGAGAAAGCCCACAAGTGCCCTCCCTGCTGTTCTGGCCTACAGAGGTCTCCAAAGTTCCCAGAGAGATTATTGGGCTGGAGTGGTCAGTAGAGCAAGCTGAGACAGAAGTTCAGGAAGCAGAAGTTTCACATCCTCCTTTCAGGGGGAGCCTCCTGGTCTGAAATTAGTGCTGAAGCCAACTGATACTGATAATAATGTCCTTTTTTTTTTTTTCCTTTGTTATTGGCGTTTGAACTCAGGGTCTACATCTTGATCCACTCCACCAGCCCTTTTTTGTGGTGGGTTTTTTCAAAATAGGGTCTCTCAAACTAGGGCTGCCTTCTAGCCATGATCCTTCTGATCTCTGCCTCCTGAGTAGCTAGGATTATGGGTGTAAGCCACAAGTGCTGGCAATAATGTCCTTGAATAAATTTGTTTCTGGGATGAGGGTATAGCTCACTGGTAGAATGTTAGCATTAATAAGGTCCTGAGTTCAATCCCCAGCACCACCAAAAAGAAAATTCATAAAATGTATTTTCTTCTTAAATTATTCAGAACATATTCCTATACTTTTTTCCTTTTTTTTTTTTTTTTTTTTGATGGTTCTGGGGTTTGAACTTGGGGCCTTGTGCTTGCTAGGCAGGGCTCTACCACTTGAGCCACACCTCCAGCCCTTTGGCTTGCATTTATGCCTGGGGCCAGCCTGGACCATGATCCTCCTGTTTATGTTCCCCAAGTAGCTGGGATGACAGGTGCACACTACCACTTTTATTGCTTGAGATGGGGGTTTTGCAAACTTTTTGCCTGGGCTGGCCTTGGCCTTGAACCATAATCCTCATGATCTCCACCTCCTGAGTAGCTAGAATTACAGGTGTGAGCCACCGTGACCAGCTATTCCTCTATTTTCTATCTGATACTGTTGCCAGATGGGTAGTCTTTGGGAAAAACTTAGGTTCTTCTGCATGGAAAGAATCCAGCAGAAATACAGTAACATTTATTACAAGCGAGGGAAAGTTATCATAGAGAAAGCAGTGATGGCCCCTGACCGAGTGGGGTAGAAACACTGTGTGTCTTTGTTTAAAGGGCCTTTTATAAATTCAAAGGGCAAACATGGGAAAAATCTGGTGGTCTCTGTGGGACAGGCTAAGATGATTGATTTACAGCAGCATGCACCTAAGTTAGTGCTGAGATATTTTAATTACATGTATAAGAAGCAACTGATACTCATGTTTTAAGCAAAGAGCTTTGAGGTAAGGGGAGGAGCAAGACAGAATTGCCTCAAGGCTTTTTGTCTTACAATCTTTATAATTTACAACTGCAGAAGATAGTTTTGGACTGAAATAAGGGGGTTAGCATGAAATGTGCTGGGAGAAGCCATTCCTCGTGGAGCCAGCCAGGCCAGAGTCCCAAAATCTCTATTGCTAGGCTGCCTCAATTCTGTTGACTAACATGGAAATAGGGAAGAAGAGGGAAGTACTTTATACATAATGCTTTGGGGTAAATATCCAGAAAATAAGTGGGGGCTTCTTGATTTTTTGTTTGTTTTTTGAAACAGGGTCTTACTATGTACCCAGGCTGACCTGGAACTCACCATGTAGCTCAGACTGGCCTTGAACTCATGATCTTCCATCCTCATCCTCTCAAGTGCTGGGATTAAATTCTGTACCACCAAGTCAGCTAGGTTGGGAAATTCTGGACAGGAGAACAACAACAGAAAGATCATGAATCCTTAGAGGAGCAGGAGTGAAGAAGCAAACATGACAGCAGATTTGTAATTTACCGTGGTCCTTGTAGAAATTATTTTGGACCAAATATAATCTCATATCTATCTAATTTTAGTGAGCAAGGTATATGCTGAGAAATATCAATATGATCATTTTTGAAAGATGCAGGGTTTTTGTTTTCTCCATCCATTCAAGCCCTCAAGTTCAGAGCACTCTGAACTCCTCTAATGCATAAGGGGCCTTCCAAATTGGCTTAGTTCTTTCCTGCATAACCCCAATCCCACTTTTGGTGAGGAAGGAAAGGGAGAGAAGAGAAGGCTAGCAGGGAAGGGAAGCAGCAAAGAATAAAAAGAAAACGAAGGAGAGAAAACCTGTAGAGAGGAGAAAATGTTGGTGAGAGAACAATACATGCAAATGTTTGGAAAAGGATCAACATACTGTTTAACTGCCTCTTCTCTCCTTAGTAAGTCATCCTTACAGTACTGGAAGGTTTTGTTGTTGTTGTTTTCAATAGAAAAGTCTTCTAGAACATAGTTCTTTGCAAATAGTAGGACCCTAGGGCTGGGGGCATGGCTCAAGTGGTAAAGGGCCTGCCTCGCAAGAATGAAGCATTGAGTTCAAAACCCCAGTACCACTGAAAAAAAAAGAAATAGTAGGACCCTCCTGTTAACAGTAACTTAGATATGGACCACCAAAATAAATGTAGGATTTGGAGAAAGTATATTAATTCATTCTTTTACCCAACAAATATTTGTTGGGAGCCCTTCTGTGCCAGGCACTAGGCTTAGGAGTAGGGCTGAATATGATAGATAATGGCCTTTGAGAGCTTTCATTAGCATTGAGCTCATCTATACACTCATCTTTCATAATCTATTAAAATAAATGTCCTTTCTTGAAATCATAGCAGTGGCACATGGCAGATTAAAGTATCTATCCCAAGGTTATATACAGGTAAGTACTTAGTATAATTGCTTTGTAATGATAAAATGACGATAACTATTAAAACTCTGAGTATAGTCAGGGTAATTTCTTAAGCTTTATAAGGCAATGGAAAAAATTAATTTCTATCAGGAATATTAAAAAGAGCTATCCATCAATCAACTGGGACCTTCTAGTTAGACAAATAGATGTGTTTAACCTGTGAGTAGGCTATTAGTGTTATTGAAGGTACTTCTTTTCTGTTCTTGATGTTTGTTCCATTTGACAGGGTCTCATTAGTGTGTATATTAGTATAGTACTCCTGACCTTCTGCTAACATGGTATTCGTTCCACCCTGGGGACAATGGGTGGGTTTGAATAAAGAAATTGAGCATGAACAACTTGACTTCTTCCTTTTGGAATATGACTGAAGAGAGGAAGCATGTGATTTTCTTTCTATTCCTGCAGGAACAGGCACTGGAGGTGGGGGATGGGACTAACTAGTGCCAGCACTGCCTGAAACTGGGTAGGTACAGCTCAGTATTACAAAGCCTACTGTCCCAGACATTATCCCTCCAAGCTACCTTTATCTACAATAAGGTTGATTTCTTTTCACCTTCACTGCCTTACTCTTATGTCTTATTTTCCCACTGGTTCAGAAATCACATGAGAAAAAGATGCTAGTTATTGGTCTTTGTGATAGTTTTTCATCACTGTGAAAAATACGTGAGAGAAATGACTCCAGGAAGGATTCGTTTTGGCTCATGGTTTCAGAGATTTGATCCATGGTTGGCTGACTCTGGTGCTTCTGCTCTGTTGAGAGGCAGATCATGGCAGAAGGGCATGGTGGAATAAAATTGCTCACCTCATACAGGCCAGGAAGCAGAGGGAAAGACAGGGCAAGATAGAACCCTCAAGTAGATTTCTCTAGTGACTTTCTTCCTCCAGGTAGGCTCTGCTTCATAAAGTTTCTAGAACCTCCCAAAACATCATCACCAGCTAGGGACCAAGCATTTAACACATAAGCTTATGGGAGACATTTCATATTCAGACCAAAACAATCCTTCAAACTAGGTAAGAATTGCCCCAAACATTATGTGAATAAAAACATAAAACTCAGTGGAAAGGGCCCAATCTCTTCCATCAGACCTGGCCAGCTAGGTCTAGAAGTATCTCATTCCTTTTTGGGTACCCAAGAAATAATAGGTCTAGTATTGTTGCAAAAATGAAAATGACATACGAAAAAGTACCAGGCAAAAAGCCTGGCATTTAATAAACATTTATTGGTGGTGTGGTAGTTTAAGACTTTGGATATCCAACCCTGGGATAGTTACACAATAATTTCTCCTTTCATGAAACATCTTTTTGAAGAGAACATTTACTTTAAAAAAAATGTATCCACTAACTAAAATATACAACTCTCATATAAATCATTGCATGTCTTAAAATTTGGTCATTCAAAACTTCCTTTGGAATTCAGGGAGATAATGAGGACAAATGAAGTGAAAGTAATTATATTGTGTTTGTTTTTCCTTTGATTATCCTAGAGAAAAACCTTGCTGGTTATATGGTCTTTCTTTAAGTCAAGCATGGTGAGCAGAGCTGAGAAAAAACAAATCAGGAATCTTATTTGTTAGACTCTTGATGTCCCCTCATTTTTTAGATTTAATGTTCCATGTATGGAATTGTCTGTGAGTCAACATAAGATAGCTGCTTTTTATCCCCCACATCTCACAGGCATCTTCCTGAACTCAATTTTATTATCCTTGCCCATCTTTGCTGATTTTAATTCATCATTGAAACAAGCATGGTATATTTGGTGGCTAAATAACAGATTTATGAAAAGAATTCAGATATGTTTCTATTTTTTTCTGATGTATGCTTGGCAAGGTTCATTGGATTTGGAGATTTTTTTTGTTTAGCTCAAATAAATGAAAAACACCTTATCAATTTGTGACCATTAAATCTAGGGGAAAATAACATAAATTGATTTAATTTAGGTCCTGCTATTTGTTATGAGAATATTCTTTTCACATTTTCTTGCTGTCCTGGAAGTTGAGATTTAGAATATTTTCTCTGCAGATGTTTTAGGTTTAAAATAGGGAAAGCTCTTCCTTTTTTCAATTAATGCTTTCATAGTTCATATTATTCTTCAACAAAATTATTCACCAGCAACAACACAAATAAAACTAGAATTAAAGAATGAAAACCAAAACAATTCTTTCATGCTGAAAAGTAGATTGTGTTTTTACAAAGTACTAATGAGCAGTTTGTACAATGTAAGAACTTCATGCTTCAACATTCTATTATGGAGGGCTCATAAGGGGCCAGCCTAAGCTGAGAGAGAATTCTGTTTGAGAGGAGTGTTTATGCACAATGCAAGTCATGAGTGTATATCAAGCAAATGGATGGAAACATATATCTGGCCAATCCAGGCAATTAGGAATATTTTATTAATAATTCAGTTTGATTTCTGACACTGATAAGATAAGATTAAGTGATGTTTTTTCTATTCTCAAGCAATATTACCTAAACACAATGCTCTCTCTTTTTTTTTTAATTTTTTTTTATTTTTCATATGTGCATACAAGGCTTGGGTCATTTCTCCCCCCTGCCCCCACCCCCTCCCTTACCACCCACTCCACCCCTTCCCTCTGCCCCCTATCCCCTCAATACCCGGCAGAAACTATTTTGCTCTTATCTCTAATTTTGTTGTAGAGAGAGTATAAGCAATAATAGGAAGGAACAAACGTTTTTGCTAGTTGAGATAAGGATAGCTATACAGGGCATTGACTCACATTGATTTCCTGTGCATGTAACACAATGCTCTCTTATTAACTACCAAGGAATCAGATTTTTCAGACTGCTTTGTCTTGTAACATTTTTAGTTTTGTTTTCTTTTAAATTTTAATCTGGTTTCTTCCTATGATAAACTAAATAATTTGGAGACAACATATATGCTGGATTACATATTTTAGCTAACATATTAATTACAACTCGTTTAGTGGCAAGTATCAATCTGAAAAGACATCAGCAAAACTGCGAATTTACTAGCTTATATTACTGTAGAGTTATATAATTTTAGGCATGGATAGATCCAAGTGCTCAAACCAATGGTATTCAAAATAAATATAATGCAAGCCACAGATGGAAACCACATGTGTAATTTTAAATATTCTATTTGTCACAAAAATTGAAAAAAAGAGGTAAGATTCATTTTACTAGTGTATTTTATTTAGCTCCATATATCCAAATTATCATTCTAATATGTAATAAGTATAAAAATTACTAATAAAAATTTTACTTTCTTTTATTCATACTAAAACTTCAAGACCAAGTGATTTTACAATTACAGCACATCTCAATTTAGACTAGCCACATTTCAAGTGCTCAATAGCTACACCTTTTACTGTCAGTAAAAGGTGAGACATTGAAGGAGGAATTGAGTTTTCTTTCCTCATCTGTGTGCTCCCTTGGCAGATCCTACAGCACTCTGGGTTTCTCTAATTCCTGGCTTCTACAGTACATGGTGGCCAGCAGCATCCAGTAGCCATCAATGTCTCCCATCATTCTCTTTGTATAAAGTGCTGGTGAATAGTTTTTCCATCACTTTAATGGGTAAATTTCTGGCAAGTTCCAGTGGCAAGTTTCTAGCAAGTTTTATTCCACCAGGTACAATACCACAGCAACTTAAGAGCCAAAACCTCGCCCTCTGCATGAAGGTCAAGATCTTAGTCTTGTGGGATGAGTTGGTGCTGGCATACTATCTCAGACCAGCACCTTATATTTGCTAATTCTTTATTATTTAGAATTCTGTTTACTTCTTACTGCCTAAACCCCATTCTCTCATCCCCTTCTCTATATCAAATTTATATTTAATTCACACTCCTTAAATTGCTGTGTGATTTTTTTCTCTCCTGAATGGATCCAGAGTAATACATCACAGCTCTACACACAGCTGTCTTTATATTTGGAGAATCATAGGTGAGAAACAAGGAAATAGAATCCTCTTATAATAGCATTTAAGGATCTACCAAATCCCAATGGTCTTTTTGGGAATAGATGGTAGGGCTGTTGATCTGGAGGAAGGTAGTTGGAGATGCTGCTAGCGGGAGCTGAAAACTCCTAGAGCACTTAGATATTCAGAGGATATCTGAATAGCTCACCAGCATTGTCTTCTTTTTGCCCTTGTGGTGGATTTCTCTAAATATCGCTTTCCAGGCTTCTTTTGGAATTCAGTCTTTGCCAGATCTTAGAAATATAAAAATGGTAAAAAGGTCACCTACCTTGTTTAAAGGGCCCAGATTCATTTTTCAAGGAATAGTTTAAAAGAGTTAATATGGGGCCAAGAGGCAATAAAATGATAATCAACTCACAGTTTCCGAGATTATTCCTAAGAAGCAGCAAGATGACATTTTGTCAAGAAGCACATCTCCATGAGTAACCTATAGCACATACTTTATTTCCACCCTTTTCTACTCAACAGAGGCTGCTGTCAGAATACAAATAAAGGAGAGTTATGTTAATTATAGAGAGACTCAAAACTTCAGGTGACATATCATAAAACATTACTTTTTAATCACCATATAAGTGAGTTATTTTGTTGGACATTTAGAATGTTTCAATTTTTTCACTTTTATGATTCATGCTACAAAATAGAACCTGTGTTAGTCAGCTTTCTGTCACTGTAACAAATATCTGAGTAACAAACTAATAAAGAGAAGAGGGTTATTTTGGCTTATAGTTTTGTAGGTTCTAGTCCATGACTGTTTACAAGGCAGCCATTATGGCAGAAGCCATGGCAAAGTAAAACCACTTAACTCGTGGCCAGGAAGTAAAAGAGAGGAAGAGGAGGGACAGGATTCCCACAATACCTTTTGGGTACAGGCTCCACTGGCCTGAGGACCTCATATAAGGTCTTACAGGTTTGCAACACCTCCCAATAGCACCATTCTGGTGACCAACCTTTTACCTTATGGGTCTTTCGGGGACACTCAAGATCCAAACTATAACAGAAATACTCTGCCTTAATTTCTTGGGTTAGACTTAGAGAGATGAGCATTTCTAAAAAACATTCACCAATTGTTTCCCTTAAACAATAAAAACATCTTTTGCCTATTGAGCTCTTTCCAAGTGGCAAGCATTGTAGAAAGTCCTTTTCTACCATATATTTAATTTGATCCTCACAATTACTTGATGAAGTAGACCTTACTATTATTTCTATTTTACAGATACAAAAACTGAGGCTCAGAAAAGTGAAATAATTTGCCATACTAAAGCAAAGGAGAATGATTAATATGTTCGTGGTGAAAGGAATAGGAGGTCTCAGCGGGCCCCAACCCCCTTGTTGGAGAAACCAGTACCAAACATCCCATGTAGATAAGATAAGCAATGCGGCAGGGCTCAGTTAGGGCATATAGAATGTGGGGAATGTGAGCGGGGGGTACATGCAAGATGTGAAGTACGTGCAAGATGTGAGGTACGCGCAAGATGTGCTCTGCCTGCTTGCCCAATGTTGATAACGAAAATATGCATGCCACCGCGGTCTATATAAGATTTCCCCTAAAGAGGCTCAGGGTCGTGTTTTCCTAACCGGTCCTGCGTGTCCGTGTGGGAGCTCGACCCTGGCTAGCCAGCCCAATAAACTCTGCTTTGTTGATTGCATTCACGCCTGGCTCTCTGTCTCTCGGGGGAATAGGATTCCGGGTCCTAACATTTGGAGGTTCCACCGAGATTTCATTTTCTCGAGAGACAGAACCTGCCTGCCAGAAAGCAGGGGCGATCCCAAGTCCTAGGCGTTGGGAGGGGATCCCAGACCCTCATTTGGAGGAACTTGAGTGTTCCATTTGGGCCGCGGCGGGGATTCGGCCAATCCCCAGGGAGATTCATTCTGGGAATCTCGCAAGGAGGACCACAGGGTACTATTGGGAGAGGCTTTCCTCTCATTTGGGCTCGAGCATTTTAGGAACCCTGGCGCCAGGTGAAGAACTAATTGAGCTAGTCGACCGACCACCCGTCAAGTGGACACCTTTCGGCCTGATATCCCAGTTGGACGGTGAGGAGGTTGAATGGGGTGCGCACCAGTGTGAGAGAAGGACCGGTCCGAGCGAGTGCTGGAGAGTGTTGTGTGTGTGTGGAATTATTGTTGCCTTTACCCTTTTTGTTCTATCTCTCTTGGTGTTTGAGTCTCCTTCCACAATGGGACAGGGACAAACAACCCCAAAGTCTCTGATCCTTTCTCACTTTCCAGAAGTTAAAGAAAGGGCCTTAAATGCGGGTCTGGTCATCAAGAAAGGTAAGTTCGACACCTTTTGTTCTGCAGAGTGGCCCACCTTTGGAGTCGGGTGGCCCATTCAAGGTTCCCTCTCCCTAGACCTGATCACTAAGGTTAAAGCAGTCATTTTTCAGCCAGACAATCGAGGCCATCCAGACCAAGTTCCTTACATTTTGGTTTGGGAGGATCTGGTGAGGAACCCTCCCCCTTGGTTAACAGTTTTTCTGACCCACCCCTCCAGTTCGGCCCCCGGGGCTAAAACCCCAGTCACACCCGCCTTGGTCATAAAGGAGGAGGAAAAACTTCCTCTTCCCACCTTGACTGGTCCTCAAATTAGGGCATCTCCTTCACCATCTCCGGTCTTACCAGAGAGTTCCCCCCTTTACCCATCCCTCGCAGGGGCAGAGGAAGATCGGCCGCCTCCATACGTGACTCCCCCTGGCCAAGCCAGTGCCCCGGAGGAGGAAATTTCCTCATCCTCCTCAACAGGACTGGCAGCAGGAGGAGGAATGGGTCGAAGACTTCGCCCCCGAGGGATCCGGGAAAGGGAGGGGGAAGACGGGCCCCCCTCATCAACACAGGGGGAGGAAACTGTCCCTACACTTCCAGTCCGGATGGTGGGCCAAGGGGGACCGGGAGGAGGGCAACAGTTTCAGTACTGGCCCTTCTCCTCCAGTGATCTATATAACTGGAGGACGCAGAACCCGCCCTTTTCTGAAGACCCCAAGTGTCTCATAGATCTCCTGGAGTCCATCATGCATACACACCGTCCCACTTGGGATGACTGTCATCAGCTGCTCAATACTCTTTTTACGACGGAGGAACGAGAGCGCATCCTCAACGAAGCGAGGAAGAACGTCTTGGGGGATAATGGGAGACCCACAACTCTCCAACCGGCCATAGACGAGGCTTTTCCCCTACGCCGCCCTGATTGGGATTTCGGGACCACAGAAGGTAGGGAGCGTCTTCGGATCTACCTCCAGACTCTTATGGCCGGTCTCCGAGCGGCCGCCAGAAGGCCCACAAATTTTGCAAAAGTGAAAGCAGTTGTTCAAAGGGAAAATGAAAGCCCAGCCGGTTTCTTAGAGCGCCTCTATGAGGCATACCGTCAGTACACCCCTATTGACCATGAGGCGGACCTCCACCGGTCTGCTGTGGTACTCTCATTCATTAATCAGGCAGCTCCAGACATTAGGAGAAAACTCAATAAACAGGAAAACTTAGGGGAGATGACTATAAGGGAAATGCTGCAGGTAGCGGAAAAGGTCTTTACCGCTAGGGAAACTCCAGAAGAAAGGGAGGAAAGACAGAGAAAGGAAGACAGGGAGGCCCAGGAGAAATTGAGAAAGGAGGACCGGGAGTTCCAGGCTAAGGAAAACCGAAAGCAACAGAGAGAAATGGCTCGTATTTTCCTAGCGGGTGTCCGGGACCAACCCAGGGGAGGGGGCCACGCCAGGACCCCGGATAAGGAACACTGTTTTTACTGTAAGGAAACGGGGCATTGGAAGAGAGAATGTCCTAAGTTAAAGGGAAGAAGAGGGTTTGGAAGGAGACCGGGGGAAAACAGGGAAAGGGAACGAGCAGTAGAGCAGGCCAGAGTCCTCCTAGCCGGAGAAGAGGACTGAAGGAGACGGGGCTCAGACCCCCTCCCCGAGTCCTGGGTAACAATGCATGTGGAGGGGAAGCCGATGGGGTTCATGGTGGATACCGGCGCCCAATATTCGGTTTTAAACAAGGCACATGGACCTTTGAACAAGGCACGAACAAGTGTTGTTCAGGGGGCCACTGGTACGCAGTTATGTACATGGACTACCAAAAGAAAGGTGAACTTAGGAAAACACCAGGTCACACACTCCTTCTTGGTCGTCCCTGAGAGCCCCGCTCCCCTGCTCGGACGGGACCTACTCACCAAAATAGGGGCCCATATCCATTTTGAACCAGATGGAATAATTGTGACTGATCGAGAAGGGAGCCCGATTCATGTCTTGTCCCTATCATTGGCTGACGAGCATCGTCTGTTTGAGAGTCAACAGGAACCAGGAGGGGACATGACTCATTGGGTAAAAAGATTTCCCACGGCCTGGGCAGAGACTGCGGGAACCGGCCTTGCCAAACACCTCCCGCCCGTAGTTATACAATTGAAGGCTTCCGCTCTCCCCATTCGGGTGAAACGGTATCCTATGCCTGAGGAGGCCCGAAGAGGCATAGCCCCTCATATCCACAGGCTAATAAATAAAGGAAGGAGTACTGCGGCCTTGTCAGTCTGCCTGGAATACTCCTCTGCTCCCCGTCTGAAAGCCGGGAAGCGGGGACTATAGGCCTGTGCAAGACCTACGAAAGGTAAATGAGTGGACGGAGGACATTCATCCCACCGTTCCGAATCCCTATACCTTGCTCAGCCACCTACCCCCCTCGCAAGTATGGTATACAACCCTTGATTTGAAAGATGCTTTCTTCAGCATTCCATTGTCAGAAATTAGTCAGCCGCTATTTGCTTTCGAATGGCAAGAAGATGGGGGCCAATCCGGACAGCTCACTTGGACCAGACTGCCGCAAGGATTTAAAAACTCTCCCACCCTGTTTAATGAGGCCCTGAGCCAGGACCTGGAACCTTTTCGTCGGAGCCACCCACGAGTCACTCTATTACAGTATGTTGATGACTTACTGTTAGCGGCAGAAACCCGAGAGGAGTGCATCAAGGCTACTGAACACCTGCTAACGGAATTAGGTGAGCTGGGGTATCGGGCAAGTGCCAAGAAAACTCACATCTGTAAAAGGTCAGTGACATATTTGGGTTATCGGATTGCAGATGGGGCAAGATGGCTGACTGATGCCATGAAACAGACTATTCTGGCTATCCCATCCCCGACATCCACTAAGGGGGTGAGAGAATTCCTGGGCTCCGCGGGGTTCTGTAGACTCTGGATTCCAGGATTTGCGGAAATAGCCAGACCCCTATATGAGGCCACCAAAGAAGCTCCAGATTGGAGTTGGGGAGAGAGAGAACAACAGGCCTTTGATCAGCTAAAAGACGCTCTTTTGCAGGCCCCTGCCTTAGCCTTGCCAGATCCTACAAGACCATTCACTCTGTTTGTAGATGAGAAAAAGGGGGTAGCCAAAGGAGTCTTGACCCAACAGCTAGGTCCCTGGAAGAGACCAGTGGCATACTTTTCCAAGAAATTAGACGCAGTAGCGGCAGGATGGCCCCCCTGCCTCCGCATCATAGCGGCCATTGCCGTGCTGGTGAGAGAAGCCGATAAACTAACCTTTGGACAGGCCCTCTGGGTAACGGCCCCTCACCCGGTGGAGGGAATCCTTAAACAACCCCCTGGGAAATGGATGACGAATGCCAGGCTCACCCACTACCAGGGGCTCTTGTTGGATTCCCCTCAGATCACATTCACAGATCCCGTAATCCTGAACCCTGCCACCTTGTTGCCTAACCCGGAACTGCAGACACCTGTCCATAACTGCAAAGAATTCCTCTCCGAAGTTACACAGGTACGGGCTGACCTAAAGGATACCCCCCTGTCCGGCTGCAAATTAAACTGGTACACGGATGGAAGCAGTTTTTTCCAAGATGGAGCCCGAAGGGCAGGGGCAGCTGTAGTCGACCAAGAAGGAAATACGGTATGGAGCAGCGCCCTCCCACCCGGAACATCAGCCCAAAAAGCGGAATTAATTGCCTTGGCAGAGGCCCTGGAGAGGGCAAAAGGAAAGCGAGTCAATATCTACACCGATAGCCGCTATGCTTTCGGTACCATCCATGTCCACGGGGCCATCTATCGCGAAAGAGGATTCCGCACAGCAGAAGGAAAACATCTAAAGAACCTAGCCGAAGTCCAGCGTCTATTAATGGCAGTGGAAAAACCGAAGGCAGTGGCAGTGATGTATGTCCCAGGCCACCAGTCTGCCAAGACGCCGGAAGCTGTCGGTAACAACAGAGCAGATCAAGAAGCAAAGAGAGTAGCAATGGTGAGTCCTCCCATGGAGACAGGGCAACCTTCCACGGTTGCGGCGATAGACGTGCCGGTCCCAGAGCTCCCTCCGCTACCCCCCCGACCAGAATACTCCACAGAGGATTTCACTTGGATGAGAGCCCACTCCCCCTTTAGAGAAGGGGAAGACGGATGGAAAAGCGACTTGGAAGGCAAGTTAATTCTGCCTGAAAAACTCGGACGATTCCTGTTGGCTAACTTACATAAGTCCACCCATTTGGGGCGGAGAAAATTACTAGACTTGTTGACATCTGCGCAGCTCCGATTTCCGAACCAGACCATAGCAGTCCGCCAAATTGTGGAAGATTGTGCCAGCTGCACAATCATGAAACCAGGACGAAGGGAGGGGCACCATACAGGTACTCGGGAATGGGGGAGGGCTCCGGGAAGAAGTTGGGAAGTGGATTTTACTGAGGTAAAACTGGGAAAGTTTGGGTACAAATATTTGCTGGTATTCATAGATACCTTTTCAGGCTGGGTGGAGGCTTTTCCTACAAAGAAGGAGACGAGTCAGGTAGTGGCAAAGGCTTTGCTAGAGGAAATCATACCCAGATATGGGGTGCCCGAGGCAATTGGGTCAGATAACGGTCCGGCTTTTGTTAGTAAAGTCCTGCAGGGACTAGCCCAGACTATGGGGGCCAATTGGAAGCTACATTGTGAATATAACCCCCAGAGCTCAGGGCAAGTAGAAAGGATGAATAGGACACTAAAGGAGACTTTAGCCAAATTGGCCCTGGAGACTGGCGGTGATTGGGTGACGCTCCTTCCCTTGGCCATCTTCCGAGTCCGGAACTCCCCCTATGTCCATGGGCTAACTCCCTTTGAGATCCTGTATGGGGCTCCATCCCCCATCATTCAGAGGACCTTAAGCCCAGAACTAGGTGATCTGGCCCCAAATTACCTGACCATGTTGCAGGCTTTAGCTAAAGTGCAACAACGGATTTGGCCCTTAATTCAAGCATACCACGCTGTTAAGAGGGACCCGGCTCCGGAACATGGCATAGTCCCGGGTGACATGGTATGGGTTAAAAGGCATCAGTCCAAAACCCTAGAGCCTAGATGGAAAGGACCTTATGTTGTACTGTTTACTACCCCTACCGCCCTCAAGGTCGACGGGATTGCAGCATGGGTACACCATTCCCATGTAAGACGGGCTCACCCTCCGGAGAAAAAACAGGAAAACTGGTCCGCACGGAAGCATCCAACAAACCCACTCAAGCTCCGGCTGATACGGGATGCTCCGAAAAACGAGAACACTCCAGATGCTCCGCAGCCCTCCTAGAATGGGATTATCACCTGGGTCCACTACACCCACATCAGACCGGCAGATCCAGTAGCTATGAAGAAAGGCTTCCTGCCAACAAGAAGGGTGTCCCACCACAAGGAAAATTTTTTCAAACTCAAACTTCATACTGGACCTCGGTAACTTTATTCCTTTTTCTAACCCTGTCCACCACTTGCTGGGTGCATACAAATCCACATCAACCTTTTAACCTGACCTGGATGATTGTAGATGTATCCACAGGAGACATTCTTAACCATACCTCCAAGGTGACCCCTCCCAGCACCTGGTTCCCAGAATTATACTTTGACTTAAGGGCCTTATTCACTGGCAGGGGACAATGGGATTTGCGCCAAAGTTACTTCTATGTCTGCCCCGCTCCCCAACCCAACCACAGAAAAAAATGTGGAGGAATCGCAGACTATTATTGTAAGTCATGGGGTTGTGAGAGCTCAGGGGATATATGGTGGCCACCCCCCAAACAGGGGGACCTTATTCAATTAAGTAGAGTCTCTCAATCTGGCATTACATACCACCAACCTAGACCTATAAATAAGGGATGCCCAACTCCCCCCAATTGTAATCCCATTATGATAAATTTCACTGATTTAGGAAAAAAGGCAACGAATTGGGAATTGGGTAAATCCTGGGGAGTCAGACTCTACAAAACAAATCATCCAGGAGCCCTTTTTACTTTGCGGCGTGTGCAACAACCAGTCTCTACTCTAACAATAGGCCCTAATAAGGTACTTAGGCCACCCTATGTAAAGCCACCTCCCCGACCTTCCACAGCTCATCACCTTCCCTCAACCATAGCCCGGGCTAATGTTACAACTCCAAGACCATCAGAAACCAGCCCTCCCCTGGTGAGGCCCAGTCTCATGACCGGATCTAAAGACCCCCTCTGGGAGCTAGTGGGTGCTGCCTTCCTGACGTTAAACCACACCAACCCTAACATGACTAACTCCTGTTGGTTATATTATGATGTGAGGCCCCCATTCTATGAGGCAATAGGGCTAAACACCACTCACGATACCTCATCTGAGGAAAACCCTACTCAATGTTCCTGGGGAGACCGTAAGAGAGGTCTGACCATACAGCAGGTAAGCGGCCAAGGAACCTGCTTAGGAAAAGTGCCAAAGAACAGACGGGACTTATGTACTGTTATTAACGCCAGTTCTACCTGGGAAAATGCTATTAAATGGGTAATTCCAAAGGACAATGGGTGGTGGCTATGCTCGCGGTCTGGACTCACCCCGTGCCTATCAACTAAGGTGTTTAACAGCTCTAAAGAATTCTGTGTTATAGTGACTGTGCTGCCCCGCATCCTCTATCATTCGGAAGAGAGTCTATATTTATACTGGAATACAAAAATGGTTGAAAAAAGAAAAAAGAGAGAACCTATTTCCACAGTAACTATTGCTACCCTACTCAGCCTAGGGTTAGCGGGAGCAGGAACTGGCATAGCTTCTTTGGCCACCCAGCAGAAAGGGATGTCTTCGCTGCGTGCAGCCATAGACGAAGATATAGAGAGAATAGAAACCTCCATTAGCCACCTAGAAAAATCCCTCACTTCCCTGTCTGAGGTAGTACTTCAAAACCGACGAGGTCTGGACTTGTTGTTCCTCCAAAAGGGGGGACTATGTGTTGCTCTAGGGGAAGAATGTTGTTTTTACGCTGACCATACCGGAGTTGTTCGTGACTCCATGTCTAAACTTCGAAAGAGCCTGGAACAAAGAAAACGAGAAAGAGAGGCCGGGGAAAGCTGGCTCGAGTCTTGGTTTAACCAGTCCCCATGGTTGGCTACCCTTTTATCTGCATTGGCAGGGCCAATAATAATCATCCTATTACTTGTTACCATAGGACCCTGGATTCTAAACCGACTTATGACTTTTGTCAAAAGTCGAATTAATACTATCCAACTTCTGGTCCTCCGCCAACAATATCAGGCTCTTCATCCCCTTGAGAATGATTCCTCAATTTAGGCCGTAAGAAAAGGGGGGAATGAAAGGAATAGGAGGTCTCAGCGGGCCCCAACCCCCTTGTTGGAGAAACCAGTACCAAACATCCCATGTAGATAAGATAAGCAATGCGGCAGGGCTCAGTTAGGGCATATAGAATGTGGGGAATGTGAGCGGGGGGTACATGCAAGATGTGAAGTACGTGCAAGATGTGAGGTACGCGCAAGATGTGCTCTGCCTGCTTGCCCAATGTTGATAACGAAAGTATGTATGCCACCGCAGTCTATATAAGATTTCCCCTAAAGAGGCTCAGGGTCGTGTTTTCCTAACCGGTCCTGCGTGTCCGTGTCTGTGTGGGAGCTCGACCCTGGCTAGCCAGCCCAATAAACTCTGCTTTGTTGATTGCATTCACGCCTGGCTCTCTGTCTCTCGGGGGAATAGTTTTCCGGGTCCTAACAGTGGGACATAGAGTTGTAGACCAGAGAAGAGAGAAACTGAATCCATCTCAACATCCAGTCTCACCTAATTCCTAGTGTTCTTTCAGTTTACCCATACCTGCTTATGGTTATCTTCTTTACTCAGACTTATTTATGGCTAAAGCACCAGCACAGAGTAAAATATTAGACACATAATGGGCATTTAAACACATGAACTTATCATAGCAATCTGCACGGGAAAGAGTAGATACTCCAGTATAAAGTTATCATTACCACTAAGGGGGAAAACTTGGTTACTGATCCACACAGAGTGAAAGATTATAATATCTTCTGCTCCCAACCAGTTCTTCCAAACACACAAAGGATGTGGTGGGTTAGCCACAGCGTTTGCATAACAAAAGCACCATTTATGCAATATTGGAACTATGCCTATATTTGATGGGGAAAACATTATTCTTTATATTTGTTCTGCCTTGAAGAGAATGTAGGAAACTTTTTTTTTCTTTAGAGATTTGCAACTTAGCAAACAGAACAGTGAACTCCAAAAAAGTAAAAGCACTGGAATTAGAATTGGGAAGGCTAGAATCAAAGTGTAATGGAAGCTACCATCTGTACTTCGCATTGTGGAAAACACTTTATAAAACTATTTAATCCTCATAATAACCTTGTATGATTGTAATTATTATACTAAAGACTAGGAAACTGAAGCTTTATGAATTTAAATGAAATCCCAATGTGACATAGTAAGAATGCCTTAATTCTGATCCCCAAGTTCTTAACTACTCTGCTATAAAGTTTTCTCATGAAGTGTAAAATATAAAATATATATGTTATAAGAAGTATCACAGTAAAGATGTCTAAATGCAAAAAGAACCTGAATACAGCAGAGAAAAGCTTTTAAAATGGTTGGATAGGCTGGCAGAATGGCTCAAGTGGCAGAGTGCCTATTTAGCAAGTGTGAGGCTCTGAGTTTAAACCCCAGTACTGCCAAGAAGAGAAAAAATGGTTGGAGTCAGCTTGGCGCATCTGAATATGCAGTAGTTGACTTGATTATGTAAGTTTGTATACCAGCCAGTTCTGTTGGCTTGACCATACCTAAAGTAGGGCTGCAAATCAAATGAGTTTAGGCTCTCTACAATACTCTTAATAAGCTATGTATTATTCATTGAGATAAGACTTGTGAGAAATGAAGAAGGGAAAGCAGGCGGAAGGGCTAGGGAATAGGAGGGAAAGAATAGATATCAAATGGATTTCAAATAATAATGAATCATACAAACAAAGTCACTAATCCTTACTATGTACTTACTATGTTCCAGGTCCTGAATGATTTAATTTTCCCAACAGTCTATTAAGTAGGCAACACTATTACCCTTACTTAGGTTCCTTCTTCTAACAAGTGACCAAAGGACTAGAAATATCTGGCTTTCTAATCATTTTCCTTGAGGATGTCTTCTACAGTACACCTGACTCACTTTTGTTTTTCCTCCTTGAAAAGCTCTCTTCCCACACCACATTGCTGTGTTCTCCTTCTCCTTCCATCGTCTTTTCTTCCTATCCTCCTCACTATCCCTTCTCCATTTCTGTTTTTGCAAATTTGGTTTCTGTCTTCAGCCTTTTCTTCTCTTTCTCAGTTGACACATTTTTCTCTTCTCTTATATCTCAAATAAACATCTGCTCTCATACTTTGAATTTCTCTGTAAATGCTCATGAGTCCAAATTCAGCCTCCTGGATATTTCTGTCTGAATGTCCTACAAACACTTCAAACTTGACTTGTAAAAACTCAATTATATTCTTCACTTACTCCCCAAATCTCTTCTCCCTCTTATTTGCATTAGTCACCTTTTGTTGCTTTAAGGAAATCATTGACACAGGCTACTTAAGAAGAAAATAGGTTTACTTAGCTCACAGTTCTGAAGGTTCAAAGTCCAAACAGCACAGGTGCAGGCTCTGTGGTGAAGGCTGCCCCTTGGCTATATTACCTTATGGTTGATAGCAATGTGGGAGTAAGATTACATTTCAAGTTAGGAAGCAGAGATCTGGGCGGGGTCAGACTTGTTCCCTTAATAACAACCTCCTCCTCCTTATTTGTTTTTGAAAAAAAGGTCTCACTATGTAACCCAGGCTGGCCTTGAACTATGATCCTCCTGCCTAGGCCTCCAGAGTGCTAGGATTAAAAGTGTGCACCACCACACTCAGCTTTTTGTGTGTGTGTGTGTGGTCCTGGAGATCAAACCTAGGACTTTGGGGAACCCAGGGCCTTGGGTAAAGACCCAAGTCTTTACCATCGAATGACATCCCAGACCTATAACAACCTCTGCAAGGACTCAAAGGGTTGCATAAGAACTACTTCATTCTCCCAATGACCTAAGGACCTCACCATGTCTTAAAGTTTGCATAGCACCCCCCAGTATTGCCACCTTGGGAACCAGGCATCCATTCTCATGGACATTTGGGAGACAACCAACCCACTTCCAAACCATAGCTCTCAGTAAACGTTCCTACTCGTCATTTACTCAGCTGCCCAAGTCAGAACACTGAGTATCATCTCTGGTACCTTTCTGCCCCTGACTCACTGCTCACATCCAGTCTATAGCTGTCCTGTCAACTCTACCTTCCAATTGCCTCTCAGGCTGGTTCTTGTCTTTTCATTCTTATTGTCACTACTTCAGTTTAGGTCTTTTTCTCTTCTTACAACAGAAATTGCTAGTAGTCCCATAGAAAATCCATCTTGTCCTTTGTTTTTGGGGATAAACACCTAGTTTTGAATTGAGCATATAGTCTCACAGAATAAAAACTATATTTCCTAGCTGTCCTTGCAATAAGGCAATGGTCATATGTCTAAAATCTGGCTAATGAGGCATGAGCTGAAGTGATGTGGAACTTTTAGGTCATAGACTTAAAGACAAATGTATCCCCTTTTCCATTTTTCTTTCTCTCAGGCTGTAATGCATATGTGGTGGTGGTGGTGAAACATTAGGTAACACCAGAGAGTTCATAATCTTGAACCAGTCTTAGGTTGCTTCTGCCCAGATTATTAAGTGAGGAAAGAACTTTTATCATGTATAAACCAGTTTGACTTGGGTTTCCATTACAGTAACCAACTCTATAGCCTAATACTCTGGGCTTAATGCAGCAGCTTTCTGGTTGTTCTTTCTGCCCCCATTTTGACCTTCTTTTCAATCTCTTTGATCTGTTTTCTTCATTAAAGTCAGGGCAATGAGTGTGGGAGGGAAGGGGTAAGAGTGAGCAATGGAAGGGGTTGAACTGACCAAAGTAAAGTATACTTACAGTGGGGATACATCAAGAAACCCCTTTGAACATTGATTTAGGAATTAATAACGAAGACAGCACTGTAAAATAGGTACAGTGTACTTCTGGGAGGGGGAGGGGGAATGAAGGAGATGAAGGTGAGGGGATATGGTTAATGGACTTCACATACTTATGTAAAACAGAAAAGTGAAACCTGAGGCGGAGATGATAGGGGCAATCTAGCCAATGTAAAATATAAGCCTATTCAGAATTTTCATAATGAATCCCCTCTGTACAACAAACATATCCTAAAAAATTTTTCGAAAAAACAATAAGGTCAGGGCAATGATTGCCAAATTCAAATTTGATCACATTATTCCATGCCACTCCTTACTCCCCATGTCATTTTCTACAGCGTATACTTTACATTCCTTAGCTTGGCAAACCAAACCCATCGTAAACCAGCTCTGCTTTAGTTCTCCAGTGTCACTTCCAGCCACTCCCTAATTTGCATTCCAAGCTCCAGCCACAGATAACCATTTGGGTTTCACAGTCTAAGTCAAGCCCTCCTATCTCATGCATCTGTACATCTATTTATTTACTCTGCCAGAATGCCCATTCCCTACCCTCTGTAGTCTTCCTGCCTACCTAGTTTCTAGTTGTCCTTTAGGATTCAGGTCACCTCTTCTTGGAAGTTTCTCTTGACCACTCCAGGATCAGCTACAGTGCCCTCTCATGTATCCCCAAAGTATTCTGTGCATGTATTTATCAAAGCATTTACCTCCTCCTCACCCCTCCCCTGTTAACTGTTACTTCCTGGAGAGCAAAAACATTTTCCTCATTGATACATATATCACCAGACCCTACCATAAACCCAACCCTGACATACAGTAGCACTTAAAAAATATTTACTAAGTGAATAAGTCAATGAAGGAACGGATTTTGTGGAGTTAGAAAAATAGCACTTGAATGGAACATACAAAGCTGAGTTTTTGAGCTGGTTCTGGCACTTTACGGATGGTCTTTGGTGAAATCATTTCTCTTCACTTGAAATGATCCAGATAAGCTCTCAGGTTCCTTCCACATCTATAAATTATAAGTATAGAACACAGGAAAGTAGAACTATGCAAACTTACAGAACTGACAAATTCCCTTCCCCCAAATACCCTACTGGCTCTGTTTCTCTGGAAAATGCAGACTACCACAGCATATCTCTGAAGTTTATTTTATTCTATTTCTAAAATGATAGCTTTATTGAAATAAAATTCACATACCATACAACTCACCCACTTATATCATAGTTTTTAGCACATTGAGAGTTCTGTGACCACAATGGTTAATTTTAGAACATTTTCATCATTCTAAAAAGAAACCTAGCTGGGCATGGCAGTGTGTATCTGTAATCCAAGCATTTGGGAGACTGAGGCAGGAGGATCATGAGTTCAAGGTCAATTACATTAGGGAGACCCTGTATCAAAAAAAAAGAAAAAGGAACCTTGTATCTATCAGCATCGCTTTCTTTCCATTCCAGGTTCCTTCCAGCTCTTAGAAACTACTATTCTACTTTCTGCTACTGTGGGTTTGTCTATTCTGGAAATTTCATACAAACAAAATCATACAATATGTTTTATTTTGTGACTGGTCTATTTTACTTACTGTAGTGTTTCCAAGGACCACCCATATTGTAGCATATCCAAATCCTTTATTCCTTCTCATTGCTGAATTATTACTATTATTCCATTGTGAGGATATGCCATATTTTACTTATCCACTCATCACTTGCTGGGCATTTGGGTTGTCTCTAGCTTTGAGCTATTATGATCATTTGAGTGAAGTTTTTGTGTAGACATGTCTTTATCTCTCTCAGGTATATAAGTAGGAGGGGAATTCTGGGTCATGTGGTAACTATTTCTGTGTTTCACTTTCTGACAAACTGTCAGATAGTTTTTCACGGTGGCTAACTATAATATTTTCCCAGAAGTAATATATGAGGTTCCAATTTTTTCATATTCCTCAACACTTACTAACATCTTTTTTTTTTTTTTTTTTTTTTGGTGTTTTGAGATAGAATCTTGATATGTAACATAGGCTGGCCTGGAACACACTCCGTAACCCAGGCTGGACTTGAACTCATGATCCTCTTGCCTCAAAGTGCTGGGATTACAGGTGTATACCACCACACTTGACCATCCAATAGAACTTTCTATGATGATGAAAATGGTCTGTCAGTGCACTTAGTAGCCTCTAGCCACATCTGGTTGTTGAATACTCTGAAACATGCTAATACAACTGAAAACTGAAATTTTATATAAATGGCCACATGTGGCTATTGTCTACTGTATTGGACTATACAGGCTGAGGTTCCTTATTTCATTAGAGACTATATTTCTCAGCTAGAATTATTTCAAAATAACTTCCCCCATTGAATATGACCCCTAACATACAGCTCACTCAGGAAATAGGTTATGGGTCTATTTTTTAAGTCGGTACCTAGCCTGACAATGGTCATATTGACTGAGGCCTTTTGCCTCTTCCCAGCTCTGTAAAGCACCAGAATGCTGAGGTTCTATTTCTTCCATATAACAAATAAGTTCTCTTCCAGCAGGATTGCTATGAAGCCTCTTCATCACTCCCAGCGGATCTGTAATACATAATATTGGGATCCCATCCTTCATCTTCTTTCTGACTAGCTGCAGCTACAGCGGATGGTTTTCATGTATATAAATGACTTCCCACCTGGAACACTGACTGTATCTCTCAGCTTTTTGCAGTGTGGTGGGGGTAGTTAATGTCCTCAGTATAAGCCTTTAACCAGGGCTCTAGAAGTCATTAGCTATTGTATACCCAGTCTCAGAGGGACAGTTTTGAGGTACATTCTACACTGTAAGTAGGATGGGGGCAGGACCGGCTTCAGTGAGGCTCACGGAGTCACATGGTAACACCCCACAGTGCACCATTACCAACTTTGCCTCCACTCTCTTCATTCCATCATTCCAGATTCTTAGTCACACTTCCCTCATAAACTAATTATGTGAATAGAAGTCATTTTTTGTAGGGAAATGTAAATCAAGGTAGGATCTGAAAATATTTTAGTCCATGGCTTTTATTCACTTAAAAACATTTTCTGAGTCTTTGCCAGTATTGTCCTATTAGTGGGGAACTTGGGCCCTGAATCCCAGTCCATGGTGGGACCGCTGATGCTCCCAGATTTATAACCTACAAAGGTTAAAACAGGGCTCAACTCCATTCAGTTCTCACCATCTCATATTAAATTAACATTCTGGTGATAATCTAGTCTTCACCAAATGGCGTGACTGATGATACCTAGAATTTAAATGTACTCAAGTAGCTTCCTAAAGATCTCCTGTCTCAACATTTAAAATACTGCTTATTCACATGCATTTCATTAACCAGACTCTAAACTCTTAGAGGAGATAAGAACCATTGTATCTTGAGTCTAGTATTGTAGGTATTTAATGAATATTACTTGGATGAACATTTTTATCAGTGACTCTTCCAATTGTTAATGACTGAAAGCCCAACTCAAGCTAGCTTAAGAAAAAACAAACAAAGCAACACAGTCCAAGGCTTATGTCATGTTATAAGGAGCTTATCTTTTTTTTTTTTTTTCCCCGGTGGGAGGTTACTTGGGATTGACCTCAGGGCATTGTGCTTGCCAGGCAAGCACTCTACTACTCTAGTCCCAATCGTTGTATTTTTTTTTTCAGATAGGGTTTCATGCTTTTGCCAGGACTGGCTTCAGATTTCAATCCTCCTACTTCCACCTCCTGAGTAGCTGGGACCACAGGCATGCATTACCACGCCCAGCCCTATTTTCAGTTGTCTACTGTTATGTCTGCTGTGTGTGGCTTCACTCTCAGGTGGGCTTTCTTAGGTGGAGTCCCCTGGTTCAGCAAATATTTGTGTTCTGATTGGGCCTGATGGTCTTGACTTGATTTATGTTCCATTCCTAAACCAGACACAGAAGCCAGAGTATGTGGTGATCTGCTTAGCCAGGACTACATCCACAGGCTTACCCTTGAATTTGAGGTTGAGGGAACCTGCTGGTCAGAAGTACAGTGGATTGAGACAGGTGTGTGTGTGTGTGGAGAGAGATATTGGGGAGCATGGATGTTTATCAACCAAAGCAATTCTACTTTGACTCCCATTGCCAAGTTCCATATATGTTTTTTCCTAAGACTGGATCCCTGTGAGGCATGAATCCTGATCCACACAGGACTTGGTGGGTGCCTGCCAGCTCTTCCTGCTTGAGTGGTCCTCAGATTCTGTCTCCTGGCATACAGCTTGGTCCTGCTTGTCTTCTTCCTGCTCTGAATGTTTTCAATAAGTTTCCCAGTGCATGCAATGTCCTTTCAGGCGTTTTGGCAGCTAGTGAGTCATGCATACAAAGAACTATTCAAAGCAAAATGTGGTCAGTCTCTAAGAGAGTACTGAAAAGATGTTTGGTGAGCAGAGATAAAGACCTACAACATCTGCAGGGAGCATGAGAGCAAAATAGTGATTCAGGGACTACGGAGCACCCAGGAGAAGCTTTAAGTGTCAGATGAGCAACGGTAATGACAGTGATAATAATAACAGCTAACCCATTAGTACTCAACAATGTGGTAGACACTGTTCTGAGAATTTTACACGAATTAACTTTATATGAATTAATGAATCTTCACAATGTTCTTTCAAGTAGGTACAGTTATTTCCCCCCATTTTAGAGATGAGATTAAGTAACTTGTTCAAGGACACAGAGCAAGGAAGTGGCAGAATATGACTGAGTTCCTATCATGGAGAGTCTTGAAGGTCAGGCACAGTGTTGCTTTTGATCAGAAATTCTCTGAGTACCTATTTCATCTTTGTCGGTGAGCTCAAGCTTTCTTATAGCAGAACTGCATCTGGATTACCTTGTACTTTTCAGAACATTTAAGTGGACTCCACCCTTAGGTAGGAGCTAAATATAAGTCCTCATCCAATTGACTATCTTTTTATCCCGGTAAACAAGTGTTTTAAAAGGGGCATGTCACTGGAATGAGCACTGCTGTACAAATAAACTAAGTCTCCCACTCAGCCTAGAACACTAGACAGGAAGTTATGGGCCCAAATAATAGGCTTTCACCTCTGACTCAGTGTGTGATCTAGGGCAACTGACCTAATACCTCCGAGCTACAGATTTTCCAATGGAAAAAGAGGGGAAAATATACCTGATTTGCTCCATGAGGACATATTGGGAGGATAAAAATAAATACCATATTAAATTTTTGTAATGTTTAAGAGGAGAAGTGTCACAGTAGACAAGGTATTTTTCTTAGTTTCGCCATATTTTCACTATTCGGTAAATATGCATTAGGAACCAAACATGGGATTACAACAGAATTAATAAACGTTCTTATGGGCGAAGTCAGTTTCAGTGTTAAAACAGATTTAATAATGGAACATCAACATGGTAAAGGAGAGAGAGAGAGAGAGAGAGAGAGAGAGAGCCAAAAGGAGTAAGGAGTTAGTAATGGACTCAGGAAGACAATCAATGCAGAAACTATCCTCAAAGAAAAAGCCTGGGCTCTGGGTTTGAACCTCAATGAAGAGTTTGCTGTGTGACCAGAGGCAGTCGCTTAGCCTCTCTGGACCAATTGCCTTCTCTCTAAAATGGAGATAATAACAAGCTACTTGAAAGCGCTGCTGCGAAGATTAAATACAGCATGAGTACAAAAGTCAAAACCAGTGCCTGGCTATGCACCGCACATCAGTTGTGACTACTGTTACCTCTGCAGAGAAAGGTCTATTCTGGTCTCTTTTCTACAAGGAAAACCATTGTTTCTAGATCAGACCTCGCTCAGGACGTCGAGGCAGAAAAGAAAAGTGCGTTAAAGAGCTGGGAGATGGACGCTGCAGGCGGGCACCCGACTCCGGCTATGCAGGGCGGCAAGGCACTGCTCCCTCGGCAAAGTCCATCTTCCATTTCCTTCCCTGCCTTTTCGGGAAAGCCAAGCTCCCCCCCCCCCCCACGCGTTCGGTTATCGGGTTTTCCTGCCTGGCAAGGTCACCGTCCCCCCTGGGCTGGTCCCCGCGTCCTCCAGGGTGCTGCGGGGCGCGGCGAGGGGGCGCTGGCGGCCGGGTCCCGCCACGCCCCGTTCTTCCCCTGGACTCCCGCCGGCCGCAGCCGCCCTCGCAAGCCGGGCGCCCGCGGGGACTGACGCACGGGGGTGGGTGGGGTGGGGGTGGAGGTGGAGGAGCGCTTTCTGGGTGCGCGTCTCTCAGCAGCATTACGGCAGGACTGGTTCCCGGCTCCGGCCGCCAGCCCCTCAAGCCTCGCGGGCCCGGAGCCGGGACTGGCGGAGGCCGCGCGGGAGGGAGGGAGCGAGCGAGCGAGCGAGCGAGGAAGGGAGGGAGGGAGCGCGAGCTGAGGCACGCGCCCGCCGGTCCGCGCCCAGCCCCGCGCCGCCGCCTCAGCAGCCATGGCCGAGCGCCGCGCCTTCGCCCAGAAGATCAGCAGGTACAGCCCGGCGTGGGGCGCGCGGGCGCCGGAGGACGAGCGGAGAGCGCTCCGGGCCGGGCTGGGTTGGGCCTAGCAGGCGGGTGGGTGTGGCGGCGCCGGCGGCCGGCTGAGGGAGCCAAGGGGACCGAGGGGCCGAGGCCTTCAGCCGGGCCGGCGCCCTGGGCCGGGACTCGCGCGGCCCGGGCCTGGAGGGTGGCGGCGGCTCGCGGGCGGGAGGGCGAGTGGGGGAGCGTCCCAAATTCTTTGTGGTCCCCCCGCCAACATCTCTCCCTGTGCCCTCGTGGGGTGCGGGGTCCGCCCTCCTCCACCCCAACAAAAGGAGCGGGGCTCGGCGGGCTCGCCGGCGCAGGCCGCCCCCTCCTTCACGCCTCCGCGCGTGCCTGGCCAATGTGACAGGAGCCCGGCCCGCGCCCCCGGAGCCCCCGTACCCAGGCTGTGGCTGGCGGGGAAAGTTGAAGGCTGC
This sequence comes from Castor canadensis, assembly GCF_047511655.1. Taxonomy (NCBI): domain Eukaryota; kingdom Metazoa; phylum Chordata; class Mammalia; order Rodentia; family Castoridae; genus Castor; species Castor canadensis. The sequence continues at coordinate 111,657,457 of NC_133392.1, forward strand.
GGGCTGCACCCCCGGGGTGAGGCTGCCCACCCCTCACGACCTCCGCGGCGTGTGGATTGTGGGGGCGCCCGCGTGCCCTCCCCCGGCCCGAGGGTGGGGGTGGGGCATGGATGGGGGACCGAGGGTCTGCGCCCTGGCAGGTGACCACGGGGGAGGTGGCCCTGCCCTTCGCCTACTTGTATACAGCCGGCCGCTCACCACCGCTTTCTCCCACCAGGAAAGAAAAAAAAATTGAATTGATGATGGGAGGTTTTAGTATTGGTAGGATTTCTTTGTGGTATGTCTTTATGTATAAGGCACTAGATATTTCTTTGCTCTTAATAAAACGATATTTCTGTGGCTTATGATGTCCCAAGAATGGAAACATTCAAATGCATTACACTTTTCTCTTTTTGAATTTCTGTGGTTCTGTGTCTTTTTAGTGTGCTGATATTTATGAAAGGTTTTTGGAGCTACCAAAAAAGACCTTTCTTAACTACTCAACTCCATAGTGTGAACTTTTTGTTGGCACATGTTTCATTTAAAACTAACATCGCTTTGATACAAGTTTTGTGCTTCCCACCCGTCCTCCCCGTTTTAAAACATGTATTTCCTTAAGAGGCAGAATAGCAAATTGGCAGAATCTGCCATGGGTTCAAAATCTATTACTTTTTTAGTTGGGACCTTAGCCAAGTTGTTGAAACTTTTTTTTTTTTTTTTTTTTGGCGGTACTGGGGCTTGAACTCAGCGCCTACACCTTGAGCCACTCTGCCAGCCCTTTTTTTGTGATGGGTTTTTTCCATTTAGGGTCTTGGGGAACTATTTGCCCCGGCTGGCTTCAAAACCGGATCCTCCTGATCTTTGCCTCCTGAGTATGTGGATTACAGGCGTGCGCCTGGCTTACTGAAACTCTTAACTTTTACTTGCCACATAGGAAAAATGGGAATAATAATAGTTCCCAGCTTTAGGATTGATGTGAACATTAAATGACCTAATTTGTACAAAGTGTTTAGCATAGTGTGTGACCATACTAAGCTGTCATCGAATCATTGTAAATAAATAGTATAACCTACAGAGTTGGGATGATGGGATATTATTTTGTTTTTGTAAAATAACTGAGTCTCACTTTTGAAGGCACTGCCATTAAAAAAAAGATGTATTCATTGACACATTTTTGATACTGATTTCTCTTTCATAGAACCAAAGTTTATGTCTAAAAACATGCTAATCAAGTAAGTGCACATAATTAGAGAGTAAGTTGTAAAATATCTACAATATCTGTTCTCCATTAACGGAATTTGTCATGAGATGGTGCAGTACCAGCCATAAGAGAAAAAATAAAATTGCTTGTGCAAAACAGCCCAAAATGCAAATAAGGATAGCCTTGTAAAGTTACAAAATTGAGGCGATGAGAAGAAGAGATAGACACTGACTGGTGGAGAGACACTTGGGATGTAGGTATGGCAGTGATGAGAGAGTGATTGGATATGGAAGGCTGGACAGACATCCAGGTTTCTAGATGGCCAACCAGGTGAATGATGGACGCCATCATCCAGATAAAATTGTACAATGGGAAGAAGGTGTTTTGAGAGTGAGAAATGAGGTTGGGTGGAAATGGTTGTGTTTGTGATTTTGAGGACGCAGAATCATTTTAATGGACATATCTGTTAGGTTGTTGGTGAAGGTATTTGACACAGATTGAACTGGAGACCTTGATTTGGGAATCAGTAGCAAGCAGATTGAAGCCAGTGGAGCTGATAATATTGTTCAGGGAGACTACAGACTAGCTTGGGGAGAAAGGCAAGGACAACTGTTGTAGATAACTATTATCTGCTTATTGTGAATGAATGGTACTTTTCTCCCTGTTACTAAATATGATTAAATAATACTTCTAGCCTGCCCAGTAAGTATGGGGTCCTGAGTTCAAATCCCAGTAATGCCAAAAGAAGTTTCATATTAAATAATACTTCTAAATTCGTGTTTTGCTTCTAAGTTTCCTGCAGAGAAAATGTAGAGATAAACTGGGTTTGATAGCCTTGGCCCTGTAATTCATTATGTAAACTTGGGCAAGTTACTTGACTTCACTGCTGTCTCATTTTTCCTACATAAAATGGGGATAAAATTGAAGGACTTTCCTCATATGATTGTTGTGAGGATTAAATAAATCAGTACCTCTAAATGCTTGGAACATTGTTTATAATTTTATAAATAATAAAATATTTATAAAATGTGACTTAGGACCTTTCCTTGAAACTGATAATCCTTTCTGTGATATGCATATATGAAATTTGTTGCTCTTGAAAAGCCTGTTGCTGTTTGAAGACTTTTTTTTTTTTTCTTAAGTTTCATGATAGTTCAGAAACCTTTACTTTAAACAGAATTGTACTGATCTCTTTTCTGGCTCAGTTATTATTATTTTTTTAGCTCTTTGCAAGTAGTGCTATTATTTTTTAAGGCTATGATTTAGTGATTTCTGAAATCTTTTTATTCATGTATTACTGATTATAGTGCTTATCATAGAAAAGCATGATATATCTTATATAAATCAACTAATTGCCTCTTTACTTGTCTGGCCTCTCTGCTTTTTTGAGGGCTTGACCCCTGCCTTTATGGAATAGTGACTGTCGATTAGTGAGCTAGGATTTTGTTTGTATGATTTTGTCCTATCACTTGGTATTCAGCAGGAGGATGAACATTTGTGCACATTAAAGGTACTTTTTACTACATTCTCATTTTCATAACCAAGAGACGCAGAACATAGCAAAGAATATATAGGCTCTGGGGTCAGATTGCACAGGTTGAAATTCTGCCCACATCACATAATAGCTGTGTGATTCTAAGCAGTTGATCAGATCTCTATGTCTTTGTTTTGTCATCAGAAAAATGGGGATAAAGTCCTTCATAAAATTAGTGTAAGGATTAAATGAGTTAATACATGTGAATACTTAGAATTGCACCTGGAACATAAGCATTAAAAAAAATCTTAGCTACTGCTGTTACCATTCCTAAGTTATTTGCTATTATGTTTAATATTGTTACCATTTTCTAGATGAGGAGTTGAGTATAATGGGAGCCTTTCATTTTAACCTAAACATACTAACTTTCTCAGTCTGCTATTTAATCATCTTTTCCTTGAGCCTGAAACGTCTCTTGTCCCCATAGCTTACTCATTTTATTGTACTTTTGAAACCCATTCCTTCTTAGTTCCCTCAGAACTTAGATTCCACACTTATGTATTATCCTTTCCCCGTTTTATCTGCTCTCCTGCCTCTATCATAAAGTGTTCTTACTGTGGGTCTTTTTCAGGGCTATTGTTTCATTGGTCTGGTTAGTGTATCTTTTCATCAATTTTAAATTATCTTAATTATAGTCACCTTTGGGATTTGGTAGTCCAACTCCTTCCCATTTTTCAAAAAAAATCTTTGCTGCTCTTAGCCCTTTGAATTTCTATGTAAATTTTAGAGTCTACCAAATAAATAAATAAAACTTCAAACCCTGTTAGAATTTGAATGGGATTACATTGGATCTATACATCAATTTAGTAGACAAATGATATTTGTTTAATATGGAGTATTACACACCATGATCCATGGTGCATATCTCCATTTAATTAGATCTTTCTTATATTGCAAAAAGGTTCTTGAATTTCTTTAGTTAGATTTAATCTTAGGTATATAACAATGTTGTATCCAGTTATACATTGCTAAATTCTTACTGTAAAATTGTATCTGAGGATTCCTTTGTATTATCCACGTGGTCATCATATCATCTGTGAGTAATGAAAATTTATTTCTTCCTTTCTAGCTTTATTATAACATTATTATTATTTTTTGGTTTTGTTGTGTAGACTGTTTGCGGTAAGGCCCATGTATTAAGGACTTGATCCCCAGGGTGGTGCTGTTGGGAGGTGGTGAACCTTTAAGAGGTGGAACCTAGAAGGAGGTCTTCAGCTTATTAGAGGTATGACTTTGAAGGGAACTATAGGACCTAGCTTATTCCTGGTTGTCTTAATTCTTGGTCATAAGATGACCAATTTTACTCTGCCATGTGCTGCCTCACTACAGGCCCAAAACAAAGGGGTCACATGATCTTGGAATGGAACCTCAAAAATTGTGAGTCAAAACAAAACTTTTCTGTTTATTACTTGATTATTTCAGGCATTTTGTTGCAGTGATGGAAAGCTGACTAATACGCTATTACCTTACATTACTGTGTAGATTAGTACCATTTTTATTCACCATTGAGCATTTTTGTTTTGTTTATGGTCTTAAACAGGAAGTATTCTGTGTTTCACTATTAAGCCTAATGGTTGTTGAGGGTTTTTTACATCTACTCTTTGAGTCTGGGTTCTCTAGAAACAGAGCATGATACTGGTATTACCAACTGATGGTTTATTTGAGAAGCACAATCCCAGGGCATCAGGAATGAGAGAAAAAGGAAGTGAGGCAGAGGTTATATCTTATCTTTCTGACTATTCTTCCACAAAGAGCTGGAGAGATTGTTCGGCAGATGTGCTTGCTTGGCCACAATGAATATCTATGGACAGAGTAATAGTTCCTCAGATGGGATTCTGGAAAAAGAGGGAGTTTATTTTTTAATTTTTTTAGTTCATTTATTCACATGTGCATACATTGTTTGGGTCATTTCTCCCCCCTGCCTCCCATCCTCCCTCTCTTCCCCCCTCCCCCCTGGCTTCCAGGCAGAACCTATTCTACGCTTTTCTCCAATTCCATTGAAGAGTAGAAATAAGCAATAATAAGAAAGACATAGTGTTTTTGCTAGTTGATATAAGGATAACTATACAGAGAGATTCCTAGCATTGCTTTCATGTACAAATGTGTTAAAACCCAGGTTGATTCATCTCTAACTGATCTTTACACTGGTTCCTAATCCCCTTCTCATGTTGACCTCTCTCCCTTTAAGGTTTTTTTACTTGTTCCTCTGGAGTGGAGACATCAAATGCTTTCAAGTTTTGGGTTTCTTACCTATCCCCATGCCTCCCATATGTGCTCTCCCCTTATCATGTGACCCAAGTCCAACAACATTGCTGTATTTGCCCTAGATCTAAAGACCATATATGAGGGAGAACATACGACTTTTGGTCTGCTGCGCCTGGCTAACCTCACTCAGAATGATGTTCTCCAGTTCCATCCATTTATCTGCAAATGATAAGATTTCATTCTTCTTCATGGCTGAGTAAAACTCCATTGTGTATAAACCACATTTTCTTGACCCATTCGTCAGTACTGGGGCATCTTGGCTGTTTCCATAACTTGGCTAGTTAACTCCTTTTACTTCTGTGTGTATGTTGCATCACTTGGACCCCTTTGGCAACCATTCTGGATGTCTACTTTTTCATTAGCTTTTTACAGAGGGGATTTTTTTGGTTGTAATATCAGAAACTCAACCAGATTAATTGGCCTGCACACAAAAAAGTGTTCACTGTTGTTAGTTAATTCTTTGGATTCAGGTCTGTTATCTTCAAATCTTGGATAAATTTTACGTAAAATGGTTGCAGTGAGATTTGGCGACCCCAGCTTCTAAGCCTACCAGCATAGTTTTTGCATAAACAATCCAGAAACTCAGTTAGTGGTCTGCTTCAGGCCACATGTGCTTCCTTGAACCAGTTACTTTTTCTTTAGGGATGTAGAGGACTCTGGCTAGTCCTCGGCCTCATGTCTTTGTCTATGGTTTGGGAAGGAGAGGTGATGGTAGCAGCACCACCTGAATCTCATTGAATGAGTTCCTTACCAAAGAGAAAGGATCTAATGTAAAGAAAGAAGATAAGAGTACTGGTCACACCAAAACAACTGATGTTCTTTAAAACTAATCATTTTAAGTTGTTCCACATCATACCTGTAATTTAAATGGGACTGGTGAAGTACAAAAAGCAGTGTAGGGAGAGTGTGATTGAAGTACTTCATATGCATAATGAAGCTGGGCGCTGGTGGCTCATGCCTGTAACCTAGCTACTCAGGAGGCCGAGATTAGGAGGATTGTTGTTTGAAACCAGTCCTGGCAAATAGTTCAGAAGACCCCCATCTCCAAAATAACCAGAGGAAAGTGGATTGGAGGTTTGTCTCAAGCAGTTGAGTGCCTGCTTTGCAAGCACGAAGCCCTGAGTTCAAACCCTAGTACCACCCCCCAAAAAATAAAACAATGATACCCATTAAAAATTGTTCAAACAAGAGACTTGGTGGAGGGGCTGTAGTGGTAGAGCGCCTGCCTAGCAAGTGTGAGGCCCTGATTACCAACAAAAAAAAAAGAAAAAAAAAATCATAAAAATTGTTCAAAAAAAGGGAAGAGAGGTATAAGAAATAGTATTAGGAGGATAAATTTGATCAAAGTACATTATATACATGTGTGGAAATAACACAATGAAACCCCTTTGTGCAATTAATATACACTAATGAAAAAGAAAAACAAAACAACAAAAACTAGTGTAATTTGATGCCAGCTAGCTATGGATTCCCTGTCCCTTAATTTTTAAAAAGTTTAGCTCAGACCTTTTTTTTTTGTTTTTTCATTTTTCTTTTATTATTCATATGTGCATACAAGGCTTGGTTCATTTCTCCCCCCTGTCCCCACCCCCTCCCTTACCACCCACTCTACCCCCTCCCTCTCCCCCCCCCAATACCCAGCAGAAACTATTTTGCCCTTATTTCTAATTTTGTTGTAGAGAGAGTATAAGCAATAATAGGAAGGAACAAGGGTTTTTGCTGGTTGAGATAAGGATAGCTATACAGGGCATTGACTCACATTGATTTCCTGTGTGTGGGTGTTACCTTCTAGGTTAATTCTTTTTGATCTAACCTTTTCTCTAGTACCTGTTCCCCTTTTCCTATTGGCCTCAGTTGCTTTAAGGTATCTGCTTTAGTTTCTCTGCATTAAGGGCAACAAATGCTAGCTAGTTTTTTAGGTGTCTTACCTATCCTCACCTCTCCCTTGTGTGCTCTCGCTTTTATCATGTGCTCATAGTCCAATCCCCTTGTTGTGTTTGCCCTTGATCTAATGTCCACATATGAGGGAGAACATACGATTTTTGGTTTTTTGAGCCAGGCTACCCTCACTCAGAATGATGTTCTCCAATTCCATCCATTTACCAGCGAATGATAACATTTCGTTCTTCTTCATGACTGCATAAAATTCCATTGTGTATAGATACCACATTTTCTTAATCCATTCGTCAGTGCTGGGGCATCTTGGCTGTTTCCATAACTTGGCTATTGTGAATAGTGCCGCAATAAACATGGATGTGCAGGTGCCTCTGGAGTAACAGTCTTTTGGGTATATCCCCCAAGAGTGGTATTGCTGGATCAAATGGTAGATCAATGTTTAGTGTTTTAAGTAGCCTCCAAATTTTTTTCCAGAGTGGTTGTACTAGTTTCTTTTTCCCCGCATCCTCGCCAACACCTGTTGTTAGTGGTGTTGCTAATGATAGCTATTCTAACAGGGGTGAGGTAGAATCTTCATGTGGTTTTAATTTGCATTTCCTTTATTGCTAGAGATGGTGAGCATTTTTTCATGTGTTTTTTGGCCATTTGAATTTCTTCTTTTGAGAAAGTTCTGTTTAGTTCACGTGCCCATTTCTTTATTGGTTCATTAGTTTTGGGAGAATTTAGTCTTTTAACTTCCCTGTATATTCTGGTTATCAGTCCTTTGTCTGATGTATAGTTGGCAAATATTTTCTCCCACTCTGTGGGTATTCTCTTCAGTTTAGAGACCATTTCTTTTGATGAACAGAAGCTTTTTAGTTTTATGAGGTCCCATTTATCTATGCTCTCTCTTAGTTGCTGTGCTGCTGGGGTTTCATTGAGAAAGTTCTTACCTATACCTACTAACTCCAGAGTATTTCCTACTCTTTCTTGTATCAACTTAAGAGTTTGGGGTCTGATATTAAGATCCTTGATCCATTTTGAGTTAATCTTGGTATAGGGTGAAATACATGGATCTAGTTTCAGTTTTTTGCAGACTGCTAACCAGTTTTCCCAGCAGTTTTTGTTGAAGAGGCTGCTATTTCTCCATCGTATATTTTTAGCTCCTTTGTCAAAGATAAGTTGCTTATAGTTGTGTGGCTTCATATCTGGATCCTCTATTCTGTTCCACTGGTCTTCATTTCTGTTTTTGTGCCAGTACCATGCTGTTTTTATTGTTTATTGCTTTGTAATATAGTTTGAAGTCAGGTATTGTGATACCTCCTGCATTGTTCTTTTGACTGAGTATTGCCTTGGCTATTCGTGGCCTCTTGTGTTTCCATATAAATTTAACAGTAGATTTTTCAATCTCTTTAATGAATGTCATTGGAATTTTGATGGCAATTGCATTAAACATGTAGATTACTTTGGGGAGTATCGACATTTTTACTATGTTGATTCTACCAATCCATGAGCATGGGAGATCTCTCCACTTTCTATAGTCTTCCTCAGTCTCTTTCTTCAGAAGTGTATAGTTTTCTTTGTAGAGGTCTTTCACATCTTTTGTTAGGTTTACACCTAGGTATTTGATTTTGTTTGAGGCTATTGTAAATGGAATTGTTTTCATACATTCTTTTTCCGTTTGCTCATTGTTAGTGTATAGAAATGCTAATGATTTTTCTATGTTGATTTTTATATCCTGCTACCTTGCTATAGCTATTGATGATGTCTAGAAGCTTCTGAGTAGAGTTTTTTGGGTCTTTAAGGTATAGGATCATGTCGTCTGCAAATAGGGATATTTTGACAGTTTCTTTACCTATTTGTATTCCTTTTATTCCTTCTTGTTGCCTAATTGCTCTGGCTAGGAATTCCAGTACTATGTTGAATAGGAGTGGAGATAGTGGGCATCCTTGTCTGGTTCCTGATTTTAGAGGGAATGGTTTTAATTTTTCTCCGTTAAGTATAATGCTGGCTGTAGGTTTGTCATATATAGCTTTTATAATGTTGAGGAACTTTCCTTCTATTCCTAGTTTTCTTAGAGCTTTTATCATGAAACGATGTTGGATCTTATCAAAGGCTTTTTCTGCATCTGTTGAGATGCTCAAGTGGTTTTTCTCTTTGCTTCTGTTAATGTGGTTTATTATGTTTATTGATTTTCGTATGTTGAACCACCCCTGCATCCCTGGGATGAAGCCTACTTGGTCGTGGTGAATAATCTTTTTGATGTGTTGCTGAATTCGGTTTGCCATTATTTTGTTGAGGATTTTTGCATCAATGTTCATTAAGAAGATTGGCCTATAGTTCTCCTTTTTGGAGGTGTCTTTGCCTGGTTTTGGGATAAGTGTAATACTGGCTTCATAAAATGTGTTTGGCAGTTTTCCTTCCCTTTGTATTTCGTGGAACAGTTTAAGGAGGGTTGGTATCAGTTCTTCTTTAAAGGTCTGATAGAATTCAGCAGAGAATCCATCAGGTCCTGGACTTTTCTTTTTGGGGAGACTCTTGATTGCTACTTCAATTTCATTTTGTGTTATAGGTCTATTCAGGTGATTAATTTCCTCTTGGTTCAGTTTTGGATGATCATATGTATCTAGAAATCTGTCCATTTCTTTAAGATTTTCAAATTTATTTGAATATAGGTTCTCAAAGTAGTCTCTGATGATTTCCTGGACTTCCATGGTGTTTGTTATTATCTCCCCTTTTACATTCCTAATTCTACTAATTTGGGTTTTTCTCTCCTCATTTTAGTCAGGTTTGCCAGGGGTCTATCGATCTTGTTTATTTTTTCAAAGAACCAACTTTTTGTTTCATTAATTCTTGTATGGTTTTTTTGGTTTCTATTTCGTTGATTTCAGCTCTTATTTTTATTATTTCTCTCCTATTTGTTTTGGGATTTGCTTGTTCTTGTTTCTCTAGGAGTTTGAGATGTATCATTAGGTCATTGATTTGGGATCTTTCAATCTTTTTAATATATGCACTCATGGCTATAAACTTTCCTCTCCAGACTGCCTTAGCTGTGTCCCATAGGTTCCGGTAGGTTGTGTTTTCATTTTCATTGACTTCCAGGAATAGCTCAGACCTTAATGCCAACTCTTCCTAAGAATTTCTGCCTGGTTTTATTATTGAATTTTGACTTTCTCATGCTTTCTTTTGCATCTGTACTCAAGACACCAGAAAACCAAACCAACTCTTTTGCTCATATTAACCACCTGGTGATTACCATAATTGTTACTAAAGATAAAGGATTGTGGGATGGGATCTTAGATTGCAGAGCTTTCTGTGACTCTACTCTGCCTCTCTCTTTCCAGCTCTTCATTCTTTTTCTTCACAAAAGAGTTGCAATCATACACAGGTTCTTCTTTTTTTTTTTTTTAAGAAGTAAAACAAAGCAAAGCAAAACAACTCCCCTAGCTTTATTAAGGTGAACTTTACACACCATAAAATTTACTCACCTGAAGTATACAATTAAGTGATTTTTAGTAAATATATAGTTACAAAACGATCATTGACAATCTATTTTAAAGCTGAACTATTGAGCCAGGCACAGGTGGCTCGTGCCTATAATCCTAGCTACTCAGGAGGCAGAGATCAGGGGGATCATGGGTCAGAGCCACACCAGTCAAATAGTTCATGAGACCCTGTCTGGAGAAGTCCTTCACAAAATTAGGGCTTCGGAGTGGATCAAGGTAAAGGCCCTGAGTTCAAGCCCCAGTACTGCAAAAACAAAGAAACAAAAATGAACTGTTGAATTATCAACCAGCATGTTGTTCTGAACCACTGTAAATAGAGATCTGTGGTGGCTGCAGTTGAGATGAGGAAGTGATGGTGGCAGTGGTGGTGTTACTAACTATTGTTGAACAGAGGATGTTCCAGGGTTTGGTTCACTATGCATAGCTAGTGTGTCCTTAAATCTGCAAAAAATACATCCAGCAGTTCTGATGCACAAGAGACTCTACTTCCCCCATTTTCTCTCCTGTTTTGTTTTTTTGAAACAAGATCTCACTGTGTAGCCCAGGCTGGCCCTTGAACTTGGACTCTACTGGCTCAGTCTCCTGAGTGCTAGGATTATGGGTGTGAGACAACACACCCAACCTCAGTACCTTCAGCAAATGTGTGTAGCTCAACAGTGGTACCTGAGACTGCAATTAAGCAGCAGTATTTAAGCAACTCCCAGTTGTAGAGCCTTCCCTCTAAAGTGTCACTCAACAGTCAAGTACATTCTAGACATTTATCAACCTTTCCACTTCTCTACCTGCACAGTAAATAAGCTGTTCCCAGGCTTCCAGTTCCACCAGACGCAGTATTGCCCCACAGACTGTTACTAGGGAGTATCTTCCCTTCTTTAAGAGCAAGGCAAGCGTAACTGTATCTTGGAACTCAAATGCTGATATTCACACTTGCTACTACTGTGGCTGCTGTATAGTCTGACATTCCTGTTGTCCTGTCATTATCAGCTTGTCAGTCTGTAGCTACTGAGGTTCAGAATTTAACATTACGCAGCCAGAAGTTGGGTGTATTATCTAGCTAATGGCCCACCAAATAACACTTGTCAAACTCAGTTATTAACAGTTTGTCATAACAAAACTACAGTGATCATTTCTGAAATCAGCCTAAAATTTTTCTAAAATCATTTCTTTTTTTTTTTTTTTGGTGGTACTGGGGTTTGAACTCAGGACCTCCTGCTTAGCTAGGCAGGTGCTCTGTCACTTGAACCACTCCATCAGCCCTATTTTGTTTTGGGTATTTTTGAGATACAGTCTCGTGAACTATTTTGCCTGGGCTGGCTTTGAACCGTGATCCTCCTGATTCCTGCCTCCTAAGTAGCTAGGATAATAGGCATGAGCCACTGGTGCATTGCTTAAAATCATTTCTGAAATCAGTGAGATCCTTCTCCAGAAAGCAATAAGAAAGAAGACATTCTGAGTTTGGAATCACAAAGCACAGCTAGTTAATAACTTCATATTCTCCAATTTAGCCTCATTTTCTAATAAAACATCAGATTTCTCTTCATTCATTACCTCCTAAGGTTTCCCATCATCAGCTGATATTACAACAACAATAGCAAATTCAGCCAGTTACTTCAGAATCCAACTGAAGATCCATTCCTTTCCCAGCACTGCATACCACTCCAAAACCATGGTCTTTCTCTAGCTTCCAGTAATGCCCAGTTAGAGCATTGTTCACTGATTCACCCTCCTCCTTTAACTGTGTCTCATAATTAATTAGTCAGCACAGCAGTCTGTAGTGGTGTCTCTTCTACCACCTAATTCACAAAGTCAGACTTCTGTAATTATTCATCCATAGACACTCAACCACGCCCTCTTGTGTCATCAGCTCTTCGACCAGGGCCAGATTTGCAATGGACTGCTGCTAATCAGCAGCAACCCACAACACAGCTGATTCTTCCATTCCATCTTCCACTTTCAGATTTCTCTATTGTACACATTGGCCCAGCTCAAAAGTCTGCCTTGGTGTCCTCCGGTCACCGGACTGTGTCTTCAACATCACATGGTAGTAGTTAACCCTACAGTCCTGCAACCCCACCACAGATGTCAGCATCTCCTCCAACTTGAATTCCACCACTGCCTTTGCACTTCATGCAGTGTTTATAAGTGCAACCTGAAATTCTGTCCCAGGGCCAGGTTTTGGTGCATGATGTTTTAGTGTCAGAAGAGAAGCTTCCAGCTGCAGAAGCTTTGGTTCAGTTACCATTTCAGACTCTTCTTCACAGTCTGTTGCAGCAGACTTACATGTGCAGCCTCCAGCACCTGTAGATCCACCAGTTGTTTATTAAGTAGAAGATGTGTGAAGAGGAAATGCCAGGACAATCAGATGAATGTGTCTGGATGTATAAAACCCCATCACCATCCACTTTACTCCAGAGGCTACAACTGAGGGGGAGAGGAGATGACCTTTGAACATCTTTAATTAGACTAAGTGGAATTACCTGCTATGGTATCAGTCAGTGCTTCAGTAATTAAATTTTCATCTCATATGTTTCTGTTCCTCTACCTCTACTCCTACTCAGCTGCAACCACAAAGAGTAATAGTATTTATATGTCTAGCAGCATCCCCAACATAGAAAACAAGTCTCCACAGGTTATTGTTAAGCCACAGATCTTAACCCATATCATTGAAGGCTTTGTGATTCAGAAGAGATTGGAGCCATTCTCTGTGAGTAGTTCATCTTAGCTAATAAAACAGCCTGTGAAAAAAGCCTGTTTTGGATAATCAAGTGGTAAATTCTGTTTGTGTTCAGCTAGAACTATAGAATAATACAGAGCATACCGATAATTCACCTGAGAGAGATAGAATACATGATTGTTGAAGAGACATTGAAGAAATAGTAAGTTGCTCAAGTGTGAATTCTGTGGGAAAATGGAATATGCTAGTGAATTTTTGCAGTCAAAACGATTCTGCTTAAAAAAAGATTCTGCACTATATCATGTATCGAAAGGTACAACATTAGCTATTCCAGAAAAATTTGCACTTAGTCGTTGGAATCATAAACCTGATAATCAAAATCTTGGGTTTTGTGGTATCATCTGAGTGACCTCGAAGGGGCAGTAAGAGACTATCCTTAGGTAACTTCCAATTACTTATCCATCTGCAGAAGAAAACATGGCTTCTCATGAAGATTCTGTGCCATCTGCTATGACAACTCGTCTGTATAGGCAGAGTGAGCAGGAAAGAGAATGTGAGCTTCAAGATGTGAGAATTAGGAAAATGTCCGAGAACAGTGGCTTGCTACCAATTGTACTGAGCCCTCTATATGGACAGTTAATGATGTCTGGGCCTTCATCCATTTGCCTGCACAACTGGGTATTTTTTTCATTACCTTCCCCCAAAGTTGATTAAAAACTGACTAGTCCTCCTTCTGCTGCGACACCCCAGCTGGTGAAGAAATATTAAGGTGCTCTTTTCAGTCTGATTTCTCTCTAGTGGTTGCTGGAATATTGCATATGAGTTCAGGGCACAAGAGATTGATGTATAAGTCCTTCTCTTGATAAAAGAAGAGCATATCATGAGTTCAGTGAATAATACCAAGCTAGGCTCTTCCCTGAAGATTTGTGCATGCATCAGTTTTTTTTTTTTGTTTTTTTTTTTTCTCATTAAACTTTGTTTTAATGGGTCTCAAAATTCTGTGACAGATTTTTGGTCAAGTCGTTGCCATTAAAAAGTACTGATTTTTAAAAACTAATAACTTAAAACTGCCACACACAAAAAAAATGGTCCACAAGACATTTTCCTTTCCTTCTGAAGGTTTTACGATGCATTGTTATCATTAACCAGTCTTTTACTATTAAACTTAAATGGCCAATTGAGACAAACAGTTCTGAGACCGTTCTTCCACCACTGATTAAGACTGAGGTGGCGGGTGTTAGGGGTGATATTCATTTAGCCTTCTGAGCTTTCTGGGCAGACTTGGTGACCTTGCCAGCTCCGGCAGCCTTCTTGTCCACGGCTTTGATGACACCCACAGCAACTGTCTGTCTCATATCACGAACAGCAAAACGACCCAGAGGAGGATAGTCAGAGAAGCTTTCAACACACATAGGCTTGCCTGGAACCATATTAACGATGGCAGCATCACCAGATTTCAAGAACTTAGGGCCATCTTCCAGCTTCTTACCAGAACGTCTATCAATCTTTTCTTTCAGCTCAGCAAACTTGCAAGCAATGTGAGCTGTGTGGCAATCTAGCACAGGGGCATAGCCAGCACTGATCTGTCCTGGGTGGTTCAGAATAATCACCTGAGCAGTGAAGCCAGCTGCTTCCATTGGTGGATCATTCTTGCTGTCACCAGCAACATTACCACGTCTAACATCTTTGACGGACACGTTCTTCACATTGAAACCCACGTTATCTCCAGGAAGAGCTTCGCTCAAAGCTTCATGATGCATTTCAACAGATTTTACTTCAGTTGTGACATTCACTGGAGCAAAGGTGACCACCATGCCAGGTTTGAGAACACCAGTCTCCACTCGGCCGACAGGGACAGTACCAATACCACCAATTTTGTAGACATCCTGAAGGGGCAGGCGCAGAGGCTTGTCAGTTGGGCAAGTTGGTGGTAGGATACAATCCAAAGCTTCAAGTAGTGTGGTTCCACTGGAACTGCCATCTTTACGGGTGACCTTCCATCCCTTGAACCAAGGCATATTAGCACTTGGCTCCAGCATGTTGTCACCATTCCAACCAGAAATTGGCACAAATGCTACTGTGTCAGGGTTGTAGCCAATTTTCTTAATGTAGGTGCTGACTTCCTTAACAATTTCCTCATATCTCTTCTGGCTGTAGGGTGGTTCTGTGGAATCCATTTTGTTAACACCAACAATCAGTTGTTTCACACCCAGAGTGTAAGCCAGAAGGGCATGCTCATGGGTCTGCCCGTTCTTGGAAATGCCAGCTTCAAATTCACCAACACCAGCAGCAACAATCAAGACGGCACAGTCAGCCTGAGATGTGCCTGTAATCATGTTTTTGATAAAGTCTCTGTGTCCTGGGGCATCGATGATGGTCACGTAATACTTGCTGGTCTCAAATTTCCACAGGGAGATGTCAATGGTGATACCACGTTCACGCTCAGCCTTCAGTTTATCCAAGACCCAGGCATACTTGAAGGAGCCCTTTCCCATCTCAGCAGCTTCCTTCTCGAATTTTTCAATGGTTCTTTTGTCAATTCCACCACATTTGTAGATCAGATGGCCAGTAGTGGTGGACTTGCCGGAATCTACGTGTCCAATGACGACAATGTTGATGTGAGTCTTTTCCTTTCCCATTTTGGCTCCGCTTTAGTGGTGGTTTTTCACGACACCTGCGTTCTGACGGCAAACCCGTTGCAAAAAAGATGCATCAGTTTCTTAAGGAATTTTAATAGGAATATGAGGCTTTGATCTGACAACAATTTTAGTGTTCTTAAGCAGACTTGTAAAGGTCTTAGGGTAGAATATTACACTTATTATGGTGGAAGGCCAAGCACATTGGGATCTCCACATGAAATCTCTGACATTTCTTCTACAGATATAATATTCATCATACATACAGATATCATTTTCATAATTAGCCAACATTGGTGGAATTAATTTTACAGGTTATATGAAACATTGAAAGACTTGTTACACATGGCCATATTTTTCAAATAAATATGTTATCCTGTTATATATATTTTAAATATATTTACCATTAACATAAAGAATCCTTTTTTAAAAAACCCAAACAAACCAAACAAACAAAAAAATCCAAAGAAATAAATGTTTAATGAACTGGAAATCCTGATTATCTTGATTAAAACCTCACATATATGTATTGAATTTAAAAAAAGAAAAAAATTAGTTGATTGTAAATGTAATAGGTACTGACTTTCAGTTCTGTGTCATCTATCTCTTGCGTGTATCCTTACATACACCACTACTACATTGTTCTGATTACTGTTTCTTTATATTAAGTTTTGAAATCTGCAAGTGTGAATCTTCCAGCTTTTAACTTCTATTTCAAAATTGTTTTGGTTATTCTGGATATTTTGTATTTCCATGTTTTAGGATCAATATCAGTATAAAATTTGCTAGTTTCTGTCAAAATCCTGTTGGAATTTTGATGGAGATTGCCTTCAGTTTGTAGATTTGGTTAGGAAGAATTGGCCGCTAAAACCATTTCTCTTTTCTTTTTCTTTCTTTTTTTGGTAGTACTGGGATTTGAACTCGGGCCTTCATGCTTGCAAGGCAGGTGCTCTGCCACTCAAGATAGGGTCTTCCCGAACTATTTGCCCAGGGTTGGCTTCGAACTTTGATCTCCTAATCTCTGCCTCCTGAGTAGCTAGGATTATAGGCGTGAGTCACTGGTGCCCGGCTAAACTTTTCAGTCTGGTGGAAATGGAGTGTCTATTTATTTAGGTCTTGTTTTTTTTTCTGAGCAGTGTTTTATTAAACTTTTAAGTATATAGGACTTCTTTGATTAAATTTATTTTTAAGTATTTTATTGTTTTTGATATTATTGTGGATAGACGTTAAAAATTGGCCTGTTCATTGTGACTATATGTAAATACTATTGATTTTTGAATATTGAATTTGTATCCTGTGACAGTTTTGAACTTATTTATTCTAGTGAATTTTCTTTATATAAGATAATTTTGTCTATGAGTAAAGATAGTTTTATTTCTCCCTTTTCAATCTGAATGACTTTAGTGTCTCTTCTCTCTGTCTCTGTCTCTGTTTCTTTCTCTTCCTCTCCCTCCTTTCCATCTTCCCTCCCAAGTTGGTTTTGCTCTCTAGTTCCCAAACCTTTCTGCCATATGAGGGGAAAGCTGTCTTTCATGGGAACAAAATCAATGGACTGGAAGGATATATTCTCACTGTTGAGTCTTTCCAGGAGTCAGGACATCAAGGCACAAAGCTCCTGGTTCCTTATTCTCTCAACCATCTCCTCTACTTTTTACTCTCTCATTCCTTCTTGTTTCTTTTTTGCTGCCTTATAGAATTTTGATGTGTGCCTTGCTCTCTTGCTGGCTATCACTCTCAGAGTCTGAGCTGTCATGAAGTTCATATTCTAGATAGTCTCTAAATTCATTCTTATTTCCTATCTTGCTGCCTTTTTCTCTCTCTACTCTTACATCTTGTCTCTCTATTCCTCTGTTTTTCCCACATTGTATTAGATATTTAGGATGTAAAGATTAATTAGATTTGGCTTCTGCCCTCAAGGAGCACATATCAATTGTTCCATTCCAGTATTCTTATTCAACTACTTTTTGAGGGAATTACGAATTTCTTCTGTTCCCATTTCCTCCCTTCAGCTCTAAATGTGCATTAAGCACCTTGTATGTGTTAGACACTCTGCTAATGGGTGCAAAGGTAAATAATTGTGTCTTTTAATTGCTTTAGTTCCTTGTATGGAGATAAGCTGTTGTGACTGAGGTATTACTCTGTTATAATAAGCTAGTTCTTGATAGAAAAATTTCAACAGAGACTATATATTTTCTTTAATGACAAAATTTGATTTGTTTTAAGACATTTATACAAAATAAGAGACAACCTGTTGTATTCTAATCAGAGGTGAGATTTTCTTGGCCTTGCCAATTCTTCAAGGAGATCGCAGAGGTGCTTTTAAAGAGTGAGTGTTCTGGACATGAGAAGCCAAATTCTTGATACTTCACTACCACCGCCCCCCCCACCCCCCAACACACATATACATATATATCTATAGATTTTTGTGTGTGTGTGTGTGTGACTGGGGTCCTAACCATATTTTTTACTTGATTGTTGCATTACTATTATGCCAGAGAAACCTTTACAATTTTTTTTGGTTTTAGGGTTTGAAATCAGGGCCTTGTGCTTGGTAGTTCAGCACTATGTCACTTGAGCCCTCTAGTCCTTTTTGCGTTGGTTACTTTTTAATAGGGTCTCACATTTTTTGCCTGGCTGGCTTGGACCATGATTTTTCCTATTTATACCTGTTTTATAGCTGGGAGATAGGCACATGCCATCATGTTCAGCAATTGGTTGGGATGGGGTCTTGCTAACTTTTTGTTTGAGTTGGCTTTGACCCATGATCCTCCGAATCTCTGTCTCTCGAGTAATTGAGATTACAGGTGTGAGCCACCATGCCTGGCTATTTTTATGCTTTTGTCAAAACATTTGCAAACATTGGGCTTTCCTATCACTGATACTAAACTCAAGGCAACAAGACAAGGTTTTTAATATTTGGTAGTAGAAAGCAGTCAGTGACTAATTTACTGCCTTTGTGAACTAATCTTTTGGAAACTGCATTTCCTTGTAGATATAGGAATATTCAACCTGTAGTGCTGTAACTGAATGCAGTGGGTTTGCGTCTTGATTCATGCAAAGCCAAAACAAGTACAGGCAAGATACAAAAGCATACAGAAAGATTTATTACTCAGATCAGGTAAGGAGAATACAGGAGTTATTTCAATGCTGCTCCTAATAAAGAAAGCATGGAGATATAATTCATACATATTCATATAGGAAAGCGTGTTAGGGGCGAGCACATTCCTGAGCATTCTCAGTGTAAGGTCATAGTTCAAGAAGGAAAGATGGAGAGCACATTTTTGGGCACACTTAGCTCAAGACCATGGAGCACATTTTTGAAAGGTTAAAACAATGAACAGGACTACCTCTGGGCATACTCTGCTCTCTTCGTAAAGTTTTAGCTCAATAAAAGGAAAGGACATTTTGATGGTACATTAATATCAGAGTTTGCCCCTAATCATTCTTTTTTTTTTGGTGCTGGGGTTTCAACTCAGAGTTTCTCATTTTTCTAAGCAGATGTTCTACCACTTCAGCTACTCTCTCCCCTCAGACCTTTTTTGCTTTTAGTTATTTTTTTTGGATAGGTACTTTCGTTTTTCCTGTGGCCGGCCTTGGACTGCGTTCCTCCTATCTATTTCTTCTGAGTAATTGCAGTTAGAGGCTTGTACTACCATGCTCAGCCTGTTGATCGAGATGGCATCTCACTAACTTTTTGCCTGGGCTGGCCTTGGATCTTAATCCTCCTATCTCTGCCCCCTGAGTAGCTCGGACCACAGTGTGTATCTTGATGCCCTGCTTGATTTTGGAGATAGGGTCTTGCTAATTTTGCTCAGCCTGGCCTTGAACTCCAGTCCTACTATCTGTATCTCCCAAGTAGCTGGGATTATGGATGTGTACTACCTTGCCAGGGTCCCTTGAAGTGACATTTGAGACATATCTAATTACGACATAAACCATGAATAAAATCAGTGAAATTGACATTTCCTAATTTAAGTAGCTCAAAAAATAAGAACTTAGTGTCCTGGGGAATCCTGTCCAAAACACAGTTATGCAAATAGGCCAACTAAAAGAATAAGACAAAAGGGATACTTAATGTTGATACTTACTGTATAACAATTTATTTGAAATTGATTTTAAGCTTCTGGTTAAGATACAAAAGAGCAAGCATTAGTATTCAGAAAATTAAAGCTACATAAAGCCAGATGCTGGTAGCTCACATCCATAATCCTAGGTACTCAGAAGGCAGAGATCAGGAGGATTGCAGTTTGAAGCCAGACCCAGGTAAATAGTTTGTGAGACCCTATCTTGAAAAACCCATCCCTAAAAAGGGCTGGTGGAGTGACTCAAGGTATAGTGCCTGAGTTCAAGCCCTAGTACTGCCAAAACAAAAACAAAAACAAAAACTACATAAAGGAACAGATCACCTAGGCTAGCAGGATAAAAAAGAGTCATTTGTCATTTACTGCTTTGCTCTACTTATTTGATTAGCTTTAGTGTGAGTCTTGGTCCCAGTTCACAGGAATAGGCATATATATGTAGGCTAACATGTCTTTTGGATCTCTTGTCTTCTTTACTCTGGTATGATGAGTCCAGGGAGTCATACTTTATAATTTAAGAAGAGTGAGTAGCTAGTAAGATTAAATAAGGTCCTGTCCAAATTGGGTTGGGCTAATCCTGAAGGACCCTGATTTCTAGGTTTTTAAAATACATTCAGCTCCCTGGTTAATAGGATGAAGTCTTTTTAGACTTGCATATCTATTAAGGACCAACTTCATCTGCCCTAAGTTGATTATGTTTTTCTGCCAGTTCAATTTCCACATTAGAATGTTCGTTAGAGATAGTTTCCTCTGGAAAGGACCTCCTATATAGCATTTTAAATGGACTGAGCTTGAGCTTTCCTGTGGAGGCAGCTCCAGTGTGGGTCAGAGCAACATGTAGAAGTTTTAATTCACTTTCATGAGCTTTTGACACAGTTTGGCCAAGGTAACCTTAGGTGTACTTTCAGTTTTTTCACATGACTAGGCTCTCCATGCTGCATATAACCTGCACTGTATTTCTGGCATGTGGGAAATCCCACTCACTATCTTTGAAATCCATCGTCACTTTTGATAGATCAGGGTGACCCAAACCTGGGTGTTATTTCTTTAAAAAGTCCTTTTATAACTTATCCTGCTCTTTCTGTTCTGCAAGGTAAATCTTCTATCTACCCAGTAAAACAAAATACCCACAAAAACTGAGAAATATTTAAATCCTCCTGAGACAGTTGGAATGTTTATAAAATTCATTTAACAGTTCTCTCCAGGCAGCATGCCTCTGGCTGGTTGTCATTTTTTTTCTTTTATTTTGGGTGGTGAGGGCAGTTTTGAGGTTTGAACTCAGGGCCTCATGCTTGCTAGGCAGGTGCTTTACCACTGGAGCCACTCTGTAAGCCCTTTTTTGTGTTGGGTGTTTCTGAGATAGGGTCTTATGAACTATTTGCCCCCCTGACTTCAAAACGTGATCATCCTGATCTCTGTCTTCTGAGTCTAGGATTATAGTTGTGAACCACTGACATCCACCTGGTTGCTCGTTCTAATGAGGGTACAGGTAGCTTCACTGAGTGTTAGTTTTTGGCAGTATGTAATTTGGCTGTGATTTCCTTTGGGGTCTTTTTTATTACTCCAAGAAGTTAGTTGTACAGAGTTTCTTTTCCATAATGAATTGAATTATGGGCAAATGTAATAATCTCTCAGGGCATCTTTTTTCTTTTTTACTGGTGGGGTTTGAACTCAGGGCCTCACGTTTGCTGTGCAGGCACTCTTACTGCTTGTGCCACTCCACAGGCCCTTTTTTGTGATTTTTTTTTTTTAAGATAGGGTTTTGTGAACTAATTCCCTGGGCTGACTTCGAACCTCAATTCTCCTAGTCTCTGCCTCCTGAGTAGCTAGGATTACAGGCGTAAGCCACCGGCGCCAAACTCAGGTCATGTTTTCTGGCAACTATACTTTCACTTGGTTGTTCCCTCTCACACAGGAGACATTTGATGGCCTGCCCTTTTTGCATCCTCTGTGTCTTCCTCTGAGGAGGAGAGTGCAGATTTACACAGAGGCAGGGAAGAGATCAAAGGCAGCTGGAAAATCTCTCTGGGTAACACTGCACATTAAGCTGCTGTTGCAGCTGCATAATTTCCCCTTATTATTTCGGAGCCTCCCCTCTGATGTTCCTACAGTGTACCACTGCTACTTTCTCAAGGTCATTTACTGCCTGAAATAGTCTAAGGCTCTCTTTCCATATTTATTTTCTTTGTTGGTGTCATTTAGATCTCTCTTTTTCCAGATTGCACCATAAGCATGGATCACTTGAGAAGACATATCTGGAATCTGTACATAGTTAATACCCTTGCTTTTTAAAATTCCAGTGCCCAAGTCAGGGCTATTATCTCAGTTTTTTTGAGCTGACATTCTAAAGAGGTTGGAGGTCTTTTGCCTCTCCATGAGACCACAAGCCTGACATTGACCATTAATTATAGAATCACAGCCATCAAAAAACCATGTTTTAGCATTTGGCAGGGACTTACTCTGAAGGTTCTTTTTGCTTGAGCATACCTGATCTATTTATTCTGAGCAGTCATGTATTAACGGTAATAGCAAACAGTAGAATGCCTGGGTTGAGTGTCTGGCAAGGTTTTAGAGTCAGATGGAGGCATCTGGTAACCCAACCTGGTACTGTAACATTTGGCTATGTGTCAGCCAATGATGGCCTTTTGTCTCCAGAACATTAGAGACCTGATGTGAGGTCCAGACTGTCAATGCCTGCCCCATAGTTTAACAGATTTCTAAGAGGGAATGGTCACTCAACATACAGAAATGAGTGTTTTAAAATCACTGAGTGTACTTCACAGGTCAGAGGCTGAAGAAACAGTTTGTTTCTTCCTTTTTTGATTACCCCAGTTTACATTTTCTCTTGGAGAGAGTGTCCCTTTCAATAGTCAACATAGAATATGTACTCTATTACTGAGTACAGCTCAATATTTCTCTCCAGTTATATCTAGGGTAACCAGGGCTCCTTGAAGGAAATTTGGATTGCGCAAAAGGGAGCAAAATAGGGGGCCTTTAGCCCTCTTAATTCTCATCTTCTATAAGAGGGAACTGAAAGGAGTCAGGTTGGTCCCCTACCTTCCTTTTCTGAGGACGGCTTGGGCATTCCCTCTTCCAATTGCCTCTTTCTTGTAGAGTGCATGCTGATTTGGCCCGAGCCTTACTGCTGGTCAACAGGTCCCACGGTGTGTGCCAAGGACACTCACCTGAGATGGCTTCGTCCTTTCTTCTGGGTTACTTGGAGGGGAATGATGGGTGACTGCCATCAGGGCGGTTTGCTTTCTAATTTTTTTTCTCCTCTGTAGCCACATCTGTATTGTTGAGAACCTTAATGACAATCTCCACCAGTTGAGAAAGGTTAGTCTGAATCCACAGCCAATTTTTGAAGTTTTCTCTGGATATCAGGAGCACTTAGATATGCAGTAGGTTTCCATGGCTATATAATTGCCACTTTTTAAAATAGACCTTTGATTTGCTTAAACTTATAGTTCTGTCTTATCTTTTTTTAGTCATTTTGCTTTAGAACAAAATCTTACTCTATCAACACAAAATTCATTTTCATGCAAAATTCTCCTAATTTTCCCCATCAAAAATACATCCTCACATTTGTAACTTCTTTGCATTTCTCTGTACTAGTTACTGGTTCCTTCCTGCCTTGTTTTGATTCCTTCCTTTAATTTACTTTTTGAAACAGTGCTTTAAGAAATCTCCAAATTAGACAAAATTACTCTTTTTCTCAAAGAAATAGCACATTTTATGTTTGTCTTACAGTTGTTCTCATTAAAACACACCTTAGTTTTCTTCTTATATTTTTTTCTGCATATAAAGTTCCATGTATTATGGGAATTTATAACTTTTATAACCTCAATTTGCAGTGATGACCTAGGAAGACAGCAATTTTGAATTGTCATATATCAACAATTTAGATCTACAGTAGGAAATATTTATTAATAGGCTCAAGTGTATGTTATCCTTTTTATAGAATTTAAGAGACTAAGAGTAAACTTAAACTTATTTTTAGCAATTTATGATTCAGTTTTTAAAATTTGCATAGAATTAACTCATTTCATATCTGTTATATAATTCTAGATTTTTAAGTTACATGAAGAGTACACTTAGAAACACTTCTAATTTAAATTTATAAAATTATTTACTTTTAACAGTTATTTCTGTACATGAAACAGATATCAGACAAGTATAGTCATTCCTTTAAATTATTTTCTTCCCAAAGAAAGACTGTAAAAGTTGACATCTTTGAAACATGGAAAGCAGTGAACATTATAACTTAAACATCTAACAGATAAATATATTCCTGATTGGTTAGCAGCCCGGGCAAAAAAATGTATGCCAACAATTTTAGCCCTGAGTTCAATCCAGTACTGCCAAAAATAAAAATATTTTAAAGACATCTTTACTTTTACCTTACCAACAAATTTAAATTAACTTATTTGCCAAAGACTTACTTAAGTTACATGAACTAAAAGGCATTTGGACTAATCGAACAGTTTTAATTTACATGAGTGCTTACTTAACTATATGCCTATTTGGTACCATGCAAACAGTATATGAACATATACATACATGTAGCTATAACATACACATAAACATACATAAAAATGTTCCAAAAACTCCAAAGATTTTATAGCTTTCATTTAGATCCACTATTTGCCAGTTATTAATAAATTAGGTGGGTTTGGTGGCCCATATTTGTAATCCCAGCTTCTCCGGAGGTAGAGATCCAGAGGATTGCAGTTTGATGCCAGCCCGGGCAAAACTTGGTGAGACCCTACCTAAAAAGTAACTAAAACAAAAAAGGGCTAGGAATGTGGCTCAAGTGGTAGAGCACCTTCCTAGTAAGCATGAGGCCTTGAGTTCAAACCCCATTACCACACCAAAAAAAAAAGAAAAAAAAAAAAGGTTAGACTGTATATTCAATTACTTCCTCCATAGCTCTAGGCAATTAATAGTCAAAATCGAACCTCACAGTTCTTTACCCACATAAAATTTTGACTTTGGTATTTTATAACATTGAAATTACAAAATTGCACAACACCCACATTTTCCTCTGGAGCTCTTTTGTTTTGATGCAGATCTGCAGGTGGAAATGTTTTCCAACCTCCTAAACATTAGACTGCTGACAACCAGGACAGAGGTTCCTTCATAACCTTTTAGACCACCTCTGAGGCTTTTTATGGCCAGGTATTATTATTATTATTTTTAATTGTTTTATTATTCATATGTGCATACAAGGCTTGGGTCATTTCTCCCCCCTGCCCCCACCCCCTCCCTTACCACCCACTCCACCCCCTCCTGCTCCCCTCCTCAATACCCAGCAGAAACTATTTTGCCCTTATTTCTAATTTTGTTGAAGAGAGAGTATAAGCAATAATAGGAAGGAACAAGGGTTTTTGCTGGTTGAGATAAGGATAGCTATACAGGGCATTGACTCACATTGATTTCCTGTGTGTGGGTGTTACCTTCTAGGTCAATTCTTTTTGATCTAACCTTTTCTCTAGTTCCTGGTCCCTTTTCCTATTGGCCTCAGTTGCTTTTAAGGTATCTGCTTTAGTTTCTCTGTGTTAAGGGTAACAAATGCTAGCTAGTTTTTTAGGTGTCTTACCTATCCTCACACCTCCCTTGTGTGCTCTTGCTTTTATCATGTGCTCAAAGTCCAATCCCCTTGTTGTGTTTGCCCTTGATCTAATGTCCACATATGAGGGAGAACATATGATTTTTGGTCTTTTGGGCCAGGCTACCCTCACTCAGAATGATGTTCTCCAATTCCATCCATTGGCCAGGTATTATTGACTAGCCTCCCCTTCAAGGTGGAGATTCCTTTTAATCTCTTAGACCTCTGGCATCAGTCTGAACAGAGGTAATCTTTCAGCCTCCCAGACCTCAGGGTTGAGATGCAGTCTCAGACCTGGGACTAACCCTTGCCTACTTTCTAATCTATCCAGTCCATCTGTACTGTGTTATTAAGACTGTTAGCTAACTTATGGTTCTACCACCATCCATCAGTCTGGGGATACTTCTGAACAAAAGATTTAGAGTGGCTACCAAGTTCACCCAAAAACACAATGGCAATATAGGACTGGTGAGTCAGGCCCAAAAAGTTGCTCCCCTTTCTAGTTTGGGACATGTTTCCAGGAGTTCTAGATGTCAGCCCAGGACAGGTGCCTTTATTGCCTGTCTTGTTGACAGTTGAATAGCAAAAACTTGTGAGCCTTCAAGGAGAACATCCCACCTTGGATGCCAATTTGTAACTGAACACAGGAAGTGTTCAGTCTTGGTGAGTGCAAAGCCCAAACCAGCACAGCCAAGATATAAGAGTGGAGAAAGATTTATTACCTGCAGTAGGTAAATGCAGGACATTGGAGTTATTTCCAAAGCAATGCCCTCCTCAAACAAAGGAAGCTAGAGGATTTTATTTGGGAATCCTGTTTATATTTATTTAGGAAAACACTTTAGGGGCAAGCACATTCTCTTGCATGCTTAGTATAAGGTCATAGTTCAAGAAGGAATAATGGCAGGCACATTTTTGTGCTCAAAGCCTCAGGTTAAGGTCATAATTCAAGAAGGAATAATGGCAGACATTTTTGTGCTCAAAGCCATGGAGCACATGTTCAAAGGGTTAAAATGGTAGACAGGGACACCTTGGGTCATATCCAGCTTGCATCATAAAGATGGCCAACAAGAATGCCTCTGGGCTTGCTCAGCTTTCCTCAAAGTTTTAGCGAAAAATAAGGAAAGGACACTTTTCTGTTAGCTTTTATTTTTTAAAAATTATTTTTTACAAAGTGAGAAGTTTCATTGTGATTATTTCTTTAATTATATTCATCCTCTTTTTTATTACCTTCTTATGCCTGATCCCTGAACCTACCAAGCTTTCTTTTTTTGTTTTTTAACTCTAGGTTTTGCACTTGCTAGGCAAGTGCTCTATTGCTTGAGCCACACTTCCAGCCCTGAACCTTCCTTTTCTTAACTTACTTACATTTTTTTTAAAAAAATGGGTTCATTATGTCCTTTTCATGTGTGCATGCAGTATACTTCAATCATATTCTCCCCCAACCCTCTCTTTTCCCCCTCACCACTGGCTCAGCTCCCTAAATATCCCCCCCACCCCTTTTTTATGTCTAGATTCCACATATGAAAGAAAACATGCAGAATTTGTCTTTCTGAATCTGGCTTATTTAACTTAACATGGTGATCTCTACTTTCATCCATTTTCCTAAAAATGACATAACTTCATTCTTTTTCTTTGTGGCTGAATAATTCTCCATTATGTATAATACTACATTTTCTTTATCCACTTACCTGTTGATGGATACCTAGGTTGATTCCATAACTTTGCTATTCTGAATAGTGTTCCAGCAGACATGAGTGTGCAGGTGTTTCTATTGTATGATGACTTACATTCCTTCAGGTAAATGCGAAAGAGTGGTATAGTAGGATCATATTGTAGATCTAATTTTAGTTTTTTGAGGAATCTTCATACTGAATTCCATAGTGGCTGGACTAATTTCCTACCAATAGTATATCAGAATTTTCTTCCCCCCTGCATTCTTACCAGCATTCGTTGTATATTTTCTTGATGATTGCCATTCTGACTGGGATGAGATGGAATCTCATTGTTTTGATTTGCATTCTCCTTTATTGCTAAAGATGTTGAACACTTCCTCGTGTGTTTACTGGCTATTTGTAGTTTTTTTTGAAAACCAATTCATTCAATTCATTTGCCCATTTATCAGTTGGTTTATTTGTTGTTATGGTGTTTAGTTTTTTGAGCTCTATATATATTCTGGATATTAATCCTTTGTCAGCTGAATCGCTGGCAAAGGTTTGCTCCTATTCTGTAGGCTCTTTACTCTGGTCATTGTTTCCTTTGATATACAGATGTCTCTTAATCTGATGCAATCCCATTTATCAGATTTTGCTCTTATTTCCTGAGCTATTGGAATACTATTCAGAAAGTTGTTGCCTATGACTTTATCTTGAAGTGCTTTCTTTGTACTTTCTTCTAGTAGTTTCAGAGTTTTAGGTCTTATATTGAGGTCTTTTTTATTTATTTTGAATTGATTTTTGTACAGGGTAAGAGATAGAGATCTAGTTTCAGGCTTCTACATGTAAATATCCAATTTTCCCAGGACCATTTGTTGAATAGGCTGTTTTTCTCCCCCCAGCATTTGTTTTGCTGAGTATTAAATGGCTGTAGCCATGTGGGCTTATTTGTATCTAGTTCTTCTGTTCTATTCCATTTGTCTGCATGTGCTAGTACTATGCTTTTGGTTAGGATGGCTCTGTAGTATAATTTGAAGTCAGGTATTGTGATTCCTCCAGCATTGCTTTTTTTGCTCAGGATTGCTTTGGCTATTCAGGGTCTTTTTTTCTTCCATTCAAATTTTAGGATTCTGTTTTTCTATTTCTGTGAAGAATGTCATTGGGATTTTGATGGGAATTGCATTGAATCTAGATTGCTTTAGGTAATATCCATGAACATGGTCTTTCCATTTTCTAGTATCTTCTTCAGTTTCTTCAGTCTTTTATAGGTTTCATTGTAGAGGTCTTTCAACTCCTTAGTTAAATTTTTTCCTAGGTTTTTTTTTTTTTTTTTTTTTTTTTTGAGACTATTGTGAATAGGATTGTCTTCTAGATTTCTTTCTCAGAATGTTCATTATTGGTATATAGAGAAGCTACTGATTCTTATATGTTGACTTTTAGACCCTGCTACTTTGCTGAAAGTGATTATCAAATCTAATTTTCTGGTAGACTCTTTAGGTCTTTTAAGTATAGGATCATATTGTCTGCAAATTGAGATAATTTGACTTCATCCTTTCCTATTTGTATCTTGCCTGGTTGCTCTGGCTAAGAATTGAATAAGAGTTGACAGAGTGGACACCCCTCTCTTGTTCCTGATTTTAAAGGAAATCCTCTCAGTTTTTCTCCCATTTAGTATAATGTTGATCAGATTTGCTTATGTTGTTTTATCCTTCTTGCTCGATTTTGGTAGGTCATATTGTCTAGAAATTGATTATTTTCTTCTAGATTTCTCAATTTTTTGGAATGTAAATTTTCAAAATAATTTCGGATGATTCTCTGAATTTCATTGGCACCTGTTGTAATATACTCTTTTCCATCTCTTCATTTTATTAATTAGGGTTTTCTCTCTTTTGTTTATGGCTAAGGGTTTGCTAACCTGATTTATCATTTCAAAGAACCAACCCTTTGCTTCATTGATTCTTTGTATCATTCTTTTAGTGTTTATTTCATTAATTTTTACCCTGATCTTTTTTATTTTTAGGAAAGGACACTTTGAAGGTGTGTTATATTGGAATTTGACTCTAAAGATGCCTGCCTCACTTTGTGGCTAATAGTGCCAGTTCCAAAAGATCTCTCATTCTCTTATTTGACATATTATACTACAGTTACTTTTTATGACTTTATAGGGGTAGCTCTATTAACTCACATTAGGAAATCTTACTCATCTTTACTTCAGGGAGGCAGGCCCAGATTGGCCTTTACATCCTTACGTCATTCTGAAATCATGGCTAGATAGAGCATCTGAAAGTGGGAGACAGGGTAAAGATCAGATAAAATGTAATTTCCCTTCAGGATGTGGGTCCTCTGTTATTTTTAACATCCTATGGTGGATGGCCTGAGCAAGAGATCTCCCCCAACCAGAGGATGCCAATGTAAACATCCCTTGTGTGTCCACAGATATTTTTATTGCTGTGTTTGTGTGTGTGTGTGTGTGGGGGGCGGTTAGTGAGGTTTGAATTCAGGGCTTTGCACTTGCTAGGCAAGTACTCTACTGCTTGAACCATAACTCTAGCCCTTTTACTGCTATTATAGCTCAGTTTGGAAATAGTTCTTTTGCATCATTGCCTCTTATTTTCAAATTATTACTGATTTTGGTTTTTTTAGAATAGTATGTATTATGGAATTAAAATATATATTTGTAATATTTTTACTGGAGTTTTAGGATGAAGGCCTGGCTCTCGGGGTTCCAGTGAACAAGGCTTGGATACCTGTCTTGAAATGCTAACCAAACATGAACAGTGATGAAGGGCAAGGAAAGTGCTTTAAGCAATGTGACCACATTGGAAGGACAGTAAAGACTAGTGATCTAAGATCTGTCCTCCAGGGGCTGACAGGCACTTTGAGGTTTTTACAGAGAAAGGGAGCACAGGGAAGGTCTGGAGTTTACATACCTGGCTGAACAGGTAATCTTAGTCAGGCCATGGTGTGGTTGATCATTAGCTTAGGACTGACTCTGCCAAGACCTCCCCAAGAAGTCGTTGCTTGAGGGGGAAATTTGGTTATTACTTAGGTGGGTAGCCTTGGTTCCATCATTGGTTCAGTCATGCAGCAGGATAATTGCTCCTGCTTCGGGTGGGTGTCATCATGGGGTGATTTTTGTCTGCTGTTTGGGGGTAGTTTTGTTACCTTGTAAATCAGAACTTTTCCTGGAATCCAAGGCAAGTGTAGGAGAGAATAACCCAGGAGAATTCATAAGGAAAACATTTAGGCAAAATGAAGTCAGAGAAGGACATAAGGAGTAGGTAGGCCAGTGACTGGGCCTTTCTTCAGTATAGATTATCTTTTGCATGTTTGTTATTAAACAGAAGACTATATCTCTTTATGGGCTGGTAGAGTGGCTCAAGTGATAGAGCACCTGCCTAGCAAGCATAAGACTCTGAGTTCAAACCCCAGTACCACCAAAAAAAGTGTATTTCATTTAACTTTCTTATTTTAACATCTGAAATCATCAGTTATTTGATAGTATGATGGTTAATTGGTGGGGTTTTTCCTTTTTTTAGCTCTTTATGGAATGATGTCATATCTTTAACAAGTGAATTATTTTGAATTTGATGAAATACAGATGTTTGCTATCCAGATTGTTCATGGTTTAGCCTCAAAAACACAGGTAAAATGCTAAGATTGGTAGACAGAGTTGATAGTACTGATACTAAGATACAGAGAATATTTATTCTGTGTCTTTTTCTAAAGACTTTTGAAAAATATTATCTCAGTTTTGTCAAATAGATTGGAAATGTAAGGACTTTAAACATAATAACAAATAAATTGTATGGGCTTCATTAAAAGGCCTAATGGAATCCTCAACTGAAGTGAATATTCCTTTTGCCCTCTATTCAATCTATTCTCCCTTTCAAAGTTTCATTCTTTTTCCAGCTTTCAGTGCTAACCTCTAATTTTTTTTTCGTGTTCTTTGCTTCTTCTCATGTGTATTCCATGTTATTCTTTCTTTTTTTATTAATAGACTTTTCTTGGGGAGCAGATGTAGGTTTACTGAAATGAATGAAAAGTACAGAGTTCCCATATATACTACCCCCTTTATGTTTGCCCTATTATTAACATCTTGCATTAGTGTGATACATTTGTTACAATTGATGAACTGGCATTTACATGCATTATTATAAGCTAAAGTCTATTATATTGGGATTCACTCTTTATGGTACACATTCTGTGGGTTTTGGCAAATATATAATGACATGTATTCATCATTTCAATATCATACAAAATAATTTCAGTGTCTTAAACGTCCTGTGCATTCTTTTTCCATATTTTGCCTTTTCCAGTATGTTACATAGTTGAAATCATTTAATAGGTAGCCTTTTCAGATTGGCTTTTTCACTTAATGATATTCTTTTCATGGCTCAATAGCCCATTTTTTTAAAAACCAGTGAATAATACTCCATCGTATGGATGTCCTTCACTCATTGAAGGACAACTTAGTTGCTTCCAAGTTCAGGCAATTATGAATAATGATTTAGACTTTTAAAACATAAAGTATCTCAAGTCACTTGTAAAAATGTTGAGCTAATTCAGTATTTTGAGCCTTAAAGAATGATGACTATTATCTTTGAATTAAAAATTTCTAATTGCATATTGAGCTCATAATGTGCAATAGATGAGTGTAGAATGATTATATGTGAAAGAAGGAAGAAAGTATTGAAGAGGAGTTGAGGGAAAGATTACATATTAAATCTGGATAATTTTTGGAAAATAAGATTTTCTTGAAACTCAGGTGAAAATGCTAACGGGGACCAAGATGTTCTGAATTCAACCATTTGCTTGAGAACATTCTAAAACAAAACTGACATCAAGTGACCCAGAAACCAAGCCATTAGGTCTCTATTATTTTATTTGAATGGAATGACTAGAAAGAAAATAGAGCTTATATTTTTGAAAAAGAATTACAGAATAGAAGTCAAGTTTTATAAAATGGAGAAGTAGTTGTTTGGTAACCATAGGGTAGATGTTAGATAATAACATAGTGAATATAATTGCACAAAATCCATAGATCTGTGAGTTACGTTGTCTGCTTAATAAAAATTTAATGGGGGAAGTTATTTAGTTACAGGATTTAGGACTCACTGAATATTTTTGTTTATAGTTTTGTGGAATCTGAGGAATATAGAAATTAATGAGCTATAAATCCATTTGAATGTCTAAAATATTTTTGTCTTAGAAATGCTGTTTGCAGCTGGGTGCTTGTGGCTCACACCTACAATCCTAGCTACTCTGGAGGTAGAGCTCAGGAGGATTATGGTTCAAAGTCAACCCCATGCAAATAGTTTGTGAGACCCTATCTTGAAAAAACCCATTATATAAAAATTTTAAAAAAATGACTGCCAAAGTGGCTTAAGTGGTAAATGTGCCTGCCTAGCAAGCCTGAGCCCCAAGTTCAAACCCCAGTGCTGTCAAAAAGAAAAAAAAGCTGTTTATTTAAGTAAATTTGAAATACTAGTATGCCCCAAGAGTCAACGAACACCTTGAAATCTTAATATTTCTAAGCACTAATCCTGATTTTTCAAATAAAGATTTATCTGTTAAGTTGTGGTAGTGCCTTTGTGATTCAGTTAATTTGTCAGTAGAAGTACACAGGACTTAAACTCTGACCTTTGTTGAGTGCTGTATGCTCAGTATTTTAGGGGAAAAAAAAACTAGCGTAACTACTGCCTCTATTTTAAGAGAATATAAATACGGAAAAAAATAATAAGCGGAAGAAAATATAAATTAGGTTTTGGTAAATGTTCTAGGAGTTTTTAAAAAGTATGGTACTATTTTTAGTTGTTTTGGGCAAAGATATTTTGATGCAGATCTTGGCTTTCGAGTTTTACCCTTAAAACTACTTAAGAATTGGGTTAGTCAACATGAGATAGAAACAGCATTCCCAGGAAACAATTTATGTTTATTGACAGGAATTTGGAAAAGTCCATGAAAGGCTGGAGAAGTAAATTAGGGTTCGATTAAGTTACTCTTGATGGGTTGTGAGGACATTGGTTATTAGTTAAGTAAAAATAGAGAATAGTTTGGGGCATGAATGAGGAGCTAGGCATATTAGAAATTCTTGCAGTATGTTGATTTGTTTATAAAATACTTTAGAATTAATTTTATATCTTGAAAATATATACATTTTAATATGCATTTTTATAGCTTCCAGCTTGATCATAGGTCAAATTATGTTCCTTAAAATGCCGTATTTAAAAAAGCCTTATATACTAGATGTAGTGGCTCACGCCTGTAATCCCAGCTGCACTCAGTAGGTGGAGATTGAGAGGACTGCGGTTGGAGGCCAGCTTGGGCAAAATGTTGGTGAAACCTCATCTCAACAAAACAAGCCAGGCATGGTGGTGTGTGCCTGTCTTCCCAGCTATGTTGGAAGTCCTGGGCAGGAAGATTGTGGTCTGAGGCCACCCCAGGCAAAAAGCAAGATCCTCTTTGGAAAATAACCTAAAATAAAATGGGTTGGAGACTTGGCTTCAGTGGTAGAGTACTCACCTGCCTAGCAAGCAGTACTCATGCCCTGAGTTAAAAAAAAAGAAAGCTTTATATAAGTTGGCTGTAGCTCTGGTATTTTACATCAGCAATATAAAAATGTTTTAACATAATATAAGCTAGAAAACTAGTTCCTGACTTTATGGTCTTATTGATACACTGAGACTTTGTTGTTCTTCTAACGATTCTTTAATATAGTTCCCTCCATTGTAAATGAGTTTAAAAACAATGTATATAATAAACTTGGTATTTTTTTGTTGTTGTTATAGAACTGTGGCAGCTGAAGTTAGGAAGCAGATCTCTGGACAATATAGTGGTTCTCCCCAACTGCTCAAAAACCTCAACATAGGTGGCAGTATATCTCATCACACCACAGTAAGTAGCATGTTCAAATCATGGCATATTACAGATGCTTTACTGAGGAGGCCACAAAAAAGTAGTGGAACAATAAAGAGCCAAGAAATTGGGTTCCAGCACTAGTTTTGTATCCTTACTTGTTGCCAACTCATTCTGGAAATCTAAGTTGGGAAAAGGTAGCAGGGGGTGTTACAGAGTGTTGGTTTCCTAGTCAACTCAAACTTTATATTCAGATTTAATCAAATTTGGAATCTTATATTTAGAACTTCCAAGACCCAAAGTGATTCATTATATGAAAATACAGGAATGAATCTATTTTAGAAATAAGCAGTGAAGTAAACAGTAAATGATTAGGTGGGGCCAGGCATGGTGGCACATGCCTGTAATCATAGCTACAAGGGAAGGAGAAAAGAGGATCATGGTTTGAGACCAGCCTTAGCCTTTGAGACCCTATCTCAAAAACAAGCTGGGTATGGTGATTCACTCCAGCTACTTGGGAGTTGGAGGTAAGAATAGTGTGGTCTAAGGCTGGCCTGGACAAAAGTGTAAGAGCTTATCTGAAAAACAAGCTAAAAGCAAATGGGCTTGGTGTGACTCAAGTGATAGAGCACTTGACTAGCAAGCATAAGGCTCTGATTTCAATTCTCAGTACAAACCCCCTCCAAAATAAAGTCAGTTTGTTACATCATCAGACCCCTTTAATAGAAAGGCATATCTATCGAATCATTATTGTAAATCAGGTACTGTGTCAGAGATATAAATAAATGTCTTATTAAAGATGCTGGCATGAAGATAATCAGTTTTGATAAAAACTTATGTTTTTGCTCTTGGTTTTCAGCTTCCACCTGGGCCCCACCATGCTTTCCTTTGTATTTCTCTTCCCTAACTTTTAATAAACTCCCTTTATACCCTGTGTCCTGCCATGGATTTTTCCTGGTGGGATGCAAAGAATTTGGAGTCTTCTGATTACAGACTGCTTCATGCTGTTGACAATCAGAAGGCATCTGAAAACTTCTAATGAATAGTCTCAGAATGGGAGAGGAGTTCATGCATTAATTAATTCATCCCACAGGTATCTTCTTTGAGTGAGTTGACATGCCGGGTCTTGGGGATACATGTTGGGCAGAATGAAGGTTTTTATCCTCATTGAACTTACAGTCCAGTGGGACAGAATTCACAGCCCCAAAGAGTGTGATGTTTTGCAGTATGAATTTTCTTTATTAATTCAAGCAAACGTAACATGCAGTTTGGTCTAAAATGCACTGCTTTAAAATAAGGTTTATTTGGTGTAGCTCTCAGTTCACAAACTCAAGTTATGGCAGATGAAAGATACTTGATTTCCTACAGACTAATTTAGAGGATATTTTAGGGTAATTTCCTACAAGACTGGCAGGATATATGGACTTCTGTGCTTCTAGATTTCTCCTCCACCTTCCTGATACTGTTTCCAGGGGGTGTGAAGGGTCAAGATGTTGAAAACAGAGGACTTTTTTGAGTTGGCTTCTTCCAATACATCTCTCTTGAGAGTCACCATGACCATGGACCAGACCCAGCTGAGTCTGGGGTTCTCAGACTGGTACACGGGGTGGGGTCTTCTATGGATAGTTCCCCTGTCTTTTCTGGTTTTTTTTTTTTTTTTTTGCGATACTGGGGCTTGAACTCAGGGCCTACACCTTGAGCCATTCTACACCAGCCCTTTTTGTGTTAGGTATTTGGAAGATAGGGTCTCATGAACTATTTGCCCGATCTGGCTTTGAACCATGAGCCTCCTCATCTCTGCCTCCTGAGCAGCTAGGATTACAGACATGAGCCACTGGCATCTGGCAGTTCCCATGTCTTGTAACTAGATCTGTTCCCATGTGGAGCTCTCACCTGCCTTCCTCCAGCCAGACTGGAGATCTCTGTCTAAGCACAAGGACCCTCTATCTCTCTGTGAGTTGTTGTAAGCATATTTTGTCTACGGAGTATTAGATGTTTTTGTCCTTTGCTAGGATTTGACTTTATGCAGCTCTTGAAGAAATAGCTCAGTGCATATTACCTGCTTCCATGGAGAGAAGGAAAAAAAAATCTTATATTTACATTTTTTTATACCAGGAATATGAATTTAAATAGATCTTCATTTGTCTTAAAATTAGAGATCATTTGAAAAGTATTAAATTCTGTGGAAAACTAAAGTAAATAAATGAGATAGGGTGACTAGGCATTGGTGGCTCATGTCTGTAATCATAGCATCTTCGGAGGCAGAGATCAGGAAGATCTCTCAGGAAGATCTGCAGGAAGCACAGATAGAAGGATAGTGGTCCAGGCTGTCCTGGAAATAAAACAGTACTCTATCTCTAAAACAACTAGTACAAAAGGACTGGTGGAGTGACTAAAGTTGTAGAATACCTGCATAGCAAGTTCAAGGACCTGAGTTCAATCCTCTGTATTGCCCCTAAACAATCAAACAAACAAACAAAAACTTCCTACAGTCAGGCCCTATATTTGGTCATGTTGAATAATTACAACCCATTTTTAATCTCAGTTTTTTACTTCCCACTGTCTGATCATCACTACTTATTTTGTCCTTTTATTCTGGTACCCTGACTCTTAACTGTCTTCTGTCCCATGAGGACCTAGACTCCACTAACTTTTTATTGTTCCTTGCCCCTTGATGTCCTGTCTCCAGCCTTACCAAACTAAAATTAATTTTTGATCAGGCTGGGCATAGTGGCTCATGCCTGTAATCCCAGTTACTTAGGAGGTGGAGATAGAATTGTGGTTTAAGGCCATCCTGGACAAAACACCCTATGTCAAAGAACAAACTGGGTATGGTTGTACATTTCTGTAATTACATCTATGTAGGAGGCAGAGATAGGAGGATTGGGGCCTGAAGCTGGCACAAGTGTAAAGTTCTATCTAAAAAATAACTAAAACCATGACTGGGGCCATGATTCAAGTGCTCTACCACTTGCGCCTTTCCCCCGGCCCTTTTATGCTTTCATTATTTTTCAGGTAGAGTTTTGCATTTTTGCCTCAGTGCCTCCTGCCTACAGCCTTTTGTGTATCTGGGATCACAGCTTCATGCCACCATGCCCAGCTTATTGATTGAGTTGAGGTCTTGCTAATTTTTTGCCTTGGCTGGTTAAACTGTAATCCTTCCAATCTCCACCTCCAAGAAGCTGGGACAATAGGTATGAGCCACTGTTCCTGGCCTGTATTTTTCAATTCTAAAATTCCCATTTAGTTCTTTATATATTTTGGTTCTTTGCTGAGACTTTCGTTTCTTTGTAGAGTTTCTGTTGCTGAGAGTTTGTATTTTCATTTAAGTTTGTTCGCAATTTTGCTTATGGAAGCATTTTTATAATGTTTTATAAAATACTTGTCACATATTGCTGAGATCTCTCATCTTGGTGTTTTCTACAGATTGTCTCTTCATTCAAGTTGCATTGGTTCTTGGTATGATGAGTGATTTTTTTTTTTTTATTGGAACCTTGGGTCTCATCTTTCTAAACATGTAGCTTGCTTTCCCTGACATGGCTCTGGTTATAGACGAGTGGGTCTTACCCTGTTATGGACAGAGGGAGTAGATGTCCAGATTTTCCATTCACCCTTTTTTGATATGAAAGGAGAGGCAGGGGTAGCAGTTCCCGCTTCCACTTGATCATGGCTCATACCACTTAACTGGGAAGGGAAATAGTACCTATTGTTTCTCATAGGTTCCATTGACACTTGGGGGAGGGGTGTGGCCTTGTCGCACTGATGGAAGTCTTGGCTCTCTTCTAGCCCTTCTCTGACACAACCCCTGAGAAAACAGAAAGGGGAGTCTTATTGCCAAATGGTTGTGAATGTCCAGATTTCCCAAGTGGTCTCTACTGATACTGTGGGTGAGCACTCATTGCTTATTAGGGATGAACTCTGTACTCAGACTTCTCTTACATCACTCTGGTGGGGAGCATTGTGGCTCCTTTTTATAGCTTTGTGAAGGTGGACGCCCCTTGGAATTTGCTGATGGAGTATGCGTGGGGCCACAGTTTTTCATGCAATGTTTAGCTACAGTAGAGCAGTTGTTGTCTACAAGTTTGTTTTTTTTTTTTTTGTGTGTGTGTGATTACTGGGGTTTGAACTACCACTTGCAGGTACTCTACCATTTGAGCCTCTCCACCAGCTCCCTTTCTTGGTCCTTTGGCAGAGCAGAATTGGCTTTTTGTTCTGCACTCTGGTATTTCCGGGTTGAGGACTTCTCTAGCTGTGAGTCTAGGATACATTAAAACGAAGAGAAATTTTAAGTAACTCACTACTGTGCCATTTTTTGGGTTCTGAGGTTCATACTGATCTGCCTTTTTCTCTCCATCATTTTATTAGAGTCTGTGTTTGTTTTATACGTAATGTCCAGATTATTAGTTATACACAGTGGGAAGAAGAGAGAAAAGTAAGTCTACTTCATCTTCCCAGAAGTGGAAGCTCTTTTAATAACTTTTGATGTTGAGCACTTTTTCATGTCCATCTTATCTCTTATTGGCCATCTCATGTTTCTCTTTGTGAAATGTCTGATTAATTTTCTTATTTTTTCCCATTTATTTGAGGGTATGGCTTTGTCTTTTTACTATTGAGATATTTAGGACTTCTTTCTGTATTTTAGATACCAGTCCTTTATCAAATATGTTTTGTAAATATTTTCTTAGTTTAGCTTGCCTATATATTTCCTTTTTCTTTTTTAAAAATTTGTTTATAACAATAATAAATTTATATTTTTTTAAGTAAATTTTTAAAAAAATTTTATTTTTGGGTACTGCTGATCGAACCCAGGTCCTCTTGCATGTAGACAAGCTCTCTTGCACTGAGCTATATCCCTAACACCTTTTAATTTTATTTTGAGACAAGGACTCACTGTGTTGCCCAGATTGGCCTTGAAATGTGAGCCACAAAATGGTAGCTCAGAAATTTGAAACTGGGTCTTGCAGCTCCAAAATTCATGTTGGTTTTTTTTCCTTTCTGAAGCAGTCTATCCTATTCTATCAAGTGCATATTACACTATGATGATGATCTTAACATAACATATGCTAAAACTATAAAGCTCCTAGAAGAAAATATAGCAGAAAATCTTTACAATTTAAAAGTTTACAAGGGCTTTTTAGACATGACACAGAATGTAGTAACCATAAAGAACAACTTGATAAATCTGTCAAAGACACCATTAAGAAAATGAATAGGCAGCTAGGCGTGGTGGTGCGTGCCTGTAATTCTAGTTACTCAACAGTGCAATAAATCTTCTTTTTATTGCTAATAGACACTTTAAATAGGGTCTGTGTACTAGTTTTCTGTGGTTACTATTTTATTCTCTTGTATTCCTGGAGGCCGGAATTCTGAAGTCAGTCTCACTAGACAGAAATCAAGGTTTTAGGGGGCTGGGATGTAGCTCGGTGGTACAGCGCTTGCCTAGCATGCATGAGGCCCTGGGTTCGATCACAGCACCAAAAAAGAAAAGACAAAAAAAAAAAAGAAATCAAGGTTTTGGTAAGACCACAATCCCTTCACAAGTTCTAGGGGAGAATCAGTTCTTTGCCTCTTCCAGATTCTGGTGGCTTCTGGCATTCCTTGACCTATGGCCTCATCACTTACATCTTTAAGGCTAGAATCTTCAAAATTCCCTCTGTTCCACCTTCACTTGGCTTTTTTCTGTGTTTATGTGACCCAATCTCCCTCTGTCTCCTTATAAGAATATATGTGATTCTCGATTCTCCTTATAAGGATAAATGTGATTATATTTAGGACTCATCCATGTAATCCAGGATAATGTTCCCATTTTAAGATCCTTTAATCACATGTGCAAAGACTGTTGTTTTAACTTTTTATTTTGGCAGTACTGGGGTTTGAACTCGACCTTGTGCTTGCCTGGCAGGTACCCTACCACTTGAGCCACACCCCTTCATTCTTTTTTGCTTTAGTTTTTTTCAAAAACTAAAGGCTGCCTGGGCCAGCCTAAACTGCTATCTCCCTATTTATGCTTTCCATGTAGTAGGATTCACAGGCATGCCACCACACCCAGCTTTTTATTGGTTGAGATGAGTCCTCACAAACTTTTTTTGCCCAGGCTGGCCTGAGACTGTGGTCCCCCTGATCTCTGCCTCCTGAGTAGCTAGGATTATAGGCATGAGCCACCGCAGCTCTTTTTAATTTTCTTACCTAGACTTTCCCCATAACTTTCATGCAAAAATACCAATAATAACTAGCAGTGTTGTCCCAAGCCAGCCTGAGCAAATAGTTCTTGAGATCCTATCTCAAAAATAACCAATAAAAACTGGGCTGGCAGAGTAGCTCAAGTGGTAGAGCCCCTGCCTACCAAGTGTGAGGCTCTGAGTTCAAACCTGGTACTGTCCCCCCAAAAAAAGAAAGTTAGAGTATGATCAAAAGCAT
The DNA here is from genome assembly GCF_047511655.1 of Castor canadensis. Lineage (NCBI taxonomy): Eukaryota > Metazoa > Chordata > Mammalia > Rodentia > Castoridae > Castor > Castor canadensis. The sequence goes on from NC_133392.1 coordinate 111,697,741, forward strand.
AAAGGAATGTAATGCTAACACATTGTGGTTCCTTTAGTGTATCTGGCTGAATAGCTGTTGAAATTTTAGAAAAAACTAGATTAAAAGCATATTATGTTAATTTTTTCCTTTTTAAAAGTTTTAAAATTCTTACATTCACCTTTTCATTTCTGCCACCTTTCATGCCCACTCCTCTTTATAAAGGTGCCCCTTACTGAAGCAGTGGATCCAGTGGACTTGGAAGATTACCTCAATACTCATCCTTTAGCTGTGGATTCTGGACTTCTAAGGGATTTGATTGAATTTCCTCCAGATGATATTGAAGTTGTTTATAGTCCTAGGGACTGTAGAACCCTTGTTTCAGCTGTACCTGAAGAAAGGTAAGGAGACAGTTATCTATTTGTGGTTTATTTAGATCTTACTTCTTGTGGTGGTTTTGTTTCCTATTATAAGAACAAGAGCTGTAACTCTTGTTTGGTTTATAAACCAAATTTATAAAAATCATTGCTTTGTGTGTAAATTATATACATATTTTCTTTTTTAAAATAGTGAAATGGATCCTCATGTTCGAGATTGTATAAGAAGTTATACAGAAGACTGGGCAGTTGTGATCAGAAAGTAAGTTGTATGTTTATTATAAAATTTAAAAATACTGAATAGAATTTGTAAATGGATTAAGTTAAACTAATAAAAATTATTACACTTGAAATTTTATTTAAGCAAATAGTCAAAGAAGCAAAAGAATAATCTTGCATATAGATACTTTTTTTTTTTGAGTTCCATACTGACTTCTGCTTATTTTCCTTATCAAGTATTAGGTTGTAGCCAGGCACCGGTGGCTCATACCTATAATTCTGTAATCCTAGCTACTTGAGAAACTGAAATCGGGAGGACTGAGATTAGAGGCCAGTGTGGGCAAATAGATCACAAGACCCCATCTCTAAAATAACCACAGCAAAATGGACTGGAGATGTGGCTCATGTGTAGAGCACTTGCTTTGCAAGCATAAAGCCCTGAGTTCAAACCTCAGTCCCACAAAAAACAAGCAAACAAACAAAACAAAACAAAAAACCAGAATATTAGGTTTGTGGAAATTGTATTTCTGTATTATTATAAATCACTAAGAACTAATAGTATATAATAATAGTATATACTAATAGTGGTTTGTGTATTCTTACTCATTTAGGATTCATTCATACATATATATAAAATAACATGATGAATCCTACCAAAATTGTTGAAAAGGAGGGGAAGAAGAAGAGAGGGTTGTTAAGAAAGAGTAACTTAGCTGGGGTTAATTTGATCAAAGTAGATTATATATAAGTTGTAAGTATTAAAATAACAATGAAATCTCTTGGTATAATTAATTTATGTTATTAAAAAATTGACAGATTAATACAACTACTTTTCCAATGCTAATATGCATAATGAAGAACGGCCTTCATAATGAAATTTCTTAACCTTATTTCTCTTAAGGAGACATAATAATGAATAGTGGAGAATTCTGTTACATGATATTTTTCACAAAGGAGGTGATCTGTAGCAAATAGCACAGCTTATTACATGTTGCTTAATAGATGTTGCTTATTGTTTTGTCCCCATGGCTACTGTCTTATTTCACTGGGCTTAATACTGTGCTAAATCTCACTCTGAAAGACAGTACTGACATGCTTTTTAGTTTCAGTGTGATCTGATAAAAGCAGTTTGCTGCTAGTAATAGAATAGTTTTTATGAATTTATAATTTGTACAGAGTTAGGTATTACTGACGAGATGTAATGTTTCTGTCAGATAATTAAAAAATCTTCTATGCATATATGTTAGAAACCTATAATCAAAAATCATAATAAACAGGTTATTTGTAAATTGAACTCAAGTATTGAATTCAAAATAAAGGAATCTTCTAAGTATTTGTTGTTATCCTTAGTTTAGGCAAGAGGGAAAAGGAATTAACATCTGTGGGCACTTGCCATGTGCTGGATATTTTATTGGGTACTTTATCCTCATCTCATTTAAAGTTCTAATAGATAAGGTAACTCAGACTCAAAATTGTTAAGTAACTTCTCTAAGGGCCCAAAAGCCAAAAAAGGGAAGTAGCCAGGATTAGAACCTAGGGGCATCAGATTCTGAAGATTTTTTTTCTGTTATACTAAGTATTATTTATTATCTGCACTAGGGAATGGGAGACAAAAGGGGTTTTTGGGGGACTAGAAGTTATGAGGTATCTTTGAAAGATAGAAGATAGTCATCATTGGAACATAAATGAAAACCATAGTACAGAATAATCTAAGAAATAGATACATGTAATAGCTTCAGTAGAGCTTAAAGGTAAGAAGTAATTTATGTAGGCCCTGGAAAAGGGACCTGGGGCAAATGTCAGACATACAGTTATTTTAAAACCCTGCACCATGTGTGTACAACAGTGGCAGCTTTTGTTTAGGAGCAGTAATTGTGGAAACTTCTGGTAGGGTAGCCCAGGATGGGGACACCTTGGAGAAAAAGGAGCCCTCATACCCAGAAGACTAGGTACTGTCTAACTTTGCCTGGCAGCTAAATTGCCCCTTCCTCATAACCATTGGGTATGGGCTAGAATATGCAGTTCATGCAAATGTAGGAGATACAAATTCTAAACAAACATTGAACCCAGAGTTAGCAATTTTGTTGAAAGGCAACACACTTGTAAGGGAGTTATCAAGCTACAAATGAAAAAACTAATAATTTAGGAAATAATCAATGGAGCACAAAGTTAGACCACTGAATGTAATGAATATACTTTTGTATTAGATATTAAAAGATATTATAACCATAGCAAAATCAATTAGTTATTTTTAGGAATTAAAATTCGATCAGTGAAAAATTTAAATCTGGACAGATGTAGCTGAAAAGCAAACTATGAGCCATGAGATGAAACCAAAAAATTCTTCCATAATTCAGCAAACTAAAAGACAGAAAATACTTGATTCATTAAAAAAAATATTTCTAGAGGTTCTTGTGTGTACCAGGCACTATACTAAACACTATGGCACAACAATGAATAAAGTCAGCTCTTTTCCCTCATGGAGCTTATGTTCTAGAGGAAGATGAGATCAATATAATAACCAAACCAAAGCACAGATACATATTTAATAGATATGGTGAAGGTAAATTTATGAATAAAGGTAGCGTGAAGGGACTATAGCCAAGAAGAGGAAAAATATTTTTATTTTATGTAAGTAATCAAGGGGCTTCACTGATGAGTGATTTTGAAGCAGAGACCTGAAGGAGTAAGTGAGCTCTATGGATAGCTTGAAGAAGAATGTTGATAGGCAGATGGAAGATGTGATAGGTGTGAAGGCTTGGTATTAGAAGCATGCTGAAGATGTTGTGGCTGGAAAAAATAAATGAGTATAAGAATGCCAAGAGATGAAGTAAGAAAAATGGTGGTGTGTATGGGATTGGGTGGGCAATCATATAGAACTTTATAGCAACTGTTTAGAAGACAGGACAATAACAAGGAAAGAACTTTGATTATGAATCACTTTTCTCAGCTCTCTTGGATTGTGTACTGTCAATTTTTAGAACAGAATGCAGCACTATAATTTGTCAGAGCAGCTTACTTATGCAACTTTACAATTTAATGCACTTGAAACATTTCATGAAAGATTAACATACTTGCTTCTGAATAATACCTTAAATGTTACTATACTGAATGTCTTTATTTTAGTTTTTCCAGAAAAAAAATGCTTTTATTTTATGACTAAGCTGTGATTTTAATATCATGTAGCTGCTATTTTAATAACTTCAGCAACAAGATAGGATGTGAGGGATTCATGCTAAATATGATTATTATTTCATGAACTATCTGCTCGCAAGAACCATATCGTCTTCTGGTAATTATAGTTTTGTTCCAATTAATTTTGACTTTATGAGCTGTTGAGCTATGAACAATAACTATTTTTGATCAGTTCTTATTTGATGTTTTTAGGTTTTTTTTTTTTTTGCATCTTTACTAGCATATGATGGAAATACTATGTTACTCATGTATGAAAATAGAAAAATGACACCTGTTGAAACTATTCTAGGAATGAGGAGGAGATAAAAAAGAATGATGGAGGGGGGGAATTCAACTAAGATATATTGTAAGGACTTTTGTTATTAGCACAGTGTACCCCCAGTACAACAATAATATAATATAAATTAAAATGTAAATAAAAAAGGGGTTTCATTGTGTTATTTCCATACATCCGTACAACTTACCCTGATCAAATTCACCGCTTCTATCATTCCCCTATCTTCCCTCCCTCCTTCTTAAAACAATTCCAACAGGTTTCATTGTACTTTATACATGTGTATAAAGTACTTCTATCATATTCACCCTCACCCTTCACCCTATCCTTTTTCCTTCCCATCTCCTGCTGATATCTACCCCTAAGAAAAACCTGTTTTACATTCCTGCCATTCATTTTCAAGCACTAAATTCTATATATGAGAGAGAACATAGATGTTTATCTTTCTAAGTCTGGCTTATTTAGCTTAACATCATGATTGTCAGTTCCATCCTTTGTCCTAAAAATGGCATAATTTCATTCTTTATGGCTGAATCATATTCCATTTTGTGTGTGTGTGTGTGTGTGTATAGATAAATATATGTCTGTCTATTATCTGTCTGTCTTAGTGATTGCCATTCTGACTGGGGTGAGGTAAAAATATCAATGATGTTTTGATTTGCATTTCCTTTATGACTAGGGATATTGAACATTTCTTCATGTTTTTATTAGTCATTTGTACTTCTTTTGAAAACTGTTCAATTCATTTGCCCAATTATTGATTGGGTTATTTATTTTAGCGTTTAATTTTTGGAGTTCTATATATTCTGGATATTAGTCCTTTCTCCAATAAATAGCTGGCTAAGATTTTCTCCCATTCTGTAGGTTTTCTTTTGATTCTGGTAATTATTTCCTTTGCTGTGTAGAAGCTTTTTAATTTAATGCAGTCCCATGTTTCAATTCTTGTTCTTATGGGGTTTTGTTCAGAAAAATATTACGTATGCCTATGTCTTCAATGGTTTTCCCCTAGTAATTTCAAAGTTTCTGGTCTTACATTAAGATCTTTGATCCACTTAGAATTGATTTTTTTTTTCAGTACTGAGGTTTGAACTCAGTGCCTACACTTTGAGCCATTCCACCAGCCCTTTTTTTTTTTGTGAAGTTCTTTTTCAAGATAGGGTCTCGCAGACTGTTTGCTGGAGCAGGCTTCAAACTGTGATTCTCCTGACTGTGCTTCCTGAGTAGCTAGGATTACAGATGTGAGCCACCAGCACCCTACTGGAATTGATTTTTTTTTTTTCTTCTTTATACGTTTCTTTTTTTTTAAAATTGTTTTATTATTCGTATGTGCATACAAGGCTTGGGTCATTTCTCCCCCCTGCCCCCATCCCCTCCCTTACCACCCACTCCACCCCTCCCTCTCCCCCCACCCCCTCAATACCCAGCATAAACTATTTTGCCCTTATCTCTAATTTTGTTGAAGAGAGAGTATAAACAATAATAGGAAGGAACAAGTGTTCCTGGTTGAGATAAGGACAGCTATACAGGGAGTCGACTCACATTAATTTCCTGCACGTGTATGTTACCTTCTAGGTTAATTCTTTTTGATCTAACCTTTTCTCTAGTTCCTGGTCCCCTTTTCCTATTGGCCTCAGTTGCTTTTAAGGTATCTGCTTTAGTTTCTCTGCGTTAAGGGCAACAAATGCTAGCTAATTTTTTAGGTGTCTTACCTATCCTCACCCCTCCCTTGTGTGCTCTCGCTTTTATCATGTGCTCAAAGTCTGGAATTGATTTTTATGCAGGGTGAGAGATAGGGTCTAGTTTCAGTCTTCTATATGTGGGTGTCAGTTTTTTGGCTTTTTTTTTTTTTTTTTGCAACACTGGGGTTTGAACTCAGGGCTTCATACTTGTTAGGCAGGTACTCTACCACTTGGGCCATGCTTCCAGGTCTTTTTGCTTTAGTTAGTCTTTGGATATGTTCTTGCATTTTTGCCCAAGGCTGTACTTAGACATGGATGCTCCTCCCTATGGCTCCTGCATAGCTGGGATTACAGTTGTATATCACCATGCCTGGTTTATTTGTTGAGATGGTTTCCCTAACTTTTCTTCTTTTTTTCTGGCCTGGCCTCAAGCCATTATCCTCCTCATCTCTGCCTCCTGAGTAGCTGGAATTATAAGCGTGAGCCACCTTGCCTGGCCCTACTTACTGGGTTTTTCATTAGCTTGTTAGGAAAGAAAGTTAAATTAACTTAAAAGTTCTCCTAAGCTCCCCCCTCTCTATATTGTGTTATTTAAATAATATATGTATGTATTCATTTTGCTTTTCATTTTGTATGTTTGTGACTTTAGATTAAAATGTTTTATGTATAATGATATAGCAAATTTTTTTTGGTGGAACTGGGGTTTGAACTCAGAGCTTTATACTTGCAAAGCAAGCACTCTATTACTTGAGCCATAACTCTACTCCTTTTTGCTGTGGTTATTTTGCATATGGGGTCTCTCCAACTATTTGCCTGGGCTGGCTTCAAACCATGATTCTCCCAATCTCAGCCTCCCAAATAACTAGAATTATAGGTATAGCCACCAGTGTCTCACTAACAGCAAAAATTTTAAAAATCCAATGCTTTTTATATATCTTTTTACTTTAAAATTTTTGTAGTATTATTAATGAAATATATATTTTCTACTTTCTTAATTTTTTTTTAACCTGGCTTCTCAAGTTTTCCTTTTACTGTCCAATTCTCTGAATTGAAAGTACAACTTAAATTATACACACATAGTTTGCATGGAAAGGAGGAAAATATGATTTCAGTTGTATTAAAGAAACTTTGGAAATTTTTTTTTCTTTTTTTTGAGGGACTGGGGCTTGAACTCAGGGCTTTCACCTTGAACCACTCTACCAGCCCAAATTTTTTGTGGTAGGGTTTTTTGAGATAGGGTCTTGTGAGCTATTTGCTCAAGCTGGCTTCGAACTGTGATCCTTCTGATCTCTGCCTCCTGAGTAGCCAATGTTACAGAAGTAAGCCGCTGGTGCCTGGCTTGGAAATTTTCGTAAACCTCTGATTTAGCAGACTCAAAACTGCTAGAATAGAGCCTTTTTATGTAAAGAAATGATGTAAAGAACAGTTGTATTACATGATGCCAAAAAAAGGAAATAATTTTCAAAAGTTGATATTTATTTAACTGTCTTGTTTGAATAGATATCATAAACTTGGAACAGGATTTAATCCCAATACATTGGATAAACAGAAAGAAAGGCAAAAAGGTTTGCCAAAACAGGTCTTTGAATCTGATGAAGCTCCAGATGGCAACACCTACCAGGATGAGCAAGTAATACTTTTATTGTTAAATGACTACAAAAAGGTATGTTGTAATTGATTAATTAATTGATGTAATCATGTTTAATGTTTTGCATGTCAGGATGATCTCAAAAGACGCTCAATGTCAATAGATGATACTCCAAGAGGTAGCTGGGCCTGCAGTATCTTTGACTTGAAAAACTCACTTCCTGATGCTTTGCTTCCTAATTTACTTGATCGAACTCCAAATGAAGAAATAGACCATCAGAATGATGACCAAAGGAAATTAAACCGTCACAAGGAACTATTTGCTTTGCATCCAGCACCAGATGAGGTATTGGTTCTGTACAGAAGATGCAAATGATCATTAAAACAGCTCTTTTGGGAGCATGATTTATGAACAGTATTATAATAATGTCAGAACTAAAATTTAACCAAAATATAACTGTAATTATGTAAATGAAATATGCTTTTTTTATACTAGTGAATTTATTCTTAATGAGTAATGTCTGTGAATTGAGCATAGTTAGAATCTCATGACTTCTCTTTATAGACAAATAGGTCATTCTTTCCTATGTTTAATTGTAAACACTAAAAGTAAATTCTTAAAAAATAAATTGTAAAGGGTTGAAATAAGATTAGAATATTCATTTTGGTGTTGCTTGTCAATTTGTAGGAAGAGCCAATAGAACGCCTTAGCATTCCTGATGTACCTAAAGAACATTTTGGTCAAAGACTTCTTGTAAAATGTTTATCACTCAAGTAAGTATTTTTTTTACTGTATTACTTTTATTTTTGGGGGTAATATTTTGATTAGTAGCATAACAAAACCTTACTAGATTTTATACTTGTATATGTGTCCTTTTGAGAAGTATTTTTCTCTACCTCATTTTAAACACTATTCAATATTCAAACGTAATGTAGAAAGCTAAGCTTTAGAGCATTTTTGAGCTACAGCTATACAGTTAGTTGTAAAACTTGGAAAAGCATTCACTGTACTCTCTTGATGAGAAATATAAACAGAAAATATCTTTTTCTCTAAAGAGGTGATTTTATATTTGTCACATAGTAGGCTTTGTTATTTGAAGATCTTTTTTTTTTTTTTTTTTTCTTTTTTTCTTTTGCAGTACTGGAGCTTTTTAACTAAGGGGATTTGACCAGCCCAGTTTTTTGTGATAGGGTTTTTCAAGGTAGGGTCTTGCAAATTATTTGCCCAGGCTGGCTTCAAACTGCGATCCTCCTGAACTCTGCTTCCTGAGTTGCCAGGATTAGAGGCATGAGCCACCTGCACCCAGCAAGATTTTAAAGTATTTTTCCCTTCTTTAAAAAACTAAAGAAGGGACACCAGTGTCTCATGCCTGTTATTCTAGCTACTTGGAAAGCTGAAATTGGGAGGAGGATTGAGGTTCAAGTCCAGTCCTGGCAAATAATGCAAGCTTAAGGCCCTTAGTTTGAACCCCAGTACCGTCAAAAAAAAAAAAAAAAAAGACTTCATCACGTGTGGTGGCTTAAGCCTGTAATATTAGGTACTTAGGAGGCAGAGATTGGAAAGAGTGTGGTTTAAGGCTGGCCTGGACAAAAGTTTGGGCGACTCAATCTCAACCAATGAAAAAGCTGGGTGTGGTGGTACATACCTGTCATCGAAGCAACTTGGAAAGATAAATAGGAAGATCACAATCTGGGTATAAATGTGAGACCCTATTCAAAAAAAATGCCTAAAGCAAAAAGTGCTAGAGGTGTGGCTGAAGTGTAGAGTGCCTGCCTAGCAAGTACAAGGCCTTGAGTTCAAACTGCAGTACTACCCCCCAAAAAAATAGGTAAAGGAGGCTGGGTGTGGTAATTCCAGTGTAATTTCAGCTAATGGGGAGGCAGAGAGGTAGGAGCACTGCAGTTCCAAGGCCAGGCAAAGTTAACATGAGGCCCTATCTGAAAAATAAACTAAAAACAAAAGTACTGAGTACATGACTCAAAGCATTAAATGACTTGTGACATCATTGAGGTGATTTATCTTACATTTGTATTCTGCATTACAAAGTACTTTTTCTTATTTCATGCTGTCTTCAGAGTAATTCTGTAAGCTAGGTATTATTTTCTTCATCTTACAATGAAGAAATCAAGTTTCAAAAGCATGAGCATAAGTTAATTGACATGCTCAGTATTATGTAGGAAATGGAAAAAACTATATGCTCTTTTCATTATAACATGTTAATATTATAAATTAATTCTAACTTGAGGAAAAATGTTTCTAAAAGAAGCAACTCATAGTGACAGATCACTTTTGTGTATAATTATGGCAATTTTCTTTTCTTTGAAAGCTAAGGCTTTATGTATTTAGTTAAATTTATCCAGCAACCTGTTTGATAGATTTAAGTGTCTTGAGTCTTTTGAATACCTGGCCACTTAACTTAATACTTATTGTATTAAAATCTTTTTAAAAAACAGCTTTATTACTATATAATTTATATATCACAAAATTTATCCTTTTAAAGTACACATATCAGAATTGTCTATTCATAGTGTTTTGCAACCATCACTACATGCTATTTATTTAGTTTAGTTTGGTTTTGTTTTTTGATGGTACTGGGGTTTGAATCAGGGCTTTGTGTTTGCGAGGCAGATTCTCTATCACCACAGTCCACTACTGTCTAATTTTATAACACATTTATCACCCCAGAAAGCAGCTCTATATCTGTATTGGTCTGCTTGGGCTGCCATATCAGGATTCCATAGATGGGGTGATTTACACAACAGGAATTTATCTCTCACAGTTCCTGAGGCAGCGGGTTGGTTTCTGGTAAGGCCTTTCTTCCTGGTGTGCAGATAGTTGCCTTTTCTCTGTATCCTTACATGGTCTTTCTTTGTGCACAGATAGAGGTCTCTAGTATCTCTTCCTCTTTGTATAAGGAAACCCAATTCCATGGGATTATGTCCCACCCTTAGGAATTCATTTAACCTTTATTATCGTCCTGTGTTTAGATTGTCACATTTAAGATTAGGGCTTTAACATAAGAATTCTACAGGGAATCCATTCAGTCTATAACAATACTCATCGCAACTTACCCTGCGTTCTCTCTTCCTCTGTGCCCCTGCAGACCACTGACTTACATTCTGTTTCTATAAGTTCACCTATCTGTAGTTCATGTAAACAGAATTATAAAAGATGTGACTTTTGTTTGTAGCTTCTTCACACAGCATGTTTTCATGGCTCATCTCTGTTGTAGTGTATACCAGTAATTGTTTATATGGCTGAACAGTATTCCACTCAGTGGCTATACCACATTTTGCTTATTTATTGGTCAGTTAATGAACATTTGGAGTATTTCTACTTTGAAGTGCATGTTTTTGTTCATATGTGGAATCAAGACCTAAAATAACAACAACAACAAAAAGAATCTGACATGATTGTAAAAGGGAGACTGGGGGGAGGGGAAGAACTAATGGGAGAGGAGAAAGTGAGGGGGGGTGAGGGAGAAGGTGAATATTACATTTAATGTAATTACATTTTATGCAGTTACATTTTATGTATATGTATGAAATAGCATAATGAAACCCACTAAAACCGGTTAAAAAGGAGGGGGAATAGGGAGAGGAGTTAAGAAAGAGTGATATAAATGGGGTAAATTTGATCAAAGTACATACATTATATGTATGTATAAAAATATCACAATGAAAACCCTTTGTACAATTAATTTATGCTAATAAAATTTTAAATAACATTAAAGTTACTTCCTATTTGGGACTGGCAGAGTGGCTCAAGTGATAAGAGTACCTGCCTAGCAAGCATGAAGCCCTGAGTTCAAACCCCATTGCCTCCAAAGAAAAAAAAATGTTTTACCTCCTATTAAAAAATAATAGCTTTATTGACATATAATTTCTATATTATGCAGTTTACTCAATGTATACACAGTATATATAATTCACCAGTCATTCACCCCCTTTACCACAGTATTCAGTTCACTGAGTTTTGTTATATTCACATGTGTATGCAACTTTCATCATAATAAATTTTAAAGCAGTTTCATTACCTGCCGTCTGTCTTTGTCTCTATTTCTGTTCTGTCTGCCTCTATCTGCCTGTCTTTGTATGTGAGTAACCTGATTACCAGTTAGAAAGTGATTAGTGCCACCAAAGGGGTATAAAATGCCATGAGTATTTTAGGAAGTTTAGGAATAAATGTAGCTGGAGAAATTAAGAAGGGTTACATTAGAGAAGGTAATAGTTACTTGAGAGTGTGACAGGTAAGTGTGAAAAGTATATTTTAGTAGGATGGTATAATATAGGTAAAGGCACAAAGGTAGAAAAGTGCAAGGTAGTGAGATAATTTAGTTTTGTAATCAGAATTTCTAACTATATCTTTTAAATGTTTTTTAAAATTAGTTTATGCTTTTTGTTTATAAGGTTTGAGATTGAAATTGAGCCCATTTTTGCAAGTTTGGCGTTATATGATGTCAAGGAAAAGAAGAAGGTAAGGTTATGTAATTTGATTGTAATCATTTGTCTTAATCATTGATTTCAGAAACCGCTTTTTTAGGTTGTTTTATAAGAGAAGTAATGATTTTTTGAACAGTATTAAACATGGATCTTTGAAAAAGGAAATAGGAATTTAATATATCAAACTACTGAGATATTTTCTCATTAGAAAATAATTTAAACTAGTTTTTGTTTCATTGAAAGAGTTTCAAAAGCAAGTAGCAGGAACAATTTTCTTTTAATTTAAGGAATAGACAAGACAGCATAAGAAAAGCATTTTAGGCAAACAATATGTAAAAGTTAAGAATAGTGACAACTGAAATTTTATTGACATAATTTTCAACTTCTCAACAGCTAAAAGATGACTTTACATATATTTTAAATATTCTATCTTAGGGAATGGTTTTAGTTTTATGATGGTATCTTTATTACACTTGGTTTTCAGTGACTACCTTATACATTTTTTAATTTAAAATTCCAAGCCTAATGTGTAGTAGAAAGTTAAAGTGTCTTCATTGAACTATGTTGTCAATATATGATATATGGTGGATTTCTTTAGTAGAACTCTCCTCCATCAGCTTTATTTGCTAAATGAAAACTGTTGAGATATTATTCATGTAATTTTTAAAAAACTCAGTTTAAATTGAGTCATTTATTTCTGTGATAATTTCTTTATATACTTTGTATATTTTACTCAAAAGTGTTTGCAATATGACTCTTTAGAAAATGTTTGTTATATCCCAAATAACTTATACATTTCTTTTGCTTTATGTTAGACCTCTAAAGATTGTTTGGCAGCACTGGGGTTTGAACTTAGGGCTAGGGCTTCCTAGGCAGGTGCTGTATACTGGAGTTACTTCCTTAGCCCTACACATGTCATGATTGGTGTCACTGAAATACATTACAAGCTATGGGTTATAGTATAATGTCCTAATACCTATAACATTTAAAGAAGACTGGGTATGTGTGATTTTTATGAGCTTTTAAAAAATGTGCAGAGTTTAAAATTAAATATATGAATGTATTATTTTTAGATTTCAGAAAATTTTTATTTCGACCTTAATTCTGAGCAGATGAAAGGATTATTACGTCCACATGTACCACCAGCTGCCATTACTACCCTGGCAAGATCAGCTATTTTTTCTATAACTTACCCTTCCCAAGATGTTTTTCTTGTAATAAAGGTGAGAATAATGTTAAATATATTTGTTTACTATATAGTGTCTATATTCTTGTCCCTATCAATATTGGAAACCTTTTTTTTTTTTTGCTGGTACTGGGGTTTGAACTCGAGCTTTACACTTGTTAGGCAGGTGCTCTACCATTTGAGCCACTCTGCCAGCCCCTTTTTGTGTTGGGTAGTTTTGAGACAGGGTTTCGAACTATTTGCCTACACTGGTTTTGAATCACTATTCCCCTGATCTCTGCCTCCCGAATTGCTAGGATTACAGGCATGAGCCATTTAACGCCCAGCTAATATTGCAAACTTTTTAAGGGCAAAGATTTGACCTTTACCTGTTTTTCCATCATGATATTCCATAACACATTATTAGACACATACTAAAGTGCTACCTGATTTTTCTCAAATGGATAGTTACATTAATCAGAATTCTCCAGGGTTTATTTTAAGGAATTGCTTCACATGATTATGAAATGTCTGCAATTGGTGGTTGACAAGTTGACTACAAATTCAGGTAAGGGTTAGTTGATTATGTACTCTTGAGTCCGAAGTCCACAAAGCAGCAGACTTGGAGCTCAGGAGGGTTTCTTAGCTATAGTCCTGAGGAGAAATCCTTCTGGAAAACTCAGTCTTTGCTCTTAAGCCCTTGAACTGACTTGATGAGGCCCACCCACACAATAGAGAATAATATACTTTACTCAAAGTCTACTGCTTTAAATATTAATCATCTCAAAAAAATACTTTCACAGCATTAGACTGGTGTTTGACCAAACACCTAGGTAGCATAGCCTAACCAAGCTAACATATAAAATTAACCATTATAGAACCTTGAGTGTAATTATATCACTCAGTTTCTAAATCATATAAATACTAAAAGCTAAATCATTGAGGTCACATAGCATTATGACTTGAATGTCAGCCAATTAAGAATAAGAATTACAATATAGACATGGTGGTGCATACCTGTAGTTAGAGCATTCAGGAAACTGCTGCTGGAAGATCTCAAATTTGAGGCCTTCTTAAGCTACATAGAGAGTCCCTATCTTAAGAAAAAAAATGTATGTAAATTCTAAAATCTAAATATTATTAAGCTACTTTGTGTAACTTAGAGAATAATTTGCCTTAACTTGACTTTGACTTGGGAGTTGCCTAAAGTATATTCCTTAATCTCTTTGTTTTATTTATATAAAATTAGCATAAAGAGGTTATTTATTTATTTATTTATTTTTTTGCAGCACTGGGGTTGTGAACTCAGGGCTTCATGCTTGCTAGGCAAGCCCTCTACCACTTGAGCCACTCTGCCAGCCCTGCTTTGTGTTGGGTATTTTTGAGGCAGGGTCTTGCAAACTATTTTCCCTGGCTGGCTTCTAACCACAATCCTCCTAATCTCTGCCTTCTGAGTAGCTAGGATTACAGGCATGAGCACTGACACCCAGCATGAATTTTTATAATAAGATTATAAAGTGAATTGTTATGAAATGAATCCTCTTTATCCATAGGAATAGTGTTCTAATTCCTATGAATTCAGTTTAAAATAAATCTTAGTTACAATAAATTGTCCTGCAAACAAAAATTAAGAAGTAATTATCTTTAGAAATTCACATAAAAGAGTGAAATTTAGTTCTAGCAATGAGTGCAAATGAAAAATACAGAGTAATTTTACTTGGGGAAAATGGCAAGTTTTCATAAAACAATGTATTAATGGGAACTAGTAAAATAAAGATAATTAGAATATTGATTGGTTGAAAATGAGATTTAGTGATGAGATTGGTTGTCATCAAGAGAAGGAATGTCTAAGATAGGATTAAGAATAAGACATTGAACTTCAATATAAGTAAATAGGTAAATCATGATGCATTCAAATAATGTAGTGTTATGGCCATTAAAGCCATGATTTGGAAGAATTTTTTTTAACAACTTTTGTTAGCATATGTTAGTTGTACAGAGGGCCTTTATTATGATATTTATATGCATGGATATGATCTATCTCGGTCAAATTCATCCCCTGTATCATTTTCCTCATCCCCCTCCCCTCTTAAAACAACTTCAACAGACTTTATTGTTTTATTTTCATGCACCTGTATAAGGTACTTTATACACCTCCTTCCCTCTCTATTTGCTCTCTCCCCTCCAGCTGGTGCCCACCCCCAAATAACCTGTTTCACATTCTGAAGAATTTTTATTGTATATTCATATGAAATAATGTTTAATACAAAACTATATACCATGTGATCCTACTTGAAAAATACAAACATACACATAAAATAATATACACACACAAATACATATATGTATATATAAAGAATTTCTGATAATTTCAATAAAAGAACAAATGAAATTGTTATTTAAATCTTAAAGAAATGTATTCTTTCATCACTTTGGTCTACCATGTTGTATGTATGTGTATGTTTAAAGGAGGAAAGATTTATTTTGGTTCATGGTTTCAGCCCATTATTTTTATTTCTTGACAGAAAAATTGCCTTGACATACATATTGGATAGTTACAAAAACAAAAAGATAATACAAAACCAAAAAGATAATACCCAGTGGGACATAACAATAAACATTTATTTAGTTTGTGTATCTAAATTGTCTGTTGTTCAGCCAATCCAGGCTGTACTCTTTTCAGATAGTTGTTTGCCTTTAAGTGTCTGTAGACAGTAAATTTAGCCAGAGGTATTCTTGTCTGTATGTCTCTTCTTTTGTAGCAGGATAGTCTGGCATATTCTCATGGTCACTGCAGAAGTTCCAAAGAGCACAGTCAGTTGAATAGGTGCTTTTCAAGTCATTGGTCACATCACAGCAGCTAACATCCTATTGGCC
Organism: Castor canadensis; assembly: GCF_047511655.1. Taxonomy (NCBI): domain Eukaryota; kingdom Metazoa; phylum Chordata; class Mammalia; order Rodentia; family Castoridae; genus Castor; species Castor canadensis. The sequence goes on from NC_133392.1 coordinate 111,713,515, forward strand.
AAAACAGGTCATGTAACAGAATATAAACTCAGGGAACTGGCATATATACATGGTCTCTTTCTTGGAAGAAACTGCAGTATCATGTGGCAAAGAAGCATAGGAAATTATGGCTGTTAGTGAAGTGTATTACTGCATAGGATATTGGAATTCTGGCCCAGTCAGGATTATTGATTGCTTATTTTTATCATCTGTTTGTTAGTATAGTTGCTTTCAGGTAGATATATGCAGGGGTTGTCAGAGTAGATTTGCCTTTACATTTTAATTTTATTATTTATTTATTTCTGCTATGTTTATGGTATTGTTTCAATTTTGTTTTAATTTACAATTCCCTAAACTAAGACTATTGAATAAATTATTGACCATGGGATATTTTATTTTGTGAAGTGCTTATTCAGATTGCTCTCTTATTTTTAACAAGTTTCTAAGTGATTTTTAGTATAATATACATAAAATACATGAATTTTAGGTGTTCCACTGAGTACATTTATAAATGTACATATATGTGTATCCATGTAATATGCCTGCATAACCACATGCAGTTTATCTTATTAATTTGTAAAAGTTCTTTATATATCTTTTGTTCATTAATTCAAAGTATCAATTTTAATATGAGCTAGATTCCTTATATACTTGGTTTGGTTTCTAGACTTTCATCCTATTTTACTTATGTCTTTTAAAAAAAATCTTTAAAAATTTCATAGGGGAAAGTGAGTTACAGAAAACTATTGGATTAGTCACTTAAGAATATTATTGTATGAGTTGTCATTTTTAATTGGAATTTTGCATCTTGATTTATTGGAGATAAATTTATGCTGGTGACTTTTCAAAGTATTTTTAATTGTGATAAAATATAAAATTTATTATCATAACCATTTTTTAGTGTATTTTAAGTATATTAATACTCTTTTGTAATCATTCTCCAGAAGTGTTTCATCCTGGAAAACTAAAGTTCTATACCCCTTAAATGACTCCCCATTATATCCTTTACTTAGCCCCCAATAGAACCACTGTTCTATTTTTTGTCTTTGACTACTTGAGATATTTTACATGAGTGAAATCATACAGTATTTGTCTTTTTGTGATTGGCTTATTTAACTTAACATGATGTTTTCAGAGTTCATCCAGTTTTTAACATGTTAGAATTTCTTTTTAAAGCTGAATTGTATTTCACAATATGTATATACTCACGCCTTTGCTTATCCATCTGTCCAAGTTGATGGACACTTGGATTACTTCTGTCCTTTTGCTGTTGTAAATAATGCTGTCATAAATGTAAGTGTATAAATAATCTGTTTGAGTCTTTGCTTTCAATTCTTTTGTATCTATACCTGGAAGTAGAATTGCTGGGTCATATAATAATCCTATTTCTAAATTTTTGAGGATACTGTTTTTCAAAGTGACTCCAACATTTTACATTTTATATGAATTCTTTGGAGAAATCTCTATTCAAGTCATTTGCTCATTTGTTAATTAGGACTTTTTTGTTATTAGAGTTCTTTACGTGTTCGAGATACTAATTTCTATTTTGATAAATGATTTGTAGACAATTTTCTTCTGTTCTGTAGATTGCCTTTTCATTTTGTTTATTCATTTTTTTTTGGACACAGATGTATTTTATTTTTATTTATTTTTAAGATTTCTGTTTTTTTCATTTTGTTTATTCTTACCTTTAATGTAGTAAATGTAAGTTTTGATATAGTCTGATTTATCTACTTTTATTTGTATTGCCTGTGCTTTTGGTGTTATATTTAAGAAATCATTTCCAAATCTAATATCACGATGCCTTTCTTGTTTTCTTCCTGAAGCTTTAGATCTTACATTTAGATGTTTGGTCCACTTTGGCTTAATTTTTGTATGTGATATAAAGTGAGGGTCACTCTTTTGCAGTTGAATACACAGTTTTCCACAGCAGTACTTGTAAATATTATCCTTTCTCTATTGAGTGGTCTTTGCATCCTTGTCAAAAATTATTCAACCATGTATGTGGGAGTTTATCTGACTTTCCCTTCAGTTCCATTCTCTCCATATGTCTTTCTTCATTTGAGTACCACCATTTTTTTTGTGGTACTCAGGGCCTCATGCTTGCTAGGCAGATGTCCTACCACTTGAGCCACTCTGCCAGCCCTTTTTTTTTTAATTTTTATTTTTTATTGTTCACATGTGCACACAATGCTTGGGTCATTTCTCCCCCCTGCCCCCACCACCCCCTTACCACCCACTCGCCCCCTCCCTCTCCCCCTCACTCCTCAGTACCTGGCAGAAATTATTTTGCCCTTATCTCTAATTTTGTTGAAGAGAGAGTATAAGCAATAATAGGAAGGAACAAGGGTTTTTGCTAGTTGAGATAAGGACAGCTATACAGGGAGTCGACTCACATTAATTTCCTGTGCATGTGTGTTACCTTCTAGGTTAATTCTTTTTGAGCTAAACTTTTCTCTAGTTCCTCCTGGTCCCCTTCTCCTATTAGCCTCAGTTGCTTTTAAGGTATCTGCTTTAGTTTCTCTGCGTTGAGGGCAACAAATGCTAGCTAATATTTTAGGTGTCTCACTTATCCTCACCCCTCCCTTGTGTGCTCTCGCTTTTATCATGTGCTCGAAGTCCAATCCCCTTGTTGTGTTTGCCCTTGATCTAATGTCCGCATATGAGGGGAAACATACGATTTTTGGTCTTTTGGGCCAGGCTAACCTCACTCAGAATGATGTTCTCCAATTCCATCCATTTACCAGCGAATGATAACATTTCGTTCTTCTTCATGTGCCAGCCCTTTTTTGTGATGGGTATTTTTTGAGATAGGATCTTGCAAACTATTTGCCCAGGCTGGCTGAGAACTTTGATCCTCCTGATCTCTGCTTCGTGAGTAGCTAGGATTACAGGCAAGAACCACTGGTGCCTGGGCACACTGTTTTGATTACTGTCGCCTTATAATAAATTTTCACATCTAGAAGTGTAGAATCACCAACTTGTACATTTTATCCATGTTTGTTTTGATTATTCAGATTCCTTTGAGATTCTAGATGGATTTCAAGGTTGACTTCTCAATTTCTACAAGAAAATCATTAGAGTTTTGATAGGAATATCACTAAATATATATATTATCTTGAGTAGTATTGAAATCTTAATGTCATTAAGTCTTTCAGTTCATGAACATGCATATCTTTGCATTTATTTGTGTCTGCTTTTCTGTCAGCAGCATTTTATAGTTTTTGATGCATGGTTTTTTTTTACTTCATTAAGGTTATTCCTAAATATCTTATTTTTTTGATAGTATTGTGAATGGAATTGTTTTCTTAATTTTCTTTTCAGATTCTCATTGTTAGTATGTAGATTTTATATCCTATAACTTTGTTGAATTTGTTTATTAGTTTTGATAAGCATTTTGTTTTGTTTTTGCTATGTAACCCAGGCTACCCTAGAACTCACCGTGTCGCTCAGGCAGGCCTTGAACTCATGAGTCTTGTGTCTCAGCTACTCAGGTGTGAGATTACAGGAATGTACTGTCATGCCCAGTATATGGTTTTTGTTTGTTTGTTTGGTGGAATCTTAAAAATTTTCTACATAGAAGATCATACTGTCTGCAGAGATCATTAAATTCTTCTTTTCCAATTCAGATACCTTTTATTTAATTTTCTGGCTTAATTGCTCTGGCTTTGACCTCCAGTACTATCTTGAGTAGAAGAGTCTAAAGCAGGTATTCTTGTCTTGTTTCTGATTAGCTTTTCACCATTGAATGTGATATTAGTTGTAGACTTTTTATATATGGCCTTAATTATGCTGAGGTAGTTTCCTTATATTCCTAGTTTGTTGAGTGTTTTTTACCAGGAAAGGGTGTTGAGTTTTGTCTAGTGCTTTGTCTGCATTACTTGAGATGATCGTATGTTTTTTTTTTTCCTCTCCCCATCATTCTGTTCATGTGTGGAATATTACATTGATTTTAGTATATTCAACTATCTTTGTATTTCAGGCCAACTGCTTTATTTATTTATGTTTTTGGAAGTACTGGGGTTTTAACTCAGGGCCTTGTACTTGCTAGGTGACTTTTTTTTTTAAATGTAAATAAACTTCCATTTTTTGCCTCTGACAGCTAGAAAAAGTCCTACAGCAAGGAGACATTGGAGAGTGTGCAGAACCATATATGATTTTCAAAGAAGCTGATGCCACCAAGGTAGAATGTCATGCCCCTCGTTTTCCCACCTCATTACTAATATAATTTGGGAGAAAACATACAAGGCATTCTTAATTCATTTCTTCTGTTGGTCTACTTATTTTCTTCCTTTTTATTTCTTTTATTATCCATCTTGTGTCACATGCTGTACTATTCTTAAACTACTCTTAAAATCTCTTCCACTCAAACTAATTGATTTTCTTTTTCTAGCACTGGGGATTAAACCCAGGGCCTCATGCATGCTAGGCATGTGCTCTACCACTTGAACCTCCACTTTAGCCCTAATTAATTTCTTAATATTTTTCCTTGAAGAGAACTAAGTTAATTCAGTTTAACTCCTAAATCATTAAAATTTTCTTTATTTACATTGATAGAACTTTTCCTAGCAAGAAGAATTCCTGGCTTTCATCAGACTCCCAAATAATCAGGGAATGTTGTAATAATTGAGGCTCTGTTTTGCCGTCAGATGCCTAATTTCTAGAATTTGAATAAACTTATAATTACCAAAAATGTTATGAATTAGTACCAAATTCCAGAAAGCCTGAATTTTCTACAAGAATACAGGTGATCCCTGGATCTTTGAACACAAGATTTAATACTGGATCAGCCAGCAGAGAAATGCTTGAGGAATACTGGACAAGCCACCAAAATCTAGAAACTTTTGTTTCTATTTTTCTGAGAATTAGAACAAAAACTGAGCCTTTCTGCTCATGTTGATAGATCTGAGCATAAGATACTCTTCTCTGGTGCTTGGTTATCTGATTGAACTCCATGTTAAAATATTCTGCCTTTCCCCAGGTTATCATTTTACAAATTAAAGTTGCTCTGCTATATGGATTTCATAAGTATACCAATAGAATATATTTTTCTTTTCCACATTTACATAGACTGATATAAGTAAGAATATTTGATATTTAGGTTCCTAAAACAAGAACTTCTTTTGGAGGTACACTAGATACAATGATAAATATTGCTACCATTTAACTAGCTTTCCAACTTTTCCCAGTCCTCAGTTCTGGGTTAGAACTGTTGTTAGAGTATACGTCAATGCACATCATGTGTGGAAAGAGTATGTGAGAGAGGTGGTAGAGGTTTTCAATCTTCGGCTGTTGTTTGGCTCTTAGTATTTGTTTCAGAGTAAGCTAAAAGTTGAACCAGCTTCAAGATGTCTTTCAAAATATGCATGTACTGTTTGGACCATCAGTCATTTTCTAGAGTTTAGTACTTTTTATAGTACTTTTTTTGGTCTTTGCTTCTTTTATTATACTCTGGACTTATTTATCACTGGTCTGTTTGTGGCTCCCACTCCCTCCTCATGGGTTGCTATAATTTGGGGACTAGTTCCATCTTCTGTGGAGTAGTAAAATTTAACATATCTTAACCTAGAAAATTTTATAGCTCACAGTTGCTAACAGGACTATGGTTGTATTTCCTTTCCTAAAATAGTATTTGCAAACATAAACATGCTTGCACTTGCTCTCCTTTTATTTCCTCCCAAGATGATGAAATCACAAACAGAAATTCCAAAGACTTACTCTACATATACATTTGTGGAATGAGTTGAGATTTTTATTTTGTTTGTTATTTGACCTCTGCCAGGTACTCTTTTTTTTTTTCTTTCAAGTGTAATTATATGTAAAGTTCTGTTTTGCAGAATAAAGAAAAATTGGAGAAGCTTAAAAGTCAAGCTGATCAGTTTTGTCAAAGACTTGGGAAATATCGCATGCCTTTTGCTTGGACTGCAATCCATTTAATGAATATTGTTAGCAGTGCTGGGAGTTTAGAGAGAGATTCTACAGAAGTAGAGATCAGCACTGGAGGTAAGATGTTTTATATAAAATATTTCTAAATGTACAGTTTTTATTTGTAGACTCTGCAATGTGTTGTATAAAAAGGACTTTTTTAGCTGGGCATGGTGGTTCGCATCTGTATTCTCTGCAGTGGGGAGGTTAAGGTAGCAGGATTGCAAGTTTGAGGCCAGCCTGGGCTACATAATGAAACCATGTCTCAAGAAACCAAAAGCAAAGAGAAGGATTTTCATTGGACACCTTTATTGAAATATAATTTGCGTATCATACAGTTCACCATTTAAAAGTGTATAATAGAGTGGATTTTGCTATATTCACAGAGTTATGAAACCACTGCTACAATCTGTTTTTGGAACATTTTTGTACCCAGTAACAATTACTACTCATTCCCTCAAATTTCCAAACCTGGCCCTAAATAACCACTAATATACTTCCTGTCTTTATGGATAACCTATGTCAGACATTTCATACATATAGAATTATTCAGTATGTCTTTTGCGGCTAGCTTCTTTCACATGGCATAATATTGTCACAAGGTTCATCCATGTTGTAGCATTTATTGGTATTTGATTTCTTTTTGTTGCCAAATGATAGTCCATTTTATTGATATACTATGCTTTTTTGTTTTTAATTAGTTTATGGTTATTTGGGTTTTTCCCCACTTTTTTATCATTATGAATAATGGTGCAGTGAACAATCATGTATAAGCTTTTGTGTGGACATATGTTTTATTTCTCTTGAATATATAGGAGTGAAATCACTATATCTTGTGGTACTTCTCTGTTTAGCATTCTGAGGAATTGTTGTTTTGACTTCCAGTGCAGCTGCACTTTCAGAAGTTCTGCTAGCAATGTATGAAAGTTCCAGTTTCAGCTGGGCATGGTGGTACGTGTCTGAAATTCCAGCTACTGGGGAAGTGGAGGCAGGAGGATGTCAGTTTCTCCAAATGTTTGCCAATACTCATTCTTATCTGTCTTGATTATAGCTCTTCTAGGTCAGGTGATACGGTATCTCATTGCAGTTTGGATTTGACTTTTCCTGATAGCTGATAGTGCTAAGTATCATTTTTCTCTGTGTTGGCTGGTTGTGTATTTTTTTTTGGAGATAAGTGTATTTATATCCTTTACTCATTTTTAAATGGCTTTGTGGTTGGACTTTTTATTATTTAGTTAATGCCTGATTTTTAAATGGGTTTTTCATCTTCTTGTCATTGAGTTGTAAGAATTCTTACAACTTATGTCCTGGACATAGTTCTTTTTTTTTTTCTTTTTTGTTTATTCATATGTGCATACAGTGTTTGGGTCATTTCTCCCCCCTACCCCCCACCCTCTCCCTTCCCCCCTCCTTCCCCTCCCTTCCAGGCAGAAACTGTTCTGCCTTTATCTTCAATTTTGTAGAAAAGAGAGTATAAACAATAATAAGAAGGACAAAGCGTTTTTGCTAGTTGAGATAAGAATAGCTATATAGGGAGATTCCTAGCATTGCTTCCATGTACATATGTGTTACATTCTAAGTTGCTTCTTCTTGAACTGACCTTTTCTCTAGTTCCTGATCCCCTTCTCCTATTGGTCTCTGTCACTTTAAAGTTTCTGCATTAGTTTCTCTGAATTGAGGACATCAAATACTATCATGTTTTTTGTGTTTCTTACCTATCCTCATACCTCCCTTGTGTGCTCTTGCCTTACCATGTGACCAAAGCTGGACATAAATTCTTTATCATTAGACATGATACTATTTATGATTTTATAAATATTTTCTCCTACTCTAGGTTCTTTTCTTTTATAATATTCTTTGTAGCACAGAAGTTTTAGATTTCGAGGACATCCAGTTTCTCTACTTTCTTTGTTTGCTGTGCTTTTGGTGGTATATTTAAGAAACTGTTAACTAACCAATATCAAGAAATTTAATTGTCTGTTTTCTTCCTAGAATTTTGTAGTTTTAGCTTTTATATTTAGATTTATAAACTATTTTTAGTTAATTTTGTATAAAGTGTGAGGTAAGGGTTCAACTTCATTCTCTTCAGGTGGATATTTAGTTTTTCCAGCACCATTTGTTGAAAAGGCAATTCTTGACCTATTGAATGATTTTTGCATCCTTTTCAAAAATCTGCTAATTATGGGATTAGGATTTAGCTCAGTGGTAAAGTGCTTGCCCATTAAATACAGACCCCTTCTGACCAGTTCAGTCCCTAACACCAAAAAAGAAAGAAAGGAAAGAAAGAAGGAGGGAGGGAAAAGGAAGAAAGGAATAGAAGGAGGAAGGAAGACAAAGAAAATCTATTGATCATAGATATGTGAGTTTATTTTTAGCCTCTCAATTCTATTTATTGATCTATATGTATATCCTTATTCCACTATTGTATTACTTAAGCTTTTAGTAAGTTTCCAGACTTTCTGGAGTAGAAAGGGTCCTTAAGGTCCTTAAGGCTATTTTGAGTTCCTTATATTTTCATATATAATTTCTGATCAGCACTTAATTTCTGTATAAAGGCTGCTGGGATTGTCGAGGACTTACATTGAATCTATAAACTAATTTATTGATTATTGCCATCTGAACGATGTTAAGTCTGCAAATCCAGGATCCTTAGATGTTTTCCCATTTATTTAGCTCTGTCACAGTTTTTTTTCTTACAATATTAATAGTTTTCAGTGTATATTCTGGTCTTGTTGAATTTATGCCAAAGTACTTTATTGTATTTTGCTACTATTTTAAAGACTTATTTTCCTAATTCCATTTTTCAGAATTCCATTCCTAGTGCATAAAAATACAATTGTCGTTGACTGGTCCTAGCTACTGCAGAAGCTGAAGTGGGAGGGTCACGTACACCTAAGAGTTCAAGGGTAGCCTGGGAAATAACAAGGCCCTGTCTCAAAAACAAAACCAATTAAGTTTTCTATATCTATGTATCTTATACCCTGGAACCTATTTTTGAATTTTGTTCAAAATTTAGAATTGTTATTATTAGCCTACAGTTGTTTCTTATATTGTTATGCAATCCTTTATATCTATAAGGTTTAGTGATCTCAACTCTTCAGTTTATTAGTATATTAATTTGAGTCCTTTACCTTTTTTCTTCAGTCTAACTAAGTAGGTTTGTCAATTTTATTTTTTTGAAAAAGCATGTTGGTTTTATTGACTTTCTCTGTTTTTTTAGTTTCTGTTTCACTTAATTCCATTTCCACTCTCCTGTTTTGTATCCTTGTTTTCTTTGTGTTTAGTTTCTCTTTTGTAGTTTATTGAACTGTCAGATTATGTTACTAGTTGAGATATTTCTTTTTCATGTAAGTTTTTTTAGATGTAAATTTCCTTTACATCTAACACTGCTTTAGCAGTATTGCAAATATTTTTTATGTTGTACTTAGATTTTTATACATTCCATTTTCTAATTTTCCTTATTAATATCTCTTTTTTTCAATAGCTTTTTAGAAATGTGCTATTTTACTTACGTATTTATGAATTCCCCAATTTTTAAATTATTAATTCTTAGAGAACATATTTCATTTTATCTTAATTCTTTTGGATTTATTTTATCTTTTTTTAATATCTTACACTCAATGTTAGCCAAAATGCTGAGAAGTGAAATTTTATGTCTTGTTCTATAGACTGTCTTGGAGAATGCTTTGTAATTGCTTGAAAAGAATGTGTATTCTGGTCTTGCTTAGTTGAGTAGACTATATATGTCCGCTAGGAAAAAATTGTAGTTTTTTCTAAGTCTTCTATTTCTTTGTTGGCTTCAGTCTAGTGCTCTTTTTTTTTAGAGTTTGAACTCAGGACCTTGCACTTACTAGGCAAGAACTCTCCTACTTAAGCCTGATGATTTTAAATTATGCAATTGTCTTGCATGAGTGAGGCCTTAGATTTGAACCCCCATACCAGAAGGAAAACAGTGCTTAGTTGGTTTAAATGCAAGTTGTCTTTTGACTCTGTTTTATACTCAAGTCGTAAGACTTGAGGGACCATTATGTGGTTACTAAAATTTCCACTGTGGTGAATATACTATATAAATATACTATAAAATATAGTACATGTATAGGTCTCCTGCCACTGTTCTTTATAGCGTATCTTTGGTCATATGCTAAATCTTTGTTTATAAGAGACTTATTTTTACACTGGTGAAATTGTAAAAAAGGAAACCAGAAGATTCAGGTATAGTGCTTTCCTACTAATCTTCCCTATAAGTAAAATTCTTCTAGTATAATCATATACTGAATATATAATTTTCAACTTTGGTGGATTCTTTCTTATGTTTGGAAAGATGATTTAAAACAAATTTTAAATTTTATGAAAATGAATACCTTATTTTTTTCCCTTGATAGAGCGAAAAGGGTCTTGGTCAGAGAGAAGGAATTCTAGTATTGTTGGTAGACGATCACTTGAAAGGACAACAAGTGGAGATGATGCTTGCAACTTGACCAGCTTTCGACCTGCCACTCTCACAGTGACAAATTTTTTTAAGCAGGTATTGTTCTGTCATGTAGGAATTCTGGGGAGATGTTTGTAAATAAGTTTCTTTTAGTTTTAGAAGAGTAGTAATTGTACATGCTTATGAGTCTAACTTTAAGAATTTTTAAAACTTTAAGAATAAAATGCAAGGAATAATAAGACTCTAAAAATAAGAAATAATTGATATTATCTGCTATTTTGTCATTAGATTTATTTAAATGTTGACTCTGACATTATCAAGGCATCAAAATTAGTCTTTCACACCTATATTTTGTTTTTTGATTGTAATAGTGTAACTTTTCTTAAACATTGATTTCTGAATTTCCTGAGTGAGTGAGAGTGCTTTCATCTATCTTCTCAACACAAGTTTTTCTAACTTAAACTACTTTATCTGTGGTACGTGCAATAGAATTTTTAGACCCCAGTAGTGCACTTCCGTGCTAAAATGCTGTCAGTGTTTTTAAGAGGTGAATTTGTATATCCAAAAGGTTTTTTTCATCAAAGATATTTTTCTTTTCATCAGGCACTGGTGGCTCATGCCAGTAATATTAGCTACCTGGGAAGCTAAGATGGGGAGGATCGTGGTTTGAGGCTAATCAGCTAAAATTTCTTGAGACCTTACCTCAACCATAGCTGGGCACAATGGTGTGCCTCTGCCATCCAGAATTATGTGGGAGGCTGAGATGGGGAGATTACTGTTCCAGGTCAGTCTGGGAAAAAATGTTTGAGAGTCCCCTCAATGGAAAAATGCTGGGCATGGTGGTGCTTGCCTATCATCCCAACTATGGCCGAAAGTGTAAAATAGGAGAATTGTGGCGGGTCTTGGCAAAAAAATAAGACCCTATCTCCATGCTAGAGATGTGGCTCAAGCAGTAGATTGCCTGGCTAGCAAGCACATTGCCCTGAATTCAAGCCCTAGTACTACCACCACTCCTCAAAAAAAATGTATTTTATTTTTTGCAAGTCTGTTCTTTGTAATTCATATCAAATCAGTGCTTTTCAGATGTCATCTGTTACCTGTTTGTAGTAATGGAAATCAGTTTAGTAGATAACAGCGAGCTTACAAAAACAATAAAGTGGAATAGAAAAAATTATAGTGTATTGCACATATTGAGGTTAAATATTGCTTCAGAGAGCAATGCATTTGTGTGATTATATATATATTTATGACATATATGTATAAATGTTTGCAGTGGATTTCATACTGTGAGTCAAGAGCAGAAAATGTTGAAAAGTCTGTCAGAAGTGAACAGCAGATGGCCAGAATCACATAAAGGTGGGGAGAGGGCTGGAGGCATGGCTGAAGTGACAGAGTGTTTGCATAGTAAATACAAGACCCTGAATTCAAATCCTACTACGCTGAAGAAGAAAAAGTAGAAGGGAAAAAACTTGCATTAATGTGACAAACTGGAGAAGTATACCAACCATGTATTTTGGAGCAAATTAAAGGAAAATATTAAGAATTATCTCAAAATTCCTTCTTCTGAGGGGTTAACCTGAGGGTTAATTTGATCCCCTTTAGGCAGCAGCTCAGATTGGGGGGGGGTGGCGGGAAGCAGGTAATAAGCTCTGAAGTGGTAAGGGTCTTTTTATTATAGACCGTAGTAAAAGCAAGGTCTAAAGAAGGCTATAGTGAGTGTTACTTGGATGAAGTAATAGGCCAAATACAGGGATGGAGCCAGTGGTATAGATTTGTCTTACTCAACATTTAAAAAAAAATTTTATCTGATGCACAATCTTGCAGATATATCATTACCCTTTCTCTTTACTGCTCCCGTTGCATGTCATTTCTACTATTTGCACAGGTTTCTTTTCATTTCTTCAACCTGCTGTACCATTGAACTGGTACTGTATACTTAAGTCAACAAGCCATCCACCCCTTTCCTATTTGTCCAATAAATATTTTTTGAGTACAGACATTATTTTTAAAATTTAAATTAAGTGTATTTTAACTGATAATAAAAAGCATACAAATTGTCCATATTAATGGTAAAATGGTGTTTTGTTACATGTATACGTTGCCTAATGTTTAAATCAGTTTAAACATATCTGTCTCCTCAGCATATGTCATTTGTTTGTTTTGCTTTGTTTCTTTTGGTGGCAGTGGGTCAGAACTCAGTATTACTACTCAAATTACTGTTTGAGCCACACCGCTAGACCTATCATTTCTTTATTGTGAAAACTTTACTTTTTTTGTTTTATTTTTTGTGGTACTGGGGTTTGAACTCAGGGCATACACCTCGAGCCACTCCTAGCCCTTTCTTGTGATGAGTTTTTTTCAAGATAGGGTCTCACAAACTATTTGCCTGGGCAGGCTTCGAACTGTGATCCTCCTGATCTCTGTCTTCTGAGTAGTTAGGATTAAAGGCATGAGCCACTGGTGCCTGTCCTTAATATACTTTCTTTATCATTTTTGAAATGTACAGTTCATTTTTCTTAATTTTAATAACCCTATTGTGCAATGAGTACTGGTAACTGGACACCAGTACAAAGTGCTATGAAAACTTAAATGATTGCTAGAAATACAGAGCAATGGAAAGCATTTGCAGTTTACATTATACAGTTCTATATTAAAAACATTTTTTAGCCATATGCATGTACTATTTTTTATAGGGTTTATTTTTTTGACAGTACTGGGGTTGAAGTCAGAGCCTCACACTTACTAGGCAGGCACTCTACCACTTCACCTACTCCCCCACCCCTTTTTGCTTTAGTTATTTTTCAGATGGGGTCCAGGCTGGCTTGGACTACTATCTTACTTATGCTTCCTGTGTAGCTGGGATGACAGGGGTGTGCACCACCACACCCAACTTTTTATTGCTTGAGATGGGGTCTCAAAACTTTTTGCTGGGGCTGGCCTCAAACTGCAGTCCTCTCTGCTTTTGCCTCCCAAGTAGCTAGGATTACAGGCTTGAGCCATGTACCCTGATATTTTTATAAGTATTTTTAATAGCTAGAAAATTATGTATCACACAAATGCATATTAAGGAAATGCAGAGAAAGCAGTTTTTTGAAGTGGAATTCAAGGCTCAAATTTCTCTTAAATGAAGTACAGAAACTGTCCTCCCAACCTAGTTTATGAGTGATTACTATCCATAGGTGGGATGTTATAGTAACCATGAGTGTTTATGTAGGGATTTAAAATGTATCAAGCCAAAATTATTAGAAATACGTGCAGATTTTAAAACAAAAATTAAACTCACAGTAGTTTTAAAGACATTTGTCTTACACATTGATAGGTGGATAAGCTCAGAAGTGCATGGCAGTAAATAAGCAATGTTGTAGAGGGAGTGTCAACTTGTGATCTAGGCTCGTTTACATGTTCACAGGTTGGCTGAGATCAGCTAGATTGACTTCTACTGAGAAGACTCTCAGTATGTCTCATCTTCTAGCTAGTGGCACAAATTTTAGAGAGGGGGCAATCTAATTTGTGCACATTCTTTCTAAGTCTCAGTTTGCATCATGTTTTCTCATTGGCCAAAGCAAGTAACATGATTGAGCTTAGGAAAGAGAATTAAGCTCCACCCAGCAAAAGACATGGAAACAGACAGGGCCTAAAGCATGGAGGCCAGTAATAAAATTTAATATGTTAACTAAACAGAAATAATTAAGCCCAGAGATAATGTGAATGTGTTATGAGTAAGGCTAAAGATCTATATTCTATACAAAAGAAGAAGAGATTATACTGGTACAGCAGCTAATGGGACATTTACAATAATAAATTAATCATATTAGGTCATTGAAAAACTTCATGAAGTCACATTCTCTAACCATAACTCAGTAAAAGTAAAAACTATTTTAGGGGTATTAACAAAAAATGATAGTAATTATGAATCATTTTCCCAAATAGTGGGATAAAGGGAGATCTGTTCTGTCTCCTGTTTAGAATATAATAACAAACAAATGGGATATAGCTAAAGGTGAAATTTACTACTATAAAGTAGCCTCAAATATGTTCATTAACAAATAAGATAGTATGAAATATTGAAACATGACAATAAATTGTTAAAAGTGGTTAATTGGATTAATGATCAACTCTCTTAATAAAAAAGAAAATAAACCCTAGATATTTTAAGTGTAAGAAAAAAGGAGACAATATTAACAAACTGAAAATTTCATATTATTTAGATATGGTTCTTCCCTCCCCTCACTGATTGATGCATTTTGGAGTTTTCTTTCGGATGTTAATACCAGGATAGTTGTGATTTTGTTAACAGCAATATTTTTCTTACTTCTTTTTGTAAAAAATGTAGCCAGCCATACAGATTTTACATGTATGCAATTTGGTAATATAAAGTTGAAAAGACAAATGTGAACTAAAGAGTAACAAATTTATAATTCTCTCATGTTTTTACATTAGTCTGCTTTTCGGTTCTGTTTTATGTCTGTATTTTTGTTTTTCCTTTTTATGTGCCTCTTAACTTGTATTGGTTGTGTATATTTTATGGTGTTCTGTGATGCTTTATAGGCATGAATAATGGACCATAAATAAATAACATAAAATAAAGTGATAGTAGTCTCATAAATCTTAGTAAAATTTGAAAACATAAAAGAAAATAAGTCAGGAAGATATTTATACTTATAACATTAATTTTTGATTCTGACTACTTTGTAGACAGAAGTACATGCTTTTTAGCAAAAATATAAATATATTTCCTATATAGTGTAGTTGTTTTGTCAAATACTTTCTTCTCTATCATTGAAATCAGGAAGGAGACCGTTTAAGTGATGAAGATCTGTACAAATTCCTTGCGGATATGAGAAGGCCATCCTCTGTCTTAAGGAGGCTGAGACCTATAACAGGTATTTAAAAATCTTGAGTGACATAATTATCGTCACTAAAATATTGTTTGTAATTATGTATTCCTTTTTATCTTACCTGGCCTTTACATTTTGCTGTGCTCAATGCTTGTTAGTCTTTTTCATCTCTTTAAGTGACATGTGGTCTAATAGTTTGGATTCAGGATTCAGGACCCTTGATAATTTGAGTTCTAAAAAGAAAATAATGAATAATATTGTGTTATTTTTCAGAGGGAAAAAGTACATGTGGAATGGTAAATATTCAGAAACTGATTCATACTATGTTTGGAGCAAGCCGTCTAGAGCAAAACTGTTCAATGTCTGCCAAGTCAAAATTAAATCATTAAACCTTGAAATGTGGGCTTGTGTCTATGCTAGCTCCCTTTCTGTCTTTTCTTCTTTTCTTTGCTCCTTTACATGAATCAAATTTGTCATTCATAAAGCATTTGTTATTTCACATGCATTTATGGGTGTAAAAATAACTTTTAAGTTTGAGTGTTTAGTATGAGATGGTAGTAATTTGATTTCTGTAGTTTTCTTCCAAGACTTGCAAAATGGATCTAAATCCTTCCAAAAATATTTTTATGTTTGTGTCTGTCAGCTTTCTGTCATGGTGACAAATTATCTGATCAACTTAAAAGGAAGAAGGATTTATTTTGGCCCATAGTTTCAGAGGTTTCAGTGTGTGGTTTGGTTGACTCTGTTGCTTTAGGACTTGTGGTAAGGCAGAACATCAAGGCAAAAAACACTTCGTGGAGCAAAGCTGCTTACCTCTTGGTGCCCAGGAAACAGAGAGAGAAGGAAATGGGCCAGGGTCCCAATATCCCCTTCAAGGCTGTCTGCTGTTAACCTAACTTCCTCCCACTAGGCCATACTTTCTAGTAGTGCCACAGGATGGCCACAAAGCCATGAGCCTTTGGGGGATGTTTCAGATCCAAGCTGTAACAATCATAGGGTTTTTATATGTAATGTTTACATGTTTTTATAATATATTTTAATATGCAGCTCAGCTGAAGATAGACATTTCTCCTGCACCTGAAAATCCCCATTATTGCCTAACCCCGGAGCTACTTCAAGTGAAACTTTACCCTGACAGTAGAGTCAGACCTACCAGAGAAATTTTAGAGTTTCCTGCCAGGGATGTTTATGTTCCAAACACTACTTACAGGTAAGATATTATAATTCTGAACAAAAAATATTGGATATTTTATATTAAAATAGAATTAGAATGAAATTCTTCAAAACTGTAATGTACTTTGTCATTTATTCCATCTCTTAGTGCACAATTTTATTAATACTTTCATGTAATAAGTTTTTACTATGTGCTAGGTACAGTGTTAATTACCTTACATCCATTGTCTTATTTCATTTGCATAGTTTGGGGTAGATGCTTGATTTCGAGGGATAGAAAGGTTAAAAATATTGTGAAACATCGCATTTAATGTGATGGTGGCTGACATTTGATTCCTGAGCTGTTGGTGTTAAAATGTTTGAACTTCTAATTATAATAGTTTCTCAAGTGTTTGTTATTAGCAGAATCTAGGATTACACATGAATCAAATTTGTCTGCAGTAATAATTAATAATATTTGTTGAGTATATAATATGTACACAGTACTAGGCACAAAGTTGTTAGATATAACAGGCTGAACACTACCCAACTTCAGGGGTGCCATTCGTGTGTGTGTGTGTGTGTGTGTGTGTGTGTGTGTGTGTGTGTGTGTTGTGTTTGTATTCTTTTGAATGCTAACACCATGACTTGACGAAAAATCTAGCAGGCAGCTCAGAGATAACATTCTGAAACAGAATTTTGAGTTTCATCCCAGACTTCCCTTCCTTATATATTTCACTACCATTTTCCAGGTCTGAGGCTCAAGTTCTCAGAATCATAATTATTTCTCTCCTTTCCTTACCCCCACTCTATTTGGCTAACAAATTGTATAGGCTCCAGTTTCAAATTGTATCCTGAATCCAGTACTTTCTTACCACTTGTACCCTTCTAAAATTCTGTTATAAGTCACCAAATTTTAGTATAAGTCAAATAAAAATATAATAGGAAACAGATTTGTCATTTAAAATTTAATAGTTGTTACATTAAAAAATCAGGTCAGTGGTTTTAATTGTTATTTAACCCAGTATACATAAAATATTATCATTCTAACATGTAGTAAATATAAAAAATTAATATTTTATTGTTTTCAAGATCTACTATGTTTGACACTTTAAGCACATTTCAGTTCAGATGAGCCACATTTCAAATGCTTAATAGCCAGGTGAAGCTAGGGCCTACTGTTTTGGACAGCTACTGATTTCAGATTTTGTTACACCTTTCTGATTTGGTCATTTTATTTCTACTCCTATCTTAATCAGTTCTCGATGTCACACCTGAAGAAGTCTTTTAACATTATAAATTAGACCATCCATTCCTCTCTCTAAAACCCATGAGTGATTTCCATTGTAAGCAGAAAAAAGAATGAATTTAAAATAATACATTATCTGGCTCCTGTCTTTCTCTGCTCACATATACTGTTACTGTCTGCTTTCCTTACTTCATTTTAGAGTTAGTAACCTTTCTATTCATCCTTGAACAAACAAAATTCAATTCTACCTAAGACTTTTCCATTTGATTTTCTCTTTACCTTTCTTATTTTTCTCCATACTTCACATGTTCCTTATCAAACATCTGCTTAGATGTCACTTCCTAGAGAGGCTTACTCTTGTCATCCTACCTAAGAAGTTCACTATTTCACTCCTCTAGGTCTTTACCTTCTTTGTATTCTTATCTGGGGTTATAATATTTAATTACATGATCATTTTTGTCTCTCTCAGTTGAATGTAATTTTATGTGACACTACTTAAAAGTATATGGAATAAGAATTGATGATGCAGTCCAAGTATTGGATTGGACAGTTCAGAGGTTTTTAACACTCATCTAGTAGCGGAGTTTCTGATAGAGCACCCCAAGTGCATTTATCTGTCTTGCCTTTGCTTGAATTATTTCAGAGGTAGAGAAAATAGAAATTGGAACTTTGAGTTGCCTTTTCTTTCATTTTTTCTATTTGTCATTGTTATTTACATTTTTATATTTTTGCAAACATAATTATATGAGTATTCTTAAAATTCATGAAGTAGAATAGGGCTTAAAATTTAAAATGGAGATTTTTCATTTTACTTCTGCCAGAGGTTCCCCATTCTGATGTC
The DNA here is from genome assembly GCF_047511655.1 of Castor canadensis. Taxonomy (NCBI): domain Eukaryota; kingdom Metazoa; phylum Chordata; class Mammalia; order Rodentia; family Castoridae; genus Castor; species Castor canadensis. The sequence continues at coordinate 111,731,928 of NC_133392.1, forward strand.
CAATCACTGGCATCAGCACTGGCGACTTTCTGCTCCTCATTTCTAAACAATGTTTGTGCTGTCATTTTCAATTTCAGACAATTTCATTTGACTGCTATCGATGATACAGCTCTTATATCCTCTCCCACAAATAACCCATACACTTGTCATACTTTCGTTATCCAAATAAAGTTATATCCCAGTTTTTTTATTTAATTGATGCTAATTTTTGTTTGTGATTTAATAAAACTATTTTCACATCTGAGCCAAGTAGATTACTATCATTTTTATTCCTGCATTTGTTTTCCTTACGGTGGCAACATGATTTTGTTTCCCTACTTTTCTATGTGCTATTAAAACTCTGTACAGTGATATGCATGAGATAATTATTTGCCCTCTCCCACGTTTCTAGTACACAGGTGTACTGTGCAGTTGTTATTTTGGAACCTGTTTACTATTATCCTGGAAATTCTGTTCAGATTCCTTTTTCAAGGGAGTCTTATTTCTCATGTTTTTATTTCTTAGTTTACTTATTCTACCTAATGCCTCCTGTTAGCATATCTAGGAAAACTAGCATCGATAGAAATAACTTTGGAATAATAAAAGGGATGTGTGACAACCTCTACAGCCAATAGCTAACATAAATATCATCAGTAATTTATAGAACATTCCATAAATGTTTGCTAACAGAATGGTTATACTGGGTCATGATAATAATCTTGTAACTCATTTGGATTCACTTTGCCTTTTTTAGAATGTCTGAGAATAAGTCTTAATTATTGGTTATACATACTAGTATTAATTATATATGCGTATGCCATTGTGGGTTAGGGGCATGGCTCCAGTGGTAGAGCACTTGCCATTTAAGCACAAGGCCCCAAGTTTAAACTCCAGTACTGCCAATGAATAAATAAATAAATAAATAAAAGAAAAAGTCCTGGTGTAAGCAGTTGTTTTATTATGTTAAGCAAATAGTGAACTCTTTCTTATTGGTGGAAAAAAAATCCTGTTTTGAATATCCAAAATCATCTGAAAGTTAGTTAGTAGATCCTATGCAATGTTACTTGTGTTCCAAATTGTTACTTGACCACCACTGTGACATTTGAGCTGAACTGGATTAAGGTACATCTAACTGAACAAATGCTTGTGTTTTATTGACATCCACTTTTTTTTTTTAAAGGGATATGTCCACATAGCACATGATATTCTTGGCAGGATTGTTAGATTTACTCTCTTTCCCAACAATAGCCAGTTGTAATCACCTGTTGAACTTTTGTATCTTTGTTTTTCTATCCAGTTTTTTTTTTTTTAAGACTATAGCTAGCATATAAGGTGTTACTAGAATGTAAGAATAAATGCAGTAGTCTGTCAGTGTAGAAACAAAAAGAAAGGATATATGATCCTATCTGGAGCAGTTAGGAATATGTCCCATATATCTCTTAATAAACTGTAGTAAATCAAGTGTCTGTGAAGTAATCTGAATAGTTTTAACCTTTTTATTCTTCAAAATTCCAAACGTATATAAAAGTAAAGAAAACAGTGAAATTAAAGTTCCTTGTCTTTTTTTTAAAACCCCAAATTGTACTTTGAAGCAAAACATAGATGGCATATCATTGCCTTTGTAAATCCTGTATTCTGTATCTCTAACAGATAAGGACTTGATGAAAATTAGCCACAGTAACAAATGTAATATTATTTGATCTCCTTATAATTTTAAGCATATCAGTATTTTTCTTGAGTTGTTTAATAAACTTATAACATACCAATTAATCTTTTTTGTTTCTAGGAATAAGTTGGCCAATAAGACCAAGCAAATGTGTACTGTTTATGTTATGACACAAGAGCTAAGTGATATGTATTTCTTAAACTAGGTTATTATATTATGGTAATTCTCTCTTTGGAGCTTGAATCCTAATTTTATTGTTTGTATATGTGAATTCTATGGTCCTTTTTTTGAATAATGTTTTAAAATTATCAAATTATTTAAGTTGTGATGCTTATTAATGAATTAAATAACAAGATCTAAACTTAAGTGTAAAAAACTACTGTTTTTTTTTTATTGTTTTCTTATTCATATGGGCATAGAAGGCTTGGGTCATTTCTCCCCCCTGCCCCCACCCCCCCCTTACCACCCACTCCGCCCCCTCCCTCTCCCCCCCACTCCCTCAATAGCCAGCAGAAACTATTTTGCCCTTATCTCTAATTTTGTTGAAGAGAGAGTATAGGCAATAATAGGAAGGAACAAGTAAAAGTACTGTATTTTAAAAATAATAAACATCAACAGTATTTTTCAGATACCTGTAATAGTTATATAAAATAAATATGATTTCAATTAATGACAAACTCTTATGTATTCCTAATACTTCTGTTGTTGGTGTCTTACATTTTTAATTTAAGGAAGCACAGATTTCATTAGAGTGTTACTGAAAGTTTAATGAGCATTTGTTTTCCATTCAAGTTTATGTTCCCTTGCTTTAAAGAGTATTGATCTTTGTTTTTAGTGTTGATGTTTTATGCCACTGCCACATACTCTGCTATTTTGATATTACCCTAGATATATAATTTTTATTTTTATTTTATCTTATTGGTCCTAGTTGATTTTTAACTATAAAAGTTCTTGAGTTGAAAGCTCCATTTCTTAGCATTTTAACATAGGAAGTTTTGTGTTCTTTTTTAAGTTAAATGTTAGGTGCTTTCATCTGGAGGTCGTGCAGTTTTTTTCCTCTGGCTCCCCAAAGGAAGGAGTAAAGTTCTAAAGTCGGAGTAGACTATGAAAAGAGTAGTTTTGGTCAGCTATCCTGCAAATTAAAGTGCTTTCAGTTTGGAAATATTTACTTAAAGGAATGTGAGGAGTGATACCCAAGACCCAGTTTTGACAGTATATATGTGTGTTTAAAATATTATAATCATAAGTCACTTAAATAGAGTATCTCACTTGATGATTATGGCCCCATAAAGTAATTTGGCAGGTTATTCTTCTTCTTGTCTTATAAGTGTATAAACTGACCCTGGGTTGCTTATTTTCAGATAAATAGCAAGAACCATAAATCTTTAAAGTTATAGCTTATTGCTCTTTCAAATAAACCTTGTTTTTTTTCTTTAGAATTTAGGAAAACAGTTCTTATGTTTTAGGTGGAATCCTTAACTCTGTTTTATATTTTCTAAAATGGCATTAAAACCTCATTTTATGAAAGTTTTTTGTGGGAGATTGTTAATCTTTTATGACCTCAAACTGCACATTTCACACCAATTGAGTAATTTTGCCCTAGTTGATTTGTGCTGAAAATACTTTGGACTTTGTTAAAGTGCCAATTGTTTGATCACTTTCTTTTCACTCATCAAAATTGCAGTGTTAGAAAAACACTCAAGAGAGCATAAATAACTGCAGTGCTTGTGGTTGTTAGTGATGGGGAAAAACATAAAGAAAATATGGTTTTCCTATATCATAAGAGTACAAATTAAAGTAAGTTTCATAAAGTAGGTATTTACCAATAAATATTGGTTAATAAATGCGTCTTTTGATAAATGAATGAATAAATTGACTTCTGTGAGTTGTTATTAGGAAGAAAGGATGTAAGTATGAAAACATACTGATTGTAGGATGAGAGAGTGTGCATAGACTGTGTTATAAGAGGTGACCCTGAAATGAGAAATGTGTATATTTGATATAAGTCAAATTCATACTGATTCAGAGTAAACTCTTAGAATAGAAATTTTCTATTAACTTACTAAAGTCAAGTGGATTGACTAAGTTTGATACTCTTGGAGTTTTTAATACCTCTCACAATTTTTATTATGCTATTCCAGGTTTACTTTTTTGTCTTTACTTATTAAGTATCATTTGAGGAATATAAACACTAATGCCACACCATTTCAGAGAAACGAGCCGCTGTTTACCAGGATATTTGTGGAAGAAGTAAGATTATATACATCTTGAAGTATAAATAGGACCTAGCCAATCAGGAAGGACTGGCATTGTAGAAAAGTGGTTTGACAAAGCAGTAGCAATAAAAACAGCATGGTACTGGCACAAAAACAGAAATGAAGACCAGTGGAACAGAATAGAGGATCCAGATATGAAGCCACACAACTATAACCAAGTTGTCTTTGACAAAGGAGCTAAAAATATACGATGGAGAAATAGCAGCCTCTTCAACAAAAACTGCTGGGAAAACTGGTTAGCAGTCTGCAAAAAACTGAAACTAGATCCATGTATATCACCCTTTACCAATATTAACTCAAAATGGATCAAGGATCTTAATATCAGACCCCAGACTCTAAAGTTGATACAGGAAAGAGTAGGAAATACTCTGGAATTAGTAGGTATAGGTAAGAACTTTCTCAATGGAACCCCAGCAGCACAGCAACTAAGAGATAGCATAGATAAATGGGACCTCATAAAACTAAAAAGCTTCTGTTCATCAAAAGAAATGGTCTCTAAACTGAAGAGAACACCCACAGAGTGGGAGAAAACATTTGCCAACTATACATCAGACAAAGGACTGATAACCAGAATATACAGGGAACTTCAAAAACTAAATTCTCCCAAAATTAATGAACCAATAAAGAAATGGGCAAGTGAACTAAACAGAACTTTCTCAAAAGAAGAAATTCAAATGGCCAAAAAACACATGTAAAAATGCTCACCATCTCTAGCAATAAAGGAAATGCAAATTAAAACCACGCTAAGATTCCACCTCACCCCTGTTAGAATAGCCATCATCAGCAATACCACCAACAAAAGGTGTTGGCGAGGATGCGAGGGAAAAAGGAACCCTCTTACACTGTTGGTGGGAATGTAAACTAGTACAACCACTCTGGAAAAAAATTTGGAGGCTACTTAAAACACTAAACATTGATCTACCATTTGATCCAGCAATACCACTCCAGGGGATATACCCAAAAGACTGTGACACAGGTTACTCCAGAGGCACCTGCACACCCATGTTTATTGTGGCACTATTCACAATAGCCAAGTTATGGAAACAGCCAAGATGCCCCACCACTGACGAATGGATTAAGAAAATGTGGTATCTATACACAATGGAATTTTATGCAGCCATGAAGAAGAATGAAATGTTATCATTCGCTGGTAAATGAATGGAATTGGAGAACATCATTCTGAGTGAGGGTTACCTGGCCCAAAAGACCAAAAATCGTATGTTCTCCCTCATATGTGGACATTAGATCAAGGGCAAACACAACAATGGGATTGGACTTTGAGCACATGATAAAAGTGAGAGCACACAAGGGAGGGGTGAGGATAGGCAAGACACCTAAAAAACTAGCTAGCATTTGTTGCCCTTAATGCAGAGAAACTAAAGCAGATACCTTAAAAACAACTGAGGCCAATAGGAGAAGGGGACCAGGAAGTAGAGAAAAGGTTAGATCAAAAAGAATTAACCTAGAAGGTAACACACATGCATAGGAAATCAATGTGAGTCAATGCCCTGTATAGCTATCCTTATCTCAACCAGCAAAAACCCTTGTTCCTTCCTATTATTGCTTATACTCTCTCTACAACAAAATTAGAAATAAGGGCAAAATAGTTTCTGCTGGGTATTGAGGGGGTAGGGGGGAGAGGGAGGGGGCGGAGTGGGTGGTAAGGGAGGGGGTGGGGGCAGGGGGGAGAAATGACCCAAGCCTTGTATGCACATATGAACAATAAAATTTAAAAAAAAAAAAAAAAACGTGGTTTGAATCCGGAAAGCCCAGAGGGGATGTTTAAAAGTAGATCATTTTGATTAGAGCAGAAGGTTTGTGTTGGGAAAATATTGGGATTAGATTATAGAGACTTCAAAGGGATTTGGATTTTCTTTTGTGATCCTATGTTCCTTTAATTGGAGTATGCATTTTTGTGAGGGTATAGCTGTATGCCATACTGCAAGTACATAGGATAAGCATGACTTATCTTTTAGGAGCATCACTTTTTAGAAGATTTTTTTTCTGCATTCATTTATTCATATGTGCAATACATTGTTTGGGCCATTTGTCTCTCCTGTCCCCCTCCCAGTCCCTCCCTCTACCCCTCACCCTAGAAGATTTTGAGGAAAATAACTTATTATATGAAAATAGATTGATGGAGTGTAAAACACAATTCATATGAAATTTTAAGATAAGATCCTAAGTTTTAAGGTAAGATCCTGAAAGAAATTTCAGCTTATCCATTAACTCTACAACCTATAAGGATAGATATTTATTATCTTTAGTTGTACTTCTTCAGTAGACAAACTTGAAAGAAATACGCCAAAGTAGTCATTATAAATTTTTTTTTTTACAAAGACTAAGGGGGAGAGAAACAAAATTAGGAGCTAAGGGTATTTAGATAATCCAGGACTTGAGGTTAAAGGCAGCCTTGAGAAAAGATACATAGATTGAGGCATTTAGAAAGAAAATTGTGTATTTTTTTCTTTTGGTGATACTGGGGTTTGAACTGAGGCCCTCAGACTTGCCAGAAAGAAAATCGTGTTTGACTTGGTGGTTTATGATTCATGAGAGTTTGTTTACAAGGTTAAGTGAAAAGCCAGGAATGTTTTCCAGGTTCCATGCGACTGTGACTGGGCGTATGGTAGTGTTAATGGATATAAAGAAGTTAAGAGGATAAAATGCACAGAAATGGAGGGAGAAAGGATTAAAAAGGACAACAGAAATGGTCTGGGCTGATGAATTTGGTGTTTCATATGCTGAATTTGAGGCTATTATAGGATGTCAAAGAGAGGGAGAAATGATAGGTAGGCAAAGCAAAGTGGGGATCTGGAAAGAGACATGCTTATGAGTGTGCAAATTTTGGCAACTTATTCATGGAAAATAAGAGTCCATGAGGGTAGACAGAAAGTCTGAGGGTCAGAGAAAGAAAGATGAATAAAGGTTGTATTCGTCCATCAATACTAAATATGAGGAAGGAGTAGGATTAAAGATGGATAATCCATGGATAGTATAGTGGTATTGTGGAAGTAAAATAAAGGTTTGAAAAAGGACATAGATTTTAATCAGTACTATAAAGATTAAAGGGAAAGTAGACTGAGAAAACCTATAGATTAGATAACTGAGTTACTGGTGAAATTCAAACTGCAGAGTAGTGAGGACATTCTTTTGTGAAACATAAAGAAATTCCTTTTTTTTCCTGTACTAGGATTATCTCTCAATCTGAGCTTTATTGAAGAAAGGGCTGATTTAGTTCTCCTAAAAGGAGCAAAATAAATCAAACTATATGAGAATTTGAGAAAAAAATTTAAAAGTAAACAAAGGGAAGAAGCATCAAAAGTTTCCAGGTTTTTTTTTTCTTAAAACCATTTTGGCATTTGGCTTTAAAAAGTTCAATGTAAATTTTGACAAGCTGGGCAAGTGTAGGAGGCATTCATTCTTATTTTATTCTGAAAAATTCCACTTAACTATTTATTATTGTTTTCCCAGTATTGTTAAAATACATAAAGTGTACACAGTACAGCTAGGTTAACACATATGCTAATGTACTGTGATACCTGACATGTTAATATTATGTGGAAAGGAAAGATTTATTAGTCCAGACCGCAGAGCTGTCACTCTTGGGTGCAGAGTGAAGCAGTTTGGCTGAATTGGGTAGTGGGCTTTATAGGAGGGGTCAAGCTATGGGGGAGGGCAGATAGTTTGTCTCTGATTATCTGTGATCACCAGATGGAACAGGTCGACATGCCTGGCTAGTTGAGTAACTGGAAGTTCCTGTGGTGTTTTGCAAGCCGAGAAACAATCAGGCAGGGAGAAATAAGCAGGGGAGAAACAAGTGGTCATAAATCAGGGGGTCTGGTTTCGGTGCTAGCCTTGGGACTTTCCGCCTGCCCCAAGAATGCCAGGGAGCTAACAAATATGACTTAGTAATCATGGTCTACTGCATTTGTAAAAGACATTGAGCAAACTTAATGCAATATTTCATCCTTCTTCATTTTGGTGTTATTAAGAAAGCATATCAAGCAATAAAAAAGAAAAAAATCAAACATTTACTCCACATTATTTTGTAACAAAAATGATCAGTTTGCATTGTTTTCATTTTGTTTTGTTTTTTCATCTGTTTTATTCAAGATTAAGAGCTCAGAATTTGGCATTGGTAAAGCATCAGTTTTAAAATTCATATTACAGGTTTTTGCATGTATTCTAAACTGATTGAATTTTACTTTTGAAGTTTGAAATATTATAGAATTTAGGAATTTAAAAAATACCAGTCTTTCATATGTATTCAAATTTAGAATTCTAATAAGAAATAGTTTATTTTGAAAACATCAGAAAAGTTGTAAAATTAGCTCATATGACTTTAATAAAAATTTTTTTAAGTTATTTTAAAAATTACCCATTAATTATGATTTAGACTGTGACCATCTAAAACTGACTGCTACATCACAAAATATATGAATAAATGATACTATAAGAACTTTATTTGAGAAATGTAAATGGTATTCTTGGAGGTGGTGTGATGGTGTCTAACCTTAAATTGATAGTTACTTCACAATTAATAAAAATTTTATTTCTCAAGCCTTTCATTAAGGACTTTATGTCAGATTTCAAAGCATAGTAATTTTGGATCAGTTTAATGTTTAATGAATTTATTAGCTTTTTAATTTGCCTGACTTCATCCCAAGCTTTCTAAATCTATTGGATGGATCAACATTTTGGTTGATTTGATAAAGTATAACCTTCCATTTTGAGGCTTCCAACATATTCCTCTTCTCCTCTCTGGCTTAGATTTTGCTCTTGGTTTGTTATATTTGCCATTTAAGTGGTTTTCTTCACATATGTCATGCCACCACCAGCCTCCTAAAGAAGACAGATATGCAGTTTATGTTACATTTGTTCATAAATATGTCTTCATTTCTTATAAACATTATAATGTTGTAGGTACATATATATCAAATTTTATCTGTATAACTCTCATGTGTATCACCAAAGTTAGAATATTTGAGGAGGATTAGAGGAAAATTCCTAGTAAAAAAAAAATAATAGTGAAGACATTTTTCTCTTAAGGAGAAAATGCTTACTTGGGAATAGAACTTTAGAGTTGACATTATAGATAATAGCCAAAACTATGGAAAGATAATTTGAATATAAGAAAATAAAGTATTGGCTTTAGAAAAAGAATACCTGAATAGCTTTGTGGACAGTTGTGATGTCTTTTTGTTTTATGATCCCATGTAGAAAACATCAAATCTTTGTATTCTGGGAGTGCCTTGGGAACATTGCCAGCAATCTCAACTACATGTAGCGTATAGTCGGTTTCTTGATTTCCCAAGTGAAAAGAATATTCAATATGATGCTTGTTGTCTTTCCAGTCTTCTAGCTCAATACGTAAAATGTAATTGGATTGTTTCACTATGGAATGTATCTTCTCTAGGCCCAACCAAAATTCTCCTGAAAAAAAAAGTTTTAAAAATCTATGTATTGTTCTTTACAGATTGGCACTGACTACTTTTTGATATTTTTGACTGGTATAAGTTAATGTGTTGTTTTAGTCTTGAAGTTTTGGTTATTTTAGAGGCTTTTAAAGTATTTATTTTTAAACAATTTCATTGAAAATAGTTTTTGTACAAAAACATTTAAAAGCTAATAGGCCTGCTTAAAGTCTGATTATTCTTTCTAGAATGTGTGTTTCACATATGACACATTAGACTATTATCGATATTTTTAGGTTTGGTGATTGGTAGAATATCTCACTTGTAAATCCTTATGTATATACCAGCTGTATTGTCAGCTATTTACTAATACCTATATTCAATCAAGAGACTGTTTTAGTATTCCCAGAGTTGGATGATAGTGATCTTCTGTCAAATATAAAGTTGGCCCCTGATGTTTGCTTGATAAATATGCTTTCTTCATAGAAAAGGAATGGTATAAATTTTAAAAACTCTAGATTTGACTATTTGGTTCTTAATAATTTTTCTCTGTAATTTTGAAGATTATTTTTATTTGGAAGTAAAAAGATAACAGATTTACAAATAAATTATTCTTCATCACAATCCTTACTAAAGTATTTAATGACAAAAAAGTCAACATTTCCTTACTGCTGTTGAGTTAGTAGGAACTTCATTTAAAGATTATAAGTACAAGTACTTACTTTCTCATTAGAAATAAATGAGCATTCTGGACTGTCTTTTATTTGGAGGTTACACTCACTCTTAGAAGAGTTGAAGCTATCAAACATCACTGAATATACCTTGAACTTAGAGACTAAATTGGTACTGTGAATACAGAATTTTTAAAATATACAAATAGAGTACTATTTCAACACTCAGTAGAGTGTTACAAAATCTGTTATAATGATGGATGCTTTCTAGTTTATTATTTATTTATTTTGTAGGACTGAGGTTTGAACACAGGGCTTTGTGCTTGCAAAGCAGGTGCTATACCATTTGAGCCACACTTCCTGTCCATTTTGCTCTGGTTATTCTGGAAATGGGGTCTGGTGTACTATTTGGCTAAGTTGGCCTCAAACTGAGATCCTTTCAACCTCAGCCTCCTGAGTAGCAAGGATTAGAGGCATGAACCACAGGCACCTGACTTGTTTTATACTTTATAAGCAAGTACTTGTACATCATTCAGCTTTTTGGAATGTAAGCCTTTATTAGTGTATTTTTCTTTCGCTTATTTTGTTACGTTTTGTGATTAAAGTAAAATAATTTGTTTTGTGTTACCTAAAGCATGTTAAACTACATTGTGTAGTATACATTTATAATATTCAGATAATTGGAACTGAAAAAATTATACTGTTTATCTGGCAATTTCCTTGAACTAACTTTTATTTTATTACTGTTATTAGTAGTAGTAGTAGTTTTTTTTTGTTTTTTGTGGTGCTGGAGATCAGTCCCACAACCATGCTAGGCAAGTACTCTACCACTGACGTATATCCTTAGTGTCCTTCTAACTTTTTAATTAATTGGTTCTTAAAATGTTAATAAGAGAATACAGTAACTAGTGCTAGGGATACTTGTCTTTGCAGCTCATTTGTAGCACTTAACCATAGCATGTAGTACTAAAATTTTCTTTAATAATTATGATTATGATTATTATAAGACAGCAAATTAAATTATGGTTAGTATAAGAGACATATCATTGTGATAAGTATAATTCAAATAATAATGTGTAATTAATAACAATGTAGTTTGTTGCTAATATGTTTTATGAAGGCTGGGAACTGTTTCTTGTTCATCTACGTTTCCAATGCCCAGTCCATAATAAGATCTTAATAAATATTTTTAAATAAACAAGTAAATGAATGATTGAATGAAATTACCTTACCATCAAGTCTTCCAAAACCATATTTGTAGTTTTCCCATGTTTCATTGAAGTTTTCTGATCCATCTATTCGGTGTTGAATTAATGTCCATGGACTACCTTGATATAATGAATGAAATTGTGTATTTTTAGTAGATTAATGTTGATAAATGTAAGATTATACCTTTTTAAGTTTGATAGTAATTGATGGCTTAATAAGGTAATTTATTAATGTGATAACATGTGGTAAGTATATGGCAATACACTTTTATTACTTATTTAGTCCCAAACATTTAAGTGAAGTACAACTAATGAATTTTTTCCTGGCAAATTTATTAACAATATTCACTTCAGACTATTTTACAGAAGAAATGAAGAATATTGAACAAACAAGACAAATATTAGTGCAAAATTTATATTGAGTACTCACATGTATTTCATGTTGTAATGTGGATTGATAATAGGGTTAGTCTTGCTAATAGATAATGAGTAACTTGAACTAACTACTGTATGTTTTCTCCTTGAGCAGCTGTTACCTGAATTAATCTCACAGTAGACATTAAAAACTTGAGAGTTGCTAGGTCTAATGGTATACACACCACTTGTATGTTCACCTCTGTTATAAATGGTGGAACAATCAGCAGGAATGCCTAGAAGCAAAAAAATGTTTCATGTATGATTTAGTAATAGAAATATCTTTAGAGCTTGAAATTTTACCTGATATTCCATGGAACTGTGGTGAATATAGGTTTTTTCAGTAACATTTCTGCTAAAGCATTTTAATTAGATGGCATATTGTGCAAAGACCATAAAACTTTACCAAACTGATGTTTTTTAAGAAAAGCAACAAAATGATACTTTTAAACACATATTTTTGTTAGACATAGGAAAAATATCAACTGGCAAAAATACTCATGAAACATAGTAGAATGGTGCATAGCAAGTAGTCAACAGATATATGTAGAAATAGTGAACATATATGGAGAAAACTAGTAACAAACACCTTTTTCCTGTATGAATTACACAAGAAATAAATGGTTTGAGAACATATCACTATTTTGAAATTGACTCTGATCCCTTAAACTTTTCATTTTTATGAAAATTTTCGGCAAAGTGGAAAGAACTATTAAAGAGAGAGCACCATAATCTGTTCAACAGTTGATAACATTGTACCATATTTCCTTTTTATTTATTTAATTTTTTTGTGGTGCTGGGGTTTGAACTCAGGGCCTAACACTTGCTAGGCAGGTGCTCTACTACTGGAGCCACCTTGTCAGCCCTTTTTTTCCTCTGTGTTGGGTATTTTCAAGATAGGGTCTCACTTTTTGCCTGAGCTGGTCTTGAACCATGATTCTCCTGATCTCTGCCTCCTGAGTAGCCAGGATTACAGATGTGAGCCACTAGTGCCTCTCCTACCATATTTGCTTTTATACACAAAATACAAACATGTATTTTTGCTGTGTTACTTGAAAATAATTTTCAACCATCATGACTTTTAACCTGTTAAATATTTCACATCTTGTAAACTTGAGATTATTCTTTTTCATGATTGTAATACCCTTTTACTTGTAAGAAAATTAACAGTTCCATGTTTTATATAAAGTCCATAATATTTTATTGATTGGCTTAAGAATGTCTCTTATATAGTTCTTATCCAATTTAATTTGACATATTGGCTTTAGTGAATATGTCTTTTTACTTTCTTGTAGTCTAATAGGGAATTTGATAATAATGGCTTCAAAAAGGAAACCCACCAAGTTATCTTACCATCTTGTTCTACATTTCTTGTATCATTCAGCTGTAGAGGGGGAGTAGTTCTTGGTGCTCTTGGTTTGGACAATAGAGAATTTTCTGTGGGTTCTTGAATACCAGTCCTTCTGAGCTGAGGAAAGAATATTTTTAAGAAAAGGTACTGAATCTGTAATTAGGGAAATCTGTGAGTAAGAACATGTATCTTCTTCTTCAGTTTGTCATGTTACTGCATTTGATGTTAACAGGAATAGACAGTGCTATCTAGGTTGTACAGATTATCTATTCTTGAAATACTTAATCAGGCATAGTATTTAATGTTGAAAAATAAATTGGTCAAAAAACCTCAGCAAGGCCCAAAACTTTTAAGATATTTTAATATATTCTCTTTCTAATAATATGAATAATAATCATAGCAAGTCTTTTTAACTTCTTTGTGATAAATATAATTACCGTTATCAATTTGACAAATTATTCATTGAATGCCTATGATGTGCCCTATATTCTGTCCTATATTCTGGAACCACCTTAATAAAAATAATGGGGAAAATTCCTGTACTTACAGTGCTTACATTTTCACTCAGGATGTGCAAGTAAATAAATAAAATATATGTTAGGCTAAATAAAGGTAAGTGTTCAAAAGAAAAAGTAAGGAAGTAGAAGCTTTGGGAGATGGGAGTAGGGAGTTGTAATTTTTAATTAAGTGGCTTGGGAAGCTTTCCTTGAAAATTTTGTATTTGATAAAACACTTCAAGGAAATTGAACAGTGGGCCATGAAGAGTGTTCCAGATAAAGGGAATAGGAGGGCAAAGACCCTGAAGGGGCAGTATTTTTGATGTATTTAAGCAACAGTGATAAGGCCAGTGGGAATAGATTTAGTTGAGATGAAGTCAGTGAGATAAAGAAGGACCAGGTCATCTTAGGTCTGAAGAACTATTATGAATGAGGTAGGCAGCCATTCTGGGGGTTTTGAGCAAAATAGATACGATCTGATTTAAAATTTAATAGGATCACTTTGGCAGCTACAAATTCTTTTCTTTTTTTCCTCATAATTCTATAAAATAGATTCTTTGTTATCCTTAAAGCACCTGTGAGGAAACTGAGAAACAGGGGTCATTTCTTCAAAGTCACACAGAGACTTTTAAAGCTATGATTGAAATTCAAGTAGTTTATTAGCTACAGAGCCTGCAGTCTCAACAGTTGTGTTGTTGTGATCATTACTCTCACACTGTTTTTTAGAAACTGATGTAAAAGATTGTACATAGCATTAAATACTGACTTACCTGGTTTTCTATTTCTTTTATTTGACTGTGCTGTTGATTTAATTGTTTATATTGTTCTTCCACAGTCTCCAGAAGGTCTTTGATGCTGTTATCTTGCTGTTCTACAAAAGTCTGGACATAGATTGTAGCTTGGTTATACTTTCTCCTCTGTTGACATTTTTAAAAATGTATTTGTAACTATCACAATCTAGCTTTCTGAACTAGCAGATTAGAAAAATAAGCATCGGCTATTTTCCCTTATATGTTTTTTTCAAATAATACATACTTTTGTTCTTACAATACAAAAGTGTCATTTCTAAAATTTTACTTTCTGCACTTCAATTTAAAGAAAAACTCACAATCTATTAATGGGAATAAATCTATACCATTCACTATAGTACATTGATACATTTTTGAACATAGAAGAATAGTTTTAAATTTAAATTCCTGTAACTTTTTACTTATCTACAATAATTAGCAATAGCATAATAATTTAAAATTACAAAGTTTATTACTTAACTGATTTGTAATTTTCATATGAAATGTGAAGTTTCCCTATAATAATAGGGAAACAAAAACCAACTTGAAACTACAACAGGAAATTTTATTTTGTAGGAGTTATTTTTCTTGAAAAATGAAGATTTCAATTTAACAAAGTATTTCAAATAGTATGTCTTATAAATATTCCTTTAAAAATCCATATTGAAAACATAATCATGAGCCCTCAGATTTCTACTCACTTTAAGTGAAGTTACTTCTGGATGTTCCTGAATTTCAGGTTGATTTTGAATTAAATTAGTTAGTTGCTCCTCCAAATATCTCACTTTTTGTTGAAGTAGAATTTTTTCTTCTAGGAGGCTTTCAAGTTTTGAGTTGAGTTCAAGTGACATATTCTTTACCTCTTCATTTTTGACTTGTAATTTAGATGTAGTTCTTCTCAGTTCTTTTTCTTCTTCTTTGATTTCACTGGTTTTCAGTGATAAATCATAAAAAGACTGATCAAATATGTTGAGTTTTTGAAATATGTCATTAATTTGGCCCTTAGTTTTATGGACAAAGTCTTTAAGACCATGTCCCAACTGAAGGAGGCCATTGGCCAAAATTTTTACATCCTCTAACATAGCAAATCTTGATTTTGTCTCTGAAGATAGAGAATCAAATGGTGAATTGTCTTGATCAGTTGTAGAAGAAATAACTAGAGGAACAATAAAAAGAAAGAGCTTAATTGTGTACATTTTCATCCTAATTTTTCACCTTTAATTTGAAACTATTTTTTCTCCAATAAGGAGATCGAGATAGACACCAGTATTTGCCACATAAAAGGTAAGGCTCTCAGGTGAATATAGTTAATCATTAAACTGTGTTAACTTGCTCGAATGTAACCTTTCTCCACATTGAGTTAGATCAATCCTAAATGAAATCAAGGAAATGAGCAACTAACTTAATAGGTAATTTAAAATTATTATGTGGTTAACTTTGCTATATTGTAAACTGTACTTGCAGTGTTAAGGGGGTCTCCCTTTTTTTAAAAAGCTCATTTTAACATTTTAGAATTTTTAAAGATTTGCAAATCAAAACTCTTTTGATGGGTAAATTCATAATTTAAGTTGAGGAAAAATTAATGAGTTAAGTATCCATTTCCCAAATTGTAATTAGTTCATTTTGGTAACAGTCACCCATCCCCCCCAAAATGCTTTCTTTTTGAAGCCTTTCTCCATTCCTTCAGGTGGTGGTATGGCTGTCAGTGCTGTAGCATATATTGCTGTGGTAATCTGTATAAGTTAACATATATTCCTTATTATTTGTCCTTACAATTATTTGTTATTTTGTCTTTTTTGTTTCACGTATGTGTTAACTTTCTTTATATAGTGTCACAAAATTCCAAACATAAATGTCAATAGACGCATTTCTCCTCATTTTCCTGTTGTGTTCTGTGTCTCCGTGTTCTAGGCTCTTTTCCATGAGTCCACGGAAGTACCAGTAGATATGCTGTCTTGTAAAGTCAAGCTAGAATTAAATCTTAATTCTTCAAATGTCGGAAGTGATTTGCCCATCATAAGTTTTTCTGAAGTTTGTGAGCTTAGTTAACAATTTTGTTAATATAAATTTAATAAAAACAAGAGATTAATAACATTTGAAAATAAATGTTCCATTGTCCTTCTAAGTTAGTGTTAAAGGAAGGAAAAATTTTAGATGCTTAAACTATAAGTGAGTATCTGTATTTTGTATGCATGTTAAGTACTTTTTATGAAAATAAATTTATATGGTAAAATTGCTAAGAGTACGGATTCTGGGATCAGACTCTGGTCTGAACTGGAATTCTGGCTCTGTTATTCTTCAGTTCTATAACCCTTGGTTAAATTAGTTAATTTCTCTTTTTTCTCATCTGTTGTCTGAAGTTAATACCTACTTTATAGGGTTGTATAAAGATAAATAGTATTTTGAAAGCACTTAGAACATGTTTATCCACTGTATAGAAAGCACTATACACTATTATGTACCACCTATTTTATATAATTAGAAGTAATCAATGTGGTTACACTTATACTATAGTAATTTATTGATTAAAATGATCTAATCTTATATTAAGATCATGTATATTGGGAAATTTTGCTAAACCTAGGTTTTCTGAGTTTTGGTCTTCTGAACCTTGGTGAGAATTGGGTTTGGTTAGCTTCTGTATGTGTTTGCCTAAGTGTCCAATGCAGAGCCATATAAATGTTTATAGCAGAAAAATTTAAAAGTAAATAAAATGCACGAATATTTCCACTAATGAGGAAGAAAAAGAAAACATGATTTTCATTTTATCATTTGCACTGGTAGATAATAATGGAATTATAAAAGTGTACGTTGAACTACAATAGAAATTCAAATATTCTTTTTTAAAGGGAAAAGTTACAATTGTGATCATTGATCATGAAGGGCATGAAACTTTTCTTATGTTAAGCTGTCAGTTTTTGTGGCTTAAAATTATTGATTCTAATATTTCTTCTAGTTGAGGGACAATTCAAATGAACCAGCTTCTGTCCCCTGTTACACTGTAAGCTGTTGATTGGCCAGATCTGTGTCCCTTAGTATAGTACCTTACAACTTCATAGAAAGAATAAATACTTATGCATTGGTTAAGGGAATGATAGAGGCAAGTACAAAACTTGCATGTAGTAGATGTTAAACCCCCTTTTGATATAGCAGGTTCTTTTTAGAGAAGGGTATTAAAGGGTAGCCCTTTCTATTGAGTGGAAGTAACTGGGCACTAATACCAAAGAGAGACTGTATGAAAGTGCTTTCTTGTATGTTTGATACTGTACTAGAATATTAACATTTTTTGTACAATTTGTATAATTCCTCACATGTAACACAGACTAGAAGCAATGATCATGTATTGTTGGTTTATAGTACATTGTCTCTGAGTAGAAATAATGTGGATAATTTTTCTTTACCAACTTGCATTACATTATTGAATATGATTAAAGTGAGTCATTTATCTTATTACAAGGTGCTGAAGCATTTCAGCAGGGGAAAATATAAAGAGAATAGTAGTTGGTAAATGATTTTACATCTATCTTTTAATGTCTTCTGTCTGAGTACACTTATTAAAGAGTATTATTTTTGCTTAAACTTGTGCCTATTAAAATAGAACCCTGATCAAATATAACCAGTAATTTATTTTATTTTATTATTCATATGTGCATACAAGGCTTGGGTCATTTCTCCCCCCTGCCCCCACCCCCTCCCTTACCACCCACTCTGCCCCCTCCCTCTCCCCCCCACCCCCTCAATACCCAGCAGAAACTATTTTGCCCTTATTTCTAATTTTGTTGTAGAGAGAGTATAAGCAATAATAGGAAGGAACAAGGGTTTTTGCTAGTTGAGATAAGGGTAGCTATACAGGGAGTTGACTCACATTAATTTCCTGTGCATGTGTGTTACCTTCTAGGTTAATTCTTTTTGATCTAACCTTTTCTCTAGTTCCTGGTCCCCTTACCTGTTGGTCTCAGTTGCTTTTAAGGTATCTGCTTTAGTTTCTCTGCGTTGAGGGCAACAAATGCTAGCTAATTTTTTAGGTGTCTTACCTATCCTCACCCCTCCCTTGTGTGCTCTCGCTTTTATCATGTGCTCAAAGTCCAATCCCCTTGTTGTGTTTGCCCTTGATCTAATGTCCACATATGAGGGAGAACATATGATTTTGGTCTTTTGTGCCAGGCTAACCTCACTCAGAATGATGTTCTCCAATTCCATCCATTTACCAGCGAATGATAACATTTCGTTGTTCTTCATGGCTGCATAAAATTCCATTGTGTATAGATACCACATTTTCTTAATCCATTCGTCAGTGGTGGGGCATCTTGGCTGTTTCCATAACTTGGCTATTGTGAATAGTGCCACAATAAACATGGGTGTGCAGGTGCCTCTGGAGTAACCTGTGTCACAGTCTTTTGGGTATATGCCCTGGAGTGGTATTGCTGGATCAAATGGTAGATCAATGTTTAGCTTTTTAAGTAGCCTCCAAATTTTTTTCCAGAGTGGTTGTACTAGTTTACATTCCCACCAACAGTGTAAGAGGGTTCCTTTTTCCCCCGCATCCTCGCCAACACCTGTTGTTGGTGGTGTTGCTAATGATGGCTATTCTAACAGGGGTGAGGTGGAATCTTAATGTGTTTTTAATTTGCATTTCCTTTATTGCTAGAGATGGTGAGCATTTTTACATGTGTTTTTTGGCCATTTGAATTTCTTCTTTTGAGAAAGTTCTGTTTAGTTCACTTGCCCATTTCTTTATTGGTTCATTAGTTTTGGGAGAATTTAGTTTTTTAAGTTCCCTGTATATTCTGGTTATCAGTCCTTTGTCTGATGTGTAGCTGGCAAATATTTTCTCCCACTCTGTGGGTGTTCTTTTCAGTTTAGAGACCATTTCTTTTGATGAACAGAAGCTTTTTAGTTTTATGAGGTCCCATTTATCTATGCTATCTCTTAGTTGCTGTGCTGTTGGGGTTTCGTTGAGAAAGTTCTTACCTATACCTACTAACTCCAGAGTATTTCCTATTCTTTCGTGTATCAACTTAGAGTTTGTGGTCTGATATTAAGATCTTTGATCCATTTTGAGTTAATATTGGTAAAGGGTGATATACATGGATCTAGTTTCAGTTTTTTGCAGACTGCTAACTAGTTTTCCCAGCAGTTTTTGTTGAAGAGACTGCTATTTCTCCATCGTATATTTTTAGCTCCTTTGTCAAAGACAAGTTGGTTATAGTTTTGTGGCTTCATATCTGGGACCTCTATTCTGTTCCACTGGTCTTCATGTCTGTTTTTGTGCCAGTCCCATGCTGTTTTTATTGTTATTGCTTTGTAATATAGTATAAGCAGTAATTTATAAAAACCAAAAATGTAATGTCAAGGAAGACAAACTACTGCTAAGCAAATTTTGGCCCTAAGGTAAGGATTCTTTGTAAGAATCAATATAAAGTGTCTTAGCTATAGAGAATTTTAGAACACTTAGCAATTAAATTGGTTAAATGACAAGCCAAGTGAAGTTATTTGTTTTTCTCAAGGTTATATAATCTTACAGATAAAACATAAGGTATTTTGTAGTAGTATTTTCTTTTATTTTTCCTTTTAGCTATGATTGTTTTTGAATTACAGGAGTACCCCCTTATCTGTGGTTTTGTTTTGTGAGGTTTCAGTTACCCACAACTGTAGTCCAAAACTATTACATGGAAAATTCCAGAAGTCAACAACTCAAACATTTTAGTTATGCTCTGTTCTGAGTAACATGATGAATTCTTGTGCTTGCTCACACCATCCCTCCACGATGTGAATGGTCCCTTTGTCCACGGTATCCATGCTATGAAGCTTTATATGCTACCTGCTCATTAGTCACTGTAGCTGCACAGTTATCAGATTGACTGTGGCATTACCACAGTGTGTCTGTTCAAGTATCCCTTATTTTACTTAATAATGCCACAAAGTGCAAATGTAATGATACTCGCAATTCACATATGCCAAAGTGAATCCATAAAATGCTTTCTTTAGAATAATGACAGAATAATACATTGGTTCCCCTTTTCTGTCTTTATCTTGAACAACAGTGCCTCATAGAAATGTAATGTGAGGTACATATTGCAGCTGCTCCCTGAATTTGAGGGGTTCTGTTGAGTACATCATAATTTTAAAATACCCTGAGTCAAAAATGCATTTAATACACCTAACTCACTGAACATCGTTGCTTCACACACAGGGTGTTATGTTTACCATTGGGATCATGTGGCTGACTGGGAGCTGCAGCTCACTGTCACTCACCAGCATCATGAGAGAATATTATGGCATGATGAGAGTATTATAGCCTGGGCAAAGATGGAAATTTAGAGTTCTAAGTAGAGCTTCTACCCAAGTTATGGTCTCCATCATAACTTGGAGACCATACATTAAAATTGGAAACCAACTTTAAAAATTTGGTACCTGCATTAAAAAACAAAAGAAACACAAACTAATTTTAATAGTATATTTAATGCCGTGTGTGAAAAATATGATTTCAGCATATCAAAATGAAAGTGTTAATTGGACATTTTATATTTGTATGACTGAGTATTTAGAATCTGTCATATATTTTATCCTTATGGTATATCTCATTGAGAACCAGTCACATGTGAAGTGCTCAAGCATCTCACTAGACTATCTTGTTTGACAGGTTGATCCAGAAGTTGAGTGAGCTTTGAAGTAATTTTTTTATCTTATTTTTTTCATGTTTACTGTTAGTAAATATTAAGATTTTTGGATTTTTTGTTTTATTTTTGTGGATTGAATCCAGGCTCTTGTACATAGTAGGTAAACACTGTACTACTTAGGTAAACACTGTACTACTAAGCCACACCCCCACCTCAGTTTTTTTTTTTTTTAATGCTGGAAATACTTATTATGGAAACTCAGATATTTCAAAACTTTGATAAAAAGGAAAATTTTGAATCTTCACTAATGACACTTTGAGATCTGTCATACCAGATTCATCAGATGACTAGCTAAACATAATTTTAAGAGAAACGGAATTTTTAACAGAAATGGAATCTTAATTATATCAAACTCATTTCATGTATATAAATAATAATTCAAGACCTTAATATTTAAAAAAGTTAATTCCATAAGAATGCTTTTAGATTTACTATATGTGTTCTTTTTAGTAACTACACAATCTTCTCTTATACCTAGCCTTCTATTAAATGAATACACCTGATTTAATCAACTTCTAGTAATGATCATTTCATTGTTTCCAGTTTTCTAGTTATAAACACTATGCATAGAAAAATATACCTTTGCATATGTGTAGAAATATTTTCCTTAAATCCAGAGATGTTGTTTTTAAATTATGATTGCTTTTGTCAGAGTATTATTCACAAATCTACCAATGTACATCCCTGTCAGGAGTACATGAGAGTTCCTCTTTTCCCATATACATTTATCAATGCTTTGAATGAAACAAAGGCAAAGAAATTGATAGATGTAGACATATATATGCCTAGTTTGTTTTACCAGCTATGGTGCTTGCTTTGTGAGTTACCTGAGTATGTATGATTTCTTCCCCACTTCCCATCCTCCTACTTACTCTTGAACCTACATTTATCTGTTTTCAGCCTGAAATTATTTGTGACTTTCATGTTGCCAGATCCCATGGGCATTTTTCAGTTCCTACCTCATTTGGACCCTGAATAGCACTTGATACTTAATTTTTCAAGACAGGGTCACGATATGCAGCCCAGGCTGGCCTGGAAGTTGTGATCATTTTGTCCCCACCTCCTATGTGCTATAGAATTTCAGTCATGTGCCACCCTACCTGGATTAAGTGAAAAAAAAATAATTTTTCATAGCTGATGTCTTTGAGAATTATTCTCAGCATGGGAAAATGATGTATAGATACAATACTAAAAAGATTATGTATATATCTTATTGTCCTGATTTGAATTGGAAAAAGTGTGAACCAGGGTGCATTTCATGTGAAAGCATTTTTCTTCTGTTTTGCACTTAAATGGCGTAGAAACAATGACTAACCCACAATGAATCCTCAGAAAGTTGTTTGGACAAATTTTTTTAACTCAAAAGAACCAAGAAATGACTGATTCCAGTCTGAGGAGAAAATATACAAGAACAACCTACTAAGAATCTGTGGAATACTACTATAACTAACTCTAAAGCCAGCTTGAATTATATCTTTCTCTTGCAGTTTGAACATCCGTAAGGAGGATAATGCTACTATATTGAAACACATCTGATGTATTTGATATATAAGCTTACAAATGATGCTTTTTCAAAAAGGCTTACTACTTGGGAGGCTGAGATTGGGAGGATTGTGGTTCAAGGGTAGCCTGGGCAAATAGTTCATAAGACCACATCTTTAAAATAAGCAGAGCAAAATGGACTAGAGGTGTGGCTCAAGTAGTAGAGCACCTGCTTTGCAAGCATAAAGCCCTTGCAAACCCCAGTCCTACCCCCACCTCCAGAAAAATACTTAATTGATCCCTTTTAGAGAATTATAGTATACGAACTCATTATTGTGACAGCTGGAAAAGAATCATTTTCTTTTATAATATGGCTCAATGCAAAGTAAATAGATGAGGAAAAGTGCCCTTCATAGATATGTTCCAGCAACTAAATGAAGAAGGAATGATCAAAAATTACCATTGGGTTGGACTGGTGGAGTGGCTCAAGTGGTAAGAGTGCCTGCCAAGCAAAGCCCAGTATCGCAAAAAAGAAAGAAAGAAAAAAATTTTAAAAATTACCTTTTGGCAACTCTTAATGAATTGATGAATTTAGGCATTGATTATCATTGTCCACTAATTGGACAAAAGAAATAACCAAATATTTTCTTCCTGGGATAAGAGCATAGTACCCTTTATGAAGTGACCTTGCTAAAAAAATTCAAACCTAAATATGACCAAATTTCTAGATCCAGCTCTCAGTTTACAGAGAATGCAGC
This sequence comes from Castor canadensis, assembly GCF_047511655.1. Lineage (NCBI taxonomy): Eukaryota > Metazoa > Chordata > Mammalia > Rodentia > Castoridae > Castor > Castor canadensis. The sequence goes on from NC_133392.1 coordinate 111,755,112, forward strand.
AGAACATGTTAAATGACACAACAGGGATGTAATCAGTAAAAGCTAACCTCTCAAAAAAATCTATACAAAAACAATCTACTCTCAGCCAGGCACCAGTGACTCACGCCTGTAATTCTAGCTATTTCCACTACAAATTTTATTTGGTGGCATCAATGGTTAGTCATAGTCATCTTTGATCTCTAGTTCTTTCAACTGGCCAACTGGTCAATTAAGACATTTCTATATTTACCTTTTACGCTTTTGAGTATTTTGAGTACCACTGATTATTCTCCATTTCTTAAATACTTGCAGAGTGCATGCTTATTGTGAAAGACATGCCCATCCTCCACCATGGATATAATAATTTTATTGCTATTTTAATGATAAAGATAATATATTTCACCACAAACCAATTCAAAAGTAGAAAAATGAATGAACATCACTGTTAATTAAAACAAAAACTAAAGCTCTTATTTTTTAAAAATATAATTTCTTCTGATCTCTCTTTCTTCCTCTCCCTCCCTACCATATTCCAATGCCCCCTATACAGAATTTTCTTTAAATATGTTAATGCAACTGTACATCCTACTGTAGAAACTCCTTCTGACCATACCCTCCATCCAACATACTAGGTATGTCTTTGTCCACATCAATAAATACTTCTACGTACTGTCATTTTGGGGACTCCATAGCATCACTTCTTAATGTATCTTAATTAACCAGTTCAGATCCGATTGGGACTAGAACTGTTTCAGGTTTCATGTTTTTTCAGGTTTTGGAATATTTGCATATGTATCGTAAAATATTTTGGGGGAGGGTATCCCAAGTCTGAACATGACATTGTTTATTTTTTATACATACCTTACACCTAAAGGTGATTTTATACAATATTTCAATAATTTTTTAATTATTTGAAATTATTTCAAATTTCAGTTATTTCAGTATTTGAAATTATTCAAATAATTTTGTGTATGAAAGAAAGTTTGTATACAGTGAACTGTTAGACTTTGTGAGTGTGATGTCAGATTTTGGAGCATTTCAGATTTTCAATTTTTGAATTAGGGATGCTTACTTGTAATTTTAATATAAAAATGTTATAATGAATTACCTTCAGCATGCCCAATTAATCTGTGCTTAGTTCTTTTCTCAGGATAGAGGTAGAATGGTTGAGTCAAAGGCATTCACTTAAAATTTATATATTGCCCTGTCATTCTCCACATTTTCATTGCCTCAGCAATTGTTTAACAGGGTATTATTATATTTGAAGTTTTACTCATCAGCTCTGAGCACTAGGGTTCAGGTAAATTTGTTCTCATTCTTTTTTAACCCTTTTCGTGTCTTTTCTAGAATTATTTCTCTTCTTTCTACTAACGGCAGAAACTATTAAAGTTCGTGTAAGGTGCACAGTCATGAAGTAGACAAGAAGTCATGTAAATACAGGGTAGAATGTGGTTTTCTCAAGTAACTACCTAACTCTGTTATACCACAACAGTGTAATATATTTTTAAACAATAATGTAGAATACCTCTTAAATTCTTGATCACATTTATATAAAAATCACTTATAAATTCCCTCTTTTTATATCTGCTTGGAGGAGCTAAGACAGTTGTTGGAACTGTCTTTTAAGTTCTTTTTTGGGGGGACAGTACAGGAGCTTGAACTCAGGGCTTTATACTCACTATGCAGGCACTCTGTCACTTGAGCCACACGCCCAGTCCTCTTTTGCTTTAGGTATTTTTTGAATAGGGTCTTGTCACTTATGCCCAGGCCAGCCCGTACTTCAGTCCTCCTGTTTATGCTTCCTGCATAGCAGTGATGACAGGTATGCAACACAATGCCCTGCTTTTTGTTGGTTGAGATAGAGTTTTTGCAAACTTTTTGCACGGGGCTACCCTCAAACCACAATAATCCTGAGTAACTAGGATTACAGGTGTGAGTCACCATGCCCAGCTATATTCTTAATAATTTTTCAGTCATACTCACTTATTTCCTAGAAGCCTCTTATAGAAGAAAGATAATGAGTTTTGAAGTCTAACTGATTTATACTGTGATTTCAGCTTTCTCGATTACTTAGTTGGGTGTGAAAGTTAGTAACTGTGAATCTGAATTCATCTGCAAAATTCAGATATATTTGATTGCTGTGTATTTGATTTCTCTGAGTATCAAGAAAATGAAAATAGTTGGTGTAGTGACTGGCAAATGTTAGTAATTGAGTATTTTTCATGTTTCTTTTGTATTTGGTGAGGTACTATACCTTTTTGTTGGCTGTTTCACTACACTTTAACTCTTTTTTTTAAAATTGTTGTGCTGGGTGTGGGTACATTGTAGCATTTACAAAGGTTCTTACAATGTGTCAAATATATCATACTTGCGATCCCCCCTCCCCTGATCTCTGGAACAGTTTCAACAGGTATCATGTTTTCATTTACATACATGTTTGTACATTGTTCAATATTCATCCTCCTGTCCCTTTCCCTGCCACCTCCCCCCTCCCACTGGTGTCAACCCCCTTCCCTCCTCCATTCCCCCAACCTGTTCTGCTCTCCTGTTCTCTGATTTTGTAGAAGAAAGATAAAATGAGAAACATGATGTTTTGCTAGTTTGAGATAAACTTTGTTACACTGGGTGTTTGCTTGTGTTGTTCTCATGCATATGTGTGTTTCAGCTCCAGGTGATTCGCCTCTTCCAGTCCTCTTCACACCTCCCTAGTCTGTTTCCCAGGGTGGCCCTGGCCAGTGAAAAATTTCTGTATTTATTCCTGTACAGTGAGCACATCAACCTTATTCAAGTTTTTGGTTTCCCTCCCTTACCCTATCCCTCCCATTAGTGTGACCCATGTCCAGTAATATTGCTGCATTTGTTTTAGATCTTCAATCCACATACGAGGCTTTTGGCATTCTGAGCCTGCCTAACTTCACTTAAGGTGGTGGTCTCTAATTTCATCCATTTACCTGTGAATGACAAAATTTCATTCTTCTTTGTGACTAAGTAAAATTCCATTGTGTATAAATACCACATTTTCTTAATCCATTCATCAGTAGTGGGGCATCTTGGCTGTTTCCATAACTTAGCTATTGTGAATAGTAGTGCAATAAACATGGGCGTGCAGGTGCCTTTGTTGTAACCTGTCTCATGTTCCTCTGGGTATATCCATAGGAGTGGTATTGCTGGATCTTATGGCAGATCTATTTCTAGTTTTTTAAGAAGTCTCCGTACTATTATCCATAGTGGTTGTACTAGCTTACATTCCCACCAGCAGTATATGAGGGTTCCTTTTTCCCCCGCATCCTCACCAACATTTGTTATTGTTGGTGTTCTTGATGATAGCTATTCCAACAGGAGTGAGGTGGAATCTTAAAGTGGGTTTGATTTGTATGTCCTTTATGGCGAGGGACGGTGAGCATCTTTTCATATGTTTTTTAGGATTTCTTACTTTGAGAAAGTTCTGTTCAGTTCAGTTGCCCATTTCTTTTTTTTTTTTTTTGCCTTTGTACTTATTTTTTTATGAATAATAAAAAGAAAAAAAGAAAAAAAATTTTTTATTATTCATATGTGTATACAATGCTTGGGTCATTTCTCCCCCCTGCCCCCACCCCTTCCCTTACCACCCACTCCACTCCCTCCTTCTCCCTCCCACCCCCTCTATACCCCAATTGCCCATTTCTTTATTGGTTCATTGATTTGGAGGGAGTTTAATTTTTTGAGCTGTCTGTATATTTTGGTTATCAGTCCCTTGTCTGATGTATAGCTAGCAAAGATTTTTTCCCATTCTGTGGGTGGCCTTTCAATTTAGAGACCATTTCTTCTGTTGTGCATAAGCTATTTAATTTCATGTAATCCCATCTGTCAATCCTTTCTCTTAGTTGCTGAGCTGCTTGTGTTCTATTGAGAAAGTCCTCGCCTATGCCTATTGCTTCTAGTGTATTCCCTGCTTTTTCCTGTACTGGCTTCAAGGTTTCAGGTTCGATATTAAGGGCCTTAGTCCACTTTGAGTTGATACTTGTACAGGGTGACAAACATGGATCTAGTTTCAGTTTTCTGCAGGCAGATATACAGATATACAGAGGCTGTCTTTTCTCCATCGTATGTTTTTTGCACTTTTGTCAAAAATTAGGTGGACATACCTGCGTACATTCATATCCCGGTCTTCTATTCTGTTCCCCTGGTCTTCATATATGTTCTTGTGCCAGTACCATGCTGTTTTATTGCTATGACTTTGTAGTGTTGTTTGGAGTCAGGTATTGTGATACTTCCAGCATTGCTCTTTTTGCTCAGTATTGCCTTGTCTATTCGCAATCTTTTGTGTTTCCAAATGAACTTTCTGTTGATTTTTCAATCTCCGTGGTGAATGTTATTGGGATTTTGATGGGAATTGCATTGAACATGTAGATTGCTTTTGGTAGTATAGCCATTTTTACTATGTTGATTCTGCCAATCCATCAGCATGGGAGATCTTTTCACCTTCTGTAATCTTTGATTTCTTTCTTCAATGGTTTGTAGTTTTCCTTATTAGAGGTCATTTACATCCTTGTTAAGGTTATTCCTAGGTATTTGATTTTTTTTTTGAGGCTATTGTAAATGGAATTATTTTCCTATATTGTTTCTCAGTCTGTTCATTGTTGGTATATAGAAAGTCTACTGGTTTTTGTAAGTTGATTTCATATCCTGCTAATTTGCTGAAGCTGTATATGGTGTCTAGGAGTTTTTGGTAGTGTTTTTTGGATATTTTAGGTATAAGATCCTGTCATCTGAGAATAGAAATGGTTTGATTTCTTCTTTACCTATTTGTATTCCCTTTATATCTTATTCTTGCCTTATTGCTCTGGTTAGGAATTCCAACACTATGTTGAATAGTAGTGGAGTGTGTGGGCACCCTTGTCTTGTTCCTGACTTTAGGGGAAATGGCTTCAGTTTTTCCCCATCAAGTATGGTGTTGGCTATAGGTTTTCATATATAACCTTCATTATGTTGAGGTTCATTCCTTCTATTCCTGGTTTCATCAGAGCTTTTATCATAAAATGATGTTGAATTTTGTCAAATGCTTTTTCTGTATCTATTGAGATGATCAGGTGGTTTTTGTCTTTGCTTCTGTTAATATGCTGTATTACATTTAATGATTTGTGTATGTTAAACCATCCCTGGGATGAAGCTGACTCGGTCATGGTTAATGATCTTTCTGATAGGTTGTTGGATGTGGTTGCCATTATTTTATTGAGAATTTTTGCATAAATATTTATTAAGGAGATTGCCCCAAAGTTCTCTTATTTAGATGTGTCCTTGTCTGGTTTTAGGATGAGTGTAATACTGGCTTCATAGAATGAGTTAGGCAAGGTTCTGTCCCTTTCTATTTTGTAAAAATGTTAAAGGAGTATTGGTATTAGTTCTTCTTTAAAGGTCTGGTAGAATTCAGTGGATAATTCATCAGGTCCTGGACTTTTCTTTTTTGGAAAGACTCTTTATTGCTGCTTCAATACCATTGTGTGTTATAGATCTGTTTAGGTGGCTAATACCCTCTTGGTTCAGTTTTTATGGTCATATGTACTAGAAATGTGTCCATTTCTTATAGATTTTCCAATTTTTTGAATACAGGTTCTCAAAGTACTCCCTGATGATTCCCCGAATTTCCATGGTGTTTGTTGTTATCTCCCATTTTGTTTATATGATTTTACTGATTTGTGTCTTTTCCCTCCTCATTTTTGTCAGATTTGCCAGGGGGGTTGTCAATCTTGTTTATTTTTTCAAAGATCTAGCTTTTTGTTTTGTTGATTCTTTGTATGGCTTTTTTGGTCTCTATTTTGTTGATTTCAGCCCTTATTTTTATAATTTCTCAACTTCTACCTGTTCTGGGTTATCTCATTATTGTTTTTCTAGGAGATGTAGAATTAGGTTGTTTATTTGAGATCTTTCTGTATTTTTAATATATTCACTCATGACTATAAACGTTCCTCTGAGGACTGCCTTTGCTGTATCCCATAGGTTCTAACAGGTTGTGTTTTCATTTTCATTAAATTCCCGGAACTTTTTGATTTCCTACCTTATTTCTTCTGTGACCCACTGATCATTGAGCAATGTGTTGTTCAGCCTCTAATTGTTTGAGTATTTTCTGCTGCTGCTTTTGTTGTTGAGTTCTAGTTTTATTGCTTTGTGACCAGATATAATGCAAGGGATTATTTCAGTTTTCTTATATTTGTTGAGACTTGCTTTTGCCATAAGATATGATCTGTTTTGGAGAAAGTTCCATGGGCTTCTGAGAAGAAGTATATTGTGCTGTTGCAGGATGGAACACTCTAGACCTCTGTCAGTTCTATTAGTTCTGTGGTGTCATTTACTTCTAAGATTTCTTTCTTGATTTTTTTTTTGGTCTGGATGACCTATCTTTTGTTGATAGAGGGGTATTAAAGTCTTAAACGACTACTGTGTTCTGGTCTGTATTTGGTTTAAGTCCTTTAGTGTATGTTTAATGAAGTTTGGTGCACTGACATTAGGTGCATATAAGTTGATAACTGTTATTTCCTCTTGATGTATTGCTCCTTTTATTAGTATGAAGTGACCTTTTTTATCTTTTTTTTGAGTAATTTAAGTTTGAAGTCCACTTTATCTTGGGGGGCCATTGACTTGGTACATCTTCTTCCATCCTTTCACCCTAAGCCAGTGTTTGTTTCTGTCATTAAGGTGGATCTTCTTGTAAACAGAAGATTGTTAGGTCTTCCAGTTTAACAGAGGGTGTATTTTGATTGGGGAGTTGAGTCCATTAACATTCAGTGTTAGTATTGAGAGGTATGTGGTGATTCCTGCCATTTAGTTGTTTTTGTTAAGGGTTTGCGTGTGTGCAGCTGATTCAGTGCTACTCTCTGAGTGCTTGCCTTTTCTTCCTATGAGGTTTAATACTTCCCATCCTTTCATGCTTAATGTTTGTTTTCATCTTCTATGTATATATTCCTTTCAGAATCTTCTGTAGTGGTGACTTGGTGGTCATATATTGTTTTAGTTTTTGCTTATCATAGAAGACTTTTATTCTATTCCTTGGTCAATTCTGAATGATAGCTTTGCTGGGTAGAGTATCCTAGGACTGAAATTGTTTTCTTTCAGTGCTCAAAATACCTTACTCCATTCCCTTCTTGCTTTTAAGGCTTCAGTTGAGAAGTCTGCTGATATTTTGATGGGCTTACCTTTATATGTTATTTGTTTTTCTTTCTTACAGCCTTCAGTATTCATTCTCTGTTCTCTGAGCTAGCTGGTTTAATGATAATATGCCGTGGAGAGGTTCTATTTTGGTCAAGCCTGCGTGGTGTCCTGGAGGTTGCCTGTACCTGAATGGACAACTCTTTCTTGAGATTTGAGAAGTTTTCTGCTACTATTTTGTTGAATATATTATATATCCAGATCTTTGGGTGAACCTCTTCCCCTTCTTCAATACCTGTGATTTGTAGGTTTGGTCTTTTGATGGAGTCGCTAAGTTCTTGCATATTTCTTTCACATCTTTTGAATTTTTTGTCTAAGAGTTCTTCTATTTTTCCTTTAATATCTATTTTGTCCTCAAGTCTATCTTCCACTTGTTCTAGTCTGCTGGAATGGCTTTCCTCTGTATTTTTTATTAGATTTAAGGAACTTTTTATTTCTAGCATTTCTGTTTGATTCTTTTTTCTGAGGTTTTCCATATCTTTGTTAAATTTCTCTTTCATATCTTTTGTTGTCTTCTTTATTTCACATATCTTTTTAATAGTCTCCTTTATTTCACTTTGGAGTTTGTGGAAGTCCTCTCTGAATTTATTTAGTTGTTTCTGTGTCTTCTCAAGTTTTTTATTTATTTATTTTTATTTGTGGTGTCTTGATATTTCTTGAGTGCATCTTGTACTTTCTGGTACCATGTCTTGTACCTTCTCCACGAGTTTCTCAGTGATCTTGTCCATAATTTCCTCTTAGAGAGATTTTTTGTGGATGTCACTGAGCTCATGGTAATAATTATCATTGTTCATTTGGTATACATTTTCTTCATTTCCCACTAAATCATCTATTGAATTGTTAGTCTTTTGAGGGGTAGAATTTCCTGGCCTCCTTCTTCTCCCCATGCTTCTATGATGAGCTGTGCTCCTATGTTGTTCAGTTGCTAATTGGGGATTTTAATCACCTATTGTTTTCCCCTTGACTCAATTACTGTGCTATGACTGGTTTAGACATTAGCTAGGTTGATGTGCTATTTCTGTTTCCTGACTAGGTGGTATAAATTAGCAATAACTAATTCACTGATTCAGTGCTGGACCAGTTATTTACAAATATGTAGTGAGCCCCTTGGTGATGTTATCCATAACATGAAGATTGAGGGGATAATGGTTGTTTGGGTAGAGGTGTATACTTAGGTATTGAAAGAGCTGGCACTGGAGGAAGGGGCAGGAAGCAGGGATGGTGTGGGAAGGTGTAAGGCATGGGAGTTCTAGGGTACTAAGTACCTCGTGTATGTTGAGGTGTAGTTCAGGCATTGTAAATGAGGATGCTATTGTTAGGGATTGCCGTGGGATAGGAAGTTTGGGATAATGTGTATAGTTGTTAGACTATTCAGAAGGTGGTGCATTTTGAGGAGGTCAAGGTAGTGGGGGAGAGGGAAGGAGAGGAGAGGAAGGGGAGGAGGAAAGTAAGAGGAGAAGATGGAAAGAGATGAGAAATAAAAAATTGGAGTAAAGAAAGGGAAGTGAGGTAATAGAGGCTGAGCAAGTTAGTGTTAGGATGGAATGGAGAAAGAAGTTAGGTAATGGTGAGATGGAAGAAAAAAATGAAGAAAAGTTAAATTTAGAAATGGAAAAAAATACAAAAAAATAAAACTAAAGTCAGTTCAATGAATGTCCTAGACTCTTTCCTCTGATTTCAGGTTAAGGTGGTGATGCTTTTATTTTTATAGGTACTTTGGCCAAGACTGTCCCTCCTTAAGGTTGGGGTGTATGGTAATCAGTGTTGCTCTTTCCTATCAGATAGCTTTGGGCAGGGCTCAGCTCTGGGTGTTTGAGTTGGGCTTCCTTAGTAGAGTGGGGTCTCTGGAGCAGGCAGGTTCTAAGAAGTGGTCCTGTGAGGGGTTGTTGAATGAGCAGTCACCAGCTCTTCCACTCACAGGGCAAGCCTGTGAGTTAGAAATGAGCTTTTCTCTTGGTGTGACTGTCAGTTTCAGCTTGCTGCAGGTTTCTCCAAGGCAGTGCAGTGCCTGGCTTTCCCCACAGGAGCTGCTGAGTTGTTCCATCCCCGTTAGGCTTTTTCAGCTCCATGTTCTGCCCCCTCAAGGCAGAGGGGAAATATTCCCTCTATGTATTTGGCCACCAGTTTTGTCTAGAGGGTGTGTGCAATCAGCTCCCTACTGTGCTAGAATATGTGATTCCCTCTCAAACAGTGTGTTGCACTCACCTGGCAAGTTAGCAGAGTTGCTTGGTTGAAAATGGATCAGCTACAGGGCATTGTGGGCAGGTGACAGACAGAGGTTTTGTGTTTGCTTATGTTTGGCAGTCCTGTTCTTCCCAGATGCTTGCAGCAGCTCTCTCTCTCTCTCTCTCTCTCTCTCTCTCTCTCTCTCTCTATGCTTCTCTGTGTTGCATTATTGTTGGTAAGGTTGTAGACACACTAAGGTGGAGAGAGATCTGCGCAGGCAGGTGGCAGTAGGAGGTTCTGTGTCCACACGTATTATGGTGGGTCCAGTTACTCCCAGATGCTTGCAGGTGTCTGCTGTTCTGTGCATTGTGTCTTAGACAATCCTTGCTGCCATAAAAATCTGGAGCAATTGTTTGAAATCATGTAGGACAAGGTCCCAGGGTCCATCAGTTACCTGTCATCTTGATTTCTCTCCCTACCATAGTGTTTTTAAATATGTACTCACTCTCATTTATACTTTTTGGTTTTACAGAAATCTTCTCTACGTATACCCCCAAAGTCTTAATTTTGCCAATCGTCAAGGTTCTGCCAGAAATATAACAGTGAAGGTCCAGTTTATGTATGGGGAAGATCCGAGCAATGCCATGCCGGTAAGAAGTGTTCTTTACTATTCTGATTCAAATAGACAAGTTTTTTTTTGTATAATTTGGTTAGAAGCTCCAAATTAATGAAATTTTTAAGCCAAATTTCTTACTGTACCAATTGCTGTATAGATAGTAATGCATTTAAGTCTAACTTGCTTATTGAGGACTAGGCCTCCCAGAGATACAAAGATGAATAAGACTTATAAACTAGAGAAAATAATACAGATACATATAATACATATAAATCTTTCAACAAAAGGTCAGGTTCATACCGCCCAGGAAACTCTATCAAAGTAACAGATAATTTTACTTTTGGCATCTGTGATTCTGACTTTCCCTAATCCCCTTTAGAATGAAAGTCCAGGTCATGGAGATGGGAGGTGATGAGGGGATAATGTGAGGTTGTATAATAGTTTGAAAATGCTCTCTGGTGATTCTAATATGCATGACTCTTTCCATCTTGGTTGAGAAACTTTAGCAGTCTTGGCTGCACAACAGATCCATCTGGGGAGCTTTAAAAAAAAAAAATCCCTGTGCCCAAGCTGAATCTTATTTGAATTTTATTCAGGGATCTGAACTAGGTATCATTATTTTCAAATCTCATTAATGAATTATTTTTGCAGCCAATATTCAGAACCAAGACATGTTCTAAGATTGATAAAGAGATTCAAAGTAACAAGTGTTCATAGATGGGAGAGAATGCCTCATTGAGGTAACAAGCAACCATTACTTCTATCTTAAAACCAAATGTTAATGACACTGGATCTGGAGAGTGGGGGAAGAAAAATAATACAGGTTGAAGAATGTTCCTGAATAGTGACAAGTACAGTAGTGAGTTGCCAGTGTGCCAGAGCAATGGAAAATAGATAGTAGATTGAGACCAAGCCTGGAGAGATTCTTGACAACCAAAATTATCCTTTAGGATTTGGGGGAGACTGATGAATGAATGCATGTTCTGTGACAGTAGATTTTTGGCTCAACAGAAATTAGAAACATGGAATAGGACTATGCTATGTCTGTAGGTATTTTAACCTCTGAGAATCTTAGAAAATGGTTACCTAAGAATGGGTGAATTGTTATCCTTCCATGTCTGTCTTTTAATCAAGTTCTTTTGGTTTGTCTATTTGCTAGGAAAGCTAAATTTTCTTCCCTATTGTTCAATTTCATCAAACATTTACAGATCTTGATAGCAGTGAACACAAATTATTCATCTTTGTATTCTCCTCTCGCAGCTATTTCAGATCTTCCATATAATACATGCCAAATAAGTTTTTTGAATAAATGTTGAATTTATTTTTGAGGTTTGAAATTAGCATTTCATACTCTTTATTTAGCTATTTGCATTGAAGGAATGAATGTACGATTATAGTTGATAAAAAAATGATAGGTTGTGAAAATAGATACTTTGCCAGCTGTATAGGAATTGCTATGTGAATTTGAGATTATAGTAGAAGTGTATGTAAGATAATTTTTTCATTGTTTGCCTCACAAACTCTTCTTATATTAGCATATTTATGACTCCTCTACAGAGTGCCAATTGCATTCAACTCTACTGGCAGTTAGACCACTCCCTCTTTGTTGCTGCCTACCATCTTCTCACTTCTTTCACAGACTTTGTCACTCTATGAATGTATGTTTATTTCTTCATCTCATCCATTAGACTGTGAGCTCCTTGAGGGCAGGGACCGTGTCTTATTTATATCTGTATCTTGATGCCTATCATAGTGTTTGGTATATAATTGGTGCTCAATCCATGTGACTGAATGATTAAAAATATAATTCAAATGGTCAAAAAAAGACACTTTCCACTTTATTTTATTCATGTTATAAAAATTAACAAGTTATTTTGTGGAAAGTGATAGCTTCTCAAAGCAGAGAAAAGGTACTGTATTCCTTTCAGTATGTTACTAACCATATAAAAGTGTAATACTTTTACGTTTATGAGAGTGGCTTGTTTGAATGAGTATATACATGTGGACATAATGTGTTTGTTATTTTTTAAGATAAAGGCATTCAAATGAATCCTGAGATAATTTTTATTATATAATTTCAGTATGATAAGATTATAATTTCATAATTCTGGTACTGAAATAAAATTTTATAAAAACACACTAATGTAGCCAGGCGTGGTGGTGTATGCCTGTAATCACAGCACTCAGAAGGCCAAGACAGAAAGATCATGAGTTTGAGGCCAGCCTGGGCTACATAGCAAGACCCTATCTCAACAAAGAAAAAAAGCCAAATCCAAACCAAAATAAACAAAAAACATACTAAGGTATTAGAAATTGATGAAATAAAACTTATCCAGGAAAGTCATAATTATTACATTTTATATACCCTTAAAGTAAAAGAACCTGCTTGAAGTATTATAAAAAGAAACAAATACTAATTAATCCCCTTTTGTAAGGAATAAACTTCAAGTTGCTTTACTAGTTGTATTGATGGAAATGTGCTTACATGTTTACATACCTACTTATGCTAGCCAGACTTAAGAGTTTAATCTGTGGCTAGATAACATTGAAAATCTCTCTAAATCTCATTGTAGTCATAACTGTGACCTCAACTTCATAAGCCATTTATGTAATCAGTTGCCTTAATTAGCCCTGTATTCCTGTCAGAATTCATGAGGCAGGTATTATTTTATCTCTGAGCTTTTCCAGAAGTACCATTATATTTTTTTAATGTGGTAGATTTTTTTTTAAAAGACAGTTATAAGAATGGAGTGCCTCCTCCATTGTGAAATAAGTTGCAGGGAGTATTAGAAGCAAAGGATACATGGCTTTATGTAAAAATAATATTTTTATATAATTTATAAATAATTTATTTGACTTTCAGAATTACTGTGTTGTTACAGTGAAGCCATCAGTTTGTATGGTAAATTTATGCTGCTATTCCAAGATAATATTTCTTATATAAATTCAAAATGATATGTTACATTCAGTTTAAAAATGAATACGTTCTTTCAGAAAAAGGAAAGAAATATACCTTAGTGCTCAGTAGACAGAAATATAATTAATAGAAACTTTTGAATGTTTGAATGTCAGATGGGTCTATCACAGAAAAGAAATTTATAGTGAAGCAATTGAACTTCTAAAGAACGTCACCAGGCACATTGTTCTTCATTGGACTGACTTTTCCCATTTTCTCAAGTAGTTATTAAATCAGACAAATTCTTACATAGATATGAAACATCTAGAATTTATTACAACAAAGTTTCAACGTGCTGTTATTTGTTACAGGTAATCTTTGGTAAATCTAGCTGTTCAGAATTTTCAAAGGAAGCCTATACAGCCGTAGTATATCATAACAGGTACTGAATTAAAATATTTCTTTCAAAGTTACTCACTTCTCAGTGGCATTGTTAGCACTCACTTAGTGTGTTTACCAAATGCTTTGCTGCACTGAATGTGCCAAATTCAGGCTGACATCAGAGTTATAATTTTCAGTCTATAGATGTGTAGCTATTCTCCATAGACATCTCAAAAATACAACTTTGTACACAAAGTCTTTTCTATCAAATTCTCTGATTCTTTCATTTTCACTGTATTGTTATTATCATTGTGACCTCTGTTCCTTTGATCTTTCTTTATTATTTTCCCCTGACACTTTTCAGTTCTGTTTTAACTCTTTAGTAAGCTTGAACTATTAGTTAAATTGGCATTATTTTCAACATCCAATAATACTTTGATTTCTTGACTTTTCATTTTACTTCCTTGGGCTTGGAAAATTGCTAACTTTGGATAACCTTTAACTTCTGTGTTTTTGAGGTAAATATTGAATGCTCTTGGAGAAAATCACAAAATTGTGCTAATCAGAGCTATTGCAAATTGATGTTACTGTAGCATATGATAGGGCTACAATAATTTATCTTCTTTGGCCCTATTGCTCTTTTGCAGTCTTCTTGTGATCATTTTTATTTTGTTTTGTTTTTTACCCTCTCATGTAATAGTAAATTCAGGAATTTCTTCTAGATCCCAGTTCTTTTCTGTTTGCTTTACTCTCTGCATTCCTCCGGAGTTGATCATTGTCATTAAACTTAAGATCTATAACTTCTCTACTCTGTACTTCATCTACTCTCCATACTCATTTGTCTTTCCTTCTGTTTCTAAAGTAGCAGTGGCACATCCCTGTCAATGTAAATCTTTCACCTATGCTCTCAAGCAGTCCTTCCCAACCTCTTCTGGAATATTGGTCAATCTGTTATCTTTCTCTGGCATCTTCAGGGTCCTGTTTCATTGTCTCCAATTTCCTAGTCTCAAAAAGAAGCTTACATTTTCCATGGACATGAAAAAAAAAAAAAAAAGCAAACCACAAAAGCCTTCCCTTAGTGCTTTTATATAGTATTCATCTTCTTTGCCCTCCTTAAAACTTTCTTCTTTCTCATCTTTTATTCTGTGGCCACATCTCGGTTTCCTTCTGTTTCTTTGAATATTCTTTAAAAAACAAACAAACAGTTAATTGTTTTTCGTTTCAATATAGGCATTACACACAAAACACTAAAGCTTTGCTTTTAACTCTCTTACATATTCTTTTCCTAAATAATGTTATAAGTACCTTCAGAGTTATTCAATGAAAATGTTTCTACTTTAATGTTCTTACGGATTGTTTCGAACTCTTTATTTTCAGTCCTAACCTTCCTTCTGAGGTATACGCATGTTCATCTTGATGTCTGGCTATTTCTCAGCTTCCATATATGTATTCCTAAGTTTTCCAACCATCTCCCTGTCTGATTTTCTCTTTGTAAATGTTGCCACCATATTTCCAGTTACCCTGACTCAAAACTTCAGATATATTTGCCTTCTGTTCTCTAATCAGCTTTTCAGTCTTGATGGTTTCTTTCTTCTTTGTTAGCAAACATATTCTGTGCTGTCTGTTTCTGGGTCTTTCTTGGATCTTTTTTCCTGTTATATAACAATTCCCTGAACCCTCACTCACTCTTTAAGGCCCATTGCAAATATTACCTCCTACCTGGTAATTCACCAATCACAAACTTGAAGTAATCTGTTCAACTGTGTTCTTGAAGTGCTTAACCCTTTCTATTCTATAGCAGGGGTTGCAGGTATTTTCTGCAAAGGACTAGACAGTACATGTTTTAGGCCTGTGGCTACATGCTGTCTCTTTCAACCATTCAGCTCTGCCATTGTAGCACAAAAGCAGCCATATATAATAAGTAAAGTTATAAGTAAGTTGGCATGGCTGAGTTCATATAAAACTATTATGGACACTAAAATTTGAATTCCATGTTAATTTTTTATGTTATGAAATATATTATTCTCTTGATTTATTTAACTGTTTAAAATTATAAAAGCCATTCTTAATTTGCAAGCTCTACAAAACGAGGCAGTGGACTGGATTTGCCCCATTAACAGTGTGTTTTACAGCACAGCTATTAATATCTATTATTTGTCCTCTTAAATTATATAGAAAGTGTTGTATTCATCTTTAAGACTACCACAAAAATAAGATAATGTTTAGTCTAAAGATTGGCAATTAAACCTACTTCTTTTATCAGTAATTCCCATAGATACTTCATTTTCCACAAAAACCTTCAAATGTGAGTAAAAAGAAATGAACCAAAACACTCAATGCAAGGAAAGATACCAAAAAAGAAGGTAGTAATTTATGTAAGTTTCTCAGTTATAGCTAGGTTGTTGCTTATTTGTTTGCTCTCAGCATTAATATTAAATAAGAATTAAAATGATGAAACCATCTGACATTACTGATAAATTCAACTTTTTCATAATTTAGTGGTGAAATTAGTAATAAGATGTATGATATCTTTTTAAAAAAACAACTCAAAGTCTTCAAGTTCTCCGATGGCTAACATCAGTTCTCTTTCTTGTTCTTTAAGGCTTAGTTCCACTTAATATTTCTGTGAACAAATCCACACCCATTAACGTGTTTTTGAGGCGTATTTGAGAGGTTAAGATATTTGACTAATTAGTATCCAAGAAAAAACTCTTAATTGGTAGGACACCCTTCATGTTAAAGACAGTGAAACTATATGCTTTTGTTGCATTTTTATTGAATATAATATTGAGAGAATGGAGGATTGCGACGCTAAGGTTCTGTCCTTTTAATTGTATGTCATGTATACTATGTTTTCCTATAAAAATGGCCTGTTGGGCCACTCAATGGATATTAAGGTGGAGATTCAGGGATGAAAGATCATTTTTCATCAAACATACTTATTTTATCCTTACAGTGTCTAGGAACACTTCTAAACTGTGGAACAAATGCAATAATTTATGAGTATTCCCTGATTTTATCTTTTTTTTTCCCTTTGAGTCAGTTAATAGTAGTTCATGTTTTGCTAAAATTATTTTTTTGCTAACACTGGAATAAATGATATGTGATATTACTCACAGAGCATAACTTAATATTAAGATATCTTTAGCGATATCTTCCCCCTTTTTTTAACAAAAGAATGTTAAACATTACTCTTACTATGAAACTGTACCCCTACAAAAGACAAAATGTTTTTCTAAATAAAATATATATTTATACAACTCATATTAGTTTTCCATGTAACATGTCAGGATTTGCTCATAAATCTAGAAAGTCCTACTGTATTTTGAATAGGTTTCAAAGTAATGAAAATCTCAGTAATCAAGGTGGTAATTATTAATGAATTTTCAAATAATAAGATTACTATTTGAATTAATAAAAGTGGGATAAGAAACTAGAAACAGTGGCAGCTCTTTCTTAAGTAGGATTTAATTATTTAGAAGTTGAAAATAGAGAAAAATGTTTTAGATTATAGGAAAAATGAAGCTTGAATATAAAAATTAATTTAAAAATCACTCAGATATACAAATGCAGTAATTATTTATTTTGAACATATTTACTGACTATTATTTTTTGTTTTTATTTTTTTGTATGAAGGTCTCCAGATTTTCATGAAGAAATCAAGGTTAAACTCCCTGCTACTTTAACTGACCATCATCACTTGCTTTTTACTTTTTATCATGTTAGCTGTCAACAGAAACAAAATACTCCTCTTGAAACACCCGTTGGATACACAGTAAGTCTTTTTGGTTATTTAGGCTCTTTAATCTTAAAAATATTTATGATGTTTAAATTTAGTTGATGTTTCTTACTTTTTGAGAATTCCATGAGTCCCTACAGTACTAAAATGGTGCTGGTAAGAATCATCATAACAAGAAAGTGCTCATTAGCATGAGCTCATTAGCTAATCAATTAATTAACTCTGTAAACACCTACATGTTGGTCCTGATTATTGAGTGTTTACCTCAGACTGCAGTGTAAATATAATAGATTTAAGTAGAAAATAACTTCAATGTAAAACAAATAACAGAAATCCTTAGAAAAGAAATTAAAATCCTGGCCATTTTTCAAAAAACATTATAATTGAATTGCACAGATAAAACTAAGATGAAGAACATCATAAAGTGCTATTACACAATTTTGTCAAGAAAATTGTGCTTCTACGCTAAAGAGAAAAATCAACATTTGGTTTATTAATTTTTTTCTCTTTCATTTGTGGCATGAATGTTGCCAACTGTAAGAAAGTATATTTCCCTGCCTTTTAGTTTTGTTTTCAGCACCCATAAGCCAATTAAGTTTGTACTGTTTACATTAAAAATATTGTGTTTTTAAATTAGTTCACTTTGTGGCCTTCTCTAAGATTCACTTTCTTAGATAATAAGGACCCTCATATTAAATATTGCATAGTAGAGCAATGATGTTTCACAGATTTTGAATAAAATATCATCAGGGAAACATCTTTTTAGAGGAATTATGAAATCCTATATAATTCTGTTAATGTTCAGTGATATCAGATAGATTTGACTGGTACTAACTTATTAAATAGACTTTCTACATAATTATTTTTATAGCAAACATATTTAAATTAAAATTGTTTCCTTTTTCTCTTAAAAGTGGATACCAATGCTTCAGAATGGACGGTTGAAGACTGGCCAGTTTTGCCTACCAGTATCACTAGAAAAACCACCACAGGCTTATTCTGTACTATCTCCTGAGGTCAGTATTTCTCACATTGTAATTCTTCCATACGGAGAATTTACTTTTTCTTTGAGTTTACATTTCATGTATTATTATTTCAGTTTTAAAATGAATATACTAGGACTGGAGGCGTGGCTCGCATGGTAGAGCACCTGCCTGGCAAATGCGAAGCCCTGAGTTCAAACCCTAGCACTGCTCAAAAAACCCAATAACAGCAAAATTAAAAACTAAATGAAATGAGTTTTTTTCATTATAAAGATGTTTTTTGTCAAACAAAATCTTACTTTACTTCTTCTATCTGAAAGTATACAGAAAGTGATGTTATTTCCACAGAGAACTAAAATTTCTCTCTATAAAACCTAGAAGCTTTTATCTTTTAGGGGGTGAGATATGAGACAGGGTCTTTCTGTATAGCCCAGACTGACCTCAAACTCATGATTCTTTTGCCTCAGCTTCCCAACCACTGGAATTAAAGGCTTGTTCTCCCAGGCCAGACTTGTTTTATCTTTTTTAGTGGGAAGGTGTATAGTTCTGGGGGTTGAACTCAGGACTTTGCACCTGCTAGTCCGGTGCTCTACCACTTGAGCCACCCCCACTAACACTTTATAATTTCAATTATTTTTTGGATAGGGTTTTGAGTTGGTGCCTGGGCTGGCCTGGACTGAGAGTCTCCTGGTCATGCTTCCTTTATAGCTGGGATGACAGGCGTCCACCACCTGCCCAGCTTTTATTATTTGAAATGTCTAGTGAACTTTTTGCCCTGGTTGGGGTAGAACTATCATCCTTTACAATTCTGCCTCCCAAGTAGCAATGATTATAAGCTTGAACCACCATGCCAATCCTTATCCCTTCTTTAAAAAAAAAATGTGTATTCAGAGCTCAGGGTGGGACACAGTGGTAGAGTATTTGTCTAGCACTCCTGAGAACCTGAGTTCCATCTTCAGCATCACCAAAAGATAAAAGAAAATGTATTAATTTTAAAACCAAACCTAAAAAAGATAAATTTGGAAATTTTATATTGTGTACCATGGGAAGCTCCTTATTTAATGAATATTTCTCTTAGTAGATTATTCAGATTTCACTAAAAGACAGGAAGAAGAAAAACAGATTTAAATTAGCTCTTCATATCTTTTTGTAATTGGTGATCATGTAAGCGAAAACAAATAGCTATCAATATGCAATGCAAGAAATAGTAACAGCTTTGATGGTGATATCCATATGTGGAAACATCTATATGTGTAAAAGACTTAAAACAAACACCAGAAAAATTCTTTTAGAGTTGGTTTAACATAGTATATATTTTAGTTTTGAAAACCATAAGAATCAGTTATCTCAGATTTCTTCCTAGAAAAGATCCAGTTTCCAAAGCAATTTGTACATTCTAGTTTGAATGCAATGACATGATATTTCATAATTTTTAAAATATAAAATGAAGTTAGTGGCTGAAAAACATCTGCTACAATGAATTTGAAGGGAAATTTCCCTCTTTCATTATAGCTATAAAGTATAATGATTTAACTTCAAATGATTTCATAATGTACCAATATCTAACATTGAAATGCATCCATGCTGTCTTACATAATTGTATTAGAGTCAAGTATATTAGTTACACATCTGCTATAACTGTTATTGCAAAGGAGAAATACTATTATTTTCCAAGGGATACACAGAGCAATTTTTTTCTCCAAAGAACTTGTACAAACCAATAAAATCTAAATTCATTGTATAATATATAAAAAAGGAGAAGCCTCCTCAGACCTACTTTTTTTTTCAATTTTTTTATTGTTTTATTATTCATATGTGCATACAAGGCTTGAGTCATTTCTCCCCTTTGCCCCCACCCCCTCCCTTACCACCCACTCCACCCTCTCCCTCTCCCCTCCACCCCCTCAATACCCAGGAGAAACTGTTTTGCCCTTATCTCTAATTTTGTTGAAGAGAGAGTATAAGCAATAATAGGAAGGAACAAGGGTTTTTGCTGGTTGAGATAAGGATAGCTATACAGGGAGTTGATTCACATTAATTTCCTGTGCATGTGTGTTACCTTCTATGTTAATTCTTTTTGATCTAACCTTTTCTCTAGTTCCTGGTCCCCTTTTCCTATTGGCCTCAGTTGCTTTTAAGGTTTCTGCTTTAGTTTCTCTGTGTTAAGGAAACAAATGCTAGCTA
The DNA here is from genome assembly GCF_047511655.1 of Castor canadensis. Lineage (NCBI taxonomy): Eukaryota > Metazoa > Chordata > Mammalia > Rodentia > Castoridae > Castor > Castor canadensis. The sequence goes on from NC_133392.1 coordinate 111,775,238, forward strand.
ATTTTTTAGGCGTCTTACCTATATTCACCCCTCTCTTATGTGCTCTCGCTTTTATCAAGTGCTCAAAGTTCAGTCCCCTTGTTGTGTTTGCCCTTGATCTAATATGAGGGAGAATATAAAATTTTTGGTCTTTTGGGCCAGGCTAACCTCACTTAGAGTAATGTTCTCCAATTCCATCCATTTACCAGCGAATGATAACATTTCATTCTTCTTCATGGCTGCATAAAATTCCATTGTGTATAGATACCACATTTTCTTAATCCATTCGTCAGTGGTGGGGCATCTTGGCTGTTTCCATAACTTGGCTATTGTGAATAGTGCTGCAATAATCATGGGTGTGCAGGTGCCTCTGGAGTAACCTGTGTCACAGTCTTTTGGGTATATCCCCAAGAGTGGTATTGCTGGATCAAATGGTAGATCAATGTTTAGTGTTTTAAGTAGCCTCCAAATTTTTTTCCAGAGTGGTTGTACTAGTTTCTTTTTCCCCCGCATCCTCGCCAACACCTGTTGTTAGTGGTGTTGCTAATGATAGCTATTCTAACAGGGGTGAGGTAGAATCTTAATGTGGTTTTAATTTGCATTTCCTTTATTGCTAGAGATGGTGAGCATTTTTTCATGTGTTTTTTGGCCATTTGAATTTCTTCTTTTGAGGAAGTTCTGTTTAGTTCACTTGCCCATTTCTTTATTGGTTCATTAGTTTTGGGAGAATTTAGTTTTTTAAGTTCCCTGTATATTCTGGTTATCAGTCCTTTGATGTGTAGCTGACAAATATTTTCTCCCACTCTGTGGGTGGTCTCTTCAGTTTAGAGACCATTTCTTTTGATGAACAGAAGCTTTTTAGTTTTATGAAGTCCCATTTATCTATGCTATCTCTTAATTGCTGTGCTGCTGGGGTTCCATTGAGAAAGGTCTTACCTATACCTACTAACTCCAGAGTATTTCCTACTCTTTTCTGTATCAACTTTAGAGCTTGTGGTCTGATAGTAAGGTCCTTGATCCATTTTGAGTTAATATTGGTAAAGGGTGATATACATGGATCTAGTTTCAGTTTTTTGCAGACTGCTAACCAGTTTTCCCAGCAGTTTTTGTTGAAGAGGCTACTATTTCTCCATCGTATATTTTTAGCTCCTTTGTCAAAGACAAGTTGGTTACAGTTGTGTGGCTTCAGGGCCTATAAGTATGGATTGCTGGCACTTTCTAATTAGCCAGTAGTTCTTTATTCTTGTAATTTTGCTCAGAGTTCTTTCTGACTTCATGTCTAGACCAGTAGTAAGCATGTCTTCTTCTTAGACTTACTCTTTTCCACTGGTGTTCTTCTATCTGTCTATCTAACCAGATCATAAAATATTATCATTAATGTTAATCTTTGACTTTGTAGATGATTCTTTTTTTGGGCTAGGACTGGAGTTTGAACACAGGGCTTTTGAGTTCTACCTCTTGAGCTACAACCTCCAGTCCTGCCTATGATTCTAAAAAGGCAGTTACACCACTGTCTTACTGAATTCTCGCCTTGTTATTTACCAACTTTTACTTATTTAACTTCCAGGTCACATTTATTGCCAGCCAAGATCATTGGAACATTTTCTGTACCTTTATCCATAAAATATGTTCCCTTAAGTCCTGTGAGTCATTTAAACATAGACTGAGTTTTAATAGAATACACTTATACAAATCCGTGGCCATTTTTCATATATAAATCTCTCATCTTTGTAAATTTCCCTGTCCCTGATATTTCCAGAATTTCTAGCATGTATTGTTTTTTGCTTTTGTTTTTTTTTTTAATTTTAATTTTTTTATTATTCATATGTGCATACAATGCTTGGGTCATTTCTCCCCCATGCCCCCACCCCTCCCTTACCACCCACTCCACCCCCTCCCTCTCCCCTCCACCCCCTCGATACCTGTCAGAAACTATTTTGCCCTTATCTCTAATTTTCTTGGAGAGAGAGTATAAGCAATAATAGGAAGGAACAAGGGTTTTTGTAGTTGAGATAAGGATAGCTATACAGGGAATTGACTCACATTGATTTCCTATGCATGTGTGTTACCTTCTAGGTTAATTCTTTTTGATCTAACCTTTTCTCTAGTTCCTGGTCCCCTTCTCCTATTGGCCTCAGTTGCTTTTAAGGTATCTGCTTTAGTTTCTCTGCACTGAGGGCAACAAATGCTAGCTAATTTTTTAGGTGTCTTACCTATCTTCATATCTCCCTTGTGTGCACTCGCTTTTATCTTGTGATCTAAGTTCAATCCCCTTGTTGAATTTGCCCTTGATCTAATGTCCGCATATGAGGGAGAACATATGATTTTTGTTCTTTTGGGCCAGGCTAACCTCACTCAGAATGATGTTCTCCAATTCCATCCTTTTATCAGCAAATGATAACATTTTGTTCTTCTTCATGGTTGCATAAAATTCCATTGTGTATAGATACCACATTTTCTTAATCCATTCGTCAGTGGTGGGGCATCTTGGCTGTTTCCATAACTTGGCTATTGTGAATAGTGCCGCAATAATCATGGGTGTGCAGGTGCCTCTGGAGTAACCTGTGTCCCAGTCTTTTGGGTATATCCCCAAGAGTGGTATTGCTGGATCAAATGGTAGATCAATGTTTAGCTTTTTAAGTAGCCTCCAAATTTTTTTCCAGAGTCGTTGTACTAGTTTACATTCCCACCAATAGTTTAAGAGGGTTCCTTTTTCCCCTCATCCTCGCCAACACCTGTTTTTGGTGGTGTTGCTAATGATAGCTATTCTAACAGGGGTGAGGTGGAATCTTAATGTGGTTTTAATTTGCATTTCCTTTATTGCTAGAGATGGTGAGCATTTTTTCATGTGTTTTTTGGCCATTTGAATTTCTTCTTTTGAGAAAGTTCTGTTTAGTTCACTTGCCCATTTCTTTATTGGTTCATTAGTTTTGGGAGAATTTAGTTTTTTAAGTTCCCTGTGTATTATGGTTATCAGTCCTTTGTCTGAAGTGTAGCTGGCAAATATTTTCTCCCACTCTGTGGGTGTTCTCTTCAATGTAGAGACCATTTCTTTTGATGAACAGAAGTTTTTAGTTTTATGAAGTCCCATTTATCTATGCTATCTCTTAATTGCTGTGCTGCTGGGGTTCCATTGAGAAAGTTCTTACCTATACCTACTAACTCCAGAGTATTTCCTACTCTTTCCTGTATGAACTTTAGAGTTTGTGGTCTGATATTAAGATCCTTGTCCATTTTGAGTTAATGTTGGTATAGGGTTATATACATGGATCTAGTTTCATTTTTTTGTAGACTACTAGCCAGTTTTCCCAGCAGTTTTTGTTGAAGAGGCTGCTATTTCTCCATCGTATATTTTTAGCGCCTTTGTCAAAGACAAGTTGGTTATAGTTTTGTGGCTTCATATCTGGGACCTCTGTTCTGTTCCACTGGTCTTCATGTCTGTTTTTGTGCCAGTACCATGCTGTTTTTATTGTTATTGCTTTGTAATATAGTTTGAAGTCAGGTATTGTGATACCTCCTGCATTGTTCTTTTGACTGAGTATTGCCTTGGCTATTCGTGGCCTCTTGTGTTTCCATATAAATTTAACAGTAGACTTTTCAATCTCTTTAATGAATGTCACTGGAATTTTGATGGGAATTGCATTAAATGTGTTGATTACTTTTAGGAGTATAGACATTTTTACTATATTGATTCTACCAATCCATGAGTATGGGAGATCGCTCCACTTTCTGTAGTCTTCCTCAGTCTCTTTCTTGAGAAATTTATAGTTTTCCTTGTAGAGGTCATTCACATCTTTTGTTAGGTTTACACCTAGGTATTTGATTTTTCTTGAGGCTATTGTAAATTGAATTGTTTTCATATATTCTTTTTCAGTTTGTTCATTATTAGTGTATAGAAATGGTAATGATTTTTCTATGTTGATTTTATATCCTGCTACCTTGCTGTAGCTATTGATGGTATCCAGGAGCTTTTGAGTAGAGTTTTTTGGATCTTTAAGGTATAGGATCATGTCGTCTGCAAAAAAGGGATATTTTGACAGTTTCTTTACCTATTTGTATTCCTTTTATTCCTTCTTCTTGCCTAATTGCTCTGGCTAGGAATTCCAGTACTGTGTTGAATAGGAGTGGAGATAGTAGGCATCCTTGTCTGGTTCCTGATTTTAGAGGGAATGGTTTCAGTTTTTCTCCATCAAGTATAATGCTGGCTGTAGATTTGTCATATATAGCTTTTAAAATGTTGAGGTAATTTCCTTCTGTTCCTAGTTTTCTTAGAGCTTTTATCATGAAATGGTGTTGGATCTTATCGAAGGCTTTTTCTGCATCTATTGAGATGCTCAAGTGGTGTTTGTCTTTGCTTCTGTTAATGTGGTTTATTACGTTTATTGATTTTCGTATGTTGAACCACTTCTGCATTCCTGGGATGAATCCTACTTGGTCGTAGTGAATAATCTTTTTGGTGTATTGTTGAATTTGGTTTGCCATTATTTTGTTGAGGATTTTTGCATCAATGTTCATAAGGGAGATTGGCCTATAGTTCTCCTTTTTGGAGGTGTCTTTGCCTGGTTTTGGGATAAGTGTAATACTGGCTTCATAAAATGTGTTTGGCAGTTTTCCTTCCCTATCTCTTTCGTAGAACAGTTTAAGGAGGGTTGGTATCAGTTCTTCTTTAATGGTCTGATGGAATTCAGAGAATTCAGCAGGTCCTGGACTTTTCTTTTTGGGGAGAGTCTTGATTGCTGCTTCAATTTCCTTTTGTGTTATAGATCTATTCAGGTGATTAATTTCCTCTTGATTCAGTTGTGGATGATCATATGTATCTAGAAATCTGTCCATTTCTTTAAGATTTTCAAATTTATTTGAATATAGGTCCTTGAAGTAGTCTCTGAAGATTTCCTGGACTTCCATGGTGTTTGTTGTTATCTCCCCTTTTGCATTCCTGATTCTACTACTTTGGGTTTTTTCTCTCCCATTTTAGTCAGGTTTGCCAGGGGTCTGTCAATCTTGTTTATGTTTTCAAAGAACCAACTTGTTGTTTCATTAATTCTTTGTATGGTTTTTTTGGTTTCTATTTCGTTGATTTCACCTCTTATTTTTATTATTTCTCTGTTTCTATTTGTTTTGGGATTTGCTTGTTCTTGTTTTTCTAGGAGTTTGAGATATATCATTACGTCATTGATTTGGGATCTTTCAATCTTTTTAATACATGCACTCATGGCTATAAACTTTCCTCTCAGGTCTGCCTTTGCTGTGTCGCATAGGTTCTGGTAGGTTGTGTTTTCATTTTCATTGACTTCCAAGAACTTTTTAATTTCCTCTTTTATTTCATCAATGACCCATTGTTCATTAAGTAATGAGTTATTCAGTTTCCAGCTGTTTGCATGTTTTTTGTCTTTACTTTTGTTGTTGAATTCTAGTTTTATTTCATTGTGATCAGATAGAATGCACGGTATAATTTCTATTTTCTTATATTTGCTGAGGCTTGCTTTGTGCCCTAGGATATGATCTATTTAGGAGAAGGTTCCATGGGCTGCTGAGAAGAATGTATATTGTGTAGAAGTTGGACGAAATGTTGTGTAGACATCAAGTAGGTCCATTTGATGTCTATACTTTAGATCTTGGATTTCTTTATTGATTTTTTGTTTGAATGACCTATCTGTTGATGATAATGAGGTGTTAATGTCTCCCACGACCACTGTGTTGGAGTTAATATATGCTTTTAGATCTTTCAGGGTATGTTTGATGATATTGGGTGCATATAGGTTGATAATTATTATTTCCTTTTGGTCTATTTCCCCATTTATTAGTATGGAATGTCCTTCTATATCTCGTTTGATCAATGTAGGTTTACAGTGTACTTTGTCAGAGATAAGTATTGCTACTCCTGCCTATTTTCGGGGGCCATTGGCTTGGTAAATCTTCTTCCAGCCCTTGATCCTAAGCTTATGTTTATTTCTGTCGGTGAGATGGGTCTCCTGTAAGCAACAAATTGTTGGATCTTCCTTTTTAATCCATTTCGTCAAGCGGTGCCTATTGATGGGGGAATTAAGTCCATTAACATTAAGAGTTAGTACTGATAGGTATGTGGTGATTCCTGTCATTTAGTTGTCTTAGTTGTTTGAAGGTTTGATTGTGTGTACGTAATTTGTGGTTACTCTCTACTTCTTTCTTTTTCTTTTCCTGTAGTTTGGTGCTGCCTGTCCTTTCATGGTTATGTTGGGTTTTACTTTCTGTGTGCAGAATCCCTTGAAGAATCTTTTGTAGTGGTGGCTTTGTGGTCACATATTGTTTTAGTTTCTACTTATCATGGAAGACTTATTTCTAGCATGTATTGTTGATAATCTACTTCAACTTGTTTTTTGATAGAAATCTTATATCGTTGGGTCATATTTTTCAACAAAATTTCCTGAACAAACTCAACTATCAGAGCAGAGTAGAAACTCCGAAGCTCCATGAGGATATGGACTTCGTCCATCTTGTTCATTCCTGTATCTACAAGTGTTTAGACAATGTTTACCATATTGTAGGCACTCAGTATGTATCTATTAAATGAATGAGGACAGTAAGAAAGAATATGACTCACACCTATCCAGTTTTTCATTTAGTTTTCCAGGAACATGTCTTGTCAGTGATGGCTTTTTTTATTTTGTAAGGCTTTGTTACATGAAAAAGGTTGCCTTTTGTTAAGCATAGCGTATGTCAAAGGAAATGTTTTATAAGAAGATATGTTTTTGTGGATGTTACAAATTTCTTTTTACCTAATTGATTTGCAAATGCAAGGTCAGTTTTCTAAAAGAAGGCCATTGGTTTTCTTCCAGCTCCTATGCTCAATATGCTCATATATGTGAGGAATATGGTATTAATTTGGATTTGACTGTAGACGTATAATGTGAGTGATAGATACGTGAATTAACACATCAAGAGTTAATTATGTTTTAATATTTTATTAAATATTTAATTTTAAATGTTAAATATTTTAATTTTACTTTGAATTCTGTTATGAAAAGAATAATGTATTGGTTTAAGTTTAAAGAATCATATATTCTTAGTTTTAGTGCTTAAATTAAAACAAGTGAAAGATAATTATTTAAATATTCAACTATTATTGATCATTGCTAATGTCATTTTGTATTTTCCTGGCTAAAGTTGAACTCTCTTTGATTTTTTTTTTAAGAGAGTCTCTTCTTATTTATTTATTTATTTATTTGTTTGTTTATGAATGAGAGAGGGTCTTACTATGTAGTCCAGATTGGCCTCTTATGATTCTCCTGCCTCAGCCTCTATATTGCTGGAATTATAGGCATATACCATGATGCCAAGCTTAGGAGTCTAAGATATTTTATATTTTTTATTTGTTTTGTGGCTCTGGAAATGGAACCCAGGGCCTTGTATATTCTAGGCAAGCACACTACTTCTGAGATACACCCTCAGCCTCATTTGATAGATTTTAACTTCAGTGTTTTGTTAAGCCTTAAGATAGGAGGCTTGACATATAACCATGCTTATGTATTTCTATAACTAGTAAACTATTTCTTAATGATTTGAGACTGTGGATTACTTAAGTTCTAAAACTATTTCAAAAGTAGTTTTTATTCCTTACCTTCTTCGTCTTCAACTTGTTTTCCACCTAATTATTTGTTTTCCTTTTACTCTGAGCCGATAAACACTCTTGTCAGGCAGGGCCGCTGATGACAATGCATATCAGTGGCATTCCCAAGGTTGTGTTTGTGTTAGTCAGTTTTGTGTTGCTGTGACAAATACCTAAGAGAAACAATTTAGAAGGAAGAAAGATTTATTTTGGCTTACTATTTCAGAGATTTTAGTCCATGGTCACATGGCTCTTTTACTTTAAGCCTATGACAAGGCAGAAAGAACATCATGGCTGGGAGGGTTTGCAGGACAAATCTGCTACCTCATAGCAGACAGGAGGCAGAGAGACCAAGGGCCCAGGGACAAGGTGTATCTTTCAGGACACTCCCTCAGTAGCCTACTTCTCCATGTAGGCTCCATCTCCCATTTCTACCACTTTCCAATAATGTTGTCATATTATGAATCCATCAAGGAATTAATTCACTAAAGAAATTAGAGCCTTCATGATCTAGTCACTTCCCCAAAGCTCATCAGCTTGCATCCACCCTATAACATATGAGTTTCTTGGGGAGTACTTCATATCCAAACCATAACAACTCACACAATAATCAAGGTGCTCTTTTTTTTTATTCATTTATTCACATGTGCGTACATTGTTTGGGTCATTTCTCCCCCTCAGGGTGCTCTTGACTCTTACTTTGAGTTGATAAACCCTTCTTTGTATTTCTGCTTATCCATTTTTTAGGAATTACTTTTCTAGTAAATTAAAATGCCTAGTGAAGCCAGGCACCGGTGGCTCACACCTGTGAGAGCTTCTCAGAAGGCAGAGATTAGAAGGATGGTGGTTCACAGCCAGCATGGCCAAATAGTTGGTGAGACCCTGTCTTAAACAAACCCATCACAAAAAAGGGCTGGTGGAATGTCTCAAGGTGTAGGCCCAGGGTTCAAGCCCCAATATTTAAAAAAAAAAAAAAAAGCCTAGTGATACCATTACCAGGAAGGTCTAAAGATATCTAAAAATATAAAAGTGTCCAAAATTGGACTCATTCTTGTCGATGCTGAGAGGGAAAGACGTTGGCCACTAATGTGTGCCTCATCAGAATGATGATATTTCTGTAAAATTACTTCAGTTTAGTGTCTTTAGCTTAGTGTCAGTGTTTCGTGGGTTCCAGATACTAAATTTATGTTTACCAAGTTCATAGAAAATTGACAGAATGCATGGCATTCTGTTACTTAATTTTTCTCCTTGTAGAGTTACAGAGCTCAATCTAAGATACTTACCATAATTGTCTGGACCTTAAAACTGTTTTGTTTTTGTCTGAAATTTGTCACAGTGGAAAATATACCTATATTTTATTTACTAAATTATATTTTTAGATATTTATCTTATAGAAATATTTGCAAAAGTATACAGAGATCAGCATATTTCATGTTTTTAAATTTAACAGTAGTTATACCTATGGATGGATCATGATGCTTTTTGATTTATTATTTAGTCAACAATATTATAAACACTCATGAATCCATCAGCCTAAGAGCTGCAACATTAATAATTTAAATCACTTTTGTGCTTATCCCTATTCCATACTTCTTTCTACTTGTACAAAATTAGCATTTAAAAATTATGGTTAAATACATATGACATAAAATTTACTATTTCAACTTTTTTTTAAATCATTTCTTTTTCTTTTTTTATCCTTCTGATGGTGTATATTGAACTCAGAACCTTGTACATCCTTTGCTAGGCAAATACTCTAGCCCTGTTTTAACCATTTTTAAGTGTACACTTCTGTGGCATTGAGTACATTCACATTGTGCTAAACATTTAAAACTTCTTTTTCAATGAGGTATATATATATATTATTTTCTTTATGAATTTTAATGAAACACTTACTATGGTGTATAGAATCCTTTGAGATTTGGTGGGAACTTACTTTTTTGTGTGTGTGGTGTAGGGGGTTAAACTTAGGGCCTCGCACATGTGAGGCAAGTGCTGTACCACTGAGCTACATCCCTAGCCCCAGGGATTTGACTGTATGCTACCACTGGAGGCTTCACCTCCATCCCATTTCATTCTGATTATTTTGGAGATGGGGTCTCTCAAATTGTTTGCCTGGTATAGCCTTAACCTTCAGTCCTTTCAATCTTAGCTTCTCAAGTAGCTAGGATTACAGGCAGAACCACTGTGAGTCGCCCTATTTCATATACTTTTGAAGGGCTATACTATAGCAAACTTTCCTAGGTTTTAGTCCTGGTTCCACCATTTATTAATTTTGTCACCTTGGGCAACTTTCTTAATGTCTGTGCTATGAACTGAATTATGTCCCCCAAAATTCACATGTTGAAGCCTAACCCTCAATGTGGTAGTATTTGTAGATATGGTACCTTTGAAAGATAATGTTTGGTTAAGATAAGGTCATGAGGTTGGAGCATTCATAAGTGAATTAGTGTCTGTCTCCCACTCTCCACACACACAGACACACACACAGACACACACACACACACACACACACACCCCTTTTTTGCCTTTAGACTTGCTAGGCAAGTTGTCTAGCACTTGAGAAATGCCCCCAGTTCTTTGCTTTTCATGTGTTTTTCAGGTTAGGTCTTGTACTTTTGCCTGGGCTGGTCTTGTACTGAGATCCTCCTCCCTTCACCTCTTGAGTAGCTGGGATTTCAGGTGTTAGTCACCAGTCCTGGCCCCTGGAATTAGTGCCGTTTTAAGAAGTGATGCCAGTGCTGGGCACTGGTGGCTTATGCCTGTAATCCTAACTACTTAGGAGGATTGAGGTTTGAACCCAGCATGGGCAATTAGTTTGAGAGACCCTATCTCAAAAATAACCAACACAAAACAGTACCGGGGGACTGGCTCAAGTGATAGAGCTCCTGCCTAGCAAGCCTGAGACTGAGTTCAAAACTCCAAGACCACCAAAAAAGAAAGATACACCAGAGTGTTTATATTCTCTCTTTCTTCATGCTGACAATTTAATCTTCAATTTTCATTCTCCTGAACAGTAAGAAAATAAATTTCTGTTATTTAAGTCACCCAGCCCCATAGTATTTTGTTATTGTAGACTGTGTTGACTAATACAGACTTTGGTACCAAGAAGTACATTTGCTTTGGTTATATGGCCAGAAGAGGGTTGATGGGTCATATGGTAGTTCTATTTCAATTACTTTACGAGCCCTTTCATACTGTTTTCCATAATGGCTGCACAATCTACATTCCTGCAAAGAGTTTAACAGTACCCTTTTCTCCACAGTTTTGCCCACATTTGTAATCTCTTGACTTTTTTTGATAAAAAACAATTCTAATAGGCATGAGGTAATATTGATAGAGGCATTAACTTATGTTTCCCAGATAACCAGTGATGTAAAATACCTTTTCATATAGCTGTTGGCCATTATTAAGTCTGATTAGGGGCTTGCTTTGTCTGCCTCTTTTGGCTCTTCTGAATTGCCTGTCTTTCTTGTACTTGGATATGTAAGGCAAAAATAAAATATGAGCTATTGCCTTATAGTTTCTTACATTCTGAAGTCCCCAGACCACCTTAATTCTTCTCTCTGCCTTTCATAGTCTTTATGTTCATTTTATCAATTATGTTATAAGGTTTTTAGCTATACTTACCAGGAGAAATTAAATTTATATGCTTGCTTTTAAAAGTGATTTTTATGAAATAATTTTAATCGACGTTGCTAGTAATTGACATCAGAAAAAAATTTTCTAGTCCTCAGAACAATAGGATTCCTCTGTTTGTGGATGTTTAAAAGCTCTATTACGTAAACCTTATGTAATAGTAAGGTTTAACATGAAGAAAATGGGCTGTTATAAACTATTAAAATGATTATACCTGTGAATTTATTGACATGAAATGATATTCAAAATGCATAATATGTGAAAATAGGTTTCAAAATAATATGATTTATGTTACCAATATATGTGTGTTGATGATGATTTGGAATGACAAAAGGAGATATATTTCTGGGAAGATAGAAATTTGGGACACTATTGTCTGCTTTTTGTTACTTAAGGCTTTTAATTCTTTTTCTGGACTTATTGATTTTATAATAAGAATTGTACTTAAGTTTTAAATTTATATTTTCACATATTTTCTCACATTGAGACATTGTAATGCTTTATTTGTTTTCTAAATTCATAGTCTATGATCATTATGCTTGATATCTTACAGGTTCCTCTACCAGGCATGAAATGGGTGGATAACCACAAAGGTGTGTTTAATGTTGAAGTTGTTGCTGTTTCATCTATTCATACACAAGTGAGTTTTAATACTATTATAATCAACTTATATGTAAATGAATTAAATCTGTGACCTTGTACATATGTTGGTTTTGTTATTTGTTGTTGGATTTATACGAATATATGTAGATTAAAAACATAGATTTAGAAGTTGCAGTGTTTTTTAAGAAATGCACAAAATGTCATTAACTACCAGTAAAAGTAAATATTTTGCTTTTGAAAATGTCATTGATTTATTTAAAATAATTATGTTACTTGTTTCTAAGTTGCTGGTGCATGGCAACTTAGGTTCACAGATTCAGGTATTCTAAGTACACAGTTTTTAGGCATCATTCTTTTCAGGTTCTTCAGTCTAATTCTTGGACTGCCAGGTTCTTCTCTAAGATTTTATATTTAATCTTTTTGTATCTGGGATGTTTTTTTCCTCCTTTTATTTCACTTTTCTTCAGTAGAGTTTCTCCTTACCTCAGAAAAGTTACCTTTTTTGGTAACTCATTTATTTATTTATTTTTTCTTTTATTCATACGTGCATACAATGTTTGGGTCATTTCTCCCTGCTTTCCCCCGCTCCCTCCCTTCCCCCCCTCTTCTCTCTCCCCTTACCCCCCTTGCTACCAGGCATAAACTATTTTGCCCTTATCTCTGATTTTGTTGAAGAGAAAGTATAAGCAATAATAGGAAGGACCAAGGGTTTTTGCTAGTTGAGATAACGACAGCTATACAGGGTGTTGACTTGCATTGCTTTCCTGTACTTGTGTGTTATTTGGTAACTCATTTAGACATAGCAGCCCCATCACCCTGTGTCAGCTGACCTTATACTTATTGCTAAGTCTATATGTGTATCTCTCTGTTGCACTTTCACTCTCTCATACATGTGTATACATCCTTACCTACACACATATTTATTTGTTGCTTTCCCCCAATTAGATGGTAAGTTTCATGATGTCAGTAATGTAGCCTCTCAAGGAAAGACTTCCCTTCAGGGACCTTACAATGTAATAGGAAAGTGTAAAATAATTATAATACAATAAAATTAGTACTCTTAGATATGTTAGCTAAATATTTTTAGGTATGAGGAAGGTGTTTGTTCTGCTAAGGACTCAGAAGTTGCATTATTAAGTATGTATTTACCATGCAGAGAAAGAAAGAGTGGGCAATCAGATAGGAACTGCAAAATGACAATGGTGTGTGGTTAAGAACCTGCATTTAATCTAGTGGGAATACAACTTACATACATATTGTGAAAGACCTTGAATATCATAGAGTTTAAACTCCAAATAGATGGTTATTTCTAGCTTGAATAGAGAATATGAAAGATGTAAATTTGGGAGCATACTGAAGGAGAGCAATTATGCAGCTATATGAGTTTATTTTTGAAGCTGTTGAATTTGAGTGCCTGTGTACTGCAGATGGATATGTCCTATAGATAGTTGTAATTAGTTTGGAGTTTGGGGTTGGAGGTGGTGAATAAATGTGATAACTGAAATTAAATTGGTGAATGTGCTGTTCCAAGGATAAAATGTATAGTGAGATTGCTTCTCGGCCTTTTGGCTAAGATCAAGTGTAGTATCTGTTCTTATCAGTTTAATATCTGATACGTCCTCTATCCGAGGACAATATATTAAATGGACTTTTGGAATTAGGAGATGGAATAGGAGCTTGCTCCATCCACTCCTCGCATCGACCTGGTATTGCAGTACTTCCAGGAACGGTGCACCCCCTTCGGGGGACCTATAAAAAAAAATGTATAGTGAGAAGAAGCAAGTGCTTAAAATATTATTCAGGGTTCACCAGACCATGAAGGAAAGGGGTGGTATGCGGGGGAACGGGGCTTACCAAGCCACCTCAAGTTCAGTGATTTGCCTGGAAGATACAGGGTAAGTCATGTAAGTCAATACTCATAGCTATGATTTATTTTATTGAAAGGATGAAAAGCAGAGTTAAAAGGTGCATGGAGTGAAGTCTAGAGGAAATGAGGCACAAGCTTCCAAGAGTGTTCTCCTAGTGGAGTTACATAGGACATATGAAGCAACATATGTCTGGCTGTCTGCCAGGTAGCTCAGGAGACTTATTTCTCAGAGTTTTTATTAGGGGCTTGTCATGTAAGCACTCTCCGCCTAACACAAAATTCTAGAATCCCAGAAGGAAGGCAGGTGTTCAACATAAAACATACTGGTCACACAAACACTTTAGGCACATAAGCCATCCCCTATCAGTGGAGCCCAGCCTGGAATCCAAGTTTCCCCACACTGGCTGAAAACAAACCTTGTACTAGGCCTTTCAGAGAATAGTAGTCTTATACCTGCTGTTAACTCATTTTCACAGTGAGCTACAGACAAATAAGATGACATAGTAGCTTTATACTATGTTTAAAAAAAATTTGGTAATATGTAGATTTTATTTAGTAAGTTCATGTAGACCAGGAACAGAATCTAGCCAGTAGAGTTTTTCCTTTTCTGATGTTACTGAATGTGTCTCTATGCTTTTTAATATACCTTACTGCTCTGTTGATGAAAAAATTAATATTATAGTTTGCTGTCAAAACATATTCTTTCCTTTAATGAAGAATTCTTATTATCACACTGTATCTTTTTAATTGTACAAGTATACAGTTTTCAGCCTTATTCTCCTAGCTCTATACTCATTGTTAGTTTTTTTCTCTTTTTAGAGTTGCCAGTATGTTTTATCCTTTACTTCTTGATTTGTTTTTTTGGAGGCAGGTTCATACATTATCTTTATATGACAAAAAAGGATTTGGGGCAAAATCTGTAGCTGAATCAGAATCTATAAAATGTAGGAGAAAATAAAGTGCAAGCATTTACTGTGTAGCATCCTTGCATTCACAATCCTGATGACTAATACTCAAAAGTTTATAAATCTTGCAACTTCATAAAACAAATTGGTCAAAAATATTATAACCTCTTTAAAAGGATCTATTGATCAATAGATGTTTCTTGTGATTTTTTTAACTGTTTGAAATACAGTGGATGTATTATAATGATGTAAGACAAATTGTTCATGTATTATAACCTCTTAAAAAGAATTGGTCAAAGAGAGTAGAATAATACAATATTAAATGTAAAGCTGTGTAATATTACTACCTTTTCTTAAAATTTATTTACATTATTATGTAAAACTTCTCGTAGTTTCAACAGACTTTTGTCTATAACCAATTGGTCAGAACTATATAGCACATGAACTGTCTCTTAGTATAAAGGAGCATAGGAGAATAAACTTCTGTCCTGGGGTCTGGTACATTACTGCTTTAAACAAGACTGGTTCTGTTAGCAGTGAGGAAGGAAGTTAAATAATAATAGTCAATGTTTAGTCAGGAGACAAATCCACCAGTAACTTGAATGATAAAAATTTTTTTCATTTCTTCATTTTTTCCTTTATTGTTGTTATGGGTGAGGGTACATTGTGGCATTTATACAATGTATCAAATATATCATACATGAATTCACCTCCTCAACCATTCTCCTTCATTCTCCCCTCCCCAGGAAAATTTTAAGATAAATAATTTTAACTAGGTTAAAGCTAATTCACTGCTAAATGGGGGTAAAAGACAATTCTGTATGCTGATAACAAAGGTAACAATTGCAGAAAGTATCAAGGAAAGAACTTAGAAACCTAGGGGATGATCTGAAGAGAGGAGGCTGCTGCTGTAAGAACAGTTGCCATGCTGTGATGTCAAAGAAACTTGGTGGAGAGTTCCTGCCATGGAAGTATGAGAACCACCACTTTTTCCTGTCCATGTCCCTCACCTCTGATCTGCAGTGTTTACATTTGCTAGCCACCACTTTGAAAACAAACAAGAAGAGAATGAAAGTCTCTTTTAACTCATCAAACCTTGCAGACTGCCTCCCGCATCCCTACTATTTGAGTCTGTCATAGCACCAGTGTTATACAGTAAAAATGGTGGGTTTGGAGTTGAGAGGCAATAAATTAACAATGGGTACAGGTAGGTTCTAAAATACCTGCCATAATAATTGAGTTCCAAATAAGCCAGACTCAAACTAAAAAAAAACCAAAAATCCTTCATTAGTATCAGTGCATTTCTTGAGTAACCAATAGTATTTGCAGTGGCTATTTTACAATAATAAAGGGGGGTAGATGTGTTTAATTGCAAACAATGTTTACCTATGTGTACCTTTTGTGTTAATTTGTGGTCCGTAGTTCTTTAGGTTCGGGAAATTTACATAGTTATAATTGCTTAGTGCTTTTGTTGATTCTTTGTTTTAGGATCCTTACCTTGACAAGTTTTTTGCTTTGGTCAATGCTCTGGATGAACACATGTTCCCAGTCCGAATTGGGGATATGCGAATCATGGAAAATAACTTAGAAAATGAATTAAAGAGCAGTATTTCAGCATTGAATTCATCTCAGTTGGAACCAGTAGTTCGATTTCTTCATCTTCTGCTTGATAAGCTGATACTTTTAGTTGTTAGACCTCCTGTCATTGCTGGCCAAATAGGTAATTTACTTTGCTTGGGATGAATCATAAAATGTATAATTTGGCATTTCTAGCTTTTGTTACTAAAAAAAAAAAAGAACCATGATTCCTATTTGCCATCTATAAGGACTATGTTTGATTTTTTTTTTGAGGGTGTATTATTTACTTGTTTATAATGCCACAAGATAACATTTTTGTTGTTTGTGTTTATAAAATGTATAATATAGACTTCTACTGAAATTATGAAATCTAATTAATTTATTCATTTACCAAATGCTTATTAAGCACTTCTGTGAATCAGACACTGATCTGCACTGTCCAGAGCATGGTTCTCAACTTTAAGATTTCACAGACCAGTTACGAAAACAGACCAGTAGATAAATCATGTTACATTTTGTAGAACATATAATCAATCCAGTTTACATCTTCATTCATCTGCTGTCCTCCATTTAATATAGCTTTTCTGTCCTTCATTTGCTCAGATCGCTGTATTCTTTTTTTTCTTCTGGATTCTGGAAGGAGAGGTGTTTCTCATTCCTACTCTTTTCCAAGTTTACTTGTCTACTTTTGCCAACAGCTTCCATGCAAATTCTGTAAAGAAACTGAGCTTGAAAGAAATTTGAGATAAACTTATAGAAATTTTGTGACAAGTGGTGCACAAAGGAGAGACGTATTCAACTCCTTCAGATTTCTTTTTAGGGAAGACTTACAAGTGGAGCAAAGTCTTAGGCGAAGCATTTAAAGGTGAATGGAAGATTTATAGAATTTCATACAAAAATGGTGAGGTGCTGAAAAAGGCAAGTGACAGCAAGATGGATAAGGGAGGATGGGTTAAGGACATAAAGATTACTGTCAGAGAAATTATAGGAGACGCTTTTAAGAAAGAAAGGTTAGCACTGTTTTTTGTTATAGATCATACAAGTAACGTAATACTGCTAATAATTGCAAACACTTGCATGGTATATATCGTGTACCAGGAATAGTGCTGTGTACTTTATTTATATTAACATGAAATCCTCACAACAATCCTTTGTAGTAGTTGCCATTTTTCCTCCATTTCATGAATGCGTAAATTGGCGAATATAATATTTAAATTTTTTGGCTAAGGTCACTCAGGTAGTATGATAGAGTCAAAATTCAAACTAAGCAACTGGCTCTACAGTGTCTCTCTTAATATTGTACTTAAGAAATAATGTCCATTGGTGAAATTTATAAGAACAGCTTAGTCTAATTGAAGAAAAAAATCATTTAAGAAGCTTAGTTAGAAAAAAGAAAGGGTTGAATATGGCATAAGAATGGAGAGATTTGAGGATGTTTATATGCTGAGAGAAATCACTTGAGAGGAAGGAGCAAAATATAACATACAGAGTGAGAGGATTTAATTAAGGAAGCAAGTCTGTGAAACAAGGATGAAGATAAATATACCACTCTTACAGGGAATTGGTACTGCTTCCTTTGGAAAGAAATGAAAGGAGTTTCGGTTTCTGATAAATCTGTAGAAAATCTCAGGACTTTCATGCTTTATACATTTGTTTTGTGAGATAGAAGGCAAGAGTTGCAAAGAAGAAAGTAAGATGGACCAGAATTTTGAAAAGAATTCTGATAATTTGGAATAGCTACCATAAAAATACTGGGAAGATTGCTAAAACCCCACTTAGATCCCTTTCCTGTCTAGTTCAGTATATATAGATCAATCTTCCTAAATCACCACTTTATTTGATTATCCCACTTTTAGAAAAACTTAATTGACCTTGTTATCTGTTTATGATTTCATATCTTTATTTAATAAGTCATAGAACCAAGGCTCTGTTGCTCAAAATCACTGACTATTCTGTTGCTTCTTTTTTCAATGTGCTATCTACCAGAATTCTCCAATTTTTATAAAATTCTTTTGATATATTGACTTGAATGACAGAGTAGGTAGTACTTACTCTGGCATTTAAAATGCTTCATAGTCTTAGCCCTTTTTTCCCTCTATCCCTTTCATAAATTCATTGGTTTCAGTCAGGTTGCTTATTCACCATTCTCTTTTCATATTGTTAATATTTTAAATAACTCATTCTCATGGATGACATTTTTCATTTTTTAAAAACAAAAATAATGTGTGCTCATGGTATGTCATTTAGATTTTTCAGAGGCATCTTTAAAATGAGAAGTTGCTTCTTAAGGTGATACAAAAGACTGATTTTTTTTTTCTTATTATGTGCTTTGTATTGGATGGTCTTACAAAATAATAATGTTTTGGTTTTTGACTAATCAAACCCATACAATTTTCATGTTCAACTAGTAAAATGAATTTTTTTCATTTTGTTTTTAAGAGTATTTTGGTTCAGCTTATATAAAATGTCACTGAAATCAACATAAATTATTATCTTTATATGCTTATTGTATGTAATTGCTATAGTTATAGAGATGACAAAAACCTTGATCTTTGTAGAACTTAGAAACTAAAAAAAATTAGAGTAAAAATATTTTCTTCCTTCTTAAAAGTTAATCTAGGTCAAGCATCGTTTGAAGCCATGGCATCAATTATAAATCGACTTCACAAAAACTTAGAAGGAAATCATGACCAGCATGGTAGAAACAGCCTTCTTGCATCCTATATCTATTATGTTTTTCGTCTGCCAAATACTTACCCTAATTCACCATCACCAGGTATTTTATTTCCTTTTACTATGAAACTCTCTTTCATAAATTAAGTGTTCATGGCATAATTAAGATAATCTCATGAATGTATCATGGTGTGATACATTCATTTAGTGTCAAACATTTTTTAAATATCCACTAAAACCATTCATTATACTATGTAATAGAGTTGAAGGGGTAAGTTACATTTTTAAACATTATTATTTTTTTACAGATTCCTTTGATTTGAATTAGAGGTCTTAGCTAAAGTAATGTTTGGAAATGAGCCTTGAAAATAACTTGTCTCTGGAAGCATTATGTCATTCCTTATTAAGATAAATAGCACCTTGTATTTGTCATTCAGAATGGTGTTAGGCATTAAAGAAGAAATAAGGTAGGTCAGTAATTCCCTAATAACGCTGTGAAACATACAATAATATAAAAAATTATAATTATAATTATAATTATATTATATAATTAAATTATAATTTAATTATATAATTAAATTATAATTTAAATAATTTAAAAATAATTAAAATTATTAATTATTAATATATATTATTATAATTATAATTTAATTATAATAATATAAAAATTATATTTGTCTGGAAAAGTTCTGATCTCTTCATGTCAGTAAAATAACATAACCTTTCAGAGTATTGAGCCCCAAGTAGTTACTTTTCTTTTGTATGACCTTGGTAATAGTGGTGATAGTTGTACAGGATGTCATGGGTTGAATAACTTTTTAGTGGTTCTGTTAGTTAATGATTATGTTGTACATACCTTTCAACCTGTTAATCTGTTTGCATGACCATTCATTACTAGTGATAGTGGTAAGTGTCCTACTACTAATCTGACTGTTTTAGCTTACTATTTCTTTTCTTCAAAAAGAGAAGCAATTGACTCATATTCTGGTTCATAATTTCCAATCATTATTTTAAATTGTACAACATGAGGATCTGACTGTGTGAGTGATAGTGAAGTATCAATAATGTTCTTGCATTTACCTGTGTACCTCTTTACTTAGCATACTATTTAGGGTTCTACAGATTTTGCAAATCATCTTTTTTTTTTTTTTTTCTTTTTTGGGGACTAGAGGTTGAACCCAGGGCCTCAAACTTGCTAACAAATTATCTTTTTGTATGCTGACCTGAAAAAGTGTACAAATTAATTAGTTGACAGATTTCTATCATTTGCAAATAGTATATTCAGAAAGATTTCTATAATTAAGAAAAATGGAGCTAGATTATAGATACAGTTGCTGGATATTTTTATAATTATAGATCAGAAGATACAAGGCTTGATTTTAGTCAGACAAGAAATGCTTTGCTTTATTTATATAATCTGGGATCTTAGAATTATTTTTATTTTTCATTTGTATATAATAAAGATGGCATTTTGTTATTGTTTACATTATTGAAGACAGCGAAATGAAATCATGGTCTCACTTAAGAGATGTTGGAGTAAGTTGACTTTCTCTGGTAACCATGTGACAAGGGGCAGAGCAGGAGGGATGGGGAAGAAAGGAAGAGGCATCAGCTAGACCATTTTGGATCTTAGATACACCTATATCTGAGTGAAGACAGTGTTTATGTGTGTTTTATATTAATTTTTATTTTTATTGTGCATATAATGTAGAAACATTGAAGAGATGGTAATTATAATTTATTTGGTTTTGTGAATTGCTATAAAATAGATTATCTTTGTATAGCTCTCATTAGTTCTTGAGTTTTTTTTCTGTTGATTTGGTTTTTCTTTATTCTGTTGATATTTTTATGGTATATTTCATTTAGAAACAAAATCAACTCATGATCTCTGTGGAATTTTATAAAGTGGCAGAGATTGTTTTTAAGATCCTTTCCTGACTAATTTTCTGTATTTAATTATGTGCTATTTTATATTCATCTGTCTCTAGGTCCTGGGGGTTTGGGAGGATCAGTGCATTATGCCACAATGGCCAGATCAGCTGTGAGACCAGCAAGCCTCAATTTAAACCGTTCTCGGAGCCTTAGTAATAGTAATCCAGATATATCTGGGACTCCCACATCACCAGATGATGAAGTTCGGTCAATCATTGGAAGTAAGGTAAAAAAAGGCATAGTTTTCAGTTTATGAGCAAGTGACAAATGTCCAGTTATGTTAATTTCTTCTTAATTTTGAGTCGTAGATGAGTTAAGAATAAGCAAAAATTGTGCATTTCTATTCTATCAATAAACACTGTTTCATGTTTCTATCAAATATGCTTGCTGTTGCAAACTGGTTTGTGCACTCTGCTAAGAAAAAAAATCTTCCAAATTCTAAATTTTGTCCAGGATAATTCACTGTCACCTCATATCCAACCATATAAATAATGGCTACATTAACTTTCTGTAGAATTAAGAGGGACCTATATGACTAATGTGTAGAAGAGACATGTCATCATTGATGTAAAATTTGTGCTACCTTCTCCAAAATATATCAAGAACAATTAATTAGCTTTGACTGATCATAGAGCTACATTTCATATGAAATTGTATATAAAGTACACTAGGATTAGAAAAATATGGTTTATTTGATGATGGTTAATGATTATTACAAAAAAGGAAGAGGCCTTCTAGCATAAAATCCAGTTACTTTTATTCATAGCACCTATTTTTACCCCACAAAAATGCTTAAGGGAAAAATTATTATTATCTTTGTATGTATAAAGTACAAAAATAGCTTAGTGTTTAAAAAGACAGACAAAAGCAAATATGACTGAGGCCAAGAAATCACTTCAGGTTGTTTTCACCAAACTACTTCAAACTCTTTTTTGCTGTTGGAAAAAAGGATGCTATCATTTATATAGAATCATAACCAGCTTTTCTTTGGCCTTTTACTCTGTTTATTTGGATATAGGGAAAAACTAATAAGCACATTCTAGGATCCACATTTATGTGAACTTTAAAATTTTTAAAGGTCTGGATTTGTTTGTTCTGTAAAGTACTTAAACAATGAAAAATATCAGAACTGCTCTTATAGTGTGCATAGTTATAGAATATATACAGCTCATTAAGTACAGAAATTTTACACTCAGAATCTTCTATAAGCTTATATTAATGAACATTAACTCATTAAATATTCATATAAATATTGTTCATTTTAAGTAACTTGTAATTTCTCACAGATCAAAATATGTTTTTGCAACTTTATAAATTTAACAAATTTAAACATGTTTTAATATCTTATAGATCTATATAAATGTTTCTCCATTTAAACAACTTTCACTTTTTGTGAACTTCCTGAGAGAATGATTTACAGATTGTTATAGGGTAATGCAGAATAACTGGAGTAACATGAGAACTGCAAAAGAAAAGCCTGCTTCCAACATATATTTTAGGAAAAGTACTCATGTTTTTTATTCTTATTTTCATCTTTGTCATATCTTATTGTATTATGAATCAGATTTGTGAATTATAAATAACTTTGCTGTCAAAGAACTATGGACAATATAGGCCTCAAGGTTGTATTTTTAAAATACCTCTTAATTTCTGTGGGACATACATTATGCCCTCCTTTAGCATAATTTGGGATATTCCTTATATGACACACTAATTGATTAAAAGGTCAAGATTTACGACAGGTGTATACATAAATATGTGTGTATGTTTGTGTGTGTATGTATATATATACATGAAGTATATGTATATATTATATGAATTATTTTTTGCCTTTTTAAAAGAAGGTCATTAAATTATGATTTTTACGTATATAAATATAATTTTTTGGCAGTACTGGGGATTAAATTTAGTGCCTAGTGCTCACTGGGCAAATGCTCTACAATTTGAGCCACATCCCAGTCCTCTTGCTGTTAGTTTTTAGATAGCGTCTCATGCTTTTGTCTAGGCTGTCCTTGGATCCCAATCCTTCTACCTCGACCCCCTCGGTTGGGACAGCCACCATGCTTGGTTTGTTTTTGTGGTAACTTTTGGAAGAACACAATGCTGCAAAGCTCATATACTTGGGTTTTGTTATTTTTGTAGGATAGTGACTAAAAATGTAACATGACAGAAAGAACTTTGCACTTATACAATGGAGACACAATTTTTGGAAAATAGTGAAAAGCTTCATTTTAACTTACATGAAAAACATGCCTATGATTTATTTTTATTTGAAATATTATAATGGAGTTCTGTGATGGGGTATTTTATTTTAAACAAGTCTATTGATTATATAATTTGGACTAATACATAATTTACTTTGCTAGAAAGTTTTTTTAAAACATGTATGAAAAGTTTTTATAAACTGTTTTTGAGTTTACTATATTCAAGGCACTGAATAATTTACTTTTATTTAACCTGATCATTACAATATGAAGGAGACAATATCATTATTCCCATTTTATAAATAAGAAACTTAAGAGACTAAGTAATTTATCTTAGTAAGCAGGAGAGTCTGGATTTGAACCTTAAACTTCCATGTTAGATGTTAAATGTCGAAAATGAAGAGAAATGGGTAATTATTGTGTCATTATTTCTGCTTCTCTGTGTGTTTGGGAAAAAGAGGGAAAGCAAAGGAAATAGTCTCCCTAAAATCAGAACCCTAAACACTTGCTGTTTTCTTTTCTTTTTTCTTTTTCTGAGTTTCTGCTGATGTCTGGGTCTCACTTCTACCTACCTATTTTGATTTAATTGCTTTGTGGTAGGGCCCTGCATACTTTTGCTGCTGTGCTAATCTTCCCAAGGGGCACTACTATCCAGGCAGAGTTGGTTATCGTTGCTGTAAATTTTTCTTACCTTTTCTTTAGACCTGTCTTTCCTTTGGCAATTTCTGGCTTAGGTCCATATTCATGTCCCAATATCTTTAGTTAACTTGCCTTGGGTTTGGGTTGTCTTTGTTATTCTTGCACTGATGATCCTCTAAACATCCCTTGCAACTTGCTGCAGTTCTAATTAGCAGGTTTTCTGCCCTTAGCCCAGTTTGCTTGCTGTGTAGGCTTTTGAAGGGTAGAGCTCAGAATCTGAATTTTGTAAAACTTCTTAAGTAATTGTAGTGATCTCTTAAGTTTCGGAAATAGAAGTAAATCCTTAGGTCCCTTCACTAGAAATCATAGTAACCCTTTTCAGAAACAGATGGGAGATAACTTACTGCTGGTCATATACATTAGTAGCCTATTAAAGAAACTTTAATGAAGGTGATGATGGAGATACATAGATAATTCATAGATACATAGATAATACATAGATAATTCCTAACAGCACCTGCATTATTTTTCTTATAATATTTGTATAAAGTACTAATCTGTTGTGTTTAATTACAACAAGTACAATTTAAAAAGGAATGCAACTCCAAATCCACTGTTGTCATTCTGAACAAGGAAATTTTTGATACCTCTTTTTGTCATAATATTTTACTTAATTTGAATTTTGGAGGATCACTATAGTTTTCAACTAATTAGAGATGGAACAAAATAAAGGTTTTAAGGAAAGAATAGAATGTTTTTCTCCATTTTTTTCCTTGAAATCTCAGTTTAATTCAGAGGAAATGATCTTGTGCTAACTTACACTTTGTTTAATGAGTGTTTGGGAGGGTGATGCTATGGGAACTTTAGTTGTTGGTACTTCAAGGTGATCCCTTATAAACAGAGAAATTACCTTTAAGTGCTATACTTAATATTTTTGGTTACTTTATAAATTATGTTATACAGTAAGATAATTTGGGTGAACTAATATTCTATAGTACCTAAAATTTTTGGTTGCTTTAACAGTACTAATTAAAAATATGTTTGCATTGGAAGGTCTGGATTTCTTTAAGAATAATTTATAGCATGCAACGTGTAATATTTCTTTCCTTTCCAACTGCTTTCTATTATATGCTTAGGGTTTAGATCGCTCCAATTCCTGGGTTAACACTGGTGGTCCAAAAGCTGCCCCATGGGGATCCAACCCCAGTCCAAGTGCAGAATCAACACAGGTGGTGTTTACATTAGAGGTTTCTTTATTGGCTGCTGATGTTTCCCTTTAGAACATTACTTTTTAGTACATACTGTGATTTCAGTGGCTTGTTGTTTTAATCATTAAAAAAGTGTGTATTTTTTTTTTACTTAATTAGCACATTTTCCAACTACTATGCATGAATACCACCAATTGCATCAATAATGCTCTCCTTTCGTGCTTCTTGTCTCCTCCCCCTTCCTCTTTATATGCCTTACCAGTATTTCAATGCCTGCTGCCTGTGCAATTGATAGCTTTATAACAGTTTCTGCCTTAGGGCTTGTACATTGTTAGTAGGAATTTTAAAATTTTAATGTGGAAAAAAAACACAACAGTTTTCCATTTGTTTTTGCTTTAAAGTGTTGCTATTATATCATTTTAATTTAGCCTTTACTATTTGTCTTTTTTTCCCTCCAGAATCACCAAATAGAAAAACTGGTATTAAGTTGAAATTAAATATAAGCAGTATATGATACCATGCTGTAAAATTAAATGCCAGAAGCAAAAATCCAACTTTATTTGTATTGTGTTGCAAAGTATGAAATTTGTTAAAATTTACTTGAATTAGATTTTGCTTACTTAAGACAGTTGCTTGATAGCTAATACTAATACTGCATGATGCCTCGAAACATACTTCTCACCTGTGTAGTAGCTTTGGAGGAAAATTCTCTTGTTCTTAAATTTGTAATTCTCTGTTTAATATTATAAATGACTTACATTTGATGTAGTCTATGACTTGAATGATGGATTTTAGAAATAGTGAAAAAATTAAAGAAATTATTCTAAACTTTTCTTCAGTGAATAAAAAATTCTTGATTTCTCTTTTAGTCAGACACCAGTTGAGAAGTATGTTTTTAATAGATATGTGCATGTGTACAGATCACACAGATAAGTTTCATTCTTTGCAGCACTCTAAATATTACAATCATTAAAGACTAAAAGGATATAGAAACCATTTTGATACTTCTAATTCATTGTTATTAAAGCAGCTTAAAATAGTGTAAATGAGTTGAGCAATAAAATACATGGTTGTTGAAACCATAGTAAAACTGTTTTAAAATTGTTCATAATCCTTAAGCTGCAAAGTCATCTGCTGCAATGTTAATGTTATCTCGTCATTTCAATCATCTTCACTCCATAGGCTATGGATCGAAGTTGTAATCGTATGTCTTCGCACACAGAGACGTCAAGTTTCTTACAAACATTAACGGGACGCTTACCAACTAAAAAGGTAGATTCATACAAAGACAATTCATAGAGGGGGAGGTTAATCCCAATAATTAAATAGGTGTAAGATTCCTTTACATAACCAATATGAGATATCAAAATAATTGCATTGTGTTTAAAAATATGTCAAGGCAAGCACTGATTGTGTGATGCCTTTTGGGGCATTCTTCTCTAGTATAGGCTTTTTTATATTAAGGTAATGTTTGTATCTTTGAGATTGACTATAGAGTTTAGTGAATTCAAGTTTGATCATAAAATTTTTACCAAAAAATGTACCAACTCATAATTCTGTTTCTGTAACTGCTTCTGTTTTGTGTTTTAAATCTCCAGGGAAAGGAAGATGAGTTAGAAAAATTATCACTCTTAGTAAGATATGTTGATTTGCTTCCCTTATGCACAGTTTTGTTAGTCCTTTTTCATATTAATATACACTACTTTGCAAATGCTTTGTATGCATATCCATTATAAGGCAGGAGTTTTCTGTTGTTTTTAAAAGATCTTAAATTTTTAAAAACTTGACAATTAATGGCTTATAGCAGTTCAGATGCCATACTGCCAAAAAATAAATAAAATGGAATGGCTTGTAGCAAAGTTTGTATTTGTAAAGGTATTTCCTAAATTGTACCAGCAAAGTTCATGGGTGTATTTGTATATGTTAAAATATTGTGTAAAACACAAAATTTTTTTATAACTGTGGATTTT
This sequence comes from Castor canadensis, assembly GCF_047511655.1. Classification (NCBI taxonomy): domain Eukaryota; kingdom Metazoa; phylum Chordata; class Mammalia; order Rodentia; family Castoridae; genus Castor; species Castor canadensis. Next base: position 111,802,020 of record NC_133392.1, read on the forward strand.
TGGTCTAGTTTCGATTTGCAGGTACAATTGAGGAGGCCATTTCCTACCTGTCCTTTTAAAATTACATTTTACTCTGAGATAACATGTAATTTTTTCAGCTGTTCAACATGCCATTGTCTTATATGCATAGTCGTTTCGTTAATGGGTGTCTTCACTGCATCATTGAATGGTTCATATACTTTATTTTGCTTATTGTCATTATATCTTCATTTGTATTTGCATTCTTATTTGTCTTATGTTATTAGCAGAGTTGATTTTGATAATAACTGTGAATTTACTTCTGGATAGCTTTTTCATGAGGAGCTGGCATTGCAGTGGGTGGTGTGCAGTGGCAGTGTTCGGGAGTCAGCTTTACAACAAGCCTGGTTCTTTTTTGAGTTGATGGTGAGCAAACTAAAACACTTTCTTTATATTTTTTTTCCTCAGTAAACAATTTTGTGTTAAGTCATTTTTGATCTTAGAAATATTTTTCTATTGCACATATATGGTCTTATGTGTGGCTCCAGGACAAAATTACATATATTTCATTTCTAAATATACACTAAGGGCACTCAGCACAATTTAGGTGAAATGATATGGTGTGAAGTTCATTTAACTGTTTTGTTTTTTTCCCCAAAAAATAGTTGCAGATGTTAGCTCTATTTCAAGGAAACCTGAGATGTATTCTTTCCTAATCTAAACACGCAAGTGAATAAAGGTGGTACCATAGGTTGTATAACAAAGATAAAAATAGCTTTACAGATACTTACTACTATTATTATGGCTAGAAAATTCTTAGGGAAATGCCAGTTACAGCCAATTTTAAAAGCCAGCAAATTAACTATTTTAATAAATAAATACATTTACATTATATAAAATATGTATACATATATACATAGACATATTCATAAACAGAGGCAACAAATATTTATCAAATGGGTATAATATGCTAACATATTACTAAGGCACAAAAAAGTAACTTACCTAAGTATACACAACTTGTAGGCAGCAGAACTGTGATTCAAACTCAGGCATTCTGGCACTAGAGACTTTTCATTTCTCTCCTTAGCTCTTGAAAGCTGAAATCACTGAAACTTTTTCTTCCAAAAAGTAGTACACAAAAAGTAATTAAGAAACTAAAAAAATTAAAAAGTGAGAAAAATAAAAAAGAGAGAGAGGGTAGGCAAGGGGAAAATAAAAGAGGCTTCCAGAGTATATTATAGGTTCAATCAGCATTAGATGTTACTTCTGTTGGTGATAAGAAAGTATTTCTTTTCTACAGAAAAGGTAAACCAGGGACAAGATATAAGTGTCAGAAAACTTATTTTTGTTATTCATCTGCTTTTATTGTAAGATAAAATTATAATTTTGACTTAAGAAAGGTCTTACATGTATGTTCAGATTTCTTAATATAAGTCAAAAGACTGCAGTTTAAGACTTAGCTATAGCTGGCACACACTTGTAATACCAGCAGCTTAGGAGGTTAAGACAGGAGTATTGCAAGTTTGAGGTCTGCCTGGGTTACTTAGCCAGACCCTTTCTCAAAAATAAAACAAAACTAGGACTACTTCATGGCAGAGCATTCACTTAACATGTGTGAGCCCTGTGTTCAATCCCCAGTACTGGAGAAGGGAAAAAAAAAAAAAAAGACAAGACTTGGCTGTCTTGTATTGATTTTAGCTTCAGTTTTCTTAAAGTTTAAAAAAATTCTTTATTACCATTAATGCAGTGTTACAATAAAGAACTTTCCTAAAAGCATTTTCTAAACTTAAACATGGTGGTACATGCCTATAATTCCAGGTACTTGGGAGGCAGAGGCCCCAAGTTTGAGACCAACTTGAGCAAAGTTAGCAAGACCCTATCTCCAAAACAAACTACAAACCAAAACCCAAGGGGGCATAGCTTAAGCATTTATGAGGCTTGGGTTCAATCCCATTACTACCACAAAAACAAAACAAAAACTATCAATTTTAACTAATATTTTATTATTAATGTTTAGTTATGAAATACCTATTGTATTTCTACCACCTGCCCTCTGTGATAGGTGCTAAAGATACTACAGTGGAAATATAGGGCTTCTAACCAGTTTTTTTTTGTTGTTGTTTGGTGTGAAGTGGTATTGGAATTTGAACTCAGGACCTTACACTTGCTAGGCAGGTGCTGTACCACTTGAGCCATGCCCCAAGCCCTTTTTGCTTTAGTTATTTTTCAGATAGGGTTTCACTTTTTGTCTGGGCTAGCCTTAGACCATGATTCTCCTACCTCTTAATCCCAGGTAGCTGGCATTACAGGTATGCCCCACCATGCATGGCTTGTTTGATGAGATAACTTTTTGCCCAGGCTAACCTGGAACCCTCATCCTCCAAATCTCCACCTCCTGAGTAGCTGGGATTATAGATGTGTGTCTTCATGTCCAGCCAATTTCTAACCTTTCAAAACTTGTAATTTAATGGTGACAGAATGGGAACATTAGTTTTAGAAAATTTTAATTAAAAATGTTCTTACAGAGAAATACTTTTTTCTGTTGATATACAATAAATTTTTTCTTGATAGCAAGAATAATTTTATGATATTCATAGATTTGAACTGTGTTTGATATTTCTTTGGCACGTACAAAATATCATATTCAAAATATTTAAAAAGCTGAAAATATTTTTGTCATCTATTAAATTACATGGTATATTGAAAGAATAGCCTGAGGATCTAGAGTCATTATATCACTTAGTTAAATCATAAGAAATTAGCCAGGCATGTTATTTCCAACGTTCACGAGGCTGAGACAGAAGGATCTCAGGTTCAAGACAAGCTTGGCTTATATCACAAGATCCTGTCTCAAAAGAAAAAAATTAAACTAATGGCTTGTATCTTTATTCAGGTGAAGAGCATGGTGCATCATTTATATTTTAATGACAAACTCGATGCTCCAAGGAAAAGTCGTTTTCCAGAACGTTTCATGGATGACATTGCTGCTCTTGTCAGCACAATTGCTAGTGATATAGTGTCACGATTTCAGAAGGTAATGATAACTTTGTTTTCACTTCTGTTTCTTTCAAGCTGAGAATAAACTATCACATTTTCATTTTTTTTTTTTTTTGCTTTATATTTCCTAGGATACAGAAATGGTTGAAAAACTCAATACAAGCCTTGCATTCTTTCTCAATGATCTATTATCTGTTATGGACAGAGGATTTGTTTTTAGTCTTATAAAGTCCTGCTATAAACAGGTAATGCATAGTTAGTAATAATTAGTATTAATAATCAATAATTTAAATACTGGGTTAGCTTTTCTCAAGACTGGAGTTTAAAGAGCACATTCATACACTGATGTTAAAACAAAAACAGTAGCACAAAGTAACATTTTGTTATTACTAAGGCAAAAAGTACATTATATTCGTTTTATCTGGACACAAGGACTATGAAACGCTGTTGCCAGTACAGCCAGCTTTTCCTTGAGTTGTAGTATACCATACATGACATGACTCCTTCATTCCCATTTAAGAGAGAAAGTCAAATCAGTAATAATGTAAAACAGCCTCAAGATGCCATGCAAGTGCAGCATTTATACTGAATGAACAGCTAATTGAACTATTTGTATCTTGTGTAGTTTTTAAAGTAATTGCCTTTTGCTGTGTATTCCTCCTAGTGTGTCCCTAGACATTGTAAAGTTTGGAATCATGGTCACATGTTTACTGAAGTCCAAAATATTGTTCATTATCTTACCTTTAGTAAACTAGAAGCATCCCGGACCTTTTCCACAAGCAGCTGATTGTGTTTTAAAAAATTTTTATCAACTGATTGATGAAGCCTATCTTTTGATATATACTGAATATTGGCTCTTGATGGGCCACTTTGGTAACAAGCAGTATAATCATTCCAGAATTATTACCTTTAAAAATATATACAAATCTCTGGGTTCTATCCCAGAATTACTCAGGTTGTGAATTGTCATTGGAGGGGAAGGATGATGTCACAGGACATGGTACTTCTGAAACCTTTCCCAGCTGACCAACAGATTGATTGTTGGAAACTACTGATCAAGAATTCTACTTGGCAGTATAATATTTAAAATTTTGTTTTTATTGTCTTGTTTATTTTTGTGGTGCTTTGAACTCAGTGCCTCATGCTTGCTAGGCAGGTCCTTTAGGATTTGAGCCACTCCACCAGCCCTTTTTTTGTGTTGAGTATCTTCGAGATAGGGCCTCTCGAACTATTTGCCCAGGGCTGGCTTGTAACCGTGATACTCCTGATCTTTGCCTCCTGAGTAGCTAGGATTATAGGTGTGAGCCACTGGCACCTGGCTTGTCTGTTTCTTTCAGTAGAAAAGTTAACTATGCATTGACCACTTGCAAGTAGTTATAAAACACTTACGTTCTTTTCTGAAAAATTTTATGTCCTATTGCTACCAAAAGTTACCCTGTCTTATTCTTAAAGTATTGACTTTCTATACTTGCTAAACATTGAGGTTGACTCTTGTGATACTAAAGATACTAAATCAGTTTATAATAATATCTCCTCAAGTAGATTATGATATGATGGGAAAAGTAGACAATAATAAATATAGGTAAACACAAAATACTACAAAATGAATGCAGAATTTCTTTTAGGATATGATAAAAATGTTTTTGTTATGAAAAAAAAGTAAGTATACTTACTTTTTCCTCTGTACATTTTTGAGATGTGAAAATACTGACGCCATATTGGAAATGTAAGAATGTGACTTTTGGGTTAGTCTAATGGATTTATATAGTAGATCTTAAAGTTCCAAATCTTAAAGTTCCAATAATTCTGGAAAAGGGATACTGCTGGTTAAATTATAAAGCCCAAAACTGCCATTGAATACTATTCTTTCATCTTTCATTCTGATATTACTATTAGAGAAATAATAGGTTCTGTTATTTATGCAATGCTTACAAGGTGTCTTCAAAGCTTTATTCACTGCCAAATCCAAGTGTTCTGGTGTCCTTGAGGTTGGATTTTCTGCGAATCATCTGCAGCCATGAGCACTATGTTACATTGAACTTGCCCTGCAGCTTGCTTACTCCACCTGCATCTCCATCACCCTCTGTTTCTTCTGCAACATCTCAGGTATGCAAAGTGTGTGAACATGTATATTTTTTAAAGTTCACATTTGTGAAAAGGATTTTAAATGATAGATAAACAGTTCCATGTGCTTTCATCAGTAATAGCTCAGTGCATCCAGAACAACTCTCTAGGTGGTAAGTGCAGACAAAAAACCAGAAACACAGAAAGGACACTGAGTATAAAGTAGCAGAGCCAAACTTTGAACCGACTTTTTTTTAAAGAGTCTGAGCTCTTAAACACTATGTTTTACTCCTTTCACAGATTTGTGCACATGTGAGTTAATTCACCTAAATAAACTCATTTAACTTAGATGTTTTCACAAGTTAAACAGTTCTTAAAGCAGACACTGGGACCAAGTTTTGGGTACATGATGATTACTAGGGATCAATACCTGTGAAAGGAAGAGGGGATGCAGCATAATTGAGCAGAGAAAGAGTCAAATTGCAATGCCAGCCTGTCAGGCCCTTCCTAACTCCTCGAGGATAACCAGACAAAACTAGATAAACATTTCTAGCTTTCAGTGAGTACCACTTGACTTAAACAGCAGCTACTAGTTTCCCTAAATATGAAAAAGGGTTGTTGTAATAATTAATACACATGGCCTTAAACACATTGAGATTTTAGTATTAAAGAAACCAATGTTTTCCTCCTTCCTAGTGACACACTTTCTGTTATATTCCTAAATTAAACAAGCTACTTTCTTAAGCTCTTAATGTCTAAAATCAAAGTTGATCTTAAGCCTTTCTTAATTGTTTTTAAGATATTTAATTGCCAAGTGGAATTCCCTAGACTAGTTCATTCTCATGTATTTGATAAAAGAAAAATTTACATTTCTCTTACATAGACTGGAAGACACTTGAGAACACTCCCACCTTTAAATTTTACCTTTGCAGGACATCTTGTGGATCAGCTTATCTCCTTTGCTAACTGGCTAGTAATCCCTTCCTGTGAAGGATAAGGCTAGTCTTTAACTTGCTTTCTTTCTCTTTTGCCAAAGATGTGGCTACACAGTCAGAGACACATTAATCATAGATACAGTTCCTAAAACCTTTAACGAAACAGTTGCTTTTAAACTAACTCCTTACTGAACATCTCATTCATGCAGGAAATTCTCATGGAATCTCTATTATTTTGTTTACTTTCTCATCTAACTACATAATTTTCAGATTTTTTTTGGCGGGAGGCAGTACCAGGATTTGAATTCAGAGCCTTGTGCTTGCTAGGCAGTTGCTCTGCCGCTTGAACTTGCATTGGCTACTTTTGAGATAGGGTCTTGCTTTAATGCCCAGGCTAGCCTGGGCTTCAGTTATCCTATTTGTCCTTTCTCACATAGCTCGATGACAGGCATGCGCCACCATACGCAGCCATTGGTTGAGATAGAGTCTAGTGAACTTTTTGCTGTGGCTGGCCTCAAATCACAGTCCTCCCCCTGATCCTCACCTCCCAAGAAGCTAGGATTATAGACTTGAGTCACCACACCCTGGCTAATTTTCAGATTTTAATAGATAACAGATACATCATTTTATAGGGACAAAAAGGGTTTTATATATTTATTAGTAAGGTGGTTTCTCCATAGAGAAACAGAAATCTGTTGTTCTTCTGTGAAACTCCACATGGATGGTCCAGAGTATGGAATATACCCTGTGAGATGCTATTTTGTGAAAACTTAAAAATCCCAGTGAATAGACCACAAAATGATAATAGTTCCAAAGATAGTATGTTCTTTGAAAACTAATGTAATTGGTGTTTGAAATTTCTGTAGAAACCAGTGGCCTCGACTATGAATATATCTCTTGTATTTTGGGATGAGTGTATAGTATACTGTTTGGATTTAGTTGCTTTTTTCCCCTTCAGAGTATGATGTTGAAATTTAGGTGCTGAGATGGTAAAAGACAAAGCAAATGCAAAAGTTTCAATATCAGAAAAAAAAGTAATTAAACTTTTTGTTAATTTCAGTAATAAAATAATTAAATTGATAAAATCATTTTACCAGTCACCAATACCAAAAATAAGAGCAGTTATTTTCTCAAATGCTAATACTAGTAATGTAAAACAAACTGCCCTAGATAAAGTTTATCTTAATTTTTATAATGCTCACATTTCATTTGTTACAATGTCCCAACTATAGGCAATTTTATTGTATAGCTGTTATAGTTTTGTTCTGCCTTACTTCCCAACAGAGTTCTGGATTTTCCACAAACGTGCAAGACCAGAAGATTGCAAATATGTTTGAATTATCCTTGCCTTTCCGCCAGCAGCATTATTTGGCAGGCCTTGTGTTAACAGAGCTGGCTGTCATTTTAGACCCTGATGCTGAAGGGTGAGTAGATTGATTTTCGCCTTACAGAATAATAGTTTGATTTTGGCCAAATATTCCACTTATGCTTCCTAAGAATCGAAATAATACTGTTTCCCACTGTTTTAATACTTCTCTATTCATGAAGTTCCATATATATTATTCCTGTATTTCATCTACTTTAAGAATAACTTTTTTTTTCATATTTTGTCACCTCTGCACTTAAGATTGTCTTAAAACTAGTGGTATATCATGGTTTATTTCATAGCATTCTTGTTCTTAGTAGAAATATTAAGAAACTGTATATATTAGTAGTTGAATTCTTAGACTTACTGAAATACAGTAGGCACTTTTCAGTAAGGAAAATAAACTACTTTTCTATTTTATTCCTTATGAGGAAAATTTACCATTTGCCATCCTACTATATAGTATGTTATTTTAAAAATTGCCCTATAAACAAGGTTAAAAAACTTCCAGTGTTATGTACACTTGTAGAAGATTTTTGGAAATTGATATCACCAGATGATTTGAATTTATAGAAACAGCTTACTGTGTTATAGTCTTGCATCCCTATGGACAGTATCCATCTTCATACTTACTTTCAAAAATCTATATGGGGGACTGCTAGAGTGGCTCAAATCCCTGAATTCAAACCCCAGTACTATAAAAAAAAAAATCTGTATGGGAGCCTGGCACTATGGTACATAGTCACTCTTACTTGGAAGGTTGAGATAGGAGGATCATGAATTTGAGTTTCGCCTCAAATTGAGAAGGGAAGGGAAGGGAAGGGGAAAGAACTGTATAACCATAATTCATTTGGAGAAAATATTTTTAAAGTTTTTCTATTGTAGTTTTATAATGTGTCTTAACCTCATGTAAGAGCTTCAGAAAACAAAAAGAGATAACCTTAAACAGGTTTTACAAGGGTTCTCTGATGAACTTGAGGAAAGACTGAAACAGTATGTAAATTCCTTAGTAATTTATCAGGGACATAGTCATGTTCAATAAAATTTTAAAGGCCAAATCTTCTGCAAATGAAAGATATATTTTTAAAATAATGGCAACATCAGACATTTGTAATGTACTTTAAAGAAGTAGTTTTCACATTGTATTTTATAGAACTGCAGAGTTCTGAAGAGATGTTTCAGTAGGTTTCCATATAAGGTGGGGTCTGGTGTGTGTAGACTTTGGAGTACAGAGAGGGCAAACTAAAGCTGTGTTTGCTCCAGCTTTCATATTTTGTCATTTGACAAATGAATATTTGGAAAAAATGAGTACTTGAAAAAAGAATAAAGGGATCTATTTCTTGGGAAAAAGACCACTGTTAGGAAAAAAAACTTTTTTAAACATACTAGCTTTCATAATTGGTACATCTCAATCATTTGAATTGTATTTCCAATAATTTTACTTGATAAGCCAGAATTGCTTTGGTTACAAGACATAGAAAATTATTCTTAAAACTGACTTTTTAAAGAAAAAAAATACCATTTCACATTTGGAGAGAAGATAGGATTTTTAGTATGGTTCAGTCACCAGCTCAATGGTATCTTCATGTCTTACCCTTGTTGGAATCATCAACTTCATTTCTTATGACTGCAAGATAGTTACCACTGGCAGTTAAGATTAAATGCAGGATAGAGAGGGAAACCCTTTTCTTAGCATGTAATTTAACTATTTCCTTTGGACTAATTTGGGTCACTGGTTATCCTGAACTACCATAGTCACCAGAGCTGTGCAGGTTACTATATGGATTAAATTTCCTCTACTCAAAAGTGATCCTGTTATTAATGCATGGACTGTTTTTTACAAGAGCAGGAACTTTTGCCTAAATGTAAATCAACTGTGTTCCTAAACACAGTGTTTGTTGTTGTTGATAGATCTTTTCCATTAAGGAAGCAATGAACTGATTAACATTTGTATCTTCTCAGATTCATAAAACAGCTTGCCAGCTGACTACTACTTTACTCCTGAAACTGGAGATATAATCAGCTTCTCCAGAGCCATAGAGAAAGGAATACATACCTGAACAAAATTTTAATTCAATTAAGAAGGAAGACAGAGGAAATGTTTGTTGTATAGATGCTCAGTACTATCTGGTATAAAGAATTAGGTTTATTGCCAGGTGCTAGTGGCTCAAGCCTGTAATCTTAGCTACTCAGGTCACAGAGATCAGGAGGATCACAATTCAAAGCCAGCTTTAGCAAATAGTTCTGGGACATCTCACAAATACTCAACACTAGAAATGGCTGGCGGAATGGCTCAAGTGGTAGAGTGCCTGTGTTGCAAGCATGAGGCCTGAGTTAAAACCTGAATACACCCCCCCCCTCCAAAAAAAATGAGGCTTCTTTTCTACCATAAGAATTAACTCTATTAAAAACAGGTTTATATGAAACAATAGAGGACTTATGAAAGTATTCTTTACTGCTATTTTTCCTTGTAAAGCTAAATGAGTTGGTCTTTGACCCTTAGTAAGATTTTCTATAAAACCCAAAACGTAATGATAATTTTGTTTACTACCACCTTTTCTTTATGTATTCATAAAGATATTAAAAGTGCTTTAAATAATAGTGTATTGTCGTATAACCTTAGTTTTTACTTCCATGTGTTTCTTCTTTTTCCCCATGCTTTCCTGAAACCAGTCCATTAGCAAATACCACAAGTACTACTTCCAACATATATATTAAGTTCAGCCACTTCTTTCTGGCTCCACTGCTATTTCCGTAATTGTGCTTCCATTTTTGCCTCCCAAAGAATTTGTTTTGTTTTATTTTTGCAGTACTGGGGTTTGAACTCAGGGCATTGTGCCTCCCAAGCAGGTGCTCTGCCACTTATACAATATGCCAGCCCTGAAGTAATTTTTCTACACAGCAGCCTGACAGTATTTTTTTAAATGGGAATCAGATTATTCCACGACCTTCCTTAAAACTTGTCTATGTGTGTGTCTGGAATCCCACTTAGAGTAAATTTCAAACTTTTAATAGTGGTCCTCATACCTCTGTATATCTGTCTGTGTCTACTCTTGCTACTGTCTTCCCTCCTCACATACTAAGACCTAACTGTTGTGGCCTTTCTGTTTCTTGAGTGTGACAAGCTCATTCCCAACATAGGGCTTGCATTTTTCTGTGCCTGAAGGAATGCTTGAATGGCCATTAAGATATCATACCAGTTTCTTCTTTGTGATTCTTCAGGTGTCAACTAAAACAGTATTGCTTTATTTGGTCAGGATTGCTTTGGCTATTCAAGGTCTTTTGTGTTTCCATATAAATTATACTACTGATTTTTCTACTTCTGTGAAGAATTTCATGGGAATTTTGATGGGGATTACCTTGAATCTATATATTGCTTTCAGTAATACAGCCGTTTTCACCATATTAATTCTGACAATCTGTGAATGTGGGAGGCCTTTCTGTTTGTTAATGTCTCCTTCAATTTCTTTCTAAAGTATTTTATAATTTTATTATAGAGGTCTATAAATAAATCCTCCTTTGGTGGATTTATTACTGGATTTCTTTCTCTTTTTTTCTTTGAAGCTATTACTAATGGGATTGTTTTATGATTTCTTCCTCAGATGTTCATTACTGGTATATAGAAAAGCTTTTTTTTTTTTTCCCCCAGAGTCCTCCCAGATTCTGCCTCTGAGTAATTAGGATTAAAGCTTTGAGCCACCAAGCCCAACCATGAAAGCTCCTAAATCTTGTATGTTGATTTACCCATTTCTAGATTTTCCATTTTATCGGTATACATGTTTCACATTGTTTCCTAATAATCCTCTGGATTCAGTGATATCCCGTTTTTCATCTCTAATTTTATTAAGACTTCTCTATTTTATTTTCATTATTAGTTTGGCTAAAGGTTTGTCAGTCTTGTTTATCTTTTTAAAAAACCAATGCTTTGTTTATTGATTCTTTGTATTATTGCTTTAACCTCAGTTTGATTAATTGCAATCTGAATTTTTATCATTTCTATCTCTTTCCATCTGCTAACTTTGGGTTTGACTTATTCTTTTTTCTAACACTTTGAGGTACATCATTAAGTTATTTATTTGAGATCTCTGTTTTTTAACGTAGGTGCTAATTGATATAAACTTTACTCTTAGCACTGCATTTGCTCTATCCAAGTGGTTCTGATAAATTTTATTTTCATTTGATTCTAGGAATGCTTTGATTTCCTTCCCAATTTCTTCAATAACCCAGTTTGTTCAAAAGTGCATTGCTCAATATCCATGTGTTTGTATAGTTTCTTTTGCTATTGACTTTTAGTTTTATTACATTATTGTCTGATAAAATACAAGAAATTATTTCAGTTTTTTTTTATTTGTTAAGAGTTGCTTTCTGTCCTAAAATGTGATCTGTTTTGCAGAAAGTTCCATGAGCTCCTAAGAAAATGTGTATTCCCCAGCTATTAGATGGAATATGTTGTAGATATCTATTAAGTCTATTTGCTCTGTAGTACAGTTTAACTCTGAGGTTTCTTTTTTGGGGGGGTGAGGTGGTCCTGGTGATCGATCTATCTGTTGATAAGAGTGAATATTGAAATCATCTACTTTTATGGACCTGTCTATCCTTTAATATCCCTTTCGTATCTGGATATCAGTAGTGTCTGTTTTATGAAATTGGGTGCACCAAATATATATATTTGCAATTGTTATATCTTCATGGGTTGTTCCCTTTATTAATATGTAATAACTTTCATTATCCCTTCTAATTTTGGCTTGACATATACTTGTCAGCAATGAATATAGCTGTTCCTACTTGCTTTAGGGTTCTATTTCCTTAGAATATCATTTTTCAGCCTTTCACTCTCAGTCTGTGTCTGTGTTTGGCAGTGAGTTGAGTTTCTTGTAGAAAGCAAACAGGTCAATTTTATTTTTTAAGTCCATTAAGCCAGTGTATGTCTTTTAATTAGATAATTAAGACCATTTATATTTAGGGTTATTATTAAGAGGTATATCCTAACTTCTTCCTTCTTCATGTTAGAGGTTTGCTGACTTTCTAAGCTAATAATGTTTGATTTTTTTTTCCTACTTCTCACTTGTTTATCTGTTCTCCTAGTGAGATTTATTCTTTCCTAAACTTTTGTGCTTAAGTATGTCTACCTCTTCCTCTTTTGTATGGTATTCCTTTAAGTATCTACTACAATGTTGGCTTACTAGTCATGGATTGCTTTAGTTCATGTTTGTCATGGAAATTCTTTGTTTCTCCAATTTTAAAAAATAACTTTATCAAATATAGTAGTATTGGTTGTCAGTTATTTTGTTTCAGTACTTGAAATACATTAGTACATGGTCCTCTGACCTTCAGGGTTTCTGCTGAGGGATTGTTACTCTGATAGGTTTGCCTTTATAAGTAACTTGGTGCTTCTCTCTTGCAGGAATATTATATCAAGAAGTTCTTTTGTAGTCATATCTCTTTGGGGTTTTAAAGCTTCATGTACTTGAATGGACATTTCTTTCCTTTGATTTGGGAAATTTTCTGCTATAATTTCATTGAATGAGCATTCTATGCCATCAAGCTATATCTTGGTCCACTCTGCCACAACACAAATTCTTAAGTTTGTTCTCTAAATCGTGTCTCAGAGGTCTTAGATGTTGTGGTCATGATAACTTTTTTTTTCCTTTATTGCTATTTTAATGTAATTCCTTAATCTGTGTTTAACACCTAGTATTCTTTCTTCTACCTAGAAGTATATTGACAATGCTTGCCATTGAGTTTTTATTTGATTTATTGAGAATTTCATTGCCAGATTTCTGGTTTTGTTTTGTCTTCCAGAATCTGTATCTTTTTGCTGAATTTCTTGTCCAAGTTGTTAACTTTCTCATCTAGGTCTTAAATTGACTTCTTTATTACAATCCCCTCTGAGGTCATTGATCACTTTTCAAACTAGACTTTTGAATTCTTTGTCTGGCATTTCAATATGTTTGAATTCAGTTAATGAAGAGTTTTGAAATTTTGGAGGAGTTATGTTGCCTTGATTTTTTAATGTCTTGTGTTTCTAAATTGCAATTTGTACATCTATTGGCATGGGTATCTCTTCTGGTTTTATTTGAATGTCTTCTTAATGAGTATCCTTCTCTTGAGAGCTCAATCCCCAGTACCATTCAGAGAGGAGAAAAGAAACCACAGACACAGCAACACCACTGTTCAGGCTGCTGCTATTGCAGACCAAAGGTTAGGCTGGTCAAGCATCAGTTTTCAGTGTCATGGCTGCATTCACTTTTCTTTTCATACTGGAAACTGCTGCTGGCCCCAGTGAACCTTGTTGCTTATGGGCTGGGTTCCCACTTGCTCCAAGGGACCCTCCTCCTTCCCATCCCCACCCCCCTCCATTTTTCACTCAGGGGCAGCACATGTCCAAGCCTAATGACATCTTCTTGGATGGGGAGACCTAAGGAAACCTGGCACTTTGCTTGTTGGTCTCAGCACTTTCACATCCTACATAGCAAAAGGCCACCCTGTGGAGTGGAGGAGGCTGGGGAAATGGAATGATCTGTTGGACTTGGGTTCAGAGCCCTCAGTTGTGCCTAGCAGCAAATCACATATAGCCAGGAGGTAGCTCCAAAGGCTGAACAATCTGCTGATCCCAAGCTATGGTCTCTAGCAGTGATCCACAGGTGATGAAGCGATCTGACTTCTTGCCACAGCAGGCAAAGCCATTAATCTGTGTATGCTCCATATCCTGAGCTCTCTACTGCTTCAACTTCTCAGTGTGTCTATGTCTGACCTTCCCCTGCTCCATAACTGTCTGTTGCAGCTGTCTCCCACTCAGACTGTCTCTCACTCTCCACTGGGAGAGTGTCCTTAGGGTCCCTGAGTTGCATTTATTCCTAGTTTTCAGGTCTTCAGAGTAATTAGTCTCAATCAATAGGACCCCATCTTACCTCAGGAGCCAGACTATTATTTTTATGTCTGTGTTTTTCTCTTGCTAAAATAAACTCCCTAAAACAAGGGCAGTGTCTTAACCTAAACATCAATAATAGAATAGGGCTGGCGATATAGCTTAGTTGTACAGTTCTTCCCTAGAATGCATAAGTGTCTGGGTTCAGTCCCAAGCACTGCAAAAAAAAAAATGCAGACATTGCATAAGTATATTTAATAATGGTTGCATGTGATTGAGTAACATGCACATATAAAAAAGCTTCATGCAAATAAGTGAATAGAATTTAGATAGGTTGGAGTCTGATAGCTGCTGAGAGGATAGGAATACCTATTCAGGTTTGAGAATTATGAGTGGTGATACAAGAAGTGAAAGAGGAGAGCATAAAAGGGAGAAACAAGTTCTCAGAATAGAATCTGAGCCTTGGGATTAGAATGATAGGGGAGTGTGAGGAAGGATGGGAACTATTAGAAAAAAACTACAAAAAGCATATAAGATGGCAAAATATCAAATAGAGAACTGGAGAATGAGAACTGAAATATGTCCATGTAGAGGGTGTTTTTTTTGCTCGTTCCTTTGGTTTGGCTTTTGTTTTGTATTGGTTGTTTCAGTTTTTGTTTCCTTTGAGACAATGTCTTGCTTTGTAGCTCAGCCTGGCCAAGAACTTGTGAGCCTCCTGCCTCAGTCTCCTGAATGTTAGGATTATAGGTGTGTACCACCAAGCTTGACTGTGGCTTTCAACAATGTGTTTTTATTCACAGTTTGTGAATAAAAATCTGGAAGGGAGAAAAAAGAAATCTAGTTAGCTTTCATGTACAGCTACATAAAATGGCAGATAAGATCTAGTGTAAGACTACCTGTTTTCAAATTATAGCTTTTACAGTGAAGATGTATTTCAAGATAGGAAAGGCTTATTTGAAAAAAGAAGGGAAGAACTTAATGAAGGGAGTCATTGTTGAAGAAAGATGGGGTTCATGACATAAAAAGAAATCACTTTCTGAGAGAAGATACAACTTTTTCTGAGACAAAAAGAAAAGCTAATTCAGTAGGTATTAAGATGGACATTTGTTAAAAGATCTGGCTAGAGCAAATTCAAAATGACCTTTCCTAAGAAAAGGAGAAATTGCAGGTCAGGTCTTCTATTGAGATTGATGATAAGAGGCTTAAGGAGAAGAGAATGAGATCTGAAATTGCTATTGGATACAACTTTAAGGGCCAGTTGAAACTGGAGTGGATGAATTTTTAATTAGAATGGTTTGCATAGTCAAAATGCCTTCAATCTAAGAAGAAATAAAGAATGTGTGAAGATAAGAGTCACCCTTGCTAGAGTATTAGCCCAGTTGAAACTGAGGGGGGTTGGGAGTATAAAAAGAATCATAAGGACCTAAATGAGATAGATACGTGAGCAGCGAAGCTCACGTATTTATCTCATGTAAACAGAGATGTCAAGGGGAACTCCAGCCTGTGCACTACCTAATCAGTGGACCGAGGATTTTTCCTTCAGGAAAAAGGAAGTAATTTATGATACATATGAAAAGATCTAATCTGATGAAATAAAACTTAAAGCTACTTAAAATTTACCTTTAAAAATGTTACTATAATTCCTGTTAAATTCTTTAATATTCAAAAGCACTAATAAGGAGTTAGTGTCAAAATGTTATTTTACTCCTAAGTGAACTCATATATTTCCTTTTCCTCAGTTCATATTTTGTACATTTCACACTTTCATATATTTTATTTACTTTTTAAGTGAGAAGTATTTTATAGGAATTCATGCAAATATAAATTCCAAAGTTAAGAAATTAAACCAGATAGATAGAATAGCATGACTTGCTGTTTGTTTTAAAGATATTAACTAATCTCTGTGACCTTACTACTACTTCTTCATCTCTTCTTTTTAAATAGACTGTTTGGATTGCATAAGAAAGTCATCAATATGGTACACAATTTACTCTCCAGTCATGACTCTGACCCACGGTACTCTGACCCTCAGATAAAGGCTCGAGTGGCCATGTTGTATCTTCCTCTGATTGGTATTATCATGGAAACTGTACCTCAGCTGTATGATTTTACAGGTACTTAGTATAATTAAGACATTTTAAAACTCAGTGTTTAAAAGTATTAGAAAATATCTTAAGAATAAAGATCTTAGGAAAACAAATATAAGGAAACATATACTGAGAAAAGTTTTATGTAAATATTTAGCCATGTTGCTGAAAAACTTGAGTATATGAGGGAAATTCAGTACAAGATTCCTGTAAGTAGTTCTTACAATGAATTTTTAAGTCATAAGTTTATAGCAACTTATACCTACATTTTAGAAATAAGTTTGTATGCATATGTACTGTGTGTCTTAAAAGAAAAGAAAACTTGACAAGTTTCTACTACCCTCAGTATCAACTTTATTCCGAAATGTATATAATTAAAATTAATATTCACATGAATATCAAGAATTACATTTATTTAACATTCGGTTAATAAGTTGAAGTTATGTTGGCCTCTTAAAAACTAGCACCCACAAGCTTTTATTCCTCTTTTAATATTTTCAGTTTAGTTGAATGTTGAATTTAGGTTGCAACAGTTTTTTCTTTAGGACAAATGGAACTTAACCTGATAAAGTACTTCCAGTTTAATAAAGCCCAAAACATTTCTAAGTACCTGATAAGTATTAGGAACTGTAACAGGCACTGGTGCTTCAAACATAGCCAACTCTGCCTTTCAGGGACTGATAGTTGGATATAGTCTTCTCGGGATTTTGATCAATAAAGTAGGTTTTCTTATCTGAAGGCAGAAATGTTTATCTTACTACATATTTTTTAAACTGTTGGTTAAAATTCTCCACAAGCTACAAATTATTGCTGTAGAAATCAGTTAACATTTAAAATATTTAAAAGAGGTAAATCTAATCTTAAATATTACAGTTAGTGTTTAAACAACATGGATTTGAACTGTATGGGTCTACTTTTAGGCCAATTTTTGCGGGGTGGGGGGGATTTGCAACCATTTGAGAAAACGTACAGAGGAACCATGCAGCATAGAAATGCCAAAATAATTAAGAAAAACTCAAGTATGTCATGAATTTATAAGACTCTATGTAGATAATATAACAGTCTCTTTTATCATTTACTACCAAAAATGTATCTTACCTATTTTTCACTGTATATGTGAAGATATGTACAGATAACATGAAAAATATGTGCTTACTGACTTTTCATTATTGGTTAGGCTTCTAGTCAACAGCAAGCTATTGGTAGTTGAGCTTTTGGAGAATCAAAAGTTACACATAGATTACTGGCTTTGGGACTCAGCACTCCTACCCCCTGCATTGTTTGAGAGTCAACTATATATATTTATAGGTTTTTCTTTTAATGGAAAATAGGGAGAGGAATTGTGTGCTTAACAACTGTTAGTTGAGCTAAATAGTTCTGTTTTGTTTCTTTCCTTCAGAATCTCACAACCAACGAGGAAGACCCATTTGTGTGGCCCCTGATGATTATGAAAATGAGAGTGGAAGCATGATAAGCCAGACAGTTGCCATGGCAATTGCAGGAACATCAGTCCCTCAACTAACAAGACCTGGCAGTTTCCTTCTCACATCAACGGTAAAATATTCTGCAGAAATCTTTTTACAGAAAGACAAAGACATAGACGTGCCCTTAAATAACTTAGACTACTATATTAGCCCTTGCAGAAATACTTTGAACTTTATTTATTGCACAAAAGCATAATAGTTCCTAGAATATTACCTACCTTGTACTAAATTGTTTAAAAAACTATCATGTCAAAGTTGATGGGATAAATTGTATTATGTCATTCAGAATTTTGAAAATTACCTCGAACTCAAGATCCTCAGCCTCAGCTTCCAGAGTGTTGAGATTACAGTCATGCACCGCCACATCCAGTTTTTTAGTTTTTGAGACAAGATCTCTCTTATGTATTTAGGCTAGCCTCAATCTTGAATCCTCCTGCCACAACTTCTGAGTGCTAGAATTACAGGCATGCTAGGGCATACACCAGCTTTGCTTAAGGTATTTTTAAATGTATGGCAACCCTGTCATAGGTTAAAACAAACTTATGTTACCAGGAAAAAGTTCATTAAACTTCAGGCCTTAACTTTAAGGTTCTATATAATCATTTTATGTAAGAGTTATTTAAATCAAATGGTTCTTTTAAAAATACTAT
Source organism: Castor canadensis (assembly GCF_047511655.1). Taxonomy (NCBI): domain Eukaryota; kingdom Metazoa; phylum Chordata; class Mammalia; order Rodentia; family Castoridae; genus Castor; species Castor canadensis. The sequence goes on from NC_133392.1 coordinate 111,820,432, forward strand.
GTTTAAGCAATTTTTGTTTTGTTTTTTGTTTATTTATTTATTTTGAGATAGGATCTAACTGTATAGGCCAAGGCTTACCTCATACATGTGATCCTCCTGCCTCAGCCTCCCAAGCGATGGGATTACAGACATGTACCATCATCCCTGGCTTTGTAGCAGAAAACAGTTGACAACTAAACAACAGGAAATGGTTATTGATCTGTTAGTCTCATTCTACTGGTCTTTATTTTCAGAGTGGCAGGCAGCATACTACCTTTTCAGCAGAATCAAGTCGGAGTCTTTTGATCTGTCTGCTTTGGGTTCTGAAGAATGCAGATGAAACAGTTTTACAAAAGTGGTTTACAGATCTCTCAGTGCTACAGCTAAACCGGCTATTAGATCTGCTTTATCTTTGTGTATCTTGTTTTGAGTACAAAGTAAGTAGTCATACCATTGCAATGAACAAGAAAGGAAAAATTATGTGGAAAAGGAAGAAAATTTCCTTAATGCATCTTTTCCAATGTTTAAATTTTAGGGAAAAAAGGTATTTGAAAGAATGAATAGTTTGACCTTTAAGAAATCAAAAGACATGAGAGCAAAGCTTGAAGAAGCTATTCTCGGGAGCATAGGTGCTAGGCAAGAAATGGTGCGCCGAAGCCGAGGACAGCTTGGTACGTACGCAATACCTTCTCTCCCTGGTGAGGAATATTTTCATTTCCTTGAATTGTATGTTATAATCACCACTGTTGTATGTCTTCAGTGACAAGTCTATACTTTCAAAAAAAAAATTTTTTTTGCAGTACTGATGTTTGAACTCAGGGCCTCATGCTTGCTAGGCAGGTGCTCTCTCACTTGAGCCAGCCCTAAATATGATTTTAAATTCTGAATTAACTTGAGTAATTAATTCTCTTCAGGATATAAGTTAGAATTTTAATTTAAAGAAGGTGAACACAGTTCCCAGTTTTCTCTGGATAGTCTCTGTTAATGCCTGTTGCCCTTGTGCAATTATTAATAGCATTGCTTTCCACTCTTTTTTAAACCAGTTCATTGTTTTGGAGTAGTTTTAGATTGACAACAAAATTGAGCATAAAATATAGAGATTCACATACACCCTGCCCAGTATAGTTCCCTCCATTGTTTCCCACCAGAGTGGCACATTTGTTACAATTGGTAAATCTACATCAACACATCATCACAGACAGTCTATAGTTTACATTAGCGTTCATCCTGTATAGCATCACTTTTTACTGTTAAGAGTGTTTTGGGTTTCACAATAAATTAATATACTCTATATCAAAGCCAAAAATGTATCCGGAGGGGGGAAAAACCAGTTTAGTAGCATTTGAGGTCTGTTTCTAATCCCAGGCTATCCATCAGCCATACATCCTTGGCTATATCACTTTATCATCCCACCATCCTTTTCCTCATCCACTTATGATTGTATCAAGAATTTAGAAGGTAGTATAACAGCTGATCTTATCATTTTGTAGTGATCATGTATGTGTAAACGTTTGTGGATTCCAAAGTGATATGCAAATAATTTTATTGATAAGAGTTCCTTAATGGGACGGGAATGGCTTAGTCATCTATGTACATAACTCATGCTAACAGCACAGTATATATTTGTTGATTTAAAATATGAGTATTTATGTAAATGAGTATTTTTCAACTACAGTTTTCTGACAGACCTTTAGCACAGCGATCACTTATTTAAATAGCTCTTTATATGTTATCTGTGTTTGGAATTTAATAATGAATAAGACCCAATCTTCGCCCATGAAGGTAATAGAGCACTATTTTTTCCATTATAGTTATATACAGTTTACAACATACCTTTATGTTTTCTTTGAACTTATTTATTATGGATAGCCCTCTAAAAAAGTATGAAAACTAACTTTTACTTAGATCATTCAATTATCAAAACCTAATGCATAAATTACACTTACCTTTAAGATAAAGATTATAAAACTCAGAGGTAAGTAACTTGTCTAAGATGATAAACTAAGTGATAGAAGCAACATCTTTTTATTTTTAATTTAGTGGATTTTGTATTATACCAAAGTTGTTTCTGAGGTTTATTTTTGGAGAGAAGGGAACTGTTAACTATTACAAACTGTTACAATTTTTGTTACATTTTTAAATTTGTGGGCCTTAGGAACAGCTGTCATTGTTTGAATGTAAAAATTGATGTTCTTTGTCTTAGAAAACTTATGCCTTTATACTTCTTATTTATGGTTGAACAATTAGAAATCACTAATAATAGACATTCTTTTATTTTCTTTTTTTATTGGTATTGGGAATGGATCTCAGGCCCTTGAGCTTGGCTAGGCACACACTCAACCACTTAAACCATACCCCCAGTCCAAGATACTCTTTTTTGTTGTTGTTGTCATTATCTTTGTTTTAGCAGTACTAGGATTTGAACTCAAGGCTTCCAGCTTGCTAGACAGGCACTTAGCAACTCTGCTAACCCCCAAGATACTCTTTTTTTTGTTTGTTTTTTTGGGCAGTACTGGAGCTTGAACTCAAGGCCTCACGCTTGGTAGGCTTGGTAGTCAGGCGCTCTACCACTTGAGCCACTCCACTAATGCAAGCCCTGTTTTTTGTATAGGACTTTTCAAGATAGACTCTCAAGAACTATTTGCCTCAGGCTTGCTTCAAATCTGGATCCTCTTGATCTCTGCCTCCTGAGTAGCTAGGATTGCAAGTGTGAGCCACCAACACCCAGCTTCCCCAAGATATTCTTAAGTAAGGAAGTAAGAGGTAATTTTTTGGGGGAAAAAGTAGTAAAGAGTAAAGATATTTTTCTAAATATCTTAATATATGCATTTTTGTTTTATTTCATAAAATTTTTCAAGGGTAGAGATTTCAAAATTAAAAAGGAAGAGAAGGCAAGAAATGAAAGAAAATAGAAAAAATACGTAGAACTGTCTGTCATTGCGTCAAATGATAATTATTTTTCAGTATGTTTTTAGATCCTATTTGAACTCTAAATTTTTACTTCCATCCAACCAATTTAAAGTGTTATCTTTTTTTAGTGATGGTGGCTCACACCTATAATCCTAGCTACTCAGGAGGCAGAGATTAGGATTCAGGTTCAAAGCCAGCTCTGTACAAATTGTTTGAGAGACTTTACCTGGAAAATACCCAACACAAAAAAAGACTCAAAATGGCTCAAATTGTAGAACATCTGCCTAGTAAGTGAGAAGCCCTGAGTTCAAACCCCAGTACCACCAAAAGTAATAACAATAATAAAAGTCTTACCTTTTTCAAAAAGAAGCATTAGTTTTCTAGTTGAAAGCTTGGTATCTGATTCCATTGTGTGTTTGTATATTTCTCTACAATTCTCAGTATCTTCTCACTTAAGATGGATTTGTGTGAGTCATTTCTATAGCCTCTTAAAATCTTCCATACCACTCAGCCTCCCTTCAAACCTAGAAACTTCTCAAGTGAACCCTACCTTCCTCTTTTCCTGCTTTGTAGACCAAAAAGGAAGTAACTACTTTAAGAATTCATTCTATTTTGTTTACTTATTGAACAGAAACTTTTCGAGCTCTTGGTATGGGCCACTTTATCAGCCTGAGCATAAAGTGCTGAACAAATTAGACATCATTTCTGTCCCTAAATAGCTTGAGTTCTTGTGGCCATAAGTGTTGTGGGCAGGAACAAAGCAAATTCAGAGGAAAGGAAGTCTTGGAAAGTAGGGGAAGACCTTTCTGAAGTGGTAATGAATGATTGCTCAATAAAAATTTATAGCAAGAACAATCAGGTAAAAATTGCAACAGCCATTTCACAGAACCTAAATAAGGAGCATTTCTATGCTGATGGGGAATAACAAGTAGAGCAGAATAGCTGTAATGGTATAAGCAAGAGGGAAAGTGGTAGGAAGGGATGTCACATCATGTGGGTCTTTCAAGAAAATCAGTTTTTGAACCTTTGCTTATAAAAGGTTGTTGGGTTTTTAAATTCAAGAAATATTCAATATGAGTGAATATATTTCTTCTATAACTACTGTGAAAATTTTTAAATAAAAAAACCCATTGTTGGGTCCTTTTACTTGTCCTGAGGGTAAAATGGCTGTACATAAAATTAATGATATACAGTATTTCTTGTCAGTTTGCAAATATACTTATATGTGGTCCAACTGAAATAAATTGGTTTTGAAATTTACTTGATAGAGAGAAGCCCATCTGGAAGTGCTTTTGGAAGCCAAGAAAACCTGAGGTGGAGAAAGGAGATGACTCACTGGCGTCAAAATACAGAGAAGCTTGACAAGTAATAGAGCCTGGGTCTGATGGGCTTGTCAGGTTTCAAATGCAGGAGGAAAGTGATTAATTTCAGTTTTAGTTTATATTTGGCATTCAAATCTTAGAAGATAAAATATTCATGTTTAATTTTAAATTTTAGATTAAAAAAGATTTGGGGGAAGAATTTTTCATGGGTCACAGTAAAGCAAATTTTTTTTATATTTTAAAACCGATTTCTCCAACAAATCCCCTTGGACAGTACATTCAGCAACTGTTTTTCACAAATTGTGTTTCATTTTCTTTGTTTACCCCTCTCACTTTACTGAGTTATGATTGACCAAAATGTGCATATTTACACTATACATTGTGACTTTTAATGTATGTGTACATTTGAAAATGATTACCACAATCAGGCTAGTTAACATCTGTCATCTCACAGATTTTTTTTTCCCCAAAGTTTTTTTTCTAATACATGATTCTATCTACTCTTACCAAAGAATTGTATTATCTTATGAGCATATTGGTAATAAAAATTAAAGGAGAATTCAGTGACACCTTAGAAATATTAAACACTTTTATAATGAATAAATACATGGAAAAATCTTTGGAATGCTAAAATGACTAGTATTTGAATGTTAACATGAAACAGTTTTAAATGCAAGCCCACAAAGCTCCACCTAGTGTCATTCAAAATTAAGCTGTGGTTTGCTGCATGTCTGAAATTTGAAGTATAAATATTTATACTTTTATAGGGGCATTATGCTACCATAGTGGAGTGAGAAAATGTGTATTGGCATAGCCAAAAAAAATACAGAATAAAACAAAGCTTTTTGGGGGGCAATACTGGGGTTTGAACTCAGGGCCTCACACTTGATAGGCAGGCCCTCTACACTTAAGCTACTCGAGCAGCCTGTTTTTTGTTTTGGGTATTTTTTGACATAGGGTCTCACTAACTACTTGCCTGGGCTACCTTTAAACCTTGATCCCCCTGATTTCTGCCTCCTGAGTAACTAGGATTACAGGCATGACCCACTGGCTCCAAGCCTAACAAAGCATTTTTAATATGTAAAATATTACCTTTTTGAAATTTTTTTATTCTGGCAAATACTGAAAATGATTTCAAGGTTTTCTTTTCATTTTTATGCATTCTTAAATTCTTTTTTTATATGTGGCTTTTCAAAAGATAACTTCTTATAATATTTTGTGTCAGGTCAAGAGCAGAGATTGAACATGAAGCACTAATTGACGGAAACCTGGCTACTGAAGCAAACCTAATCATTTTAGATACATTAGAGATTATTGTCCAGGTAAGAACACAAGAAAGGAATTTAAAAAGTACAGACTCGGTAAATTGGGATTGGGAGGAAAATACTTATCAAACTATATAATTATATTTAAATATCAGTAGTTCCAAAAAAACTTAATTCTCAGCAGTCTGTAGTTCTCTTTTTATAAATTACATCTCTTTATCTCTCCCCTTCAGAGCCTAGTCTTGCATTTACAAAGGGCTGCTGAATGTAGTTGGATGTCCTGCCATAATACATTCAACATGCATGAATAGCTATCACTACATAGAAACATGCTGAATGTATTCCTTATCTTCCACATATTTTAGCAGTGTTGTGGTGTTTTACGTACAATTTTCTTATTAGTAGCCTTCTAGATAGTTTTGACCCCATTAGTAATAATAGTAGTAACTAATATTTATTTGGTTTTTCCTATGTCAGCCACTGTCCTAAGCATTTTTCAAATAGTATCTCATATGGTCCTTAGAAGAAACTCATGTAGTTCAAATTTTCAGTAGCCACATCTTATGAATGAGAACAGTTAGCCACAGAGATTTTAAGTAATTGTCCATGATCACACAGCTGATAAACGGAAGAACCAGGATTTAAGCCCATTACCAAGCTCTCTCAGTTGTTGTAGTAAGTATGTCTCTCACTTATTCATTCCATTCTTTTTTTTTTACTTCCACCATTCTGTCAGGTTCTTATTTCAAAGCTATTATAATAGCTTTGGTATACCTATGTTCTTCCCTCTCTAATCCATTCTCTTCATTTCCATAAGATTCTTAAAATAATTGATTGAAATCCCAATTGAAAATTTTAAAACATGAAAAGTTTGTATTTCTTCATTGTTTAATTAAAAAAAATTAGAAACTCTTCAGACTTAGAGGACTCTTTATATTTTGGTACTTTATTAGCTGAAGTAGGTCTAAAGCTACTCGAAAAAAAAGAGGATGAAAAGAAATAGTAAATCCCAGATACCTAATCCAAGATACTTGCTCAAGCTCTAGCATTGATTTGTACTTTAGTTGGTAAAAAGGAAGAGCAGAGTGCACTTGTATTTCTAAGAGCATGCCTCAGAGGATTAAACTAATCTGTTCACTAGGGTTCACAGTCCCCAGGTACAATCTAGGATTTCTGGTTTTAAAGGAAGAAGGAAAGAATGATTATTGATATGCCAACTTTCTCTGCCAAGGGCACCACTCTAAGCTATTAAACCATTTTTTACATGAACTCAAGTTAGTCCAAGTTCATTTACAGTTTTTCCTCGAACAACATACTTTCTGCTTTTTGTCACTATATCTATGCTCCTCTCTTTTTTTCTCACTTAAATTCTATCCACTCTTTCCTTCTTTTATCCAAATCCTCCTTCTTTTATCCAAATCTTGTCCTTAAGTCCTCCTAGTTCTAATGTTATCATTTTCTTGTCTTTTAAGTTTTTGCTTTTCTTACATATTTTATAACTCCCAACCAAATTTCAGGTACATCTCTGTTTTATTTGTTTATTCTTAAATTGCAGACAGTTTCTGTGACAGAATCCAAAGAGAGCATTCTTGGTGGGGTGCTGAAAGTGCTACTCCATAGCATGGCCTGTAACCAAAGTGCTGTTTATCTACAACACTGTTTTGCTACACAGAGAGCCCTGGTTTCAAAGGTAGGTGATTTTTATACCTGTAATCTTGTCTGATATTACTTTCTTTTTAAACATTGTCTAAGATCGTTTGACACATTTTTTGGTTAGTTTATGTATAGTTAAAATTTGAATCATTACCTAAAACCCTTGATTTTTCCTTGTGTCTCTGCTTCTGCCCGCCCCCCCCTTTATGAATCTCTCATTTATTAGGATCACTGTTAACCAGTTTTTAGTCTAAAAAATAGTTTTAGCATGAGAAGGGCCTGAAATTAATAGCTAATCTTTAACTGCAGGCCTTTTCATACTTTCTCTTCATATTGTCCTGTCTGTTCCCTTTTTTGCTTGTTGTGTTGAGTCACTACATATCCTAAGCTGGCATTCTGCTTCTTTCTCCTGAGTGTTGGGATAATAGGTGTGCACCACCATACCCAGCTTGTCCATTCCTTTTTTAACTCAGTTTATTAAGAATTTATTATATACACAGTTCAATCCAGTAAAATTAATGTATCCCATGGCAAATGGAAAAGAAGTGTTTCTTTTTGTTCAATTACTTTTAATTTCCTATTTATTTTCCCTGGAAATTTGTGTATTCTTAAGTTCTGAAGGTAGCTATTTCATCTTAGTCATCCTAGAAGATAGAGTAAACAGATGGTGATGAAATTTAACCAGTGAAAATACTTATGTACTGTTTTGTAATAATAAAAAATATTACAGAATTCTTGCATATCAGTTAACTATCCTGTGTTTTTGCACATTGCCTATTTGAAGCTTTATAACAATCCCATGTAGATAATATTATTATTCCTACTTTATGGATGAGAAAACTTGTCTAAAGTCACTCTTAGCTAGTAATGACATCATCAGTATTTGACCCCAGTGTCTTTGGGCCATTTTCTAATGTTGTCCTTTAGCCATTCTTTTCATTTATGGCCTAACCTACCAGATTTTCAGTCCAGGCTGTATTAGCATATCTCTGGAACTTTCACTATAAGTTCAGTGTTGGATTGGAGGTGTGGCTCAAGGAATAGGTGTCTACTTGTCAAGTGTAAAAGCCTAACTTTAAACCCCAGTCCCATCCAAAAAAAAAAAAAATCAGTATTGATGTTCTTTTTTTACAGTTCCCTGAACTCTTGTTTGAAGAAGAAACAGAGCAATGTGCTGACTTATGCCTCCGGCTCCTCCGACATTGTAGCAGTAGCATCAGTACAATACGGTCACATGCTGGTGCCTCGCTTTACCTACTCATGAGACAGAACTTTGAGATTGGGAATGTAAGTATTTTGTCACTAGAATTCTCTGGGCTCACGATGAAGTACAGCACTTACAGACGGCTGTTAAACAGTTTTTGGAGAAACAGAGACTTTTGTATATTTTCATCTAATCTTAAACCGTCTTGTTTTTGGGTGGCATTGGGGTTTGAACTCGGCTTCGTGCTTGTCAGGCAAGCGCTCTACCACATGAGCAATGCCTCTAGCCCTGTATTTTCTTTTTAAGGCAAAGAGTTGACAAGCCTTTTTGTTTCAAAGTTTGATGCTAATTTTTGTTTTTATTGCATTGTAATGAAACAATCACATATACTATTCATCCCTTTATGTATTGTGGATGTGTTATATTTATGTTCCCAAACATACATTCAATTTTTATGAATTTGCCATGAGCACTTAAAAAGGTCATTTCTATTTTTAGAATATTGAGTTAAACATAAAACAAACAGATATACCTTATTAATTTCATTATTGTTTTTCAATATTCTTCTTATTTTTGGTCCAGTTGGTAGACTGATGGAGGTTAATTAAAACCTATTCATGTGTTTGTCTTTTTCTCCTTTACCTCTTATTTAAATATTAATATTCATATCTATTATGTCCTCTTTTGAATTAGTCCCCTTTAGAATTGAAAAGAACATTTTGGTTACATCTAAAATGTGTATCATTTATTTTGGGTGAGGGAGGCCCAAATTCTACCTTGTATGGTGTTACGTTGTCTTGGGCAGTACTAGGGTTTGAACTCAGGGCCTCACACTTGCTAAGTGTTCCTATTTCTTGAGCCACTCCACCAGCCAGAATTAAGATCTCGATCTTTGCTTTCCTTCTAATTTGAATCAGCTTAATTATCTTTCCCTGATATTTCATTTGTACTCTTTTTTAATTTTTTCTCAGTACTGGAGTTTGAACTCAGGACTGCACACTTGCTAGGCAGTACTCTACCACTTGGCCACTCAGCCAGACTTTTTTGTGTTGGGTATTTTTGAGATAAGGTCTCTCAAACTATTTGCTGGGCTGGTCTCAAACCTCAGTCCTTCCTGAGCTCTGCCTACTTAGTAGCTAGGATTACAGATGTGAACCTCCGTACCAGGCATGTACTCTGTTTTAGATGTGCCTCTCAAATACACCATAGAGCTGAGTTTTTCCTTATGATCCCATTCCTAATTTGAATTAAACATTTTTTGTGTGATTAAATTAGGTATACCTTGTAATACTATTTTGTTACTTTATTATGTCCTTTTCTTCCCCTCTCTCTTTAAAAGAATTGTGTTATTTTCATCTTAGATTATATGAGCAGTTCACTATAATTTTGGGGTATAGGGTTTATCACATCTGGCACAGTTTATATTTTTGCTGTAATGGCTACCTTTATAATTATGTAGTAATGCTAATCTTCTATTTTCTTAAACCTTGCATTCTCAATGGGAAACATTACTACCACCAAGGGAGTAACAGGTTCTTCGGGCAGGGGTGGGGGGGTGGAGGCGGGAAACCCATTACCATGGTTTGTGGCCTCCAAAGTTCAACACTACTCAACAGCCTCTCATTCAAGGGTGGCTATGAAATTTTTGCCTCACATTTTGAATAATAAAAAGCGTGAGAAAGATTAGTATAACTTATTAAAGAACACTTAACAGAAGAAAAAAAGGTACTTGATTTTTTTTTTTTCCCTAGTGGCTCAAGTGATTCTTTCTTTATATTTGAAATTAAATGACATTTCTAGGCCATGTCTTGATATTGACTGATTTTTGTTAATTTTCTCAGGCATATAATAAGTACTTTTAATTCATTTATTTCACAGTGTTTTCTTGAGTATGAAATCAAATATTTATTTTGTTCTATTTGATGTTTTCCTGTTTGTTACCAATTATTCAAATGTTGTTGGGTTTCTTTCCTTTTTTTTTTTAAACTTATTCTTTACCTGTTATGTTATTTTCTTTTATCCTTTTTAGCTTTTTAAAAATTTCATCTTCATTTCTGTGCCAGCTCACAATCTCCTATTTTACTTCATTGGTTTCTAACTCTTACCCTTTCTCCTTAAGTTCTTATATTTCTTCCTTGTTTTCCTTCCTAAAGGTAACGTCTTCATAATTTTTTTAAATTTAGGGCAGAATATTGCACTAGAATTTTCATGTTTTATGACATTTTGGTGGTTCTATTAGATTATATTGCCTAGTGACATCATATCCTTCTTGATTTGTATACATATATTCAAAGATGTCCACACAATGGCAACATCACCTAAGGACACATTCGTGACGTCCCTGTCACTAATGAACTCTTAACTGTATTCTTGGCTGAGCTTTATAGAAATTTCCTTTAAGAATGGGTCTTTGCTAGGATTTTACTATTGTATGTACATTTTGCTTAACTTCCTGAACTTTCTGGTTGGTCCATCTCTGTCCATTCCTACCAGATTTTTAGCTTATTTTGTTTCCAGGACAACTCAGTTTTATCATTTGAAGTTACTTTCTTATTTTAAAAAAAGTTTTTTTCCCATAGTTCTGAAATCTGTGCCCTATGATATCTGACTGTTTTTCCTTCCTTGTTTTATGTTGGAATTGCTTCCTATTTTAGCTTGTTTTGGCAACCTTTAAACATTTTTCTAATTATGTGGATTCTATGTGTCTCTTCATTTTGATAAAGATAGTGTTTATGGTGTTTTTTCATCTTTTGTTTTTGCGTCATACCCAGAAGTATGACATTTGTTACCTCATGTTGCTTTATTTTCTCTGGATGCCAAGACGTCTCTCATAATCTAGAACAAAAAGAGTCTAGTTTACTGATCTCATTTATTTTTTGAAATAAAGTCCCTAAATTTGACCATGTATACAGTTCTCTAGATTTTTTTCTTTTCTTTTCTTTTTTTTAAATGTTTTTCTTCTTTGGTATAATAGATAGAACCTAGGGCCTTCCATATGGTAGGCAAGTGCTCTAACACTGAGCTAATCCCCACCCTTTTTCTGTTACTTAAAGAAATCTAATCTGGACACTGGCGGCTCACACCTGTAATCCTACCTACTCTGGAGGCAGAGATCAGGAGGACCAAGTTTAAAAGCCAGCCCAGGCAAATAGTTCCCAAGACCCTATCTCGAAAATACCCAACACAAAACAGGGTTGGCAGAGTGGCTCAGTTGGTAGAGCTCCTGCTTAGCAAACATGAGGCCCTGAGTTCAAACTCTAGTACCACCAAAAAAAATAAAATAGAAAAGCTGTTTTTCCCTATTGAGGAAAAAAGGCAATTTATCATCTTTGTGTTCCTCTAAAAAAAACTGGCACTGATGCTTATTTTGTTTAGCACTGTGTTACCAGTTCCCACTATATAGAAATATTTTTAGGTTCAATATTTGAATTTATATCTTACACTATGGGAAGCCAGTGGATTATTTTTAAGGGGAAGATGATGTGTTTACTGATGTGCATTTTTGTAAAAATTATCCATAGTGTGTCATAGAATATGGACTTGAGGGATAAGAGAAAAAGCCAGGGAGATTGATTAGGAAGTTATTACAGCAATCCAGGAAAGAAAGAGTAAGAGTGTTAACTAAAGTAGTGGTATTAAGAGTGGAGAAAGAACAGGTTGGAACAGATTATGAAATGTTACTGGATTTATGGTATAAATAATGAGAGGGAAGAATGAATATGGGATAACCCCTAGGTTTTTGGTTTGAATGATAACAAGAATAATAGCACAATTTATTTGGATAATCAACAGAAAGAGAAAATACATTAGACATACTGACTATGAGGTACTCATGAAACATCCAAATGGTGCTATCCAGTAAAATATCAAAGTCTCAAGCTCTACAGAGAAAGAGGAACTGAAGACAAAAAGATACGTTAGTCAAAGGCAAACACATCATTGAGGCTATTTAGAGCACGTTAAATATGAAGAGATTTTTGACAGGAATTTGAGAACAAGGGTATTTGAGACACTTAAGGGAAGAATATAAATTATAAACACTTTATCTGTAACTTAGGAATTTGTGATGTAAGAGATAGAATGTAGCTTGGTGATAGAGCACATAGTTAGCGTATACAAAGCCTTGGGTGTGAACCCAAGCACCACAAAAAAGAAATTTTGTGTTGTCAGTCATGTGATGCAAGCACTCTGATACAGAGTTCAGAGTGTTCTTTTAGAGAGAAATAAAAAGAACTTTTTCCTTTAAGCTTTCCTATATTAAATACTGACCTGACAATTTCTCTGTTATAGAACTTTGCCAGGGTTAAAATGCAGGTAACAATGTCACTGTCCTCCTTGGTGGGCACATCTCAGAATTTTAATGAAGAATTTTTAAGACGTTCTCTCAAGACTATATTGACATATGCTGAAGAAGATCTGGAATTGAGGGAAACAACGTTTCCTGATCAGGTCAGAAATGCCACCTTTTAAATTGTTAATTGAAATAGGCTTGTTAAATAGGCACTTTCCAGAGTGTTAAATCAAATATTGTTTTTTGCTGAGTAATCTTTTATTTCTTTAAATCTACATATCATGTGCCACAGAGAAGGTAGAATCTTTTTGTTTCACTAAACTAACCTTTTTTTAATGGTTTATATTTTTGGTATTTAATTCTGTGTATTTATACTAAATAGAACAGTTGTGTAATTATTTTGAAATCTTTAGATGCTCATAGGAAATACTAATTTAGTTATTATGAATAAATTATTCATATAATTGTCTGCTGTAGGTCCAAGATCTGGTTTTCAATCTCCATATGATCCTTTCTGATACTGTTAAAATGAAGGAACACCAGGAGGATCCTGAAATGTTGATTGATCTAATGTACAGGTAACATTTGTTTGATTCACTTGCATTTTGTATAGTGGGTTTCAACACATGAACAACATTAAGTGAAAAAAGACATATACAAATTAAGTGATTTTTTAATGGTACATTGAAAAGTCAAAATGTCCTTTTTTTTTAGACACCTCTTTCATATCCTCTGTGTTACTTAGGAGAATTATACATGACTATTCAGTGTATATATTTACTCATGCATACATTTTCTTCTGTGGTGCTGAGATTCAAAGAAAAAGGGCAAGTGTGTGCTATGTCGATCAAAAATAAGAGATTTAAAATAATCATAGTGCATATTTAGCACACTAGTGTCCTGGGCCCTGAAATTCTTAGGGATGCCCTGAGCCTGTGTTTTAAATGTAAAAAGCTCTCACTTAAGAAAAAATGCAGTAAATGAATGTTTGCCATAGCATTAATTATCCTGATTTCAACAGTTGAATTGTGATAGATACAACAGCTAAACGTCAAAATTTTTTTCACTGTGGCCAGACCCTCTATTTTCATAGTTTTGAATGAGCCAGGTGCTGGTGGCTCACTTCTATAATCCTGTCTACTCAGAAGGCAGAGATCAGGAGGATCAGGTTCAAACCAGCTCGGGCAAATAGTTCACCAGCCCCTATCTCAAAAAAAAAAAAAAGAAATCACAGAGAAAGGAGTGGTAGAACAGCTCAAGGTATAAGCCCTGAGTTCAAGCCCCAGTTCTACCCACCCACAGACCCAAAAAAAGAAAGAAAATACCCAACACCAAAAGAAAGACTGGAGGAGTGGCTCATGTAATAGAGCACCTGCCTAACAACTGTGAAACCATGAGTTCAAACTCCAGTTTGAAAGAGAAAAGGATATGAATGAAACAGTTTTACTCTCTTTAACAGGAAGGTTGATATGATGAAACTACCTTTTATATGTTTTCTTTTTTTTCCTTAAATATAAAACTTCTTTGTGTTCCCATAGAGTACATGTAAGTTCCCAGACTTTTCCCTTACTGACTGTTTCCTTAGTTGCCAGATTTTAATATAACATGTGTCTTTTTGCCCCAACCCAAATTGATAATTACACATTTCATGCCACGGTTATTTCTGTAAGCATACATGATGACATGTTCATACCACTTAAAAACTTGTTATAATACATTCTGTGCAGTATGAGAAACTTATCTAGGTAAAGCTCTGAACAAACCATCTAAATTCCCTCCCAGCGTAGGGAAGCCTATGCTAATTGAAACATTTCTGGTTTTAATTAGAATTGCCAAGGGTTATCAGACCTCTCCAGATCTGCGATTGACCTGGTTGCAGAACATGGCTGGCAAACACTCAGAAAGAAGCAATCATGCCGAAGCTGCTCAGTGCCTAGTCCACTCAGCAGCACTTGTTGCTGAATATTTGAGCATGCTGGAGGACCGAAAATATCTTCCTGTGGGATGTGTAACATTTCAGGTAGGAATCTGCCAGGTAACACATACAAATCATTAATGTCCTTTTCTGGTTCTAACTTTTGCTCACTGGTATGTAGAGTCCTTCAGGTTTTTTTTTAAAGAAAACATAAAGACTTAAGTCAATGTTTTGTAAGTTGAATAAATACTAATTACACTTTCATTATCTTTTTTTTCTCTGTTGGTGATTTATGCTTGGGCCTTGCAGTTGCTAGGCAAGCACTCTACCACTATACCCTAAGCCCATCCATCCATCAGTGCATTTTTAAAGGGTACTTCATGTTAATTCTCTTTCCATAGTTCCTTACCTCTGAATTATCAATCCTATGTATATTTTTTCTCAATACCTTTACTACTGTATAATCAGTTATGGATTTTGCATCTTTGAAAATGTTTGGGCTTCCGTTACTTCTTCATGTGCATTTATTTCATGTTAGAAATGAATTCTACCTCATAAACTTTTTCAATTTTCTTCCCTAGAATATTTCATCTAATGTTTTAGAAGAATCTGCAGTCTCAGATGATGTGGTATCTCCAGATGAAGAAGGTATCTGCTCTGGAAAGTACTTTACTGAATCAGGACTTGTGGGATTGTTGGAACAAGCAGCTGCTTCTTTCTCCATGGTAGATGATTCTCATTCATTCTCTTCCCACAGTTTCATACCTCAGGATTATAAGTTGACATGCATATTTATGTTCTTTGCCTTGTGCCCCTGCTTTTTCTTTAGGTAGTTTTCACCAAGCACTTTTAGAGCTATCTAGAGTCATCATTGCTTTTTCCTTTTTTTCTTAATAATCTGCCACTTTTCTCAGTGTTATTCATTTGCTTGTTTAAGAACCAGCACATAGTCTGCAATAAATTTTTGTTATTGTTGTTCATAAAATTTTCACCACAAAATATTTTCTGGAACCTTTAAATTAAGATAAGAATAAAACAAAAGCTTTTCTGGACAATTTAAGTTCTCTGTGGATAAGCTGATATGGCTCTGTAAATAGAGCTTGCTTGTCTCCTTGAAGAGATGGAGACTTTTCTTTCTAGTAGGTTGTGCATTGTCCTGGTGCCCAGGAAAGTATGGACATCCACCCCATTGTGTAGTGAGCCTTGGTAGGTAGATATTGGAGCCTGGATTTTACCTGTCAGGAGCTTTATGAACTCATGCTGAATCCCTTGCCTGACGACCCTACCATTGTATAACACCCATTTTTATTCCGTCCTATCCATAAGTGAAAAGTTGAGCCAGTCAAGTAGAATCCGGGTGGGGTGTTTTGTGGAGAAGGAAAAAATAGCCTGCCAGGCTCTATTGGCTTACAACTATAATCCTAGCTACTTGGGAAACTGAGATCAAGAGGATTGCTATTTTGGGCCAGTGGGGCAAATAGTTCAAGATACTCCATCTCCAAAATAACCAGACCAAAATGAGCTGGAGGTGTGGCTCAAGCAGTAGAGCACCTGCTTTGCAAGTGTGAAGCACTGATTTCAAAACCCCATTCCCACCAAAAAGAAAAGAAAGCATTTCAAATCCCTGCTGGTCTTCTTGAACTGTGTTGATAGGGTAACAGCTTTCTTAGACTTTTCTGCTTAGTGTCTTATTTAGGAGACACTGAGGTTTATGAAAGTAAGGGGAAAGCTTGAGGTAAAAGGCAGTGCTGCTTTCTTCCCCACTGGGAATTGGTTTCTTCTCCAGGCCATGTCACTATCCTGCGTTTTGTTGGCTAAGTGCCTCGATGTAGAAGGCATATTGTCAAACTTTAAATCCTGTCCCTGCCATTTAATAGTTACATTACTTAAGGTACAAATTAATCTATTGGTGTCTCAGTTTCCTTACCTGTTAAATATGTCTAATAATAATACCTACCTCTTGTGATTGCTGTTAGGATTAAACGAGTTAATATATGCAAAGTGCTTATCATTGCCTATCTTCAAGAAAGTACTAGCGTGTTTGCTGTTATCCGCATCTTCGTCATTGTAGGCACTTAGAATTAACTCATTTAAACTTACTGATTATGAGACTCTATAAGTATTTTTCCCAGATTTAAAAATATTAAGTCCTCTTAAAAATGTCTTGTCTCTAAGACCCTTAGCCACCCCAGTTCCTCCTCTACACTGGGTTGAACTCATGGAAGGAAAAGACTTTTTTGCCATAATAGAATATAAACATAGTTGTGTATTTGTGTATAATTTTAATAATTCACAGTGGTGCATTTAGATTGAAGGGACAATAGCCTATATTACAGAAATTCTTTTGCCTGTACATAATTTCACTTTTGTCATATGTAACTGTATGAAAAATAATACATAAAAATATGTCTACATAATCACATATAATTATGAATTTTACTTTTCAATTAATCTGGTTTTAATTAAAATAATTACTGGGCCATTTTAGTTACTCTAAATATATTTCAGGTATTACAGCTATATTATTGCTTGAAGATACTCCTGTGAACTGACTAGGAAATGAGGACCATATGTTTATTTCCTTCAGAAAATACCTTTGCTGATTTGTGAAACAGTGAAAACTCAGTAGCTTTTGGAAAACATCTTTTTCCTCTCACTACAGTGCCAATGCATTACTGAGGATGAGGGATGAATCAGCACTACAAACACTCTGATTGTAACCAAGGCAACCAGTGGCCAAACCACTGGCCAACTGGTCCCCAGTGGAAGAAAATGTGGTAGCTCAAATCTTCTCATATTTTGTAAAAGATAAAAGTATTTGAAGATTTTTCAATAGTAGATTTCTAATAAGAGAATGCATGTACCAACTTAATATTTTAGAAAAGTCAATGATTTTAGTTTCACAAGAGGCCATACATTATCTGATTATAGGTGAATTGGGTATCTGATCTGTATAATTGAATTTCTTTTGTTCCTCTGCTTAGAATTAGTTTTTGCACAAGTTTGTATATGATTAAGTAAGTATACATACATATACACACATTTACCTTAGTAATTATGGTGTAGGTAGAAGCAAAAGATGCAATTTAAATTTTATAGAAATATAGATATGCATATAGGTACATGCATATATATTAATATATGCGCACATACGCATGTCTGCTACATATATGTATAGCCAGAGGAGATGATACATTGTGTAAAATTCTTTTATTAAGCCTTAATACAGCTAAAAATTAGCAACATTTATTTTTAATGTCCTATTGGATAAGCTTCAGTGTATTGTCTTAATAAAAACATTAAGAATTTATAAATTATAATTGTTTTTCTTACTGATATAAAAGAAAGCAATGTCTTATAAACATTATTTTTATAGGCTGGCATGTATGAAGCAGTTAATGAGGTTTATAAAGTACTTATTCCTATTCATGAAGCTAATCGGGATGCAAAGAAACTATCTACCATTCATGGTAAACTTCAAGAAGCATTCAGCAAAATTGTTCATCAGGTAATGATTCCAATGTCTAGTTTTAGTGTGAGCAGAGAAAACTGTCTGAAAGTCTTAGTGGTGCTTTGTACTAAGGTCATGATAATAATGGCCATAAAATGACCGTTTCAATCATGTTACAAATGAACAGTCAAAATGATGGTTAACAGCTAAAGCAAGACTCATTAACAAAAGACAAATTTACCTAAAGTAAATGATGATCATTATAAACTTTCCATATAGTTTCTCTTTTTTCATATTTTTAAATTATTAATGGTTGGCAATTTTTTAAATTTTGACTTATTTTCTGTTTCACAATGTAGGTTATAATTATGAATCTGATTTTTAAATTGATGTCTGTTCTTTTGCTGCCAAGCAAGTTTTTCTATTTGTTAATTTTTTATTAAATGATGTGACTCTAATAACATACTAGTATTTTAATGACTGTAACTGAGCTTTATTTTTCAGATCTTTGCATTCAGATATTAGTATATTTCTAATATTAAAATGATAGTGAAAATAATAAAACAGGTATCTTATGTAATTTAATTAAAATAGTATGGTTTCAGTACTTTATACTTCATGTTGTAATTCACATGTTATCACTAAAATTAGAATCAAATTAAACTTGGTTTAAAAGTGAAGTCAACTACTAGCAATTATTTCCTTTAAACAGAATTCCTGGCTCCATTGAAATACTCTTAAATGTCCTGTTGAGCCGCCTCCTTCTCTTACCTTTCCTGTGCTACCCATGTTGTTATTAACTTCTAAGCAGAAGATAGAGTAGTGATTATCCACTCTTGTATTCAATACTAGTTCTACTTTATTGTCTATCAGCTTGAACTCCTCTTTCTTGCCATGGGCAAAGCTGTTACAGATGAATCTATACAATCTGAAAAGAAACTAGGGCTGCTCCTGTTAATACCAGGAATCTATTGTCAGCTACTAAAATACTGAAATTGCAAAAGATTAATTACATTTCATGATAACAGGTGGGTCTTTTTACAATCAGTTTTACATATACTGTAAAAAGGAACCTCATCTCAGCATCTAGAGCTCTAAATTACAAATTATACATGTCAGGTTTGAACACCTAGAGGTAGTAGTTTCCAAGAAACTTTCATCCATTTGTGTCAGTGGCATTAGAGCAAAATTTGCAATTTGTATTCCAATTTAACCTGAATAGTGCAACTCGCCTTAATTAGAGATCTAATTTAGACACACAAATGGAACAGGCAGCTGGATCTCTTTCCTCAAAATTTGTACTTAAAAAAGTACTTTTCACTTTAAAAACTTAGCTTTTTAAAAGCAAAATTTTAGGTACTGAGTTTTGAACAAGCAATTTATAAAACTGTTGTTGGTCTTAAGTGACAGAATATTCTGTTTTAGATACCTTGTTCTCTTCTATTCATGGAGAAGAATTTATAGTATGGTACCTTTACTATTGAACTTCCTTTGGCCTTTTTTTGTTCTTTTTAAACAGTTTTTTTTTTTTATGACACCCTTTTTTACTTTTTATTACACAGAGTACTGGCTGGGAGGTAGGTAACGTTTTAGTTAGTTAAAGACACTAATAGATTGATTTGATCAGATTTCTTATGCCAATGCTTTGCCCACATGTGCTAGCTGTGGGCATTCTGTTGCTATCTGCTATCAACTGAATTCATTAACCAAAGAAATTTTGTTAACATATCGTAAATTACTTAAAGAAATTTATTATTAAGAGGTTGTAGGCAGTGCATGGAAATCCTTATGTTACACTAATGAGATTCTTTGGTAAATGAGCCACTTTGTCATCACTTTAGTTTGTTTTTGTTCTTTGAAGCATTTCTTTCATCAACATTTACACACAGATTTCTTTTTTTAACCATATTGTTTCACCTCATTTTACAGAGGTCGATTTATGTGTTATTGCTCAGAGGTGTGAATAGAAAATACTATATTTCATCTGATGTAAGATACTGTCAATTATAAGTTATATTATTTTGATATGCCTTTAAGAAAGAAAGGGAAAAAAACCTTGTGCATTAAATCGGGGCATTCTGGTTGAAAGACGTGGGCAAAACAAAAGGCAGCCTAGAAGTGATGGAATACTGTATTAATTTGATCTTGAGTCACTTTACCTTGAGTATAAAACCTACTGAAGAAAAAAAATTCACTTGTCATTTAAATTTTGTGGGGGAAAGAGAAGGAGATTGAGAAAGCTTGAAATTGAATTTTACCTCATATTCTAACAGAGTTTGATACACTTAGTGTTGTGTTATAGTTAGAGTTATGAAAAGTTAAATATGAATCAAGTATTACTTGAAAAATACCAGGAAAAATTGCTCACCATTGTTTTTCATCTTTCTGTAAAGGAGAGAATTCTATAAATGATGCCCTAATTTATTTTGATGAGATAAAGGTAGGTAGTAATCAGATTTATTTAGAGCTATTTACATAGCTCTAAATAAATCTGTAAAGTTGTCTACTTTGCCTCTCACTTTGTAATCAGGTTGAGGTTGACTAAACAGCCTAGATTTCTCTGTTTGGTTTACATTGCAGTTTTTGTTTTGGGACCCAAATAGAAAAGTTTAGAAATAAACTACTGAGTTTTCTGCCATTTGTGAGATGGTACCTACCTTTTGTTTTTCTTTAGATAAAGCCAACACTTTTCAATCCTCATTAATTCTCCAGATTAAACGTGTATCACCTTATTAATACCTAAAATACAATCCCTCATTACTGTGGCTCAATTAAGATATATGTAAAGAGACTTGCTGTGGTTGCTATGGATATTCTAACATGAACTAGAATTTGCTGAAAATTAGGCATATGATGAAAATTAGGAATATGTTGAAACCTCTGAGCAGTTTGTTTCTAGTTGGCTTGATGCTAAATCGACCCCTGAAAGGTATAATTTTCACTGGTTATGACATTAATATCATTCTTTCATCATGTTTATTGCATGGTAAAAGTCACACCAACTTTATTTCTTTGTTTATATTCTTGTCACTACCTTTTACTGGACCTTTAGCTTTGTAGCTTCTAAATTTGTTGCACGTTTTTTGCTATCCCTTGTAAAACTTAAATGGATGCTTGCATTTTACAAAATGTGTTTGCTACCATTTGCTGCTTAATTGTTTTTGAAATTTCCCTAATTAAAATGCTTTCTGTTTTCTCTTCTTTCTTGCCCCTGGTTGCTGACCCTACTCCCTACTTTTACTATTGTCTATTGTGGTAAGTTCCTATCTTGTGAATATTTTTCTTTTTGACTCTGTGAAAACTTCAGTAATTTCATTTTTTCTAAAAACTGTTTCCTAGCTAATTTCTTAGTATTCTTAGGGAGCTTTCATTGGGTTAATTTCCACATTTTAGAAAGGCTTTTTGAATTAATTAACTCACTCACAGGGAAAGCCCCTTTGGGCTTATGTATTAGCAGTGTGTTTCATTTTACATTATGCTTCTTTCTTTGGTGCAAATTGTTTGACTTTGCAAAGGTTTTTGGAGTGTGAGTGTGTATATGTATAAAAGATTACTCTAAAACTTGATATTTAGCAATTTGCTGAAGTATCTGCCATGCAAAATAACAAATCACAAACCTTTTCAGAATCATGTGTCTGTTAGCTACTCTGTCACTTTCTGTTCCTGAATGACTGTTTAGTGTTCACTTTTATTTTCAGCTTTCCAAAGCCCTTTTATTTTTCTTGAAATAGTAGAAAATAAATCATTTCTTATGCTGCATTTTTAATGATTTTAGAAGGGAAATGCTGGAGGTAGAAATGACCCAAACAATGAATTTTTTAAAAATGAACAAATGAATTTTTTAAAAAAGGGAAATGCTTAATTTCTATATGAAAATTTTTATAATCATTTTATAATGTGTGTTTATGTTTCTTTTAAAAAGATGTATTTGTTCATTTGTCAATAGTGATCGATTTATATTCAGAAATACATTCATAAAGGTTTACTTTTTTTAAAAAAATCAGTTCCCAAATATTGATAACATAGTTACATGACATCTTCTCCATTAAAAACAAAAAAGGGATTACAACATAGTTTTTCTTTAAAGAGAATACCATACCATAGTAGATCTATCTTGCAGCCTCCAGAAGAGCTAGAGAAGATCGAATTAGCTTTATCAAGCTAGACTGTCTACTAGATCACCAAAAAAACATGGATTGCCCAATTTTTAAGATTGAAGCATGCAAAATGATTTTATCTTAACTCTTTTTCTTGGACTGAATGAACATGAGTATGAATCAATAGTTTGTATTTATACACTCAGAAACACTGGCCATGGTTCTGGCTCAGTGGCTTCTGTCAAATTTTATGGTCTTTAATCCACACTAATGCTAAGTGAAATAAAGTAACTCATCCTAGTAAAAGAGCATAATTAGAAACAGAATTACAGTGGAGGAGGGAATGAATATTGAAAGAAGGAAATTTTTTACAAAATTCAAGAGTGTAGAGCATAAAATAAGTACTTTTAAGCAATTGAATAGGAAAATGTAATACTTTACAAGAAGATATTAGATATAGGTATAAAACATCCATGTAACTGAGCACCTAATGAGATGTGCCATATGACTGATTTTGCTCTGCTCATTATGCTACTTTTCAGGGGAAAAAGAGAGATATGAACAGTAAATATTGACTCTATAGATATTAGGCATGTCTTCTTTTTTCTTGAGTGGCATATGTAATGGTCAGAATTGAACTTCTGATAAGAAGTGGAATAGGGTATATCTTACAAGAATGTGATTGATAGATAAACCACCAACTTGATTTTTATCCTGGAACATACAGGGAAGATATGCAAACATGCAAAAAACAATTATAGCAGCATACGGTACTGTAACATAAAAGGAAATAAAACAAACGGTCATTCTAAAGTGAATTGCTCAAGGAAATTCACAAGAATTCTCAAGGAAAACATAAGAGAAGTGGATGATATTTCAAAGGCAAAGGTCCTACTAATGTCCCAATGTATAGGCCAGGGTATAGACTATAGAAAACATGTCACTTAAATTCAGTTGTCAAATATATTGGGGTTTAACTCGCAGCTAGTTCCACCACTTACCTGACATTGTGATTATGGGCGAGTTGTTTTTTTCTTATTCCTAAAACAAGGCAGAAAATAATGAATAGAATTCTGATAAGAATAAATGTAATGGATATAAAGTATCTAAAACACAGTAAATACTCAGAAAGTGTTGGAGAGCATTATTTTTGTTGTTGCCATGACTTTTTAAACATAATTAGTATTATCACTACTGTTAACTTAAAGGAAGCATCAGCAAACAACTTTATAAAGATGAGAGAAGTTAGGTCATTGTGGAAATATTCAACTAACACAACAGAATGTTTCTTAAATAAAAACAATAAAGCAAGAACGAATTTGTCATAAGAGATTTCAACCATTTACACATGTGGTAGGTGGATTTTCAGGGCGTTCTTTCAACACCTAGAAGATTCTGAAAGCAGTAAATAAACTGCTAAGGAAGAATAAGCTGTAATATGAGAGTGATGAGAAGTTCAGAAAGAATTCATTATTATGAAGGAAGATAATGCTAGAAAACCTTAGGCTAGATTATAGGAAAATAATTCAAAGAAAAAGCAAGTCTAAAACTGAAGAAGTAAAGATGCAATGATGTTTTTCCTGATGGTATAGCCATATAATTATGCTTTCATAAACTGTATAGGGCCAATGGTTTGATAGTAGAGAAGTCTTAAGTTGAAAATAAAATTATTCAAATTCTTAGCTTTTCTTCCTCTCTAGCCTCATCTATTACTCACTCCCCCCAATTCAAGTATAATACACGCACATACATTTATTTTAAATTCAGTCATTCCTGCAGTTACTTCTCCGATCTTATTACCTCCTGCTCTCTGCCCTTATTTCCTCTGCTCCAGCCACACTGTTTACCTTCCTGTTCCTCATCACACTAGGCAGGCTCAGCTCTGTGCCGTTATACTAGATTTTCCTCTGACTGAAATGTACTTCCTCCAGAAATCCACTTGAATAATTCTCACACCTCATTCACCTCATTGCTCAGGTGTTACTTCTTACTGAGCTCTATCTGTCTCCTTTGTCTCTCTTGTTCACTAACACATAGTAGGCACTCAATAAATATTTGAATGAATGCATAATTTCCTTTACATACATTCTGTTCTACAACTTTATATCTTTCTCTTTTTTTTTCATCCTCTTTCACTCTGCTAGAATGTCCCCTTCTTTTCTTCAGTTCTTTTGAGTCAAGAACCTTGTGTATGACTAGAACCTCAGATGTGATTTGGCTCCAACAATATTTCTTTTCTTGGCACCACTTTTTATTATAGTATATATCACTTTATATTGTAGTTATTTGAATACATTTTTATTCTCTTGAGCAAGTCTCATTTATTTTTATTTTCCTATTACTAAGGATGAATTGTAGCTAACATAATAAAGACTCAAGTTTTTTTTCCCTTAAACTGAATGTCAGTATGAAAATGTATACAAAAAGAGATAGCACAGTTTTAAGTTGTATTAATAAAATTCATTGTCCAGCTCCTAGGAGAAATGAGACCACTGATAGCTTCACTGGTCAAGTCACGTCTGTAATATTGTGTCTATTTCTGGGATGCCACACTTTAAAGGGTAGCATTGAAAAGCTAATAAAATGGGTATTATGAGTTTTTTAATAGTAATTCCTGTCATATGAAGATCGAATGAGAACTGAAAAGTTTAGCTAAGGGAACAAGTCCTCATTACTGGCTTCAGATATTTAAATAACCACACTGTTGAAGATTTAAAATGTTTTAAAGTGGAAACCCATGAGTGGTACAGCTAGAATAATAATACTTTAGTATTTGTGGTTTTAAAAAGTAGGACTGTAAATGTAGGTGACATTTTGAAAAATAGTAATCACAACTTTTTAAGCAGTTTTCTCAGATGCCTTTTTAATTTTCATGCAGTACCTTCTTTCCTTGATTACGGCAAAATTTCCTGTTATATTGTTCCATCCAGACATTTCACTTGCTATAAAAAGTCAGTCAATATTTATGTCTGTTAAATTTTAAAATAAAGTAACTGAAGAAATGTTTTAAAATTAGAAATTTCAAATCTCTTTAGTTCCCATGACATTTTCCTTTAAAGCTTTACTTATTTTGGACAAAAATATGGAGATATTTCCAGTCACTATACTCACCTTTGGTATTATAAAACTGGTAAATTAAGGATCAATCAGAGTTTCCCATTTTGCTTAATTATCTCTAACATTTTTTTACTTACTTTATATACCTTTTGGTCTCTATGTAGAAAAATAAACGTAAAGCAAATTAGGGTTAAAGGGAATTCAGAGGAATTTAAATACTTATCCATGGGTGTGTGTATGTGTAGGAACCATTACAAAAATCTGAATTGTACACATTGCATGGAAATACCATCTTTTTAAAAGTGCTTCTTTTCACATGTGCTTTGTGTGAGCTAAGATGACCTTAGTGTAATTTGTATCTGGTATCAATGTGTGCTTAATGTATACAGTGGGTGGTTTCTAGGGGCTTTACAATGACCAACTCAGCTAAAAAATATTTTTTATTATTTTGCATTCATAGAATTTATCCTTCTATTCCATTTTTTCACTACTCCTCCACATATATTTTTTTAATCAACATAGGGGTACTAATTATATATTTTTGGCTTTTTACTTCTAGAAGGTCTTGACATTTTACTGTTTGTCCAATAAATGCCAGATCCTATCCTTGGCTCCTAACTTTTGTAATATTTTAATATATGTAAAGAGATCATATAAAGGCTAATGCTAGCTAGAAAATGTGTTGTTATTAACATCAGTGTGCTTTAACATTAGGACAGTTAATACACAGTTCGTGTTATACCAAGCATCTTTTCCTTCAGTAAGTTATATACCCCAGTGTATGGACTTAAAAACAAAGTCTGTTGTGATAATCAGTATAAACTCCGAAAAATATATACCATATGTGATTTAGTCATGTGGTGAAAACTAATTACAGTTTGTTGCATAATGTTTGTTAGAACTAATGAAGAAAAGAGACTGTTTTTACTGTCATTTGAAAAGTAATGAAAAATACTGTAATTTTGAATTAAACTCTTGCAGTGTTCTGAAAATTTTACACTATAGCAATGTAAGTGTAATGCAAAAAAGAAAAAGGCTTTATATTAAAGTTTCTCATTTTCCTAAACCTAGGATGGTAAGCGGATGTTTGGCACCTATTTTCGTGTTGGTTTTTATGGAACCAAGTTCGGGGATTTGGATGAACAGGAGTTTGTTTACAAGGAGCCTGCAATAACCAAACTTGCAGAAATATCTCACAGATTAGAGGTGAATCCTGTGGTGGTTCATAAAAATCTCTCTCTCTTTTTTTTTCTTCTTGTATTCCTGGCCTTGTCCTTGCCTAGTTTAGGTACCAGGGTTATAATACTCTATTATGATTTGGGGAGCATTTTTAAATGTATTTAGATAAGTAGCTCCCTAATGATGGAATTCAGTTCTAGAACTATCTGGGCCTGAAGGAGAAATTAATTGAATAAAAAATAAAATGTCATTGTTGATTTGTATTTTCTATAATAGACTTTCAGATCCAGATGTAATCACTTAGTAAGCCAGGTCCTTCCAAATAAACTACTTGTTTAGCATATAGGATTTTTGATAGGTACATTAATACCCTTTCAAATCCTACAAATACTATATGGCAACAGCAAAATTATATTAGTAACTATATTTTTAAAGGTATTTTCACATATATTTTAGAAACTCATATCCTTCAGATTACCGTGATTTGTGGAGAAATGTTTAGATTTTTGACATTTTGCAGGAATTAAGTAGCAGCAAGTAATGGAACTGGAAGCCGAATCCCAGGAAAATCCTGAACCAAGTGTATTATCTCTTTGGCGTAACTAGTTCCCAGTGAGACATCTTTAGAACTTAAATGCCTGAAGTCATACCTTAAAAACACTTCTTAGAATCTCTTCCTATCATAAATTGTTTTACATGTTTATTGGGTTAACCAATTTTTTGTGTTATAATTATTCTTTCCATCCTATCTCTTATTACTTAAGGTGTAGTCCATGGATGAGATTTATTAGCATCACCTGGGAGATGATTTAAAATGTACTCTCAGACCCCATCTCAAACCTTTTGAATCAAAAATCTGCATTTTAAAAAGATCCCCAGGTAATTTGTACTCATAACAGGTTGAAAAGGGCTCTAGGCTTGTTTTTCTCAGCTGATGCTAATTCTTAAATGTTGCATTCTTATTTATGATTTCGTTGGGCTCAACTTTTATAAACTGGTTCAAACTTTGACTTTTTATTTTATTTCTCAAGAGCTAGATAAGTCTTGGGAAATATTGAAGCCTGTGTTTCCAAATTTAACCATAAAAATTACCTTTGGGGTAGGTATGAGAGTTTTTTCCTTTGTCTTTTGACAATTAAGATTGGGTTTTGCAGGGTTTTTGTTTTTTGTTTTTTGTTTTTTGAGACAGCATCTCCCTATGTAGCCCAGACTAGCCTCAATTCTCACCCTCCTGCCTCTTCCTCTAGAGTGCTGGGATTAAAGATGGTGCCACCACACCCAGCGTCCTTTTTCCTTTTGAATATTCCATCCATTGCACATGCAAAAGTCACTATTCTTGATTCAGGGTTGCTTTTTGAAAAATCTAAATCTGTACTAAACCTCAACTTTTATTTGAAAATTCTGGAATGTTACTTTAAATCATTCATAAAAATGAATGTTTATTCACTGACTCAGTGGTCTGTAAGAAATTTGATCACATCAAAAAAGCTGGGTGCTGGTGGCTTACTTCTGTAATCCTAGCTATTCTGGCAGTTCAAACCCAGCCTGGGCATTCGAATAGTTTGCGAGACCCTATCTCAAAAAAATTCATCACAAAAAAGGATTGGTGGAGTGGCTCAAGATATAGGCCCTGAGTTGAAGCCCCAGTACCACAAAAAAAAAAAGAAAGAAAAAAAAAAAAAATTAGGCTACACCAAAATCAAAAGTAAGATATCCTATATGTCAAAGATGATGACTTTCTTTTGTCTTTGTATTCACTTCCCTTTTTGTTTCTCTTGAGGATCCATTGTGGAATCCTGTAGTTTTGCTGAAGAAAATTATTTTCTTTTGTGTCATTTAATTGCATAAATGGAAATAATATCAGATAAATATTTAAATAATTATTTTGTCATAATTGACATAGTTGTAACAACTTACTAAATTCCCCAATTTTGTCCAGGATTCTCCCTCAGAGGTCTCCTCTTTTTACTAATCCTGTTAGCTTCATGTGAAAGATTTCTTTTTCTTTATTGTAGGGATTTTATGGAGAAAGATTTGGAGAGGATGTGGTTGAAGTAATCAAGGACTCTAATCCTGTAGACAAGTGTAAATTAGATCCTAACAAGGTAGGTTAATTAGACTATAATGCCATATAGTCATGTCTTTGAGATCTATGCAGTTTTGTTTCAGAAACACTAAGTGATTTAACAGTGAAAAAATGAAGGACTTCTTCCTTTTCCAGGCATACATTCAGATTACCTATGTGGAGCCATACTTTGACACATACGAGATGAAGGACAGAATCACATATTTTGACAAAAATTACAACCTTCGCCGTTTCATGTACTGCACACCCTTCACTTTAGATGGTCGCGCCCATGGTGAACTCCATGAACAATTCAAACGGAAGACCATTTTAACTACTTCTCATGCCTTTCCTTATATTAAAACAAGGGTCAATGTCACTCACAAAGAAGAGGTAAGGTTATAAATGGGGAAAAGCAATTGGTGAAACAAATGCACTCAAGCCTTGAAATAACAATGTAGACTATCAGAAGACATGTGCCATCTTTCACATAGAACATACTAGGTGGGACTTTGCCCATTTTTGAATCATTCGTCTTTGTCTTTTCCAAGTCCCTAATTTGTCCTCAGTTTGTGCTTTAAAACGTGTTTATTAGTTTCATTATTTGTTAATTTAGGGATCCAAGTTTGGAATTTTATTGTTACATAAGAACTAGCAATCAGTCCCCATTTTTTTCTGGTTTTAATTATTATTTCATTAAAGTTCATTGAATAGGTTTCATTTAGTACACTGACCTAATAATTGCTGTTTTACTTAGATAATCTTAACACCAATTGAAGTTGCTATTGAAGACATGCAGAAAAAGACACAGGAATTGGCATTTGCAACACATCAGGATCCAGCAGACCCCAAAATGCTTCAGATGGTACTCCAGGGATCTGTAGGTACAACTGTGAATCAGGTTAGTGCTTTTTGTTAGCACTGTGTAACAAAAGACACTGACGTAGAAAAGAAGACAAGTTTAGTATAATCTTAGTCATTAAAGGAGGGTAGGTATATCCTTGCTCCCCCATAAAGAGCATTTTCCCCTAGATTACAATTTAACTATAAAATGTTGTGGGTTTTTGTGTTTTGGTGGTATTCAGGTCATTACACTCGCTAAGCAGGTGTTCTACCTGCCTTCTCTGTTGTCTATGTTTTTCTACCTATTCTTATACATTATATTAGGAATGAATTGAGTCACTTAAAATGCCCTTTCCTTAAAAAGCTGTACTGTAAGAACATAATCCATAAAAGGAGGACTCATTTTCAGAGCTATGTGTTCACATACATGTGAACCTCTACTATCTTAGATTCTTGCTGATGCTATTTTCTCCAGATCTTTTTCATAATAAGGTCTAAGGATTAAGTAAGTGATGTAGAATAATTTTGAAAAATTTAATAATATATATATAAGATAGTACTGTTGTGTTGTCATACGTATATCAAAGGACATTGCCATTATCAAAAAAATGAGTGAGACAGTCTCTCAAAGGCAAGCTGGGCATGATGATATATGCTGTAATTCCAGATACTTGGGAGGTGAGGGTAGGAGAATTGTGGTTCAAGCCTGTCCTGGGCAAAAGTTGTAAGACCCTATCTGAAAATGAAGCTAACAAGCAAAAAACGCTAGGGGTGTAGCTCAAGTGGTAGAGTATGATCAAGCTCAGGGCCCTGAGTTCAGTCCCCAGTACGATAAATAGATGATTGATAGATACACACATACATAGATAAGATATATACATACACACACGCATACATACATAACATAGACAAACATAGATACATGCATACATACATACATATATACATAGATCGATTCGCTGCCATCTGTCCTTGTAGTTGGTTCACTCAGATTCTGTTGTTGGTTGTTTTGGGCATGACCCTGATCTTAAGGAATTTTCCCAGGTATGGGAAAATACAAAAAACATTCAAGTCTGATTTTATGTAGTATGTCTCAACTACTTTTCAAATTAAAGGAGCAAAGCCAAAAAAAAGAAAAAAGCTCTGCTAAAACTGAAATAAATACAACTTTTATCCTCGTAAATCATACATGATTTTGAGGTTTTACCTTCAAATAATATAATTTATAAAAGACCATCTTCTTTATAGTATTAGGAATACCTTCCAAATGTTGAGAGAAGTTGTTTTAGCAAAATCAATTAATAATCAGTGGGTTGGGAGACGTAGCAGCTTGACAATGTACATCCAGGATAAAGGCAAACTGCACCTACAAACACAGCAGCTAGTCCTTGAGCTCCTACTGTGTTTCTTTGAAGAAGGAACTAGTACTTTACTAGGTAAGAATGTAGTTTGCCATTAGGGAAATCTGAAATAGTCTGTCTCTGATGCGTTTTCATAAAGGATTTGTTTAAGCTTAAATACTTCATCTTAGGGCTATGATCATTTGTATAAATCCTATGTCTGTGAGATTAAGGACGCAAAAATACACTTCCTGTTTTCTTATTTTTCAGGGGCCTCTGGAAGTCGCCCAGGTTTTCCTATCTGAAATACCCAGTGATCCAAAACTCTTCAGACATCATAATAAACTGCGACTCTGCTTTAAAGATTTTACTAAAAGGTAATCAAGGCTTCCTGTATAAAGGTCTTCAAATTAAGAATGTCTAGCACCACAGTATGAACTAAGGAATATTTAAGGAACTATTGAAATGAGAAAATTTAGGGAAGTGGTTCACAACAAGGAATACACTGCACAGAATTTACTGTTCTTCAATAGCATACACTCAAGTCCCACCACACTCTATGAGTCATCTTTTTTTTTTAATGCTAAAGATTAGGGAATTTGAGGGTCAACAACTTGAAACTGTTGTTATATTATTTAACTTGAAAGCTGCTACTTATTGTGAATCTTCAATACACAAGTTTCTGTTTCCTTCTTTCAAGGAACTTATAATAGGAAGCTTGAAAGCAACAGATGTTCAAATCCTGACCTTATCAATGTGTGTCCTTTTCCAGGTCACTCATCTTTATGACCCTCAGTTTTCTAAACTGTAAAGTAGGAGATTGATGTCCCCAACTCATAGAGGTTGTACAAATTAGGTGAAGTAAGACATAGGTGTAACAGTGGTCTCAAGACCATCTCAACTTCAGTGATTTGTTAGAGCTTACAGGACTGTGTGCAGCTGTGATTCATTGCACTGGAAAGGGAAAAGCGTTTGTGGTGTCCTCTGACAGTTGAGTCACAGTGTGTGCTTCATTCCTTCAGCAGTGAGTTATGACAGCACCTGGGAAATACTGTCCACCAGGTAACCTCATTAGAGACTCAGTGCCAAATGTTTTTATTGGTTACGTGGGCCGCCCTCTCCCTCATTGTGTACTAAAATTCCAGACTAATATCAGGCACAGTGAGCCACTCTTATCTCCCGGGAATGATAGGAATCCTCACAAAATACAAATTCCAAGAGGCTAACCAAACACCAGCTTTGCAGTCAGACCCCGTTTCTAAGGATAGGAGTTACAAGTGCATAACCTTAACTCTTCAGCACAGAAAAAATATTTTTAGGCTACTACTTAGCACATAAGTACATAGTAAATAATGAATTTTGAAACATTGGGGAAACGTGGTCATTTATAAACTTAATACTGAATTCCTGATTTAGTAACACTGTAATTACAAAATAATGAGTGATTAATTCAACTTGGCAATGTCAGGGAATATTCCATACATCTGATATGGACCATGGAGGGTGCATACTAGTTTTTTGGGCAGAAAAGATGGGGAAGGGTATACCAAAAAGGAAAAACAAAAAAATGTGAGCAAAATTCAAGATATTTCTGGGAATGGTAAGTAGTCCAATGAAGCTGAAACTATAGAATCTATGAAAATGAGTAGTCTTAGAAAACACTGGGAGCTATGTGTTGTGATACACACCTGTAATCCCAGCTACATGGGAGGCAGAGGTAGGAGGATCATGGTCTGAGGCCAGCCCAGGTAAAAGCACCAGACCCTATCTGAAAAAAGTTTCTGTAAGAGCCTTGTGTACATCAAGGGACTTGAGTGTTATCTAACAAAACAACATCAGAACTATAGTCAGAATCCAGCCTTTGACTTCCTGTTATGGTTTCTCTTATCAACTCATTCATTGAGTAGGTTCATTAAGGGTATTAAGATCAAATGCTTTTGTAACCAGTAAACATGGGTAGTGCATAATAAGTAGTTTGAAATGATACCTCCTTTGTTCTCCTTGAATTTAGCTATTACAAATTGGTCTCAATTTCTTCTTCCTGAACATGATAAACATCTAAAAGAAAACTTCAAAAAGTTAATCAAATGTCTGAAATTTTATGTTCTTTAAATTTACTTTTTAACAGATACATAAAAATAGTGCTGCATAAACATGGGACAGATGTATCTTTGAGGCTGATCTCATTTCCTTTGTAAATATACACAGGAGTGGGATTGCTGGATCACATGGTAGTTCTATTTATATTTTTTATTTTTTGAGGGGCCTCCATACTGTTTTTCCGTAATGACTGTACAAATCTACATTCCCACTAATGGTGTATAAAGATTTCTTTTTCTCTCCAGCACTTGTTCTCTTTTCTCTTTTTGATAGTACCCAATCTTAGTGGGGTAAAGTGTTATCCCATTTTGGTTTTGATTTGCATTTCTCAAATGATTGGTGATGAGTATTTTTCATATATTTGATAGCTACTGTTATATATTTTGAGATAAACATTTAGGTCTGTTGTCAATTTTTAAATCAGGTATTTGGTTTTTTGCTTTTGAGTCCTTACTGATTCTGGATATTAACCCCAACTCAGATACAAAGTTTGTACCCATTTTCTCCTACCTATTCTGTGGGTTGTCCTTACACTCTGTTGATTGATTCCTTTACTATGAAGTTTTTAAGTTTGATGTAATTCTATGGTTATTAGACTAGGTGGGCTCATAGAACTGGTGTTCCTAATATGTGCAACAGATGACCTATCATAGTGGAGGAAAGAATCCTGTTTCCTACTGATTTCTAACATTTACTTTAGTATTTAGGTGGTTTAGAACAACAGCAAAGTAAATTCTGCTGTCATTGTGATCCAGGTGATCATGAAACAATATAGACTCCATTGGACCATAATCAATCAGGTGCCTGTTTTTCTTTTTTGGAGAGACTGGGTTCTAACTCAGGGCTTTGCACTTGCTAATCAGGTGCTCTATCGCTTGAGCTATGTCCATCTCTCAGCTCTCAGGTGCCTTTTATTCTTGCTATTGTTTTGGAATATTTTACCATAACTGCAATTCTAAACAAATCTCTTCTTTGAATGTACTCACTTTACAATAATGAGCTCCTGTTATCAGCAGATCTCTTTAAGTATTACTGCCTGGAGAGAGAGTTTCCTCCTCTTAAATTACAAAAAAAAGGGAGGAGAAAATCTATATAACATAAACCCTATTTTAAAAGTTATAGTCAATACTACGTTTTAAATATTTTTTTAGGGTTGGGGGTGTGGCTCAAGTGGTAGAGCATTTGCCTAGCAAGCACAAAGCCCTGAGTTCAAACCCCATACTGCCAAAAAAAAAAAAAGAAAACTTGGTCATTGATTTTTTTATGCCAATATACACATGTTTTACTATAATCAATAATAATATGCATATAGTCTTCAATTCTTACTTTCATTTAAAGTTGAAATCATTCTAATGGTTCCATTGTTTCTCCAAATTTTCATATTCCTAATTTTTAATTTAATTTGAATTCAAAGTTGTATAGTTTACACAATAGATTTTCTTTTTTTTTAATTAAAATTTTCATCATGAAATTACTTAACCAAAGTACATGAACATTATTTTTTTTGGCAGTACTGGTGTTTGAACTGAGGGCCTCACACTTGCTAGACAAGTACTGTACCCCTTGAGTCACACTCCCAGCCTTTTAAAATTCAGTTTATTTTTTAGGCAGGGAGGGTCTCAAGCTTTATGCTTTCAGTTTTTCTCCATTAAGTATAATGCTGGCTGTAGGTTTGTCATATATAGCTTTTATAATGTTGAGGTACTTTCCTTCTGTTCCTAGTTTTCTTAGAGCTTTTATCATGAACTGGTGTTGGATCTTATCAAAGGCTTTTTCTGCATCTATTGAGATGATCAAGTGGTTTTTGTCTTTGCTTCTGTTAATGTGGTTTATTACGTTTATTGATATTCGTATGTTGAACCACCCCTGCATCCCTGGGATGAAGCCTACTTGGTCGTGGTGAATGATCTTTTTGATGTGTTGTTGAATTCGGTTTGCCATTATTTTGTTGAGGATTTTTGCGTCAATGTTCATTAAGGAGATTGGCCTATTGTTCTCCTTTTTGGAGGTGTCTTTGCCTGGTTTTGGGATAAGTGTAATACTGGCTTCATAAAATGTGTTTGGCAGTTTTCCTTTCCTTTCTATTTTGTGGAACAGTTTAAGGAGTGTTGGCATCAGTTCTTCTTTAAAGATCTAATAGAATTCAGCAGAGAATCCATCAGGTCCTGGACTTTTCTTTTTAGGGAGATTCTTGATTCCTCCTTCAATTTCATTTTGTGTTATAGATCTATTCAGGTGATTAATGTCCTCTTGGTTCAGTTTTGGATGATCATAAGTATCTAGAAATCCTTTTTAATCCATTTTGTCAAACAGTGCGTTTTGGTGGGGGAATTAAGTCCATTAACATTAAGTGTTAGTACTGATAGGTATGTGGTGATTCCTGTCATTTAGTTGTCTTAGTTGGTTGAGGGTTTGATTGTGTATACCTAAGTTGAGGTTACTCTCTACTTTCTTGCTTTTTCTTTTCCTGTAGTTTGGTGCTACCTGCCCTTTCATGGTTATGTTGGGTTTCACTTTCTGTGCGCAGAATCCCTTGAAGAATCCTTTGTACTGGTGGCTTGGTGGTCACATATTGTTTTAGTTTCTGCTTATCATGGAAGATTTTTATTGCTCCATCTATTTTGAGTGATAGTTTTGCTGGGTAGAGCATCCTGGGGTTGAAGCTATTTTCGTTCAGTGCCCGGAAGATCTCACCCCGAGCTCTTCTTGCTTTTAATGTTTCTCTTGAGAAGTCTGCTGTGATTTTGATGGGTTTACCTTTGTATATTATTTGTTTTTTCTCTCTTACAGCCTTCAATATTCTTTCTCTAGTCTCTGTACTTATTGTTTTAATGATAATATGTCGTGGGGTAGTTCTATTTCGGTCAGGTCTGTTTGGAGTTCTGGAGGCTTCCTGTCCCTGTATTGGCATAATTTTCTCTAGATTTGGGAAATTTTCTGTAATTATTTTGTTGAATATATTACTCATTCCTTTTTCTTGAACCTCTTCTCCTTCAATACACACGATTCTCAGGTTTGGTCTTTTGATGGAGTCAGTAAGTTCTTGCATTTTCTTTTCACAGCTCTTGAGTTGTTGAACTAATCGTTCTTCGGTTTTTCCTTTAATTACCATTTCATCTTCGAGTTCTGAGATTCTGTCTTCTGCTTGTTGTATTCTGGATTGGCCTTCCATTTTGTTTTGCATTTCTGTTTTGTTCTTTTTTCTGAGGTTTTCCATATCCTGAGTCGCTTCCTCTTTAATATTGTCTATTTTCATCCTGAGTTCATTTATCACTTTGGTGTTTATACAGCACTTCTATGGTTTCTTTTATTTGTTCTTGTGCTTTCTCAAGTTCTCTATTTTTGTTGTCTTAGAATTTCTTGAGTGTCTTCTGTACATTTTGGTTGACCATATCCAGTGTCATCTCTATAAAATTCTCATTGATTACTTGCAGGATCTCTTCTTTCAGGGTGTTCTTGTGGGCTTCACTGGGTTCTTTGGCATAGTTTATCTTCATTTTGTTGGAGTCTGGATCTGGGTATCTGTTTTCTTCATTTCCCTCTGGCTCCAGTACTAATTTGTTATTGGGTGGAAAATAGTTTCCCTCTTTTTTCCATCTTCCCATCATTGCCCTTGCTATTGTTACTGTCCCTGTACTGTGTGTAATTTAGTATTGTCTAGCTTGTAATAATAACAATGGTGATAACTAGAATGGAAGGGTGAGAAGAGAGGGAAAGCAAAAAGGTAAAGAAAAAGGGAAAAAAACAAAACAAAACAAAGAATAAAAACCAAACAAACAAAAAAAGAGCCAAAGAAATAAACAGGAAGAGATTGTGTACTAATCAACAGTAAGCTAAACAGGCACTAGAGAGATAGAGAGAGGATGATAATTAAAAAAAAAAAAAGGAAAAGAAAAAATCCCCAAGTTCAAATACAATAAAGTTTCAGTCTTAATAATTTTGGTGTTGGTCCTTCAGCCTCCAGTCCTGAAGATGTCTCAGTGTCTGAGAAGTAGTTCTGTTGTTTTCTCATTAAAGGGGAAAAAACAAAAAACCAAAAAAAAAACAAAACAAACAAAAAAATCCCAAGTTCAAATGCAATACAGTTTCAGTTAGTCATTCAGCATCCATTCCTAGTTCTATCGTTGTCTCATCAAAGGAAGAGAAAAAATAAAGGGGGATTCTGGAGACAGCTTTGCAAATGTCTGCCTGAGGCTGCAGCTCACTTGCCTTCTACTGTTAGCCATCTGCAGCTGCAGGCTTTGTTTATTTAGAGTTCACCTAAATGCATGCCCCTTTTGTTTTCTCCAATGTACAGCTCTACCTGCCTGTTGCAATTGCAGTCTTTTTTTTATTTAGAGTTCGCGTGGGGAGGTGCTCCTCCCCCTGGTCTGGTAGAGTGTGCCACACTTCAGCCGCTGTTACAAGCCTTCACCTCTCCAAGTATACTGGGGAAGGTGGCACCACACCCGCCTTCTCTGGCCATTTGTTTATTTACAGTTCACCTGAGGGATTGCCCCACCCCCACTCTCTGGGGCTCAGGGTGCCCCACCCTCTTTGCTACATGTCCTTTTTTTTTTTTTTTTCCCCAGCTGCTTGTTTATTATTCAGTTCGTTTTTTTCTCTTTTTTTTTCCTGGGTGGGCGTCAGTCTGTCCAGGGGACTATGCTGATCTGGCCCAGGGTTGTCTGTGGGAGTACCACGTGCCACTTAGCTCACCTTGTGGTCTACTTCTCTCGAGCTGGTAGGAGCTGGCATCTGGCAGTGTGGGAGCCCTCCTGGTTTCTCCGTTTAACATGGAATGGGGATGCTATGTGTGGGATGGGGGTGTGGAGGTGTCGGAGTTCTGCCTCTTCTTGGTGGTTTTTCCTACAAGGTGTATCTCCAGCATCTCTCCAAGATTTTACTTTAGGAAGCACACTTTCTGCTTCCTCCCTCTAGTTGCCATCTTGGAATCCTCTATTCCATGTTATTATTGGTTGATTTTCAACCAGCTGATGCCACATTTGTTTCCCAAAGCTTATAAACCAAATTTAATAATATTGTTTGAGTTCCCATTACTACATATTCCTCACCAATATTTGGTGTTGTATATAAGGTTTTAACTTTTACCAGTGTATTAGGTGTGAAATGATAGATGAGTGTGGGTTAAATTGGCATTTGCCTGATTACCAAAAAGGTTAAATTTCTGGTCATGAACTTTTTAGCCATTTCACTTTCCTTTTCTATAAAGTTATAACTCAAGTTTTTTGCCATTTTTACTGTTAGATTCTTTTTCTTACTGATTTCTAGAGTGTGTATTCTGGATATGCAATGCTTTATGTTGTGAGTATCATGAATCTGTTCTCTGAACTCAATGCCTATCACTTTTTTTAAGAAAAATGAATTCTTGTATTTAATGTAGTTAAATGGTTCACTTTTGTTCATTATTTTTTACTTGAGTTTATAGTAATATTCTTTATTGACTTACGTAGCCTGTTTTACTTTTTGAAGAATACATTTGCAATTTTTTTTGCATATTTCAAAGTAAGGATCAGTTTGATTTTTGTTCATACTGCTGAAAGTTATCTCAATAGTATCGGGGTTGGGGGCGTTATAAGGTTTGAATTGAGGGCTTCAGACATGCTAGGCAGGCACTTCACCATTTTTAGTTATTGTTCGAATAGGGTCTCACGTGCTTATTTTTTTAATTTTTCAGATAGGATCTCACCTCCTACCTAGGCACTTGCCCATGCCCAGCTTTACTGGGTGAGATGGAATCTTGCTAACTTTTTG
The DNA here is from genome assembly GCF_047511655.1 of Castor canadensis. NCBI lineage: Eukaryota > Metazoa > Chordata > Mammalia > Rodentia > Castoridae > Castor > Castor canadensis. Next base: position 111,858,857 of record NC_133392.1, read on the forward strand.
CCTTGGCTGGCCTCGAACTGCATTCCTCCTGATCTCTGCCTATTGGGTAGACGGAATTCATTTATTAAATATGGTGTAAGATTTGGGTCAGCTTTCTTTTCTCAAGGAACATCTATTTGCCTAGAACCCTTGCTCCATTGTTTCACATTATCATCATTATTATAAATTAAGTCCCCATGTTTGAATGCATCTTTATTCTCTTACTCTGCCTCTCTTTGAGTCAGTATCATGCTAATTACAACAACTTTACACTAAGTTTTAGTGTCTAGTAGAGCAGTTCTTCTCACCTTGTTTAGTTTGACTCTTTTTTGGCTCTTTTCTTTCTTATGTAAATTTTAAGTTTTAGAATAAGTTTGTCACTCCTTCCATGTAAAAGATACGTAACCTGAATATATATATCAATTGGAAGAGAACTGACATCTTTATTGGAACAGCTCATGAGCATTGTGTATTTCTCCATTTCCCGAGATCTTTTAAATGTTTTCTTAATACAGTTTAGATTTTCTGTGTAGAGAACTTGAATATCTTTTGATTAACTTAGAATACTTGTATGCTTTTATTAATAATATCTTTTAAAAAATATTTTCTAAAAGTTTCTGGTATACAAAAATGAAGTTGGATTTTATATATTAATTTTACATGAGAACTTTACCAGTCACTTAATTCTAATAACTTACCTGTAGCATCTTTTTCCTGTCTTTTAGTGACATTTAAGGAATAGATCACCTTATTTTCTTGAACTTGATCTGAAATGTTTTCACCATTATGTATAGTATTTGCTGCAGATTTTTTATAGATATTTTAACAAAATAATGTTAGTTCCCACTTACTTAAAATTAGTTACAAGAGTTTTATGATAAGTTTTGAGGGGGGGTTTTGTTTGTTTTTTTTAATGGGACTGGAGTTTGAACTTAAGGCTTCATGCTTCCAAAACAGGTGCTCTGCTGCTTGAGAAACCCCCAGTCCATTTTGCTCTGATTATTTTGGAGATGGTGTCTCCTGAACTATTTGCCCATGAACCATGATCCTCCCAATCTCAGCCTCTCGAGTAGCTAGGACTACAGGCGTAAGCCGCTGGTGCCAAACACTGTAACTTTTTAGCCTTCTGTTTTATTTATGTTCCATTTTAAATATTTAGTAGGGGATGTTTGACCTTCTCTCACTTAGTATTGATAAATCTTAATCTGTATTTTTAGTTGTTTTTTTTTTTTTTAAAGAATCAATTTGTGCAGGTTGTGTTTTCATTTGTTGATTTATTTTTAAGAGATGGAGTATCACTATGTTGTTTAGCTAGCGCTGAACTCCTGTGCTCAAGTGATCTTCCTGCCTCAGCCTCAGGAATATACCACACCCAGTTTCTAACTTTTGCAGTTTTTTATACTCTAGTATATATTTTGGCTTTTTCCTTCCTTTACACTTTTGAGTTTCGTCTATTCTAAGTTGCTTACTCTTCAATTTTAGCCTTTTCTAATATAAACATTTAAGGGTACACATTTTCCTCTAAACATCACTTCAGCTGCAAAACATCCTTTATCTTTCAGAATCCAGATATTTTTCTTAAATATTTGAGTAAGGTAGATAAGGGATTATCATGTTCATTTATGAGAGCATTTATTTGAACACAGGCAAAGCATTTGTGCCAGAAGCCACTGGTACTATATAAATGAGTAAGATTACATCCTTAAAGAGTTTCTAGTCTAGTGATGAAGTGAAATAAACGTGTTCAGATTTAAAATTTAAAAAGTATTGTTTCGGGGGCTTTTTAGCTTGGTGGTAGAGTGGTTTGTATAGCATATGCATGGCCCTGGGTTTGATTTCCAGCATTGCAAAAACGTAGGGCATGGTAGGTACACATCCACCTGTAGTCCCAGCACTCAGGAGGCTGAGGCAGGAGAATCAGAAATTTGAGGCCAACCTGGGTTAGTCCGTACCAGGCTGTCCTGGGCTATATATATATCAAGGTCCTGTGTCTAGATGGATGGCTGGATGGATAGAATCATTATCAATTTAGTGAAAACTAGAAGTGTTTATCAGATTTTAAATGAACTCAATTGATCATCTGTTCAACAATTCATCTCTGTGACAAAATACCTGAGAAAAACAACTTAAAGGAGCAAAGATTTATTTTGTTTTGGCAGTACTGGGGTTTGAACTCACAGCCTCACTCTTGCTAATAAACAGGCACTTTAGTGCTTGATTCATTCCACTAGCCCTGAAAAGATTCATTCTGACTCACTGTTTCAGAAGTTTCAATCCATGGTCACACAGTGGTCCATTGCTTCTAGGCTGGAGCAAAGTGCTCCCCTCATGGCAGACAGAAAGCAGCAGAAAGGAAGGAGCCAGGGACAAGATGTACCCTTCAAAGCACATTCTTAGTGATCTACTTCCTCCAGCAAGGCCCCACCTCCTAATTGCCCCTTCAGTATGAACTCATCAAGGGATTAACACATTGATGAAGTTAGTGCCTTTGTGATCCAATAGAGCCATCAGAAGGGGACCAAGTAACATATGAGCTTTGAACAATGCCTGAAACCTAAAAGAGAATTAGATTAATATTTCAGCTGAAAAATTAAATGTCCTCATCATGGGGGTATGTGTGTGTGTGTAACTAAGTCACAAACTATGCCAGAAAAGTCTTTTGATAACATGCTTTTTTTCCTAGGTGTGAGGATGCCTTAAGAAAAAATAAGAGCTTAATTGGACCAGATCAAAAGGAGTATCAAAGGGAACTGGAGAGAAACTATCATCGCCTTAAAGAGGCTCTACAGCCACTGATAAATAGAAAGATTCCTCAGTTGTACAAGGCAGTGTTGCCTATCACTTGCCACAGGTATGCTTTTTTTGTTGTTGTTGTTGGGGTGGGGAGCTCTTGAGAAAAAATCTGAGTGGGGGCTGTTAGCACATACGTATAATCCTAAATACTTGGGAGGCAGAGATAACAGTATCATGGTTCAGGCCAGCCCAAGCAAAAAAGCAAGACCCTATCTCAAAAGACAAGCTAGTATGGTGGGGTATTTCTACATGGAAGTAGAAGGACCATGATCTAAGGCTGGCCTAGGCAAAAAGCTTAAAATCCTACCTGAAAAACAAAGGACTGGGCATGCTCAAGTTCTGCCCAAAAAAAATCCAATTGGTTTTAATAGTGAATTAGTATATATTAGGTCCCCCTGAGGCTTAATAAGTTTAATTATAGTATAATTTTATCACTTTATACATTAATCAGTTATAAGACAAAAGTCAGCTCTTCCTCTAATTTGAGAACTGTAAGGCTGTGATAAGCACACCTACTTTAGTATGGTAAATCTGGCCTCCTAAAACTATTCCTTGCAAAGTCCTGTCACACTTTGTGGCACTTTTTGGAAAAATTCACTAGAATGTATCATAAGCCAGGCATTCTTCTCCCTCAGCTCTGGTAGTAAATAGTACACTAATCTAGATATTCATTGAAGCAGTAAAGTAGCCCCGTTGCATATGAAAAAGGCTCCAGTATTTTTCTCCACTAAATATTGACTATTAAAAATTAAAATAGCTTAGAAATGAAATTTTGTACAATGGAATACTAGTTCTTTTGAGCAGATAATTTAATTTTTACATTTCTTTAATGAGGTAATAATACTTACTTTGAAGAGGCTATGAAGATTAAATAGCATTACAAATGCAAAGTTCCTATGAAAGTGCCTGGCATTTTGTTTTTTAGCTCATTCTGGAAAGGACACAAAACCTGCTAAAAATAAATTGCCTTTTTTGCATTTTGAAGTCAAACTTAACAATTGTTGGATTATTGTGGTACTGGTATTTTATCACCCTTTTCTTTGAAATAACAAATAGCCAGTAAACCAATTAAATTGTTATCTGATAAATTAATATTTGGAAGCAACACTGAAGTTGCTTATATGAAAACAGAATGTAAATGCAGGGTATACTACACTGCAAAAGGAAGCTTAAACTTGCTGTTTAATCAACCAAGTATCAGTTCTGTTCTTCAGTGGTCTAATGCTTTATACTACTAGACAGGCGTGGTACTGCATGCCTGCCGTCTGAGTTACTGGACAAGCCATAGAGACTGAGGGAGCCCAGGGGTGTTTCAGATTGTTTTCTGGCATTATTTTGCTTCCACCATCCTATACTGATGGGACACACTCTAGAAAAGTGATTTCTTCTCAAAATTCCTAGTGGGGAAGGTATTTTCCCTCTAATCTTTTTGTAATTTTTTCCTTCCAGCTGCCACTTCCCTCCATCAGTTGTATGCACCAGGTCAGAGGTCACAGAGAGTGATGAGGGTGATGGGGACCTGACATAGCTAAGCCAGATCCTAGTCCAAATCCTGGTTCCAGTTTCTCCTGTTCTCTCCAACTACTTCCCATGGAAAGGCTGTGTTCTTTTATCTGAAGAAAACTTTCCCATTTGCACCATATCCTTTGTTCCCATCCCTCCCCCACCCTGAGACACACACACACACCAATATGTACTTTGTGGCCCCTCCTCTAAGCTTCAGTTTTTAACATTTGCAAGCAGTTTTTTGAAGTTTAGAAAGCCTTTTTTTTTTTTTGGCAATACTGGGATTTGAACTCAGAGCCTCACACTTGCTAAGGAGACACTCTTACCTCTTGAGCTACTCTGCCAGCCCTATTTTATGTTGGGTATTTTCAGGGTCTCGTGAACTATTTGCTGGGGCTGGCTTCGAACAGCAATACTCCTGATCTCTGCCTTTTAAGTAGCTAGGATTCTAAGTGTGAGCCACTGCACCTGGCATATTTTAAGAATATTATCCTAGTCTTCAGAATTTAGAAAAAAATTTCCTAGAATTTGAATTTTTAATTCTGTTGATTTACAAAATCTGGAACATTACTTTGTGATAGGCCTTTGTCCTAAAATAGTGGTTCTCAAAGTGCTTTTTATAGTAGCATATAATTGGTTATTTTTTAAAAGTTCTTAAATTTCAGTTTATAATATGGTAAATACCATATAACCACATAAGATTCTGGGGTCCTCAGTAATTTCTAAGAGTGTAAAAAGGATCTGAGACAAAGTCTGAGACTCGCTAGTTTAAGACTTTAAATTTAGTATTTCAAAGAAACACCTGCCTTTTGCCATTTAATAACCCTTAATCTCCTGAGTCTCCATCTTACCTTAAGTCCTTATCAAATATCTGAAGCACCTGTTGGATAGATAAGTGGCTATACATTTGGCAAAATGGTTACTATCATATACTTCTAGAGAAATTTGTAAGCCAGAATATATAAGGCAGAATACGTAGGATGAGCATCTAACTTGAAAGGTCAGAAAAAAAAGCATATAAAACATCTTAAAGGTATACGCAAAAACATTTTTCCTAGTACATATCTTAAAAATTGTTTTAACTGTGTCCTCTTTTTTTCCCAGAGATTCCTTCAGTCGAATGAGCCTTCGCAAAATGGATCTCTAAAATAAATGCACTTGTTTTACTCATTTTAAAAGAGCCATGTGTTCAACATTAAGTGTGAAAATAAGAGCTATTAAAAAATAGAACTTGGGATGTAATTCTGGAAATTTTAACAATTAACTCATTGAAGAATGCCAAAATGATTTCAAATGTAGACTTAAAAGTTTAAGAATCATGGCTATGGTTTCTAACATTCTGGTAACATGCTATTGTTTTTTAAAGACATTTTAATGACTCCAAGGTACACTATACATTTACCATTATTTATACCACAGCTAATGTTATTTACTTTACATTCATATTTTTTAATTTATATTACCATTTATAGATTCATTTTGGAACCATTTTAAATGTAGTAATACTTATTTTAAAGGTACTATTAAATGTGAATGTTTACACTAATTTTAATGAGTGGAACTTTAAGATTTTTTTATTGGAAGTTGAACTCAAAGTTACATTTTATGATGACAAAGAAGCATCCCAAATTAAATGAGTTAATAGCAAAAGGTAACTGGTTTGTGAAGTCTTAAAACTAGTTTCTAAGCTGTTTTCCACTTAAATCCCAAAGAAAGGAACTTAGAATTACAGCTGATAGTACATTTATCAATAAATGATTAAATATGAAATAGCTAATACTAGTGACAGCTGCTTGATCTTTATGGATCAGGGCCAGTCTTGTTATATTAGTATGGACTTCATGACTCTCAGCAACTACCATGATTTCTGTTTCATATTAAACAAGCTGTGACCAGTTTTTAATGGTCACATGAGAAATATGCTTTAAAGCTATTTTACATCACCATGAAGGTAACACAACTGAAGGTTACTGATTTTATTCTACCAGTTAAATGGGAAGTCACAGTTACCTTGACACTTGTATAGATTTTACAAAACACAGATAAAAAAATTAGTTGCTCTAGTTAAAATTCATTCAAGTTGTAACTTCATGTGAAAAAGGTAATAGCAAAAAAAAGAGAGAAAATTACATTTCAGTTACTTGGCACATTTCCCCAAAACAGTGCATATTCGTGATTTCTGCGAAGTATTTTGATGTATGTTTTCTTGTGTAGTAGCTTATAGAATGGCATCAAATATCTGACTAGTTACATGAATCTTACCAGATTTAATACCATGGCCTTCATAAAATAAGAGCTTAAAGAGTCTATTTCTCTTGAGAATACAGGTGTTGGTTGATATTCCCCCTTCAAACTTTAATAATGAGCAAATGTATCTCAAATTCCTCTTACCTACATCAGCTCAAAGACTGGATCACAAAAACATTTCTATGAGCCTACATTGTTGGAACAAATATCTATTGTCTGACATGCAAAAGACCCTGGACTCAATCCCTAGAACTGCAAAAAAAAAAAAATCTTGGGAAAAGGGGAGACACATGAGTAAGAAAAGCAGAGTCAAGAACTGACTCACACAGAAGTAACATACTCTCTCCTCTTTGGGGAGGCAAAGGAAGGTAGACATAAGGGATAAAATATTAAGTAACCCCTATGTCACTTCTCATTAGGGTACGTTTGTAAGTCTGAACTGTTAACAGAAATCTCAGTGACAGTACTGACATCTAAGATTTATGTAATTATGATGTAGTTATGCAATACCAGTTACTTTCTGATGAATCAGAACAGAGGTTCCTCTTACTTTTAAAATCAACTTTGGTATGATTCAGAATACTTATGAACTTACATGGGTTTGTCTTTTTTTTTGATAAACTATTTCACATCAGAAACCGGTAGTTAACACTAGCTCTCTTTTGAGTTATTAAGAGTTATTACAGTTATAGTCTATGTTCTAAATATTTCAGCAGAATCTTATGGATAGTGCACAGGGCTATTTATTTTGGAAAGTTCCATTAGTGAGTCTCAATGTAGGCTGGAGGAGATCATGACTTTATATCCATCATACCATCTTGTGGAAAAATGTAATTGTAATTTTTTACTTGACCAGATATTCTATTTCTTGAAATGGAATGTGTTAATCTAGTAGCATTTATTTAGTCATTTTTAAGGAAATCTTAATACCAAGAATGTCCTTTGATAAGTCGTAAGATAACTGGCCATTTACCAATTTAGTGCACTATATTTCAAATTAAAGCTTAACTAAGTTTTTATGTGTACCCAAAGCATCATCTTAAATTCTTCAGTTTTGGATTCCACTAAATTATGTCTACTTTAAAGGACAACTAAAATGTGAAATTTTTTATTGTAAACCTCTGACAACTTGGATGGACTAAAAAACAATTTCTCCTGCAAAAATTTACCTCCACCGTCAGAAATTATAAAAAAGGTAATTACTGCATGTTTATTCTCTCCTCTGTATTTGTACACTATTACTCTGTTCTGAGGATTCTATTACAAAAACATTCAAGTAAAAGAAAATCAGGCATTTGTATACATAGTTGTTAAGCAGTTTAAATTTTATTGACCTCCCAGTTTTAAAAAAAAAAGGTAAATTTAAGGTCACACCTCTAAATTTGATGTACTATATACAGATCGTGCAGAATGAGTATGAAGAGATACAAATTAGTCCATGCGCAAAAAGATTTACTACAATACAGAATCATCTTCATAAATACATATAAAATTCTTATGAAGATAGAGGGGACTGTCCAGGTTTTCCGAGACACTTTCCAAAGTAATTCAAGGCACAAAATGTACACCACTGTGAATATACACATTCTAGACTTTGTGCCTCTGATACAGCCCATCAAAGATTTGGCTTTAACTTATAAAACCAGATGTACTGAATGAGATTGTATTTTTTGAGTGAAAAACCACAGACCTATAAACATCATGTAGATAATTACTCCAAAATACGGAGAATACAAATACAAGCACTTTATTTTAAAAAGCAAACAAAAAAAAAATCGGTGTAAAATCCAAAAGTATTTAAATGCTTCCAGTTTGGATAATTCGATTAAGAACCTATACAAGTTTGTTCCCAGAAGCTAATGCATCACTAGTCTCTACTAAGGAAAATGAGTTCTAAAAATAAACATGGTTTTTAGCATTTCAAATTTTGCTATTTATGTAAAAGCCTAGAGAGACCAATAATATCCAATAGCTTCAAGATAGCTAGATCTTTGATGTAATCAGTATTACCAATGTTTGTCCAGGTTTATTATATATACAAGGAGAGTACACTCACTCTATAATTTCTTATAAAATAGCAAGTAAGGAGTAGACGTAGGAGACGTAGATGGGGAAAGAGAATTCAAAAAGTCTTTCTCTTCAGTAACTTTCACTTCAGAATCATCAAAAAGCAACCACTTCCCCTCATACTCCTTTAAGCTTTGCACTACATACGAAATTTTGTTTTCAAATCCACTAATGTTAACACCTGTTTGGTCACTGGATTCCTTGTTTCTATCAGATTCATGGGTCCCATTAGTATTATTAGTTTCAGAATTTCTATTTTCAGCAAATGATGTACTGGCAGCCTTATCAGAATTAGATGTTTTGTTGTATAGCTCATAATCTGCTTTGCTTTTTTGTCCTCCAAGAAGTCCAATAGCTTCTACATTTTTTTTGTTCAAAACTTTACTTGGCTGTGTATTTCCACCGACTCTAATCGATACTTCTTCATCATCATAATTTTCAGCCACACCCCTCGCTTCCTCCTCGTTCAGTGGTTCTGGCTTACCTATTTCACACATCTGGTCAACCACAAAATTCCCCTTATCTAGTTCTAGACTGTTAAGGTCGGTGACTTTAACAGAAGCAGTGTAATGCCCACTACTTATTGTAATGCCACTATGCATCACAACTGCAAATAATCCATAGCTGTCATTAGTTGGCTTTGTGCTCCATTCTTCTAGTGACAATTTAAGAGGTGTCAATAAAGGAGTGTTGATCTTGGAAAGTCCACCACCATAACAATCAAACCTTTGGAAGAAAAAAAGAGAAGGTTTCCTACAGTTCCATTTTAAATTAAAATTTTTATATCCCATGTGAAACCAAATACAAGTTTCAATAAACACTCAGTATTTAGTTCTCATGTGAATAAACAAAGCAGAGTATAAACAGGACCTCAATGTTGAATAATACTTATATAATATACAAATACAAAAATACTGAAGTAACAGAGTATTTCCCCTCATTTTCCTAATTTGCGCAGTGAGAAATCAGATGGTTGTGGGGTTTTTGCAGTACTAGGACTTGAACTGAAGGCCTCACCCAAGAGCTGTATGTAGCACTGCAGTCCCACCACAGCCCTTTTTGCTATCACATTTTTGCCCATAGCAGGCCTCTGACTGCAGTCCTCCCACGGTGCTTGGATCACAGGCATGTATCACTACTGCCCTATATATTTGTTGAGATGGGGGCCTAACTTTTCCCCCAGGCTGGCCTGAAACCAAGATCCTCTTGACTACCACAAAGACTGTAAGTCATCTTATGGCATCATAACGTATGTAAGAGCTACTGGGAAGCTCTCATAGTAATTCCAAACAAGTCATTAATGTGGAAAGCAGTGACATTTACAATGAAATTGTCAGAAAGTCACAGACTATCCAAAATGTAATTAGCATTTTATACTTATGTTTAGACATTTGAATTCTCAACTACAGAACTAAATTTCACAATTTTTCAAGAACTAGTTTGATTTCCTAGCTTACCTTAAAACTAAAAAGAATTTTGCCTTTCCACCCATCAAAACAAATGTATCCAAATTTTCTTCCCTACTTTAATCAGTTTTACTAAAATTGAATTCTGATACTAGCATCTACAGAACGAATACAAAAAGATGTATGTAAATACTTCTGTGTACTAGAGATTGAACCCAGGATCTTGTGGATGCCAGACAAGCACTTTACCACCAAGCTACATCCATAGCCCACATCATCATACTTAATACAATATATGCATAATAAAATTAATTGATGCATTTTATAAGGAAATTGTTTAATAAGATAGTAAAACTTTTTTTAGACAATCTTTACAAATTATTTGCTTCATTTCAGTTGGCATTATATTCCTATTATTGTATTTTAAACAAAACTTCTATAGCAGCTTATTTTCTTCATATAGCTTTTATTTACAATACTCACTCCAAGCCACTAGCAGCAAAGCACTTCAAATGAATAGTTATAACTTCAGGCATTTTATCAAACAAAAGACTTCGCTCAGCTTCAGTATAATGATGGCAAGTTTCACAGAAATATTTATCTTCTCCTACAATCCTCTCCACTGAAGCAAACTGCGAAATTGCCCATCTCAAGGTCTTCATTTCTGTTTTTGGCTCTGGAGAAACTATAAAAAGAGAATCCTTTCATACTCAAATACATCTCTCATTAAAAATTAAACAAGTTCCATGTGAAAGGGTAGCACTCAATTTCAACTGGCCAATCCAATCCCAAATAACTAAAAAGATTTACTTTCAGAAGTTCATCCTTAATAGCATAATTATCTTTTAAATATTTACAATTGGTCAAAATATATATACAGGGACAGTAAAACCAAGATCAGCCTAGTCTCTTAGCCCAAGACAGAATAGTTTAATAGGCAATTTCAATATCTGACAGGTAAACCAATCTTTATTATTTCCCATGACATTTCCATACTTTCTATGGTTCTCACTGGACACAACAGTGGCTAAGATACTATTAAAAATAACCTCAGTAACTCCAAAAGATTAAGGTTCCCAAAAGTTAACTTATTAAAACATTATTCTAACAACACTATATAGCGATCCTACAATTTTCAAATGTTATTAGCAAGTGATGCTAAATAAGCAGAAAGGCTCCATATTAAACCAAGGGCATGACACTGATCTATTGACGAAAACCATATTCCATGGAACTCCAATTTTGCTTACTTTCAGAACTCTCCTCTACTTTGGAAAGCTCATCTTCTTGTACTGGCACACTGATGTCTTGAAAATCTTCTCTTCTTTCTGTTAAACTTTCACATTCCAAACAACGAGTCCTTAATACCAGCTGACCTTGAAATAATTTCTCCACTAGCTCAAAACCGATTTGTTCCACACCTAAACAAAGGAAAATATGTCCATACTCATTAGTTTTTCAGTATATCCCAAAGAACCAATTTTCCATTGACATAAAGTACGACATTATTAAAAGGCCTGTTTTCACAGATTAGAATTACAAAGTGTCTCATTTGTGAAATGTAAGTCCCTATAAAGGCAATTTTAAATATGAATTACTACTATCTTTAAAATAAAAGAGGATTGTGTCTTCAACTTACTTCCCTCAAAGACATCTCCATATAGAATAACCCCAGAGAGTAAGGATACACTTTCAACACCATTAACCACATCAATACCTCACATCTTCCCTGATAATGTAGATATGGACAAATCAAGTTGTAGTTCATTGAAGGCATAGTTATTTCAGTTGTCTAAAAATTTCCCTTATGAGCTTATGTCAAATACTGCACAGAAAAGGAAAAAAAAACCAGTCTCTTCCTATAATAGTAGGAATATAACTAAGTACCAGCTGAAAAGAAGCAAATAATTTGTAAAGATTGCCCAAGAAAAAGTTTTGTTGCCTTATTAAAGTTTCTTATAAAACACCTCTTTTTAAGTCATTAAAATGAACTGGACTTCCCAAGTTTATAAAGTTTAATATTAGCACAAGATTAATAACAGTATACTAATACAGTGTAAGTACACAAATACTTAAGCAGTACTTAAAACACAGCAGTTCATAGTCAGCATTAACGAAAAACATCTTAGCCACAAAGGCTATATTGCATGTGTATCTAAGAGAAAACTTCTATTTCTGTAGCAGTTAATACTCTCTGCCTCAGTCTAAAAATTATACTGACCTTTATTTATGGGTTTAACTCCATTAATATTTACAGGTGTAACATTATTTCCTGGAGATTCAAATCCACAACCATTAGTTATGTTATCACTTTCATACTTCCCTAAGTCCTCTTCAAGATCATACTCATTTTCTTTAGATTGTCCTTTTGATCCTTGGTTTGTTGTTATTTTTCCCAGACTACAGAATTTAGATAGAATGCTGGGTTGCTTAGTTCCAGACTTAAGCCAATTTATTTTAACTCTTGATTTCTTTTGTGAGGGTTTTGCATTCTCATTTTCAGAAACATACTTGGGGGTTATCTTAGGAGGAATCTCTAATGTATCACCAACAGCTTTTCTTTTTGATCTAGTTTGTCTCTGGTTCTCTTCCAATGACTGGTATTCCTTGGATATTTTAACTTTTTTCTTCATGTTACAAAATTCATTGTCACTTTTTCTTTTCCCATTTCCTTTTGGGAGTTTTTCTTTATTGTCCTCAGAATTCCTGATATTGTCAATCTCCATGTTGTTAATTCCACTCACTTCCTCTTTCTGGTGAGATTTTTCTTCTACCTTAGTTGACTCTGACACATTTTTTACTTCTTCTTTTTTTAAGAGTTGGCATGTTTCTTGAATATTTCCCAAAATACACTGTAATACTTCCTGTGCATCATGCTGCAGATATCCTTCATACATAGGGTTGAGTTCCCTATAAATAAAAACGTCCATTTCATCTATTCTAATTTTGAAGATAAAGTAACATGAAAGAAATCTATATTTAAAAAAATCTATATTTAAAAAAGTCTAAAGATACTCAGCTACTAATTTGAAAAATTTTAGAATTAAAAGACAAAATTCTACCCTATTTTCATTGTCCCAAGACTCTGGTCCTCTTCCAGACATAATAATAACTAATAGTGATATACTATCATAGACCATCAAAATCCTTTTTATAAGTATGTATAATCCTCACAATAACCCCATGAGGTAATCACTGTTACAATTACCACTAATGACAAATACTAGAACTAAGGTACCAAGTAGTCAAATAACTTGCCTAAAGTCACAAAGCTACTTAAACAAACCCAGGATAGCCAACCAGCTTAGACCACCATGCTACAGTCTCTGTTAACAAAGGTAAAGCAATGTATACTGAACTAGGTCTACCTCAAATCTGAATGATTAAATGATTTTTATAAGACTTACCCTAATATAATTCCTAGGCATAATGCTATTTTAAATATAGAATAGCTTCATTTTAAAATACAATTCCCAAAAGCAATCTAACCCAGGTAATAATGGTTCCCTTCTAAGCACATATAATAAAAATAAATTATTTGGAACTTACAGTTCTTACACATGACACATTTTAAATGTAGACCTATAGTTTCTAACCTGATATCCTTAGGACTACATATGCTTAGGAAAAATAATACAGAGCAAGAGACCTGGCTCAGTGGTAGAACACTTGCCTAGTAAGGGGGGCAAGATGTGGTGGCACACAGCTGTGATCCTAGGTAGGATTTCTGTCTGAGGCAGGCTCCATGCAAGAAGTTGAAACCCATTGGGAAAAAATAATTAAAACAAAAAAAAGGCTGGAGGTATGGCTCAAACGGTAGAACACCTAGCAAATGGAGACCCTTAGTTCAAACCCCAATCAATACCACCAAATTTAAAAAAAAAAAAGCCAGTTCCTGGGCTCTACCCCCAGAGATTCTGATTTGGTGATAGGTGGGACCCATAAATATGTTACTTTGTTTTTAATCAGGAGCTAATGGAGTGGCTCAAGAGGTACAGCACCTAGGCAGCAAGCACGAAGCCCTGAGTTCAAACCCCAGTACTGGAAAGAAAAAAAAGTAGTAGTTCTATGAGAGCACTTGAGCACTTGCCTAATATGCAGGGAACCCTGTTCAATCCGTATCACCAAAAAACAAAAGACAAAAATAAAGACAGTCAACATGATATGAAGCAGTATTCTATAAGCACATTAATTTTCATGTATTTCTTTAAATATAGTTTTTCTATAAATAACCTCATACAAATTCAAATCTGTTGAATTTAATACCAAATTTATGAAAAAACTTTCAGCTTTCAAAGCCTCGAGAATATAAAGGACTACATACCAGGAATATCCATTTTCTTTGCCCTTTATGCCTATTTGTTCATGGATCACTTTCCTCCTAAGACTGAAACAAGGAGCTAAATCAGAATTGTAAAATTACATTATTGGGTATACCTGAGTGTGTTAAGCAGCCGCCTTGGTTGAGTAGCAAGTTCATCAGTGTATTTCTCTGGATTTAAGAGAAAACTAGCCTGAAGCTGTTCAACTGAAATGATTAAGGACTGTAAGCTACATATAAGTTCATAACTTGCCAAAGGATCTTCTTTGCAATTTCCCTGTCAACAAAGAACACACAGACCAATACTTTCATTTATGAACAAATTAAGTACCTTCCTCCTTGTCTGATCAAACTAAATCTAGTTTTTCTAAATTTGTTTTCATCATAGCACTAATTTCACCAAATATACAAATAAACTGATTTTAGGAGGATTTTTTTAGTTATTTTCTATGTGGTCAATAATGGCTTCCAAATTATAGAAGTCAAGGATTTCTTCTAAAAACACAAATATTTAAATATTGAAGTTGTGGCGAGGGGTATAGCTTAGTGGTAGATCATATGCTTACATGAGAAATAAAGAAAACACTATACAAAGCTATCGATAATCTGGTCAGCTGCCTTACAACTGCTTTTCTGACTACACATTGAGAAATCCAATTCTCATTTATAACAAATAATAGCATTATAATAACCTGTCATTCTCTTCCTGAATTCTCTTGATAATCTATTATTCTTTTACTTCTAAGCAAGTAAACTTCCATTAACTTTTTTATTGCTTTTTAATTTTTTTTTTTTTACCTTATCTTTCTGGTTGGCTTCATCCTTTAGAGCTTCTTTCTTCTTTGAAATAATATTAAATAAGTGCTTCACTCCAGATTTAAAACCAGGACAAAAATATAATACCTATAAAAGTGAGATTGTTTATGAAACAACCACAATATACCTAAAATCATTAAAACACTGTATGCTTCTGTATGGCACTTTTAATGTACATTACCTAAGCTTTCTGCCAAAACTTGTTCTCTATATTATCAGTAGGAGCCCACTATTACCTCTGGCACAAAGCACTGAGCCCAAGCCAATACTGCTAAGATTTAATGTTACAAGGACATAACGTAACATCATAGTTTTAAGGGTAAGACAAATACTGGTAGCCCCAGGAATCAGGCAGAGAAATAAAGGGTTTGCTATTTTCCACTTAACCAAGGTCTACCAAACTTTGCTGTCTCACCTGTATTTTAATGTATCATTTTCTCTTATTCCAAAGGAAGTTTAGTTACGTGCAACTTAGAATTATTATTTTAGCCAACTGTTTTACTTACAGTCAAAAGCAAAGATAGTATGGACAATTAAAATCTTCCAGTAACATCAAATTCTCAGCAACATTAAATATTAGAACTTTGTCTACTAGTGTTTTACTTCATAGCAAAATTGTCAGTTTACCTGAAGTATACTATTAAGATAACAAGTATTGCCAAGATTATTCAGTCCCACGAATGGTAACAAGTTTTCTCTCTTCTCACAGTTCATAGGTGAGGACTGTGCTGCAGGAACAACTTGATCACTATTAAGTATAGAGGAGAGAAAGGTATAATGAAGAAGCGTCTTAAAGAAATAAAGTGGAAATACTACTCCCCTAGATTTAGTTTTTTTCCCAAAAGTAGTATGATCTGAAAAGTATAACAATTTCAGTCAGATGACATCTTAAAACATTTGTACCGGCTCAAAAATTGCTACATACCCAGAAGTTTCTTAAAACATTATTACACTCAGTCTCAAAATAATTTCCTTTAAGAGTATATTAATCCCATTTTACAAAGTTAAAAACTGAAAACTAGTGCTGTGATTTGTTTAGCTTACTGTGACAGTTTAAACAAATAGTTTAACTCTGAATAAAAACCCTGCAATAACCTTACTATAACAATATTTGAGAGGCCACATGTGTTTGAATAAAGATTAAGAAGGGAAGTCTATGAAGAGAATTATACAGCTATCCCTCAAATTGTTCAATTTTATCACTCTTTTCCTTCACTTTATCAGCGTGTCCCCAGTATCTTTGTTTTACTGCCAGTAGCTATTATTACACTAGCATCTCAAAGTATCTACAAGCATGAATGCTGACATTCATTGTGGTCCACAATCTTTTTAACTTGATTATTGGCATGTTAAGAAATTACTCATGGACTGGAGGCATGGCTCAAGCAGTAAAGCGCCTGACTAGCAAGCACAGAAGCCCTGAGTTCAAACTCCAGTACCTCCAAAAAAATTTTTTTTTAAAAATTGTCTATTTGTTAAATACAGAGATAGTAGAGACTCTAGCTAGAGCAACTTGGAATAAGCTCCTTTTCTTAATTTCTTTTTAGGTACAAAGACTTTATTTGCAGGCTGGGGGTGTGGCTCAAATGACAGAACACTTGCCTAGCAAGCCCATGGCCCCGAGTTCAAAACCCACCCCATGCAAAAAAATTTGTATTAAAATCATTTATTTTAATTTTAAGTTGAATATAATTTGTAATACTGTGTCTCCAGCAGGTATGAGTAGTTGTAACTACATGCAACTACGTAACTAGATAACTCCAAAATAACTGTCAAGTCTTCTGGGGAAAAAAAAAATCCAACTATTTCTTTACCCTTACATAATGTATTGCACCACAAGTAAGTGTAATTTCTGAAAAAGTTTTAGTCAATAAATATTTCTCCAACTTAGTTAATCTAAGTGGCTCAGGAGAATGTTAATGTGTCAACATCCCATATATATGATTCCTGTGAGAAACTACCAGTTTTGTCCTACTCCTACTATGTATTGCTAGACTTGCCATACTGAAAGCATCTTAATGATTTTTTTTTTTTAAACCTCTGGACTTTCAGGTCAGTCTGGAGGTTACCAAAGTTCATTGTTTCTTCATTGATTCAAAATAAAAGTACAGATAGATACTTAAGATACATACACTTCAGATCCTCTATATTCAGAAGCTTTTTCTTCATTTTCTTGGGAATCTGTGAAATCTAAGGCTCTCTTAGTTTCCTTTTTCTGAAAAAACTTCAAAGAAAGTCTGTTTTTCTTGGATGGACTACCTCTTGAAAGCCCATTGCTTTCACTAGGTACGACACCAGGCATTTTCTTTTCAAATCCGAAGGAGTTGACAAGAATTAATTTATAGAGGGCAGCTGTAATCACCAATTATATCTGTTAATCAAAAAAAAGGTCTCATTAATCCTGGGTTGTCAGGTGTAGGCAACAAAAATCATCAATTGTGAAAACAAATTTACCGAAAAAATGGTATAAACTAGAACTTCATATTTGAAAACATAGTGCCTGCAATACAGTTTATTGCTTAAATCTAAGAAGCCACGTTGCCTTTAACTTTCTTAAAAGGCAGATATGACACCGAACTTTTATTATCCTGCTATAGATTAAGGGCCACATCACGAAATAAGGTATAGTATTAAGGAGCAAAACCTCAGTTTTTCATTATAACTTGTTAATTCACTCTAAAAAACATTGAGCAACTACCATCTCTAACTCTAAAGTGAGAGATAGGAACCATCGGGAAGAGCGGAAAAATCAAAGCCGTGGTGAATATTAAGGAGTCCTTCCCCTCCCACAAGGCCTTGAGCATACGAAGTCTCTAAAAGCTTAAGGTGTAATTCACACGTAAGACCGGCAGATCTGGTGTGCACATCTCTTAAAAACTTCAAAGTTAAAGCACCGGCAGAGCTGGAAGGAGCTGTAAAAACTTATTTGCTGCATTTTGTATGTATCAAATTCTTTGAAAATCACAATATTCTAGTTCTCCAAACTTTTCTTAAACTACAGATTTAAAGAAAAAACCTGCCTTGAGTAGGGGAAAACCGGTGATGTGGCCTTCCTTCGGCGACCTTTACCGTTTCCGAGGCGGCCTTCATGCTGGGAGCGGGGTCGCCGGGCCGTCCCCCCAACGCCCGGCGCTTCCGCGCTCGGAGCGCCCGCGCCGCCCCGCCCCGCCCCGCGGCTCGCACGGAGCAGGGGAGTGAGTGACAGAAAGCGGGTCTCTAAGTGACAGGCGAGCGCGCCACCCCGGCCCCCGACGCTCACAACCCCCGCCAGCCCGCGGACAACGGCGGCGCCGACGCTCGGCGCCGACAAATGACAGCGCGGCCCCGGGCCCCTGAGTGTCCAATTCTCCCGCAGACGACAGGGTTCCATTCCCACTTCTGCAGAAAAACGTGGAACAACACGAAGGGCAACATCTATCTTCTCGAAGGCTTAAACACGTGGCGTTCCACACTTGCGGGAGCGGTGAGAAACGCGCGGCAAGCCCCGCCATCAGGGAGCGGCGCTCACCTCCTCCTCTGGGGAAGCCGGAGCCCCCGGGAAACGCGCCCGCACGGCCCGCCCCGCCCCGGAACGGCCCGCGTCTCCGCGGCCCCCGGCCCCCCTCCCCGGGCCCTCCTTACCCGGCCATGGCCCTAAGCGAGGTCCGCGGCGGCGACGCCGGCGTGTCCAGCCGGAATGGCTGAGAGCGCGACAGGTGAGCGCCGGTCCGAGCCGCCGCGTCCCGACCCGAGGAGGAGCCGCGCCGATCGCCCTCCGCGCGGGGGAGTGACCATCCGCTCGCAGAGCGGGAACCGGGCCGCCGCTCGGTCCTGCAGTGCACGCAGCCCTCTACATCCCCGCACCGGCGCCCACCGCGCCCGCCCAGGACGGCGAGGAGCGCCGCAAGCAGTGGTCTCGCTCGCAGAGCGCCAGAGCCGCTAGGGTCTCTCCCACTCCTCCACCGAGGGGAACTTGGCGCGTTTTCCTCCGTCTCAGGACCCCCGTGTTTTAGCCTCCGCCCGCGCCAGCGCTGCGATCGAAAGTGGCGTCCTTCGAAAATGCCGGTTCTAGTCTCCACGCTGCAGACACGAGAAAGGCAAGAGCCACCTCGCGACCGCCACTCGTCCCCGGCACGCACGGGCTCCGGAACCCACTAGAACCGTGGTTCCGCCAAGATCCTAACGGGTTCTGCAGTTTCAAACAGCGCAGGCATCATCGCGGGCAGCTCGTGCGGTCCTCGCAGACGGCGCGCGCTAGGCACTGGAGGCTGGGCTGGCGCGCTCAAATCTCACGCCTCCCACCCCCCCCACCCCACCCCCGTCTTTTTAACCATTCGTGTCACGAGTCAAGGGAAAAGCGGACAGGTCGGGAGACGGGACAGAGAGAAGATGGGACAGGCCCCTTCCTAAAAAGAAGCCCCCAAGTGCTCAAATGCGCCAATCCTACATGAACAATTCTTCCCTCTCCGGGCCCCACACGCACGCACGCACGCACGCAAACACCCCGTTCAGGAGGAGCCAATCACAAGTACCTAGACTAAAGCCAATTGAATGGTCGGGAGAAGGAAGTCCGACCAATACAAAAAAAGGAAGAAAGAGCCTCTAGCCAATCATTGTTGCTCACAAGACTGTCCCGCCCTGCGCGGCTCCCTCCTTCGGTTCCCATTGGTGCTCGAGAGCGCGCTTTCGCTGCCGACAGTTGAAGTCCTGCTTTGCGTTTTGTTAATCCTCGAGGGTGGGACTTCGCGGAGGGTGCGGCTTCCGGAGTGAGGGCCCCACCCGCAGGCTTCACCTCCCCTTCTTACGTACGCACCCGGGCGGGGTTACCAGGGAGACGAGTTTCGGAAAATGGCGGGCAGGGTTGCTTTGGAGTTCCGCGCCAGGGCTTTCTGTTTGTAATCCAAGCCCCTTCTCAGCCCCAGGGCCATCCAATAAAACCGAGCGCAGCACAGCAGAATACTGCCGAGCGAGGCTCGTCCTGCTTGCTCGCGCCCCAGGACACCATTTTAAGGCCCAGCTCTGGCTGCGGATCTTCTGAGGGTTCTGGCGCGAGCCTGAGCCGAGGGACGCAAAAGCGGCCACGCAGGCCTTGCATGTTTTGTTTTGTGTTCCTACAGCGCAAGGGCCAAAGTTAACCAAAATTCTGTCCAACTCCATTTAATTCAGTAAATGTTAGGCGCCTACTTGATGTACCAGGGCATTTCCAAGTTGCTGGGAATAGGCATCACGGGGGCGAAACAAATCCCGCTGTATCGCCTACGCTCTAGAGCTGGAGATTGAAGTTTTAAGGGGATGCGAAGTAATATACACGACGGGGGAAGCAGGTAAAGGTGTGGTGGTTTAGATACGGTAATCCGGACAGACCTCTTGAGTGCACATTTGAGCAGAAAGCTCCTGGGAACCAGCCTGGGGAAGGAGGTGCACGCAGAGGGAGCTCAGTGCGGGTGTGTTTGGGAAGGAGGTGAGGACTGGATGTTTAGGGCACAGTGACCCTGGGTGGGAAGACCTAGAAGGCGAGATGAGCGAGATTGGATGGTCCTGAGCTTGGGGTGGGGGGGAGGAGGGAGGCTTACCTGGGTTTGTAAAGTGACTTCCTGTGATGGGTAAGACTGGAGCTTCAAGAGTTGAAGCAGAAGAGTCCACTAAAAAGTGAATGAATCATGGAATTAAGGTAGCAGTGGAAATGTTGGGAACTGGTAAGATTCTGAATATATTTTAAAGTGGAGCCAATAAGCTGTCCTGATGGGTTGGCCGCCTGGTATGTAATAGACAAAGATGGTAATTTTTAACCAGCAAATAGATAGTGGTTGGCCCTTGCTAAGATGGGGGAACCACTGAGATCTGGGTTTGGTGGGAGGGGTGGAGATAATAAGATTCAGATGCCAAGTTAACATAAAGCATACTCGAAGAGACAAGTACCCAAATGGAGCTAACGGCTACCCAAGAGGACAGATTTAGAAGCATAATTATAGATAAGCCTGCGTGGACTATGGAGGGCAGTGCCTCATTTCCTAATACTGACAGAACCACTGCTACTTGCAAACTGTATCAAGACTGGCAACCAATTCTAGTTTTCTATTTCCTTGAGATCCCAGCTACTTTTTTTTCTTTTAAGTGGTACTGGGGTTTGAACTCAGGGCCTCCGTTTGAGCCACACCACCAGTCCTTTTTTGAGTTGGGTGTTTTTGACATAGGGTCTCACTTTTGTTTTTGGCCCTCACCTCCCCCGGGCTGACCTTGAACCTTGATCCTCCTGACCTCTGGGGAGATCAGGTGTAAGGATTACAGGTGTAAGTTGCTGATGTCTGGTTTGCAGCCACTATTTTTCATATCCAATTTACAGTATCAATTAAGGTTCAGTTGACAACAACTTTATCCTGAATGGTCATTTGCCTAACTAAAAATCAGGAGTCATAATATTAAGGAAAAGGATACAACGGATACTGGAATGCAAACAGCATTTGCTATGCTTCCCCTTACCATATTTAAAAAAAAAAAAAAATCCAGCTGGGCACTGATGGCTCACACCTGTAATCCTATCTACTTGGGAGGCTGAGATTGGGAGGATGGAGGTCTGAGGCCAGCCCTGGAAAATAGTTCACAAGATCCTAACTCCAATATAACCAGAACAAAAGTGACTGAAGGTGTGGCTCAAGAGGTAGAGTGTCTCCTTTGCAAGTGTGAAGCTGTGAGTTGAAACCCCAGTCCCATCAAAAAAAAAAAAGATCATCTGATGAAGTTTCCCCAAAAGGTGAAAAATGGAGTAAGTTCTTTTTAGTTCCTTGATAGGCTAATATCTATTTGCCCCTTGTGGCACATTGGGAGATGTGCTGCTCACATCTCTTACACCCAAGGTACAGGGAATAGTTCCCAGTTGTCAGCCCCATCAGGTCTACGTGAGCTGCACATTAGCCATGCCCAAGGTCATCTCCTTTCTAAGGCAGCCTGGGGTGGGTGAGAAAGCAGGGTTGGGACAGAAGCCTCAGCCATGGTGGCCCACTGTGGGCTCCTCTGAGAGGCAGCACTCACTCGAGAGCTCCTGGCCACATTGGCCAGAACTTTGTTGAGTCTGTACTGGAATTTGACTTCTTCCTCTTGCTAGTGCTGCTTGCTCTCAATTCTGTACCCCAAGCTCTTTCTCAGCATCTGCTTTGATGTCTACCTGCAAGAGCTGGTACTGAAACGGGAGATTTGTGTAGGACCCACAACCTCCGCTCCACCTTGTTGCTGGTTTAGGTGTTAAGTCAGGGGGTGTGGGGGGAGGTTAGAGTTCCAGGTTCAAAGATTGAAGTTCCTGTACAAGGAGAGAGAATTAGAAAAGTATAAAGCAGGAGAGTAGAACCCCCCAAAATTGAGGGAATCCCAAGAGAGGGTAAGGAAAGGCAGAAACTCCCAGGGCATAGGAGTGGCCCAGAAAGACTGAGTCATGGCAGTTGTAGGTATAAAAGTTTTTATTTAGTTGGGTTTTTTGTTTTGGTTTGGTTTTGAGTACTTTTGGGGCAGACTTTTTAAGCCCCTGGATACAGCTTTCTGATAGGCCCCCGATTTTTTTCCTTTTAGGGTTTGGTACCGTTTTCCTTTCCTTTCCCCTTAACTGTATCTTTCACCCTGTCCTGGGCCTGCCTTAAGATTAGCTACTTAAAGTTTAACCCACTCTTAAGAGTAATTCATAAACCAGTGCCGTGGCTCACATCTGTAATCCTAGCTATTCAGGAGGCAGAGATCAGGAGGATCGTGGTTCAAAGCCAGCCCTGGGCAAATAGTTCTAGAGACCCTTTCTCAAAATAACCAATATTTAAAAAATGGGCTGACGAAGTGGTTCAAGTGATGAGTGCCTAACATAGTAAGCTGAGTCCCTGAGTTCAAGACCCAGTACCACAAAAAAAAGAAAAAAAAAAAATCTTAAACATCAGCTAGGTCAGGCACTGAGAACTTACACAGATAACTCTCTCATAGCAAGACAATGACCAAACCTAGGAACTGGATGGAGCAGGGGTTAGGAATTTCAGAGACTCTCAATTAGGGCAGGAGTGGTAGTTTATATAGGCAAGCGCTCTGTCATTTAACAAGATGAGGATCCAAACCTAGGGAATCATCTCAGAAGCCAGATAAACCCTTAATGAACATTTCAACCTTAAAGCTTAAACTGTCCTTCTCTCCCTTGAGGTGACCTGCCCTCAGCCTGTTTTGTTTTTTCTAATAAACTTTACTATTACTTTTTTTATAATCTTTGTGTCTTGCTTGAATTTTTCTCCTGCTGGACACAGGAACCATGGTATTTATCAGTGTTATTTTTCTGGTAACATACTTTCTGACTTTCATTGCTCCTTTCATGGCCCCCAGCCCTAACTGCCTGAGTTCAAACTAGCTTCTAACAGTACCAGGAGACTGAAAGAGGCCCAGAATAGACAGGTGGGAAGACAGCTCAGCGCCAGCACAGGGTTTATTATTCAGGAAGAAAACCTGAGGAAGGGTCCCCAGCAAGAGACCTGGAGCCCACAGCTGCTTACAGACTAGAGGTAGATATAGGAGGTTGGTGGTGAAGTCCCAGGAAGGTCACTGGGTGGGAAAACCCTCATTGGCCCTCTGACACTCCTGAGATAATGACTTAAGGGCAGGTCATTCTTCTAGGACAGGTGGGAAGTTGCTAGTAAATGGCTAAAGGTGGTTGTTTATTTTTCTTTAGGGCCAGGTGGACTTTCCAGTAAGCCACCTTCAAGGAACAGGGGGTCCAGTTCTAACATGGCTTCCTTTTGTTCACCCTAACAAATACGTTGGGGAAACTGACAATAAGATAGGTTTGTGGAGGTGAGTTATGGACTATCTGGCTGGTAATAGGTGAGTCATAGCCAGCTCCTGGCACAGAAGGTGATTGTGCAATTCGGATATTATACCAGGTAGAAGAGTACTAAGGGAGAGTACCAGGTGTGATTGTGCTCGCTTAGGCAGCACACACCAGGTGTGATGTATCAGGCATTTGAGACATGATAGAAGTGGGAGCTATAACAGAATTGGATGGTAAACTCCACTGGATACAGGAAAATGATGAACACCTGAGGGTGGATAAGAGGCAACTGAAAATCGGGTGTGAATGACCAAATGCCTCTTTGTTGCACACAGAATTACTGTCATCTGCAGAGAGAAAAACTGAGCTCTGAGACCAGAATTTTAGAGTGGCTGAGCTTAGAGTTAAATGCTCAGAAATGGCAGGTCTGCTGCACCAAAGTCAGGGCAGGACCATGGTTGAGAAAACCTAGCACCCTGCCATTTGGAGAGGCTATTTGGACAGTGCTTCTGAAACTGCTGTTTCCTCAGGCTTCTCTAGAACCTGCAATGTGGTTCACTCCTCCCTAGTAAGAGTTATAATTTTGCCATTATTCTTCTGCATTACAGAGGCTTCTATTTGAAAGACATGTTACCCCTTGCCCCAGCATCCTCTCCCCACACCCACCTGACCTGCCCAGTAGGCAGAAGACGTCATTAGAAGAATGAAAGTTGAATTCTAGGTTGAATACAACCTAGTCAGAAAGGTGCTTGCATGATGATAGAGATAACTGATGCAAGGCCTATCCAGCATGCGCTAACAGGAGCTTGGGGAGGGTGTATGGGACTGAATTCAGAGGATACTTGATTAAGGGGACAGAACATAAAATGGCACAGGGAAAACCATATTTCATCAAGAGCATTCTTCTGAACTACAGATTTTAACATCTAATCAAAGATTCCCAAGAATTGGTATGAGCTTGCTACAGAAAAAAAGCGATGACTCACTGAATGAAACTGAAGTACCAGAAGTGCTGGTGAAACAGGTGATAGGGACCCACCTCTCCCTGGGATACTAAGGAAGAAGTTAAGCATTGGTGCAGCACTGTTAAACATTGTTAAAATACTGTTACTGACAAGTCTTTGTTGTAAGCACCCTTTTGAAAGGTACTTTGTCTCAGTAGAAGACCAACTGCCACATGGAGGGGAGGGGAGCATTTGAGCATGGCCCAACAGAGACCTATGATTGGTGCAAGCATAATCCATCTTTTGCATAATTGACCGTACTATGATTGGTGTAAACATGAAAGGACTGCCATGAGTGGTATAGACAGCCTTGTCCCGTCCCTTCTGGCTATGTAAGCCAGGCTGCTCAACTCACTTTGTGAGCAGCTGGGAAATACACCTCTTGGCTGCCTTCTCCTCTTACAACATCCAGGTTCCAAGAAGGGCTCTGTCTTGAGTGTTCTTGCCCACCTTTACTGAGCTGGTAACATGAAGAAAAAGAAGAGAGGACGCAGCAGTGCTGGGAAGAAGCTGTCCTGGCAGCAGGGCAGCAGTAAGGACCGCAAGCTGAGTGACCCAGGCAAAACTGACAGGAGCAGCAGGGTAGACAGCAGCTAACAGCAGAGGGTACTGGTGGGCACTAGAGAACTGTAATTTATTAGATCTCAGGTCACCTAGCATACAAAGAGCTGTAACCATCCTAGGTCACCTGGACACAAAGAGCTGTAAAGAGCACGAAGAGCTGATCACCTGGGGATCTGGAGTACTCAGCTGGCAGAAACTCATCCCACCTCAGGAGCTCTAACACTTAGGGCCCTGAGACCTGTCTCACCACCCTAGCTGTCAGGACCCTAGGGCTGACTGCCATTGCCCACTGTCATCTGCTCTAATGCCTGCAAATGACACAAGGGCCCAGAATAACTGGAGGAGCTGCTCATCAGCTACCAAAGGTTTCTCTCTAGGGAGAGCAGAAGGACCCCAGCCAACTGGTTTGTGACACTAAGACAGGTGGGTGCTTCTAGGAATTTATGGCTCAGCGAAGTAGGTATACTAGAACGGGTATATTAAGTTCTGAGAGGGAGGGCTCAGAGGATACCAAGGGCATAAGGGCTGCACTGGCACCAAGGACATGAGTATTGCTAAAAAGTTCAGACTCGGCACTCAGCAAGCCATAGCTGATGGGAACAGGCCTGGCAGACCTTGACTCACTGATAGCAATGGGGATAACAGAAGCCCCAAATAACAGAGGCCAGGTGGCAGTGCTTAATTACCAGAAGCCAGGAAGTCACAATTATTACAATAACCTAAGGGGGCCTGACCCAGAGGGAGTTACTGAAATGGCTTCTACAACACAGTGTTCTTAGGGGCAAAAAAATGGACCATCAATAAAGTACTATTAGTTGTGCCAGCAAACTAATTATACATATACATATATATATAATATATTAATATATATGTATGTATTTCAAGGATAGATGATCAGGATGCTAAGGACTGCCACCCAATAAAGTCATTTTCCTAAGTTTTCTGACCTTAGCTGATTTGTAAACCTGAAAGTCCACTGACTGACAATGTTCCCAGGAGACAGATCCCTGTTACACCTCAATAATTATAAATGGTAATGATTTCCCCAGTCTTTCACCAAATGGATATTTGGCCATTTGCTTGAGTAATTGTTCCCTAAGGAAATGGGCCTACCCAGACATTTCAAAGAGTAAAAGATATGGTATGAACTAACATTGACATCCAGAGGCCAGCACAGCATCGTGGCCCCCTGTTAGAACAAGACCACAGAGAGGCTATTAATAAATGGGGGCAGCAAGGCACGGTGGCTCAAGCCCGTAATCCTGGCTACTTGGGAGGTGAAGATCAGGAGAATCAAGTTTTGAGGCCAGTCTGGAGAGGGGAGGGTAGTTCTTGAGACCCATTTCAACCAATAAATGCTGGATGTGGTGGCATGTGCCTAGTGTTGCATGAAGCATGAAGAGGAAGATCACGATCCAAGCTAGCCAGGGCATAAATTCAAGACCCTATCTCAAAAATAACCAGCTATGGGAGGTAGGAAAGGGAAGGACAGTGTTTGTTAGTGAAAAAATATTGAAACACTGCATCTGTATATGAAGATAATACAACGCAACGTACCATAAGCTATTGAATAATAGGGAAGCAGGACGATAAAGAATAATGGCAGGGGTTAGTCTGATTAAAGCATGCCATATACATGTCTGAAATGCCATGATGAAATCCCCTTGAACTAATAATATAAACTTTAAAAAATGAAGGACAGGAGGACAAAACACGTCTTTTCCCAGGGTGTGTACCAGTGGGAAGGGGAAGGGACCAGGAGGATCATGGTTTAAAGCCAGCCTGGGCAAATAGTTTGCAAGACCCTACCTCAAAGAAACTCAACACAGAAACAGGGCTGGTGGAGCGGCTCAAGTGGTAGAGTGCCTGCCAAGCAAGCATGAGACCCTGAATTCAAATCCCAGCACTGCCAAGAAAAAGAACACTATAGACTGGGTGGCTTAAATAGCAAACATTTATTTCTCATAGAGTCTGGGAAGTCTAAGATCAAGATGCCAATAGATTGACTTTCTGGTGAGGGCTTTTTAGCTTGCAGATAGCTGTCTTCTCACTGTGTCCTCATGTGGCCTCTTCTCAGTGCATGTGCATGAACAGAGAACTTTGACCTGTCTTCATCTTCTTATAAAGATACTATGGCTGCAGCCGTAGCTCAAGTGATAGAGTTAGCAAGTATGAAACCCTGAGTTCAAACCCCAATAGAACAATAAATAAAATGCTAATCTGCTGGGTGTGGCAGTGAACATTGGTTATCCCAACAGTCAGGAGTGAGGGCAGGAGGATCTGGAGATTGAGGCTAGCCAGGGCTATATGGTGAGACCCTGTCCCAAACAAACAGACAAAAAAAGATACCAATCCCATAATGGGGGCTCCATCATGATCTCTTCTACCATTAAGTGAATGTGTCCCCCAAAATTCATATATTGAAGCCTAATCCCCAGTGTGATGGTACTTGGAAGTGGGGTCCTTGACAGTGATTATGAAAGAGATCCCAGAAAGTGCCTTTGTTCTTTGCTCCAAGTAACCAACAACAAGGCAGCCACCTTTGAACCAGGAAACAATCCCTCATCAGGTATGAAATCTGTTGGTGCCCTTTTTAGGCAGTACTGGGGTTTGAATTCAGAACCTCACATTTGCTAGCCAGGCACTCTACTGCTTGAACCACTCCATCAGCTCTTTTTTGGTGTGTGTGTGTGTGTGTGTGTGTGTGTGTGTGTGTGTGTGTGTTGGGAATTTTTGGGATAGGGTCTTGCAAATTATTTGCCTGTACTGGCTTCCAACTGAGATCCTCCTGATTTCTGCCTCCTGATTAGCTAGGATTATAGGCATGAGCCACCAGGGCCTGGCTCTGTTGGTACCTTGATCTGGATTCCCAGTCTCAAGAACCATGAGAAATGAATTTCAGTAGTTTATGGCATTGAAAAGTAAAATTCTCTTGACTTCAGAATTTTAATTGTCTTAGTGTCATGCCCCAGTGTCAAGTGGGAGGACCACTCAAGCCTGGTTTGAAAGGAATGCCTTGCTCCACATCTCCATGTCTGGTAACAAGTTAGTGGGCAGATGTCCGGCGAGTGGGCAAGAGCTGAGAGGTTGCAGGAAGTCTCACGAGCTATTTATATTTCAGAGGAAACAAGTTTGGTCTTTCTCCTGCCATTAAGATTCTCTTATCCTTTGTCTAACCTATTCTGAAAAGATAGATACAATTAAACTTTACAATAGTATTTTTTCTTTTCTGAATAAAATTTACCTTCATAAAGTACTAAGTATTTGAAGAAAAATTCTAATTTTCATTTGAGTGTCATTACAAAACTCATAGCTTTTTATGATCTTAATTTGTTGTTGTTTTTAAGTAAAAATTTTCTTTTTGAAGCAAAAAAAAAAAAAAAGGTCCCAATTTAAGTTGTGGGAACTCCTTTTAAACTAGCTTTTGGGTTCTTTCAACATTTTGAAGCATCCTCACCTTCTGGCAAACTCCAGATCCAGCTTTAAAAAGTATTTTTTTACTAACTTGAATATGCCTTATAACATACTGTTTTACTATACTATCTTTACAATCAAAACATACTACTAAAGGCTTATAACCCTTAATTTAAAAAAAATCTTACTTAAGCATGTCATATTGTGCTAGTCATTGTGTACTACCTTAGCATTTCACTTGGATTTTGAAAAAAGCTCATATGTTCAATTAGACAATCATGCAGTTAGCTGTAATGTGGGGATTATGTTGATTGTTATGATTTTTTTCCTTCTTTCTCCCCAAATATTTGGGAATTAGATGGTCTTGGTATTGTTAGAAGTGCTGCTCCCAAACGATGATCAAAGAAACAACCCCAGGAGTCACTCAGCAAGGCAAAAAGATAAGTTTTATTTCTGCAGAAGGGTGCAGCCACAGACTAGAGTCTGATAGGCAGAGCACACTGAGTGGGGAGTCAGCTCAGTTTTTATCTCTCTCTGCACCTCACCTTGATGGATGGGTTTGGGTTCACAATCTTTGCAATTGGTTACTTAGAAAAGGGGGCACTTGGAGTAAGGGGGACCTTGAAGCAGGAAGAACAAGAAAATTCTTTTGGGCAATATTCATCTTGCAAACAGTTTGAGATTAGGACATCCGGCGATAAACAGCTCTTTGACCGCAAGAACCTTGCAAGGTCAAAAAAACATTTCACAAAGCATGTAGGCAGCAAATTGTGGAGGTTAGCTGGCATCTACACAATGATAGTTATACATTAACTCCTTTCACAGAAAAGACCTAACTTTAGTTGATTCTCACAGTATGTAGCCATCCCCAAACTTGGGGACCTAATATAAGAACTTATTCTTCACGTTTCTATAGTTTGGCCACATACTTCTTTTGCTGGTCTCCCTTAGGCTCCCTTGGTGGCTGCATTAAGTGACCTGGGTTGGATGTGGTGGGCTCAGTTCCCTCCCAGTGGGCCCTGCATCTCTAGGAGGCCAGATTGGCTTCATGTGGCAACAGTGGCACTCTAAGAGGGCAAGTCACAGTGTACAATCTCACAGGGATCTCTGCCTGTATCATTACTGTTTGGTCCCATAGCCAAGCCCAAAGTCAGTATGGGTAGGGACTTCACAAGGGCATGATGAAGGGTGTAAGTCTAGGAGGCCATTAAGGTCTACCCCAAGCTCCCCATGAGTATTAATGCAATATAAGTGACCTGAAAAGAAAAAGTCCTACCATTCAGGGATAGATCAGACAGATGCCTACTATTTTTATAGACTTTTGTATGAGATTTAATCTAAATCTCAATTGAACTCAGGGCCTCGAGCTTGCTAGACAAGCACTTGAGCCACATCCCCAATCCGTTTTATTTTTCTTTCTTCTGTAGTGCTGGGGTTTGAACTCAGGGCCTTGCACTTTCCAGACAAGTGCTCTACCTCTTGAGCCACACTTCTAGCCCACATCCTCAGTCCTTTTGCTTTTAGCTTTTGTTGTCCTTTTGGTGGGACTGGGGTT
The DNA here is from genome assembly GCF_047511655.1 of Castor canadensis. NCBI lineage: Eukaryota > Metazoa > Chordata > Mammalia > Rodentia > Castoridae > Castor > Castor canadensis. The sequence goes on from NC_133392.1 coordinate 111,889,293, forward strand.
TGAACTCAGAGCTTCATGCTTGCAAAGCAGGCGCTCTACAGCTTAAACCACACCTCCAATCCATTTTGCTCTGGTTATTTTGGAGATGGGGTCTCCAGAACCATTTGCCCAGGCTGGCCTCCAACCTTGAGCCTCCCAATGTAGGATTACAGGCATAAGCCACTTTGCCTTGCTGCTTTTAGTTTGTTTTTGAGATAAGAGCTCCCTAATTGTTGGCGTTACCTGGCCTATTTCTGTCTCCCAAGTAGTTGGGATTACAGTTGTGTACCACAAGGCCCAACCCTAACCACAGTTAGTTGTTACATACAAATACGTACTTCCCAGTGTCATTTTTCTTTCTTTCTTTCTATTGTTTTTTTTTTCAATCTGAGGTTTGAACTTAGGACCTACACCTTGGTTTTCTGGGATAGGGTCTCGAGAACTATTTGCCCAGGCTGACTTCAAACCGCGATCCTCCTGATCTCTGCCTCCTGAGTAGCTAGGATTACAGGCGTGAGCCACTGGTGCCTGGCTTTTCCTTCTGTTTTTATTTGGTGCTAGAGCCTGAACCCAAACCTTTAGCATGTACTCTATCACCCCAAGCCCATTTTTTACCTTTTATCCAAGGCAATTTGGAACTGAACTCTCTCTTTGTTTCTTAAAAATGTCTTTACATTATATAGATATATAGATAACTCAGGGCCGCCTACTTGCTAGGCAGGTGCTCTGCCATTTGAGCCACACCCCCAGTCTTGGTTTGCTTTAATTATTTATTTTTTGGGTAAAGCCTCTCATTTTTGCCTGTGGCCTGCCTTGGATGGTAATGCCCTACCTATGCCTCCCAGTAGCTGGAATTACAGGCAAATACTACCACTCCGAGCTTATTTGTTGAGATGGGGGTCTCGGTAACTTTTTGCAAGGGCTGGCCTTGAACAGAGATCCTCTTCATTCCCACCTCCCAAGCAGCTAGGATTACAAGCATGAGCCACTGCACCCCGTGTGGTTTTTTTCCTCTTTATCAAAAATGGAAAAGGGAGAGCTTAGCTACCTTCTTCTCAGCTCAGAAGCCATGGTCTTTGGAGTGAAAGTGACACCCTTTTTTCTCACTTGGGAGATATAAAGGAGCTGCATGCATGTTACCGTGTGTGTGTGCACATGCCCATGTAAAGCCATCCTATTACTACATCATAATTTTTGTCTATGTGCATGTAAGTTAGTTTTTCCCTTCTGTTTAGAGTATGCCAAAACCCCCAATGATTAAATAAAACAATTTAATCTATAATATCAGATTTACTGATTTATCACAATTTGTCAAAATATCGATAAAAGTTATGTCTTTAAGTTTGCACACAAAACTTTTTTTTTTTTTGGTGGTGGTACTAGGGTTTGAACTCAGGGCCTATGTGCTTGCTTGGCAGGTACTCTTGCACTGGACACTTCACCAGCCCTTTTTTTGTTAGGTATTTTCAAGATAGGGTCTCGCAAACTATTTGCCCAGGCTAGCTTCAAACCTTGATCCTCCTGATCTCTGCTTCCTGGGTAGCTAGTATTACAAGCGTGAGCCACCTGTACCTAGCAAAACTTATTTTTATATATTCAGTTTTTTGAAACAGACATACTAAAATGATTTGTTTTTACACCTTTTATCAATGAAAGTCTGATGTTTTCAATGAAGGTTTTTTTTTTTTTTTTTTTTGGCTGCTTGGAGAGAACCTTTTCTAAACAATCATTTTTGTGATCTTGAGACATCCAAATGCTGCTTAAAACCTCAATTACTGAGCTGTCAGAGTGGGTCCACTGGTGGAGTACCTGCTGAGCAAGTGTGAGGCCCTGAGTTCAAACCAGTACCATCAAAAAAATGGTATTTTCTTCTGTATTGCAAAACTGACACTCCAAGTAGGTTTTAAAACTGCTCTTTCTCTCCACCTTCATGGCTTTAGTTTACTCTCTACTTTCACTCCTTCCCAAGCTTTTTATTTAGCTCTTTCCCATGCTGGTGCAGCCTTTCCATTGCCGTGAGAGTTTGTCTTTCTGCTGTGGAGAACATGCATGTTTCATGCTAACAGTTCCTGTTTCTCCAGTGTAGCGTTCCTTCACTTCCTTTTCTCACGCTTTCCTCCAAATACATCAGAGTGTTTGCAATCGCCCCAGTGGGCTCTGTGGCTTTCCTTGTTTCCCTGTACTCACTCCTTTGCTCAGAACACTTTTCTTTGGCCTCTTTTCTCCCAATCTGTATCCAGTGTTAATCTTTTTTTTTTTTTTTTTTTTGGTGGTACTGGGGTTTAAACTCAGGGCCTCACACTTGCTAGGCAAGCCCTCTCCCTCTTACCAGCCCCTGATGGCTGGCTTTGAGACATGATGCTCTTGATCTCTGCCTCCTGAGTAGCTAGAATTACAGGCAGGAGCCACAGCCACCCAGCTCCTACTGTCAATCTTGAAAACTCCTAGTTAATTTAAATACCTAGCTCAATCTTCTTGAAACCTCTTTGTCCATTCCCTCCTCTGACCACCATTCAATCAGCTTTGGTTGGCCACTGTATTCCAGTCCCTGTGCTGTCCAGAGGCTGAAAAATTAATATGACCAAGTTTTACCCTAAAGAAAACAATATTCCAGCAGAAGGCCTCAGTGAGAATGGGATCCATCATGTCATATTTATGTGACCAGTTCACACAAAGCCACTCCTCTTACAGAGCTGCACACAGGTATTGAGTTCTTTGTGCAGGTGAGTGAGTGAATCTTTTTCTTTTCCTTTTCTTTCTTCACCTCTCCCCTCCTCTCCTCTCCTCTTCTTCCTTCCTTCCTTCCTGCACTAGGGTTTGAACTCAGGACCTTCTGCTTACTAGGCAGGTGCTCTATCACTTGAATCAACCCCCAACCCTTTTTTACTTTTTTTTTTTTCATCTAGGATTTTTCCCTTTTTGCCTGGGTCCAGCCTTCAACTGAGATCTTCCTGCTTATACCTCCTGACTATCTGGGATTATAGATATGTGCCATTACATCAAACTTGTTTTTTGAGAAAGGATCTTGCTAACTTTCTGCCTTGAACCCAGATCTCCCATCTCTGCCCCTCACATAGCTGTAAGTCTCATGATGTTTATATTTCCATTCCAAATTAACACATACTTTTCTCTGGTTTAGACAAAAGATGGGAGCCAGGTACCAGTAGCTCATGCCTATAATCCTAGCTACTTGGGAGGCTGAGATTGGGAGGATCACAGTTTGAGGCTAGCCTGGGCAAATAATTCATGAGACCTCCATCTCCAAAATCACCAGAGCAAAATGAGCTGGAAGTGTTGCTCAAGTGGTAGAGTGCCCACTTTGCCAGTGCAAAGCCCTAGGTTCAAACCCCAGTCCCATCCCCCAAAAAAGATGGGGAATAAATGATTTGTTTATATATCTGTCTCCCCTACTAGGTTGTGGGCTCTATTAAAAAAAAAAAGAGCCCTGTGTGATTTATCTTTGTTTATATAGTAGGCACTTACTAAGTAGATGGATGAAAAAGTAAGTCACCTCTGCAAAATCCCACACAGGACTCTTTTTTCCTGATTTCTTGCTTATAGAACACTTAAAATGTGTTTTATTCTTATATTGTTGCTTCATTGAAATAATTTTTTAAAACTCTGTTCCCACAGCATCAAGTACCCAGTACAAAGAAAGTTATCAATGAAGGTTGAAGTGTTACGTTCTAGCTCGTAAGTACAAGCCAAAAACACATCTTAGAAATGTTGTCTACTTAAAAAATTCAAAGTTACATATAAATATTACAATATTTTGTAAGACTTATAACTTAAGCAGCTAAAAGACATGAAGCTTTCTAGTTAAAAGGGAGAACACAAACACTTGATCAATTAACTAATCAACTGTTTACAGATTAAAAGGAAAAGTTAAAGTTTTAAAGTTTTCGTATTTTAATTAGTTACTGGAAATAATAGTCATCTCAGTGTCATCTGTGGAAAGATTTCTAGAGTATGTAATGCTTTGAATCAATTCAAGATAACTGTTAGAACCTGAGGTGTACTTTTAAGTTTCTCAGCAGTAGGGGGCGCTCACATCATAGCCTTGACTGGTGTTTAAACTTGATTTTCTAGTGACTTGACTGCCAAAGGGTGGTTCCTCTAATTCGTTATATATGCAGAAAGCACAGTGTATAATTGTTATGAGAATAAAAAATAAGAAATATATTAAAAATAAGTGTTTTTTAAAATCTAGGTTCTGTTGTTAGTACACAAGGCACTTGGGCAAGTATATTTGCTTGAGTGGTTTAATCAATACAGTGCTTAGAAAGGCAGGATGTGAGTGACAATTTAGGGGGTACGCAGGCCTTTGATGAGTGCTCGGAAGTGAGAGCATGGGCTTTGGTATTATGCTAGCTTTTCTCCAATTTTTTTAAACTTAAGTTTGTTAAGTGTGTGCTATGTAGCAGGCACCAGGCGAACCCTTTTGTGTGGACTCTCCAGTTTTGACTACAATAGTCCTGTGAGGTAGGAGCTTGCCAATTACACACATCCTCCCTCAAAGCCCTTCATCCTCCGCCAGGTGCTACCCTCCCTCCTTCCCAACCAAACTCCCTGCCAGCACTTGCTATACCAGTTTCCTCAGTCCTGCTGCCTCTTCTACTCTCTTCAGTGTGTCTTCCATGCCTGCTACTGCATCAGAACAGTTTTCTCCAAAGTGATCAGAGGCCAACATGTTTTCTTTCCATACTGTGGACCTCCTTCCAACACACGCTCTTTATTTTTTATTTTTTATTTTTTTTTATTTTTATTTTATTCATATGTTCATACAATGTTTAGGTCATTTCTCCCCCCTGCCCCCACCCCTTCCCTTTCCCCCCCACCCCCTTGCTACCAGGCAGAAACTATTTTGACCTTATGTCTAATTTTGTTGAAGAGAGTATAAGCAATAATAGGAAGGAACAAGGGGTTTTGCTGGTTGAGATAAGGACGGCTATACAGGGAGTTGACTCACATTGATTTCCTGTGTGTGGGTGTTACCTTCTAGGTTAATTCTTTTTGATCTAAACTTTTCTCTAGTTCCTGGTCCCCTTCTCCTATTGGCCTCAGTTGCTTTTAAGGTATCTGCTTTAGTTTCTCTGCATTGAGGGCAACAAATGCTGTTTTTTTAAGTGTCTTACCTATCCTCACCCCTCCCTTGCAACACACTCTCTTACCTGAGCTTCCTGGCTTTCTTTCTAAATCTGGACATCACCTCTTTGATTTTTGGTTTCATTGTTTTAATTTGTTTGTTTTTCTTTTTGGCTAACAAGTGTTCTTCATAGCATAGTCCTAGACACTCCCTACTTTTTTTTTTTTTTTTTTTTTGCTATTCTGGGGCTCTAACCCAGGGCCTTGCGCATGCTAGGCAAGCCGTATATCACTGAGCTGTGTTCCCAGCTTAGAACTTCTCCCTCCAATTTCCAACTGAGCTCATCCATACCCCAGAATGGCAATGGCCGCTTCTGTGCAGATGGACCTTTCCTGTGGGCTTGATATGATCACTTGAACGTACCAAAACAGTGTCAGTGACCCCAAACAGCCCAGTAACAGACACATATAGTGTAATGACTGTATTCGTATCATCCATGACAACAGTTGTTTAACCATGAGGTCATATAGAAAATTTTACATAAGCCAACTCTTAAATGAACATGACTCAGTTACCTTAGTAGTTAAAACCCTGACAAAAATCACTAGAGAATACAGGTAAATATTTATGGCACTAAGTGTGGAGTTAGGAAACCTAATGGCCAAGAACCATGGCTCAGATGTTGATAAGGGATCACATCCCAGATTGTTGACATTAACACATGGCTCATGACATACAGCAGGATCCCACCAACCTGTAGTCAATGGAGTCCCCCTAAAATAACAGCACAATCTGGCCATCCCAGGCCAGAAATTCCCTCTGCCTGCCATGGGGAAGGAGTAGGACTAACATCTTCACTCTACTGACTCTAATAAAAGCTGGAGGTCTTGACCTCCAGTGTAGTGCTCCTTTTTGAGTTTTTTTTTTCCCTTTATCCTATCTGGACAGTGCACCTTGGCTTTGTTTTTTTTTTTTTTACTTTGCTTTACATAAGTAAATCTGTCCCAACCCTCATAGCAGTGCAGCAGCACTCCCTGTCCTCAGCTGCCTCTTGTCTCTCTCTGTTTCAATAAACTCTTGTTGTCTTGACAAATTTGTGGATTAACCTGTAGCACCAGAAATTCCTGACAGTTATCTCGACAAAACAAAAACCATTTTTAAGATAGTTTTTGTAAATATTATTAAGAACAGTATAATATTTTTAAGATAGTCTTCTTGTTATGAGCTTAGAGACTTAAGTTTTAGTTTAATATCAGTACCTTAAATTTTGACCTTATAAAACCTTTAATATAACTGGATTTTAGTCAACTCAATCACTTACATAGCATTTATAAGCTCCATCTTTTTATAACAACTCACTCTGTACTTATTTTGTATCCCCTGGAGGAGCTTGTTTTTATCTTTTTTTTTTTATTTAAAAGTATTTTTTTAACCTTTTATTCTTTAAAACCCATATCTTTAATACCATAATACTATATATAATATATATGTATAATATATATTATATATATCACTTGTAAAACCTTTTAACTTAGAGCCTTATATTTGTATGAAGAGAAAAAAAACAGAAAGAAAGCAACCTTAAAATTATTTTTTGTATAAAAACAATTTATAGAAAGCTCATTTGTTAATAGGCCCATGGATTATAAGAGAGAGTTAAATCCCAGATTTTATTTACGACAGAATGAACAGGCTGAGGTCATTTTTAACAACCCAAATTTTAAGATTCCTGCTGCAGGCTGTGCCCCCTTTTCTTTTCTTTTTTTCTTTTCTCCTCTGGTCTAAGCCAGTGTTAACCCCTGAATGCCTGTATCCTAGTGAGACCTGATTGAAGTAAGTTTGAAAACCTGTTTTCTTAAAGTAGCAGTAGAACAGAGTAATAATTTTTTACCTTGACTCTATAATGAGAACCATCCTCAAGATACATATTCATATATAAAAAGTTTAAGCAGTTTATAACAGAGATCTTTAAAATAAACACCCTGGGTTTTTGTTGTTGTTGTTGTTGTTACCTTGAATATCACATTAACCTTACAATAGCATTTTAAGAGCCATTTTCAAGATGCTTATACACACACACACACACACACACACACACACACCCCAAGTTTTATAAATTAAGCATGCCAGAAAAAAATATCAACTTAAGTGCGCATAAGATGAGTTGGAATTCCAGGAGCAAATTAAATTTTGCCCAGTGCTTTAAACAAATTGATACACACATAATCTCAAAAAAAAAAAAAAGAAAAAACTTGTAAATTGTACCCAGAGGGCTATCTGGTGGAATGGTAGATGATGCATCTGTTCTCTTGTGAGTCTCCCTCTTTGGAGCTGAATTTTTTGTTATCCATCCCTTAACCTCAGTTGTGGCTATCTCCTGGGAAAAGCTCAATGCCCCTAACTCTAGGACGTATCTCACACAATTTTGCTCGGCTCCCTTAACCTGAGAGACCCAGTTTTGCTCCAAATAGGGCTCTTAGGGGGTCTGTGGGAGGTGATCAGTCTCCCCTTCTGCCTCCTGAGGCAGGCCTGAATTTGAACCCGGGTTCTTACCAGTCTGACAGGCAGTGCTCCCCTTCCCTCGCTGGTTCCTGTGCCTCACCAGGTTCCGTTGTACATCTGAGGCCTTCACCTCATCTTGCTGAGAGGTCGAGTCCCTCCTCTGGATCAAGCTGTTTGTTGGCTCCTGATGGTGTCTTCTCCCGGTGGTCCAGGGATGCACATCCTGGCAACAAGGGAGGTGACAAATCACCAGCTCCACAATCCCAGACCAGCCCCCAAGAAATGTTGTGGGAACCTCAAGCTGAGATACAGGACACTGAGGCAGTTTAGCAGGAAGCAGCATTTTATTTTGCCAGCAGACTCAGCAGACTCCTGTCCAAAGGCTGAGCCCTGAGAACAAAAAGGTCTTACCTTATGTACCCTTGTAAGCAGGTTACAGAAACAAAAGGCAAGGTTTAACCCATATGTGATTGTAGGTAACTCTATTGGCTACTTCTCTCCCAGTGCTACGTGACCTTTTTTATGTTTCAGTTCTTTAAGTTTTATCTCTCTGTTATGCCATCCCTTTCCCCTGCTACATTATCAGAACACAAACCTGTCTGTTTGTCTTTTTTTAGTTCTTCTCCCTACTACACTAGCTTTAAAAATGTACAGTATATTATCCTTATCTATCGTCACCCTGCTGTGCAACAGCATACTAGAACTTCTTACTCCTGCCTAACAATAATCTACCCTTCTTCTCTCCCCAGCCTGTGGTAGCCACCATTCCATCTCAACTTCCATGAGACCCACTATTTTTAGATTCTACTTATGAGCGATGGCATATAATACCTGTCTTTCTGAGCCTGGCTTGTTTCACTTAAAATTATGATCTCTAGTCCCATCCATGTTGACACAAATAATGGGATTTTGCCCTTTTTATGGCTGAGTAGTATGCTATCATGTATGCATATCCATTGATTGGTTGATGAACACTTAGGCTGCTCCCATTTGTTGACTATTCTGGATGGCACTGCCGTAAACCTGGGAGCGCAGGTGTCTTTTTGACAGACTGATTTCATTCCCTTTGGAGTGGGATTGCTGGATCATATGGTAGCTCCATTTGTTTTTCTTTCACATCAGAAGTGTAATGTGCCAATATTGTAACAAGATTTGAGGGAGGCACATGTCACTCAATGGTGTGATCACCCAGTCACTTGGAAACCAAGAGTTCCATTTTTAGTTTTTTGAGGAACCTTCACACTGCTTTGCCATAATGGCTGTGCTAACGTATATTCCCACCAACAAGGCACAGGAGTTCCCTTTTCTCCCCAGCCTCCCCAGAGCTCATTAGCTCTTGCCCTTCTATAATAGGCCTTCTTAACTAAAGTAAGGTGACATCTCATTTTGGTTTTGATTTGCATTTCTCTGATGATTAGTAAGGTTGAGCATTTTCCGAAATGCGTGTTGGCCATGTGTATGTCTTCTTTTGAGAAATGTCTGTTAGGTCTGATCCATTCCCCCTGCCTTTTTTTTTTTGCAGTGCCAGGGATTGAAACCAGGGTCTTGTACATGCAATGTGAGTGCTGTATCACTAAGAAACAACTCCAGTTCAATCACCCATTTTTAATTTTTTTTGTTTTTTGCTATTGAGATATTCACTCTGTTTCCTGTTTTTGGGTTTTGGTTTTGGTTTGGTTACTGCTTTTTGGCAGTACCAGGGTTTGAACTCAGGGCCTCACCCTTGCTAGGCAGGTGCTTTACCACTTCAGCCATGCCTCTAGCACCCTATTTCTTTTATTTGCTTGTTTGTTTTGAGACAAGGTCTCAAGCTTTCAATTCTGCCTCAGCCTCCCATGTGCTGGGATTACAAGTGTGTACTCCTAGGCCTAGCCAGTTGTTTCCTTTTGTGAAGAAACTTTCAATGTGATGTAATCTTATTTGTCTATGTTTGCTTTTGTTCCTTCTCTAAAACCTCCTTACCCATTCCAGTATTCTGAATATTTCCCTATGTTTTCCTCTAGTGGTTTCATAGTTTCAAGTCTTACATTTAAAATTAATTTTGAGTTTATTTATATAACAAGTGAAAGGTAAGGGTCTAGTTTCATCTTCCACATGTGGCTGTCCAATTTTCCCAGAACCATTTAACAAAGAGGCTAACCTTTCCCCACAAAATGTTCTTAACATCTTTGTTAATAGTAGTCAGCAATCACTGATTGTGGTGGTGCACACCTGTAATCCCAACACAAGGGAGGATGAAGTAGAAGGATAGTGAATTTGAGGCCAGCCTGGACTACATAGCAAGACCCTGCCTCAAAAAAAGAAAAGAAAAGAAAATTACTTATCCCCTCTGGATTTTATAACTTGGATAATTATTAGTAGCTAACAACACCAGGATAATTTGTGTCTGCTAAGCTTCCTGGGCCATGACAATCAAAGGGTTCTGATGTGAGGTAAGTTTTTATAGGAATTATTTTCCCAACACGAACACAATAGAAAATGATCACTTTCCCATTTGACTCAAATTTTAATTATTAAAGACCACATTATGAAGAGACCAATAATCAGTCCAGCTTTCATTTAGTAATCTCCACACAGGATTTCTCAAACTTTTTTTTGTGTGTGTGGTACTGGGGTTTGAACTCAGGGCCTATACCTTGAGCTACTACACCAGCCCTCTCAAACTTTACCCATGTTATTACCCATGTAAGGAATCTTTTTAGTGCTGGCAGAGTAGCTCAAGTGGTAGAGTACCTGCCTAGCAAGTGTGAGGCCCTGAGTTCAAATCCCAATACTACAAAAAAAAGGAATTTTTTAGATTAAATTTCCAAAACAGCTCTTCTCCTCACTTAATATTACAGATATTGAATTGTTAAGGTTGCAGACATTTGTTTGTGTACCATAGCCCTTGGGAGGGCCACAAACACTTGAAACCACTTGACAATGCATGTTCTAAAGCAATTGAGGAAGAAATTTGAGAAAAGGAATAAAAATTATTCAATATGACATCATTTGAAGTCCATAATCCTCATTTATTTACCTGATCTTAGGGACACAATTGACACTGTGGCTTCCCTTTCTAGATGAAAGCCCCCAATCTTCTTGCCTGCTTTGGGGTGGTTGACTAGGGGCACTAGTGTGGTCTTAAGCCCTCTTGAAAAGAAGGGGCCAGAGCTGTCCTCAGGGCACCAATGACAGCTTCTTATTAGGTCTAGGTTCACTTATCTCCAGCTGATTTGAGATCCCACTAGCCATCTTTGTCTTGGCAGATCTACTTGACCAACTATCAGTTAAAAATGTTTTAGGGTCAGTCAGGGATTGAGACTAAATACAATATGATTGAGACTGTTTCCTGTGTGAATTGAGAATATGAAGTATCTGTACATACTCCAAAGCAGTTTCCTTAAGTACTTCTTAGACAATCTAGTACGTTCAACTCAAAAGTAACTAATCTAGCATGAGAGGTATTGGTGTCAGATAGCCTAGAAAGAAACCAGTCCAGAAAGGAGCAGGATGATGGCAGGGGGTATTCAGAAATGTGTCCCAGAAAAAGAAAATAATAAAACTTCTAGATTGCCTCATGTATTTGAATTTTTATTTTTTATTTTTATTTTTTGGCATGTTAGGGATGGAACCCTTCATACATGCTGTACTGCTGGGCTACATGTCCAGCCCTAATATTTGAACATTTTAATAGGAGATTTATACTTAAGTCCCAGAGTTTAAAAATTAAACAGTGACAGGTACCTAGAAAAACAAATAAATCAAAGCCAATTATTAACCTGATATAGAAAAGAAAAAGATATAGTATCAAAAATCAATTATAATGCACTGTATGTTTCAGCTGGGCATAATATTTACACAGTTGTGATAATGTTAATATTGAATACTGATTTTAGGCTGGGGTATATTTTATCTCTAGTATTTCAATTTCCTAATCTCTTCGTTCAAGGATACTCAGAAACCATTTAGCACGAGTAGATGTTTCTTATTTTAAAAAAATATACAGACTGACATTCATTCCTACCACCACCTTATGAATCACCATAATCTTTTAACTAAAGCCATAATTGACAAAGGAGAAGCCGCCTCCTCAATGGGTATTAGCCCATGAAGTGGATAGCTGCACTCAGCTCTGAGACCCTGTGGTATCCCAGATTGTAATTAAAGGCTGGATGTGAAAAAAGTTATCATTGAACAGAGTTGGATTGGGTAGATGGGTAGAGAAATGTGCTATAGTTTGGATCTGAAATGTCCCCTAAAGGACATTGTTGTTTTGTTTTGCTTGTGGGGCTGGGGATCAAACCCAAGGCCTCACACATGTAGGTAAGTGCTCTACCACTAAACTACATCTCCAGCCCAAGACCCTCGTATTAAAGGCGTGGTATCTAGCCTGTGGCACTAATGGAAGATGGTGGAAACTTTAGGAGGTGGGGCCTAGTAGAAAGAAGTCAGGTTCCTGGGATGTGTCCTTGAAGGGGATTTTGGGATTCTATCCCTTTCCTCTGTGTCTTAGCTTCCCTCTTCCCTGAGGTGAGCTACCTGCTACCATATACTCCATGCCACCATGTTCTGCCTCACCACAGGCTCAAAAGCATCAAGGTCAACCAAACTGTGAACCAAAATAAACTTTTCTGCCTTAAAATTGATTTTCTCAGGTATTTGTTTTCTCAGAAATGGAAAGCCAACTTAGGAACTTGGAAGATTCATCAGAATGGTTCTTTCATGGCCGTTAGTTTCCTATGACTGCCACAGCAAATTATTAAGAACTTAGTGGCTTAAAATGACATATTTTTTTATCTTATTGTTCTTGAGGTCAAAAGTCTGAAGTCAGTTCCTTTGGCCAAAATCAAGGTGTTGTCAGGGCTGTATCATCCTAGAGCCTTTGGGGAGAAGCCATGTCCTTGCCTTCCCGGCCTCTAGAGGATGCCCACATCTTGGCCTCCTCTCAGTTTCAAAGCCAGCAGTCACATCACTGACTTTCCATAGCCACATCTCCTCTCTGACTCTGACACCCCTGCCTCCCTCTAATAAGAACCCTTATGATTACATGGGGCCTATTCACCTGGAGAGTCTAGAATAATCATCCCAGTTCAAGATCCTCAGCTTAATCACATCTGCAAGGTCCCTTTTACCATGTGGATAACATATTCAAAAGTTAAGGGGATAAAGACATGGATATCTTTGAGGGGTCACTGTACTGCCTTCCACCCCAGGGACTAAGGTAGTGAGTCTGACAGGGGACTGAAAAGTTTGGGATCAAATAGCAGGGCGGTGACTTCTACTCACATTAAATCTAGAAAAAAATACTGAGTCATTGGATGAGGGTTTCCTTCACAGCCCATCCTCCCAAATGGAGCCATTCACGATGCACCTATGCCCTCGCCTGACACTAAGAGATTTGCTTAGGCCTGCACTTCTACCTGCTCTGCAGCTCTGAAGTTCTCAGATTTCTGGAGCTGCACTCTGGCCTGTTTAGCATGCCATCCAGAGTCCTGCAGAGTGGCAGGGGTGGGGGGGGAAATAGAGACATTTAATTTGTAGCTAGTTTGACACCTCTTCCTAGCAGCAACTCCCCCCCGCCACAACACACTTTGGTTTGCATTTACTCTGGGCTATGGAGGGTTAAACCCCATGCTCTGTCTGTGGACAGCTAGAAAGGTGGGCCTCCTGTGCTCTCCAAGCTAGTTGTCCCTCATCCCCAAGACCACCTCAGGGTCCCCAAAACCTCAGCCCACCTGGGGAAGGCTAAAAGCCATGGGCACAGAGGGCTGATGAAGCCTTCTTTGTTCACCTTCCAGGCAGAGTCCACCTCCTCTATTTGCTCTCTTTCCTCTTCTGTGTCCTCACTTTGGCATTTGAACCACTAGTCATGTCTACCAATAGAAGTTTTTTTTTTGGTGGTACTGGAGTTTGAATTCAGGACTCAGAGCCTCACGCTTACTAGGCAGGCACTGTACACTTGAGCTGCTCTTCCAGCCCGAAATTTTACATTTTATATCTCTTAGGCTCTAGAGTATTGGAAGGGCTCAGGCTTCCTGCAGCTGCTTTGGGATGGGTACAATCCTGGTAGGTAATTTATACTCCAGAGAGTTCCTGGGGTGGGAGAAAGACTGGCCTTCTATGAAGTTCAATGTGTTGGAGAATGTACTGGATCATTTTGTCTCCAAATTAGATGGTACTCTATTGGCTTTTAGTGCAATGAAAACTGGATGTGGTGGTTCATGCCTGTAGGAGGCTGAGATAGGAGGGTTATGAGCTTGAGTCCAGCCTGGGCTACATAGTAAGACCCTGTCAAGAAAGAAAGAAAGAGAGGAAGAGGGGGAGGGAGATGTAGAAGAGGGAGGGAGGGAGAGAGAGAGAGAAGAAAGAAAAAAAAAGAGAGAAAGAGAAAGAAAGGAAAGAAGGAAAGGAAGGAAGGAGAAAAAGGAAAGAAAATAGTGATCAGAAAAAAATCTCCCTGATTTTCAAAAGCTATAAGGAGATTTTCACCCACTGAACATGAAGGAATGTTAGAAAACTAAATGAAATGCCATTTATATTACACACCACAGCTTGAATTTGTCTTGTTCATTTTCTTTATAGGTGCTTAGTGTGAGTGAAGTTCAAGTGATTTGCCAGGAACAATTCACCTACCTGTGTACTCACTAAATATTCTCAAACATATCATTTCTGTTAACACCTTTCTAATTTGTGCCTGTTGAGAAATGTACTGGAACCCTAATTCAAGTGATCCCCCTTTCTAAACACCCCCCTCTGTCACAGGCCACTGGGTCCCTCTAATAATGAGATAAGGAGTATATGTGGAGCAGAGAGGATTTCCTCCTTGGGAAACAATTGGCCAGTGTTGGGAAGACCAGCTGGGCCTGGCACACTGGCAGCTTTCTTCCAAGGGAATGCTGAGCACATGGATGCTCTGACCCTCAGCTGTCCCCATTGGTATGTTCTGTTCTGGGGCCCTGGAGTGGGACCTGCAGGTTAGCCCTGCTCTGCAGCCATAGCCTGGAGTCTGCACCTCCGTGGCAGATTTGTCTCTACAGACTGGGGCCTGGTGTTATTTCCCTCTGCCCACCTCAGTCTGGGTCACTGACAAAGGAGCACAAAGATTCCTTCATATGTGACTGTTTGGAGTACAGGTGGGACCAGGCAGTGTCTGTCATTCAGTGACACTACTGGGGGACAGGCACTGTGCAGGGTTCTTTGCACCTCTTACCTCTCATGAAATGTTCTCAACTGGCCCAGGAAGTAGGCATTATTACCCCCATTTTGTAAGGAAGATTAAAGTCTTATAGGAATCCAGCAGGAAACAGATGGTGCCCTCAGAGGGTTTAAGCGAAGAGTCAAGGAACAGACTATTGACAGAGGTATGCACAGAACTAAGGAAACTAACAAAAGATGATGAAGGACCCTGAGAATAGCAGCAGCCAGGAGCCGTTATCATCTCTAAGACTAAAGGGAAAGAGAAAGGAGAGCCACCCAGAACCTGAGAAGAACTGAAGCCAGGAAGAGGGGAGAAATACTCCAGCCCCATAAGGAAGGAAATGGGGAGGGGGATTGAATACCCTAGTTCAGCCTCTCACGTGTCCTGAGAAATTAAATCATCAGGCCAAAAGTCCTGCTCTGACATTTAAGCCTTGGTCTTCTGGAATCCATGATACCACCCTGCTGCCTGTCCTCCCTTTGTCTACATTTTCAGGAATAGTAGCTGGAGATTGGAAGAAAGAGAGAATGACAAGGAAATTAAAGTTCAGCCCACTGACCATCCATATCCAATGGTAGGGGTGTTCTAACCAATGTACAGTATAAGCCTACATGGAATTGTCATAATGAATCTCCCTGTGCAATGAATATATCTTAAAAAAAATTAAAGTGGGAGTTTTAGCAGAGATTCCAAGATGGCAGCTAGAGGGAGGAAGCAGAAAGTGGGCCTCCTATAGTGAAATCTTAGAGAGACACTGGAGACACACCTTGCAGGCAAAACCACGAAGAAGAGGCAAAACTTTGACCCCTCCACACCTCCAGCTGGCACAGAGCATCTCCACTTCACATTAAACGGAGAAGCCAGGAGGGCCCCTGGGCCGCCAGTCGCCTGTGCCCAGATGGCTTGGGAAGATACAGACAAGGTGAGCTTAGCAGTACCGTGGTACTCCCACAGACAACTCTGGGCCAGAGCAGCATAGCCCCCTGGACAGACCGACCTCCACCCAGGGAAAAAAGAGAAACTGAGTAATAAGCAATAAGAACAATAAAGACACATGGGAAAGAGGGTGGGGTGCACTGAGTGCCGAAGATTGGGGGAAGGGAATCCTTCCCAGAACTGTAAATAAACAAGCCGGGCCAGGCTGGAGAGGCTCCGGTGGGAGTGGGGGTGCGCACCCAGCAACCAGGAGTGGGAAAGCTTGTGAGAGTGGCAGAGGGAGGAAAACCCCACAGGAGAGGGGGGAAGACCCACCTCCCACGTGAGCTGTAAACAAACACAGCAACTGGCAGGAGCAGCAGCACTGCCCAGTAATCAGGAGTAGAAAAACTTGTAAAAGTGGCGGTGGGAGGAAAACTCCACAGGAGAGAGGGGAAGACCCACTTCCCATGTGAGCTGTAAACAAACATGCAGGTCTGAGAAAGCGGGTGCAGTGTCACCTCCCCCAGTGTGCTTGGAAAGGGGAAAGATTGTAGAAGAGGCTCGTGCACTGGAGAACTCTTTGAGTAAACAAAGTCTGTGGGGCCAGGTGAGTGCTAAGCTCACCCCTGAGATCTGCATAAATAAAGCCTCCAGCAACAGCAGGCTGACAGCAGCAGGCAGGCAAGCCACAGCCACAGATACCATTCACAGAACTATCTCCAGACACTTTTATTTTTTTTTCTCTCTCCCTACCTTTGATGAGAAAACAACCGAACTACACCTCCATGCTGAAAAACTTACTGAAACTGTATTGCATTTGAACTTGGGACACTTTGTGGGTTTTTTTGTGTGCAGTTTTGTTCTACTTTATGCATCCCCTTTGATGAGACAACTACAGAACAACATCTGAGGCACCATCTCCAGGATTGGAGACTGAGACGGACACCAAAATTATTAAGACTGAAACTTCATTGCATTTGAACTTGGAGGTTTTTTTTTTTTTAATTTTCTATTTTTCCTTTTGTTTTATTTTATTTATATATATATTTCTTTCATTTACTTATTTTTTATTTTTATTCTTATCTTTATTCTTTTTATTTTTTATTTTCAATCCTCTCTGTCTCTGTAATGCCTGTTCAGCTTACTGTCAATCAGTACACTAACGCTCTCTGTTTATACCTTTGAAACTTTTTTGTTTGGTTCCTTGTTTTGTTTTTTCCTACTTCTCTGTTTATTTGTTTTTCCCTTTTCTTTAACTTCTTGATTTCCATCTCCTCTCACCCTTCCATTCTAAATATTACCATTGTTATTATTACAAGCTAGAAAATACTTAATTGCATACTGTACAGGGACAGTAACAACACCAAAGACACTGATGGGAAGACAGAAAAAACAGGGAAACCAGTTTCCCCACAGCAAAAAATTAGTACAGGAACCAGAGGGAAATGAAGGAAATAGATACTCAGATCCAGACTCCAGCAAAATGAAGATAAACTATGCCAAAGAACCTAATGAAGCCCATAAGAATAACCTAAAGGAAGAAATACTACAGGTAATTAATGAGAATTTTATACAGATGATACTGGATGCGGTCAACCAAAATGTACAGGAAACACTCAAGAAATTCCAAGACAAAAAAAATAGAGAATTTGAAAAAGCAAAAGAAAAAATAAAAGAAACCATAGAAGCACTGTATAAACACCAAAGTGAAACAGAGAACACGATTAATAAAGAGATAAATGAACTCAGAACAAAAATAGACAACATTAAAGAGGAAACGACCCAGGATAGGGAAAACCTCAGAAAAAAGAACGAAACAGAATTGCAAAACAAAACAGAAGGCCAATCCAGCAGAATAGAACAAAAGAAGAAAGAATCTCAGAACTCAAAGATGAAATGGTAATTAAAGGAAAAATCTAAGAACTATTAATTAAACAACTCAAGACCTGTGAAAAGAAAATGCAAGAACTCACCAACTCCATCAAAAGACCAAACCTGAGAATCATGGGCATTGAAGAAGGAGAGAGGTGCAAGTGAAGGGAATGTGTAATATATTCAACAAAATAATAACAGAAAATTTCCCAAATCTAGAGAAATCTATTCCCATACAGCAGCAAGAGGCCTCCAGAACACCAAACAGACCAGACCAAAATAGGTCTACTCCACAGCATATTATCATTAAAACAACAAATACAGAGACATGAGAAAGAATATTGAAGGCTGTAAGAGAGAAAAAACAAATAACATACAAAGGTAAACCCATCAAAATCACACCAGACTTCTCAACAGAAACATTAAAAGCAAGAAGAGCTCTGGGTGAGATCTTCCGGGCACTGAATGAAAATAACTTCAACCCTAAGATACTCTACCCAGCAAAACTATCATTCAAAATAGATGGAGCAATAAAAGTCTCCCATGATAAGCAGAAACTAAAACAATATGTGACCACAAAGCCACCACTACAAAAGATTCTTCAAGGGATTCTGCACATAGAAAGTGACACCCAACATAACCATGAAAGGGCAGGCAGCACCAAACTACAGGAAAAGAAAAAGCAAGAAAGTAGAGAATAACCTCAACTTAGGTACACACAATTAAACCTTCAAACAACTAAGACAACTAAATGACAGGAATCACCACATACCTATCAGTACTAACACTTAATGTTAATGGACTTAATTCCCCCATCAAAAGGCACCATTTGATGAACTGGATTAAAAAGGAAGATCCAACAATTTGTTGCTTACAGGAGACCCATCTCACTGACAGAAATAAGCATAGGCTTAGGATGAAAGGCTGGAAGAAGATTTACCAAGCCAATGGCTCCCCAAAACAGGCAGGAGTAGCAATATTTATCTCTGACAAAGTAGACTTCAAACCTACATTGATCAAATGAGATAAAGAAGGACATTCCATACTAATAAAAGAGGAAATACACCAAAAGGAAATAACAATTATCAACCTATATGCACCCAATGTCAACACACCCAATTTCATCAAACATACCCTGAAGGACCTAAAAGCATATATTAACTCCAACACAGTGGTTGTGGGAGACTTTAACACCCCATTATCATCAATAGATAGGTCATCCAAACAAAAAACAATAAAGAAATACTAGATCTAAAATGTACAATAGATCAAATGGACCTAGTTGATGTCTACAGAACATCTCATCCAACTTCTACACAATATACATTCTTCTCAGCAGCCCATGGAACCTTCTCCAAAATAGATCCTATCCTAGGGCACAAAGCAAGCCTCAGCAAATATAAGAAAATAGAAATTATACCATGCATTCTATCTGATCACAATGCAATAAAACTAGAATTCAACAACAAAAGTAAAGACAAAAAACATGCAAACAGCTGGAAACTGACAACTCATTGCTTAAAAAACAATGGGTCATTGATGAAATAAAAGAGGAAATTTAAAAGTTCCTGGAAGTCAGTGAAAATGAAAACACAACCTACCAGAACCTATGGGACACAGCAAAGGCAGTCCTGAGAGGAACATTTATAACCGTGAGTGCATATATTAAAAAGACTGAAAGATCCCAAATCAATGACATAATGATACATCTCAAACTCCTAGAAAAACAAGAACAAGCAAATCCCAAAACAAATAGAGGGAGAGAAATAATAAAAATTAGAGCTGAAATCAATGAAATAGAAACCAAAAAAAAAACCATACAAAGAATTAATGAAACAAAAAGTTGGTTCTTTGAAAAAATAAACAAGATTGACAGATCCCTGGCAAACCTGACTAAAATGAAGAGAGAAAAAACCCAAATTAGTAGAATCAGGAATGCAAAAGGGGAGATAACAACAAACACCATGGAAGTCCAGGAAATCATCAGAGACTACTTTGAGAACCTATATTCAAATAAATTTGAAAATCTTAAAGAAATGGACAGATTTCTAGATACATATGATCTTCCAAAACTGAACCAAGAGGATATTAATCACCTGAATAGATCTGTAACACAAAATGAAATTGAAGCAGCAATCAAGAGTCTCCCCAAAAAGAAAAGTCCAGGACCTGATGGATTCTCTGCTGAATTCTATCAGACCTTTAAAGAACTGATACCAACCCTCCTTAAACTGTTCCACGAAATACAAAGGGAAGGAAAACTGCCTAACACATTTTATGAAGCCAATATTACACTTATCCCAAAACCAGGCAAAGACACCTCCAAAAAGGAGAACTATAGGCCAAATCCCTAATGAACATTGATCCAAAAATCTTCAATAAAATAATGGCAAACCGAATTCAACAACACATCAAAAAGATCATTCACCACGACCAAGTAGGCTTCATCCCAGGAATGCAGGGGTGGTTCAACATACGAAAATCAATAAACATAATAAACCACATTAACAGAAGCAAAGACCAAAACCACTTGATCATCTCAATAGATGCAGAAAAAGCCTTTGATAAGATCCAACACCATTTCATGATAAAAGCTCTAAGAAAGTTAGGAATAGAAGGAAAGTACCTCAACATTATAAAAGCTGTATATGACAAACCTACAGCCAGCATTATACTATATGGAGAAAAACTGAAACCATTCCCTCTAAAATCAGGAACCAGACAAGGATGCCCACTATCTCCACTCCTATTCAACATAGTACTGGAATTCCTAGCCAGAGCAATTAGGCAAGAAGAAGGAATAAAAGGAATACAAATAGATAAAGAAACTGTCAAAATATCCCTATTTGCAGATGACATGATCCTATACCTTAAAGACCCAAAAAACTCTACTCAAAAGCTCCTAGACAGCATCAATAGCTATAGTAAGGTAGCAGGATATAAAATCAACATAGAAAAATCATTAGCATTTCTATACACTAATAATGAACAAACTGAGAAAGAATATATGAAAACAATTCCATTTACAATAGCCTCAAGAAAAATCAAATACCTAGGTGTAAACTAACAAAGGATGTGAAAGACCTCTACAAGGAAACTATAAACTTCTGAAGAAAGAGATTGAGGAAGACTATAGAAAGTAGAGAGATCTCCCATGCTCATGGATTGGTGGAATCAACATAGTAAAAATGTCGATACTCCCCAAAGTAATCTACATGTTTAATGCAATTCCCATCAAAATCCCAATGACATTCATTAAAGAGATTGAAAAATCTACCGTTAAATTTATATGGAAACACAAGAGGCCACGAATAGCCAAGGCAATACTCAGTCAAAAGAACAATGCAGGAGGTATCACAATACCTGACTTCAAACTATATTACAAAGCAATAACAATAAAAACAGCATGGGACTGGCACAAAAACAGAAATGAAGACCAGTGGAACAGAATAGATGTCCCAGACATGAAGCCACACAACTATAACCAACTTGTCTTTGACAAAGGCACTAAAAATATACGATGGAGAAAAGACAGCCTCTTCAACAAAAACTGCTGGGAAAACTGGATAGCAGTCTGCAAAAAACTGAAACTAGATCCATATATATCACCCTATACCAATATTAACTCAAAATGGATCAAGGATCTTAATATCAGACCCCAAACTCTAAAGTTGATACAGGAAAGAGTCGGAAATACTCTGGAGTTAGTAGGTATAGGTAAGAACTTTCTCAATGAAACCCCAGCAGCACAGCAACTAAGAGATAGCATAGATAAATGGGACTTCATAAAACTAAAAAGCTTCTGCTCAACAAAAGAAATGATCTCTAAACTGAAGAGAACACCCACAGAGTGGGAGAAAATATTTGCCAGCTACACATTAGACAAAGACTGATAACCAGAATATATAGGGAACTTAATAAACTAAATTCTCCCAAAACTAATGAACCAATAAAGAAATGGGCAAGTGAACTAAACAGAACGTTCTCAAAAGAAGAAATTCAAATGGCCAAAAAACACACGAAAAAATGCTCACCATCTCTAGCAATAAAGGAAATACAAATTAAAACCACACTAAGATTCCACCTCACCCCTGTTAGAATAGCCATCATTAGCAACTCCACCACCAACAGGTGTTGGCGAGGATTCGGGGAAAAAGGAGCCCTCATACACTGTTGGTGGGAATGTGAACTAGTACAACCACCCTGGAAAAAAATTTGGAGGCTACTTAAAAAGCTAAACGTTGATCTACCATATGATCCAGCAATACCACTCTTGGGGATATACCCAAAAGACTGTGACACAGGTTACTCCAGAGGCACCTGCACACCCATGTTTATAGCGGCACTATTCACAATAGCCAAGTTATGGAAACAGCCAAGATGCCCCACTACTGACGAATGGATTAAGAAAATGTGGTATCGATACACAATGAAATTTTATGGAGCCATGAAGAAGAATGAAATGTTATCATTTGCTGGTAAATGGATGGAATTGGAGAACATCATTCTGAGTGAGGTTAGCCTGGCCCAAAAGACCAAAAATCATATGTTCTCCCTCATATGTGGACATTAGATCAAGGGCAAACACAACAAGGGGATTGGACTTTGATCACATGATAAAAGCGAGAGCACACAGGGAGGGGTGAGGATAGGTAAGACACCCAAAAAACTAGATAGCATTTGTTGCCCTCAACGCAGAGAAACTAAAGCAGATACTTTAAAGCAACTGAGGCCAATAGGAGAAGAGGACCAGGAACTAGAGACAAGGTTAGTTTGAGAAGAATTAACTTAGAAGGTAACACCCACACACAGGAAATTAATGTGAGTCAACTCCCTGTGTAGCTATCCTTATCTCAACTAGCAAAAACCCTTGTTCCTTCCTATTATTGCTTATACTCTCTCTTCAACAAAATTAGAGATAAGGGCAAAATAGTTTCTGCCGGGTAGCGAGGGGGAAGGGGGGGAGAGGGAGGGGGTGGGGGGGTGGTAAGGGAGGGGGTGTGGGAAGGGGGGAGAAATGACCCAAGCATTGCATGCACATATGAATAAAATAAAAATTAAAAAATAAATAAATAAAATAGTTAATTTTATGTTAGGTAAATTCTATCTCAATTAAAAAAAAAGTGACCAACTAAAAAAAAAATAAATTGTATTGCAATGTAGAGGCTGGATTCGAGGAGTCAGGCAGACCAAGTGAAAGGCTCACAGTAACCCAGGGAAGAGATGAGGATGCATGTGACAGAGAGGACAAATGGGAATGAGAAAAAACATGCCTCCTTGGTGATTGTCCCTGGTGAATGACAGGGTCGGTATGAAATGGGCTGACTTGGAAGAGAATTGAACAGTGGCTGTAAGATATTTGCTCATTGAGCTTAAGGTGCTTTTGGTACAAACTGATTTCTAGTTGGAAATTGGGAGTGCAAGATTAGGGTTTTGGCTAGATGTTGGTGGCTCATGCCTGAAATCTTCACTACTTGGGAGGCTGAGATCTTGGTTCAAGACCAGCCAAGGTGAATAGTTTGCAAGACCCCAGAGCAATATAGACTGGAGGTGTGGCTCAAGCAGTAGAGTGCCTGCTTTACAAGCATGAAGTCCTGAGTTCAAATCCCAATTCCACACTGCCCCCCTCCCCCCGCAAAAAGCTTAGGATTTTAGACAATGGTTGCTGCTCAAGGCACACATTTGAAAGTCATCAACCTGTGGGGACACTTGGAGACCTTGGAGTGGTCAGTATCCTCAGGGTGAGAAAGTAGAGCAGATTTTTTTAAACATGACTTCAAGATATGAGGAAGCTGAAATTACTCAAGCCGTTGTATATCCATGAATGTAGGCCGTTTCTTCAGGGAGTAATATCCATAGCTTCAGCATATTGTCAAAGGTGTCTTTGAAAACAGAAGCATGAGAAACATTGGTGAAGAATGAAAAGAGAGGAAGATCAAGGATAGAGTGTAAGGAGAGTCACCAAGGACGTCTGTCACTTTTCAGCCTGAGTAGGGGGAGCAGTGCAGGAGCTGCAGGACCCACAGTGGAAGGAAAGATTAGCAATTTCCAGTGTGCATGAAGTTCTGTATGGTTAGTCTGGGGATAACGCTTTGGATTTGGTGATTGGAAGGCCATTACCTTCTCAAGAGCAGTATCACTAGGTTGTGGGGTGGATTGAGATTACAGAAGATGAAACAGTGAGTGGCTTGGGAGGAAGTAGGTGGTGTCAGTGAGAAGAGCCAAACTCCTCCGGGATGCTTATAGTCAATACAGTACTAGGATCAAGTGTGTATACTGTCTTGAAATTGTGAGCAGTAAAAGAAGCTTGGTATCAGAACCCTCCCCAGAACATACTGTTTAAAAGAAAAGCCAGAACTCACTATTGAAAGATAAAATTTCTCTTGGTGTCTTAGTCCTTTTGTATTCCTGTAACAAACTACCACAGAGTGGCTGCTTATTAACAACACACATTTCTTTCTCCATAGTTCTGGAGACTGGAAAGTCTAAGATCAAGGTGCTAACATAGCAGATTTAGTGTCTGTTGAAGGCCTCTATCCTGGTCATAGAAGGCCTCCTTCTTGATATAATCCTCACGTGGTAGAAGGGCAAAGGAACTCTCTAGTGCTTCTCTTATAAAGTTGCTAGTCCCATTCATGATGGTACCACTCTCATGACCTAATCAGCTCCCAAAGGCCCACCTTCTAATACCATCACTTTGGGGGCAGGGGGGATAGTTTTCAACCTATGAAGTTTGGAGGGACACAAACATTTAATCTATAGTATTGGGCAAATAAAAGATATGTAACTCATGAAACTCCATGCATACACAAAAGCAGCAAGTGGATGTGGCCAGAAGAGGTCACCATCAGGATAAATGTTAAAGGTCAGAATTGATAGCATTTGCACTTAAATTGCATCTGAAAGAAAGAGAAGAATTAAGGATGACATAGAATTTTGACTTGAGCCAGCTGGGTGAATGTAGTGTCCTTTTCAGGACTGGAGAAGACTGAAGAAGAGCAGGTGAGGGGCAGACAGCAAGACTTCCATTCTGGATGTCTCCAGTCAGGTTGTTTCATGAGCCTATTGGATGCCCAAGTGAAGATGTCATGATGGATAGAGTCTAGAGCTGCAGGAGAGAATAGGGCTTGAGGGAGATTTTTGGGATGGCATTGAGCTATGGGCCTAGGTGAAATCGCCAAGAAAACGAATATAGGTAAAGAAGACACCCAAAGACCGAGCTCTTAGCACTCCTGCATTTAGATGTTAAGAAAGAGGAGAAGGAACCTTGAAGTTGGCCAAGAGCTCTGGGGGAAGCTGCTGTCTTGGTGCATTGCTCATGGTTCTGTGTTCATAACCACTGCAATAGTCACTGGGATAGCTGGCAGTCAGGATTGCCTTGTCCGTGTTCCTTGGCTACCCCAAGCCACTTACCCAATGTCAAAGATAACAGTTGCTTATTAAAACATCAAACCCCACACTCATCCAGAGCCCATGGCCATGCAGCTAGTGCCCAGCACAGGTCCAAGGATGCCGTTCCCATAAACTATAGGATGAATGGCGCCCCCTGGGGCTGCTTAGTGCACAGTGTGCACAAGCACGTGCAGAGCCTGTGCCTTTTCTTACTTCATCCTGCTTTGGCATCTACCCTACAAATTTCTGCTAATTGTAACATGCTGTTCCTTCCAAAGCCTCCTGATAAAGGAGGTTTATCCTGGTGATTACAGGCGTGAGCTCTGGAGTCAACAGACGTCTGTTCTGACATACCTCAGCCTCTTAGCTGTTGTAACTCCTTTAAGCTTCAGGGTCTTTATCTATTATGAAACGAGAAAAATCCGAGAAGGCACTTCTCAGCATGCATGCACGTTGAAGGAAAGCAGGCGCTGAAGAAAGTTAGCCTACTTCACTCAATGCTTTCTGCCTGGTGTTAACTCGTTCTTTTCTCTAGCTGTAACTTCCTCAGCTAGCGCCTTTGCTCTCAAGAGAGATTGAAAGTTTTACAGAAAGGATGGAAATCAAATTCAGCTCAAACCCACCAGCAAATTAGTGAAAAGGGTACTATGGATCTGGAATCAGTGTTCAGAACCAAGATACGCAGCTCAGCAAGTGAGGAAAACCATTTGGGTGGCTTTGTTTGAGTCTGTTATTCTTCCTGTTCAGAGAAAATGCTTTTATCACAAGTCTTTTTAAAGTCATTTCTCATGGGTTTTTTTTTTTTCTCCCCTATTTAGTCTGTATGTGAGGAATTCCAGGGTCGTGTGAAGGAGGAAACTCTAAAAACCTTCTGAGAGCTAGGATGGGGCCCCTGTAATTCCATTGTGGGGCAGGGCATTAAGAATTAAAGGCAGGGAGACCCAAGGGATGGCCATCTATTTACAACCTAGTTAGAGGGTATCCTGTTTTCTCCCAGTTGTGCTGGACTGGGTATCCAACAAAAGGTTCTCTCACATTTCTGAAAAGAAAGTGAGCATCTGGCAGCAGTGTCTGTGGGAAGTGGACATGGTACGTTTGTGTCTTATTTCTGTCAAAGGTATATAAATGTTTTCCAGGTTTCTCTGTTCTTCTCAATTCTGTAAAGAAACAGGAAGAAAGAGGCCAGTCCTGAAAAGAGGGAGATATTGGCCAAGAGCCCAGAATCTTCCTTCTGGTTTCAGATGGAAAAGAAGATGGTCTGAGTTTTAAATGAAGACAGGAAAGAAAACTTTTGTGTTCTGGAGTTTGACATCATGGTCCTCTGCGGCCCCCATCCTGCCAAACGACAGTGCAGTAACTTGATGGTGGCAAATGTTGCTTTTGAATGTTTGTTTGGTTCATGTATTTTATTTATTTTTCTTTTTGGTAGTACTGGGGTTTGAACTCAGGGGCTCAAGCTTGCTAAGCAGGTACTCTATCACTTGAGTCACCCCATCATACCTGGTGTGTGTATTTTAAAGAGTTCAACATGATACAAGTGAAAGAACAAGGTTACTTCCATGCTTAGTTCATCCCAGAGGAATGGGAGCAAGGGACCACCTCTCAAGAATGTACAAGGTATAGCCAGGCGCCAGTGGCTAACACCTATAATCCTAGCTACTCAGAAGGCAGAAATCAGGAGGATCATGGTTCAAAGACAGCTCCAGCAAATAGTTTGTGAGACCCTATCTTGAAAAAAACTCATTACCAAAAAGGGGTGGTGGACTGACTCCTGGTGAAGGTCCTGAGTTCAAACTCCAGTACCAAAAAAAAGAATGTACAAGGTGAATCTTCCTAGAGATACTACTGTACCAAATGTTTTATGTTATGGAAAATTTTTGATTGTATACAAGAGTTAAAGACCAGCATGATAAACAATCATGTAAGGATCATTTAGCTTAATGATCAACTCGTAGCCGATCTCCTTTCCTCTCTATCCTGCCACTCGATTATTTTGAGGCAAATATTAATACTTTATAATTTCCCCATAAATATATATAAACCTTTAAAATATAAGAACTATTTTTAACATGCTGATAACCATTTCTATGCTTTAAAAAATTAGCAATCCCGAGCTGGGTGTGATTGTGTATTCTTGTATTCCCAGTGCTCAGGAGGCAGAAGCAGGAGGATAGAGAGTTTGAGGCCAGTCTGGGCTGGCCAGTGAGATTCTTACTCAGGCCCCCAAACTAAAATTAACAGTCCTCATTATTTTTAAATATTCAGTCCGTGTTCAAATTTCCTGATTGTCTAATAATTGCTTTACTATTTTTGTTAGAATCAGGATTCAAATAAAATTCATGTGTTGTGCAGTTGACACACTTACATCTGCTTTAATCAACAAGCCACTTCTGTCTCCTTTCTTGTCTTTTCTTTGCAATCTCTTCATGGGAGAAGCTGGATCAGTGTCTTTTTCTTTGGCAATACTGGGATTGGAACTCAAGGCCTTACTGTTGTTAGGCAGATGCTCTGTCACTGCCTGTATCGGTATTATAGAGTTCTCCATATAGTCTGTATTTTGCTGATTTCATCTTGTCTGATCACTGTATGTCCTATAAATTTGTAGCTAGATCTAGAGAATTGATGAGATTTCAACTTAAGTTGTATGTTATTAGCAGCTATTGATTATTGATGGTCATTATATCAATCTATTAGGAAATGCAAACTCATGGTAGTCAAATTCTGTAACTATATAGGGTAGCTGAAAAACCCTATAAAGATAAACTTACTATTCAGAATCCTCCAAAGATGATCAATGTACTCTTGACCAATGAAAATTCTAATCTAGCAAAATTAATTCATAGATTTTTAACATACTTGATAGTTTGGGTACATCACAGTGATTATTCTTCATGATGTTCAAATTGTCCATCTTCGGTTGGTGGGCTCCTCTTTAAGTTAGCTGATGAGTCCTTCTGACAAAACCCTGGCGATCTTCAACAGTTGGCTTTTGTCCTAGTATGACAACACAATTCAGGCTCTTCTTGCAATTTTCTGCTTCAGATTTGGAATCACCCATTTGTCCAAGGAGTTCGGTTCCTTTTGATGGAAAACAGGATGCAGAGATCACACACTCTCTTTCTCTCTCTTTTTTTTTTTTTTTTTTTTTGGTGGGACTGGGTTTTGAACTCAGGGCTTTAAGTTTGCAAAGCAGGCACTCTATTACTTGAATCACACCTCCGGTTCCATTTTGCTCTGGTGATTTTGGAGCTGGGATCTCACGAACTATTTGCCTGGGCTGGCCTGGAAACATGATCCTCCATATCTCAGTCTCCCAAGTAGGTAGGATTACAGGCATGAGCCACCAGTGCCCAGCAGAAATCACAATCTCAGTACAGTCTTCTTTCTGTATCTTTGGGGGAATTGGTTCCAGTCCCTCCCACCCTGTGGATAGCAAAATAAGATTAACTTATTTTATGTAAGTTCCTTCTATAAAATGGTACAGTACTTGCATATAAGTGATGTACATGTTCACCCGTAATTTAAATCACCTCTACCTTATGTATAATACCTGTACAATGTAACTGCTTTGTAAATAATCACTGCATTGTATTGTTTATGAATAATAACAAGGAACAGAATTCTACCTCTGTTCAGTACAGGTGTTGTTTTTTCCTGGATATTTTTATCCAAATTTGCTTGAATCCGAGGATGTGGGACCCACAGATACAGGGGGTCAACTGTACCAGCTGTGCTCATTCTACTAGGTGAGTTATTTGCCTCTAGTTCTTCTCAGTGGACAGAGTTAAGAAATATTTTTGTCTTTAAGATAAAACATATGGTGGGTTTATATTTATACTAACGCTCCAAATTCAGGACTTCAGGATTTTACTCAACCTCATCTTACATCTGCATTTCCTTTCTCCAGGGTCAACTCCTACACAGATTAAAACTACTTTGTTAAAGTGGTCAAAAAGGAGATTCCAAAGTCTGCTGTGGACAGAACACTGTGCTGCTTCCCCACCGCTTCGTGAGTCATTGATTTGGGCAGGAACACGCAGCTTAAAACTTTTTTAAACATTGAAATTGAAATGGCTGTGTTTGGGAATATGCTCTGAGTTTTCTTGGGGAGGCAATAAACTCTCAGGGATACTTAGCCCTTTGACTTCAGATTCTATCAAGGGATTGGTCGGGAAATCAGCCTTCCTCATTCTTCCGACCAGCTCCGGAAATGATTTGTTCATCTCAGAAGAACTACCTAGTTTCCAGAGAAAAGAGAGACTAGACTTGATACTTGTAGGAGTTTGAGGTTTGACCACAGGCCACCACCCTTTTTATCTCAGGAACAACTTGTGGTGTTTCTGAAACCATTTGTGGGTGTCAAAAGTTATAAATCTGAAGTTTGAGAAGGAAGATAGACACTAGGGTGCTATGAGGGACATCTATCTGGAACACATCAGAAGGGTTAAGTGGGGAGGACGTTTGCAGCTTTAATTAGCACAAAACAGTTGCGGTTTGTTTCTCTCAGGAATTATTGTATTGTTGACTTGTAGAAGATGACTGTCTCAGACAAACTTGTCCAAAAGCTACTCCAGTATGGAGAGAACCTATAAAAGCAAGTTTCTCAAGCTTTTAACTAGTTGGTAGCTTCTAGTAAGGGGACCAGTGAGTGTCTACCCTCAGAATCACAGAATTATAGAATTGCAGTCAAAAGTTCCCTTAGTCATTGAGTCAAGTGTCCCCCAACTTTCTTCAAGATAAGGACATAAAGCCTTGGTTTCAAAACAAAGAAGAGCTGGTGGAGTAGTTCAAGCAGTAAGAGCACTTATCTAGCAAGTGTGGGGCTCTGAGTTCAAAACTCAGTGCCACCAAAAAAAATGAAATAAAACAAAAACGCAAGTATATGAGCAAATAAACAACAAACAAACAAAAACCCAGTTCCTGGACCCAAACCCAGATCCATTTAATCAGAATTTCCATGGAAGATCAGTAATCTCGACATACAAGCACTATTTCAGAGATTCTCATCTTTAGGGAGGTTTTAGAAACCCTGTGATCCAACATCGTCAGTTGTCAGATGTTGAGACTGCAATACGCTGGAGGAGTGGCTCAAGTAGTAGAGCGCCAGCCTAGCAAGTATGAGGTCCTGAGTTCAAACCCCAGTGCTGCTAAAAAAAAAAAAAGCGAGAGAGAGAAATTCCAGTGCGTGTAGGAGGAGTACTTTGTCAAAGTTACCAGCTGGAGAGTAGTTAATATTCCTAGAAGACACAAGCCGACAATTGTACCCATTAACACATGGGTGCCATGTGCATTCCTTTCGTGCGTTGATTATGTAGTTAGTTGTCCAGTGGACTCACAAAGACTGTGTAAGTAAGTGTTTATGAGTCTCTCATGGATAATTCTGTGGTAAAGAAGAACTTTTTTAATGCACCCTACTTTAGTTTTCTAGGCTCAGAAAAGTCTTTAGCACGGTAAAATGTATTTTCAGAACTTGGCTTTACTTATAAATGTAAGACTTTGAAATACAAACACACCTTGCACAAAGAGCCTCTTTGAGGCAGAGGGCCTTGTTTAAAGGAAAACCAACATTCAAAACAGAAAGCAAGATGAGAGCACAATACAGGATTATGTTCCCCTTATCTTGGTCGTTGGCCAGAGTTTACTCACCTGTGTATGTCCATTCCATCATATCAGCATACTATGAGCAACGCTGCCAATAAAGATTTCTCCTGATCAAAGTTGGGAAGCACTGCATTAAGCTACTAAGTCTTGAGAGTTCATAAATCACATTAGCCAACTGGGATTAGGGCCAATGGCAGAGTAAGAAAGAGAACTCTGACTGGCACAGCCAGGCATCCCTTCTCTGGAAGGAGGCTGACATTTGAGTGCTAAGGTCCCTTTCCATTCCAGGAATTCTAAGGGCAGGGCCCACAGCTGTTTCCTGTAACTGGACCTCTTCCTCACCCCTGGGGGCCGCTTTGACCTCCTGACTTCAGGCCACCTTCTTGCAAAACAAGGGAACCATCAAGGGACTCTGTCCTTTCACTTGTCACCTTACTTTGTGATTACTACTGTTCTGAGGGCTGTGCCAGCATTCTGCTGTAATTTTGTACTTTCCTCAATTTTCAGGAAAGTGCACTAAGTCAATGGATAGAATTTAAAGATTTTTTTTCATGTTTTAAAATTTCTTCTTAAATCTTTGGACCTGTCAGTCCTTGTCCATATTGAAGTACAATAAAAGATGATGCACTGTCTTACACACAAGAGTATTGACAGTCGAACAGATCACAGCATTCCTGGTTGTGGAGAGCCTGTGATGCACTGATACTCACTGCCTGCCCAGAACCACAGACCGAATGCTCTGCTCCCTGCCTGTATTTAGGGTTGACAACAAAAGTGGCCACTTGGATGGTGGTCATGCAGTTCCTGCACCAGTTCCTACAGATGTCGTTCCACAGGACACTCATGAGCCACCACACTTAACAATTTAGTTGGGAGTTTAGGGTCTTAAAAAAAAAAAAAGAAAAGAACAAAACGGGAAAGAGAACATCCAAGATTTATGACCTACCAAAGACATGGGAACATTAGACTCCCACATGTGTCTTTTGCAGGAATGACAAGTGCCTGTAGGTAGTTCTAGAGTCTACTGATGGGTAGGAGCATGCCAGGTTCTGGGTGAAGGAAGGGGGAGCTAAGTCTCTTTTTTTTTAATTGGATACCATACCATCTTCCCTGGCTGCTGGGAGGCTTTGCTCTGAATTAATGCTTAATGCAATTACTATTTTATCCCAGGTTCCAATGTCAACTATTGGCCTCCCTCCCAGAGTCGTTACTCACTTATTTTTAGCACTCTATTGTACATGCATTTTCATTAGCAACGGGCTTCAGACAATTGTGCAAGGTTGAATGGAAGAGTTCTGGAGTCAGACGCAAGGTGATTCAAGTTGACTGATCCTTGAGCAAGTGCCTCATCTGCTCTGTGTCTTGTTAAATGGGGAATGTTTTAATGCTTAGTGCTTTGCAGAGAGCCTGGGACAGTTAGCACCAATACGTGATGACAGAACAGAACGACAGAAATAAATGAGGCAGTACAACACAAATCGTAGAAACCTTAAATTCCTTTGTTTGCATATTCTGACAAGACAATTTTATCATTTCAGTCTATTATTCCATTCCAGAATTTCTCCTAATAATAAAAATGGATATTTAAATAATAGTACCGTGTAGTAGGCTTTTGAGTGCTTCACCTACCAACTTATGCAAACGTGTTTCTGACGCTCATTGACGGAAATGTCGAAGTCCTTATACCTCTCAGGTGGGACTATCGTTTTCTCTGTGGTACAGATGAGACCACTGAAGTACAGAGAGGTCATGTGGCTTGCGTAGGGACAGAAAGTGGTGAGTGGGAAGCTGGGCTTTGCTCTTGAGCAACCCTTCTCCAGGCTGGTTCGTCATGGTACATGTCGCTTCCTGATCCCAGTCAGCAGTTACTGAGCACTCATCAGTGCCTGGCATTGGGTGTGCTGCCTGCAGCATCTCACTCAAGCCTTCCAACAGCCATGCTAGTACCCCCATCTTACCAGTGAGCCACAGGAAGCTAGCTTACTGTCCAAAGGTGGCATAGCTACCAAATGGCTAAAAAGGGCAGCAACTCTAGGTCTGTGTAACTCCCAAAGCCCTCCCTTGGGTGCCATGCCAAATGCTCACTTACACTAGTTGTCTTTCTGACCCTCTGCTTTAACTGTGTGTGTGTTATAATATATATAACATAACACTTACCATTTTAACTGTTTTTAAGAAAACAGTTCTGTAGCATTAAGCATATTCATATTATCATACAACTCTCACCGCTATTTTTTTCCAGAACTTCTTTTATTAGGCTGTAGATATAGTTCAGGTCTACCCTGATCTAACATGCACAAAGCCTTGGGTTCATCAAGACCTCCAGCACCACCAACCACCCCCCCCTCCCCAAAACAAAGAAAGAAAGAAAAAAAGAAAAAGAACTGTTAAGCAGGGGAAGTTCTGGGTATCAACTCCAGGGTCTCAGATATGCTCTCCCACCATGATAAGTACATTCTGTGGAAATTCCTTATTAATAGAATTCATGGTTGATAAACAAAAGATCTTGTGTGAAAAGGGACCAAACTAATGAATGAAGCCACAAAAGCCCTTATACATATTCATCTTGACTCATTCAACCAGTAAAACACCAAATAGACCAGTCATGGCACTTTTTCCTTCCTGCTGCTAACAACCCAGATGCCAACTGTTTCTCACAGCCCCAGTTGCAAGGCTTTGCCACGGAGCAGATCCTTTGCCCCCTCCAGCATGTTTTGGTTTCATCCTGAACTGAAATTCAGATTAAACAAACTCTCCCTGTGCTGTTGCTTGACAGCTGCAACAGGACTTGGAATGATTTCAAGTTCACTCAATGTGATAATTTGGGCCATGTGGAATAATGTATAAATAAACATGTGAGGACTAGTATTTCTTCTAATGGCAAATTTGTATCCATAGAGGAATTGCTATGTCAATAGAGTGTTGGAATCCACATGTCTAAGCTCCTGACATGAGCCCTTGCCAACATTGTTGTCTGTCTCCTGGATGTGAAAACAGTTACAAGAAAGAACACCAGGAAAGGTCTACCCATTCTGAGATAGATCATCTATCAGGTCTAGGATCCAGCAGCTACTAAGAGTTAGGATAAACTATCTCACCAGTATCCACAAACCACAAAACAGTAAGAGCACAAATTAATTATAGGACACTCAGAAACTTTTCAAGACAACTTCAAGGGTTTGAGCACCTAATCGAAGACATGATTGATCTAGGCCTTAAGAAAGCAGCTCGGTTGCTGGTAAAGCCAGGCATTTCTGAGTCCTTACTGTAGCCTTTCAGCGTTCTCAGGAATCAGACTCAAAGACAGTCTAGTGTGCAGAAGTAAACAGAGCACACACACAGGAACAATACCGATGGAAGGAGTAGAAAGAACCAGGGGTAGACAGAAAGAGATGTCAAATTGTGCCACAGGCCCAGCATCCTCTCCACCAACCCCCCAGGGAACTCTGAGATTGAATTGGCCTGTCAGAGCCGTCCTGCACTGGGTCACAAGGCCAGGTGCTCCACGTGGGATATAAGCTGTCATTGGCAGGGCACGACCTTGAAGAAAGTGTCTCTCCACAACTCTCAAAGTCTCTGAAGGGGTCAATAGCTGCTTTTGGGGCCCTTCCACCAAGTAGGGTCACAGCCCTTCTGGGAAGGCGATCTGGGTGCTGCATCTCTACACTCATCAGTTACTCGTGGACCGTTTTCACTCACTTAGAAAGTTCTCGTTAAGCCTCTCTAAGGGGATCCCTTAACAGGAGCGGAGAAGAGCTTCTGTTACCCATCACTACCATCTTCCCTCAGCTTTAGTAGTGCCTTTCCAAGATCCAGAAGTTGGGAATCTGTTTCGGAATCTCTCCCCTCTATTGGCTGCGTTAGTAGAGAAATTAGGTGGTATTTTAACTGGAATGAAGGTGAATCATATTCACTGAGGCAGTGGAGAGGGAAGGGCAGTTGGTACAATGTGGGGAGAATGATTTGAATATATTAATAATATTGACAAATTTTTCTTTTCCAAACTGGGAGAAAATGATATTTGTAGATTGATAGTTATGTAGGTGATAAGATGGGACCAATACATAAGAGCATAGCTTTTAAGTCTTAAAGACTTAATTTTTGTTGTGTGGAGATTTTTCAAATATATACAAAACAGGGGAGATGATATAACGAACTCCCATGTACCCATCACTCTGTCTCAATAATTATCAGTACAAGGCCAATCTTGTTTTATCTGTACTCCCAGCCATCTCTCCCGCCACCCCCCAAATTATA
This sequence comes from Castor canadensis, assembly GCF_047511655.1. Taxonomy (NCBI): domain Eukaryota; kingdom Metazoa; phylum Chordata; class Mammalia; order Rodentia; family Castoridae; genus Castor; species Castor canadensis. Next base: position 111,924,080 of record NC_133392.1, read on the forward strand.
TTGGAGCAAATCCCAGACATCCGATTTCATCTATAAATATTTTAGTATGTATGCCCAAAGTATAAAGAATAAAACCCTACAGTAACATTAGCCTCTCTAAAATATGAACAACTTCTTAATTTTGATCAAATATCCATTCAGTAATTGCTGTGGGCTCCTCTGTAGTCCTAAAATATCTTTTGAGTGCTTGTTAGAATCAGAACCCAAAGAAGAGATGTACATTAAAATTGATTATGTCTCTCAGCTTAGTCTATGGCTTCTCCTTTTCATCTCTTCTTTTTCTTCCTTATAATTTATTTGTCAAGGTTGTTTGAGGTTGTTTTTCCTACAGCATGTGCTCAGTCTGGAGTTTGCTGACCGGATTCCCACTGTGTTGTTTAACACGTTCTCTTTCCCTTGTAGTTTCTGTAACTGATAGTTACGTAGAGATGCTTGATGGGAATTAGGTTTGCTTTATTTTTTATTTCTGACAATTCTGTAGGTTGTAGTGTTTACTTCCATTGCAAGGTTCGTAGTATCTGTCTGCATTTTGTAATGTTAATATCTTTGGATGATCATTGTCTACACTTCAGAGGAGTCACAAAGTGGTGATCCTCTAATTCTCATTCCTTGTTAGAAACTCTGAAATACTTCTATGAAGAGAAACTTCTCATCAACCTTTTTTTTTTTTTTTTTTTTTTTTGAGACAAGGTCTTGCAATGCTGTCCTGGCTGGTCTCGAACTCTTGGGCTCAAGGAATCTTCCTGCCTCAGCCTCTCAAGTGTTAGGACTAAGGTACATGTTGCCACCCCTGGCTTAGAGCAAGACTTATTTTTAATTTTTTATTAGGATAAATTAATTGTACAAAGAGGTTTCATTGTGATATTTACATATATGCATATAAAGTACTTTGATCAAATTTGTTCCATCTGTATTACTCTTTCTTAACTGCCATCCCCCCTCTTCTCCACCTTCGGCAGTTTTTCTGGTTTTCATTAAGAATATAACTTATGCAGACTTCTTCTACCACTTCAGAGCTGGGAGGGCCTCAGCAGGTTATGTAACCCCAATAAGCCTCACATTGACTAACCTCTACAAAACTGGCATAATTATAGTGACTCCCTCATTGGTTACCGTGAAGATTAAGTAATGCTCACTAAATATACTTAACACAGACCTGGCATGAAGTAGGTGCTCAAGGTAAATTAACTATTATTTTAAACCCTAGAACTCAGAACAGAATAATTTGGAAGCAACTATCTACTTGACAGATTCTCCCTGAGATCCTTCTAAATATTGAGAATTCTTAAGCTATTTAAATATTTTATTTATAAAAACTTAGTTGTTTAGACTTGAGAAGGAGAATAAGAAGCTGCTGAGGGCAGATTCCAATTCCCTCCAATGACGGGGAAGCAAAGCAGCTCCCTGACTCCTTGAGTGGAAAGAAACTTCTAGAACTCCACACATAGCAGATAAGTCTGCTTTCCTTGGTGAGGAAAGTGAGACTTTCTTGGAAGGACCTTTGCTCTCACCAAGGGCTGTGATTCAGCCAAGTCTCACTTTCCTCACCTTTGAAAGCCAGTCTTTCTTCTAACATGTTCTTCCTCTATTACTCACATACTTAGGAGTGCTGTCTCTTCCTGTCATGAGTCTGAGGAGGTCAATATGTGGTTGACAGGGATGTTCCCAAGAGCCTTTCCTGTACCAGGATGTCTAGCAATGCCAAACTATGCAGGGAAGTAAATTTGAGTCAAATAAAAATGTCCCACTAAACCCAGACAAATGGCTCACACATCCTTTACCTGGGTCCTAAAATTACTTCCAGATATTCCAAAACTATGGAGACAAGAAAAGGTGGTCTGAAGGGGAAGCCACAGTGGAAAGAGACAATAGCCAGAACCAACTGCAGTTAAAATATTGTACTTCTTGCAAATTTGTAAAAAAAAAAAATATATATATATATATATGTATGTATCTATATGACTACGTAAACACGTAGTTAGCAGTCTTCCGTGGCCTTAGAAGGGTCTCTGTAAATGATGGGTCTTGTAGTCCACGCTTTGTTGGTTTGTGTTAATCTGCCTCTGCTTATCAGGAACACTTGGTTTCCTGAGGAGGATTTTCTGGCAAACTCTTTTTAGAACAGAGCTTCATTTCTCAATTTATTAGCCTGTGGGTTGAGGTATTTCCATGTCTTCTAAAAATGGAGTCATCCACATTTAAGAACTGAAAACTATGCATGATAGGGCTGGGTGTGGTAGCAACCATAATAGTTTTGAGGGTGTCAGAGCCATGGCAGGTCTAACCAGGAAGGCCACACTCTAAGGAGTAGGAGCATCCCAGACACAGGCTAGGGGCCATTAGTGATGTGGTCCTAGTTAACAATATCAACCATGGCAGGAAGGAAGTTTCCTGAACAACCTCCCCCTTCCCACCCTCACCACACAAATCCGCTTCCCCATCCCCACCCACACCTCCCACCCCCACCACAGAGGTATATTTACACTGGCCAGGCCGAGCTGGAGAATTCTGGATGTGTTCCCATTATGACCTTACTGGTAGGCCCTTTGTTATCGGGCCTAGGGCCTCTAGCCAGGAGAAGCACTGGTAAAATTCTACTTATCGCCAGATCATTAACGTGCCCTAGGATTTGTAGGGTTCTTCATTCCAAAGACTGTACAAATGAAGAGTATTCTTGCACAGTACACATCTCAGACTTGGGCCTAGGTTTCTGGTTGGCATTTTTATAATTGGCTAAAAGTTTAGCTTAGATTGGATCAGCTAAAAGCACAGCATTCTTAATTTTACCTAATGTTAAAGATAGCTGATTTGAAAATGAACAATTTCACAAAACCAGGAAATGACGAATGAATTAATTGGAAATTATAAAAATTAATAGAAATTTTAGAACTGCCCTGTGAGCCCTGTAACAAACTCCCTTTGTTCACATTTTCAAAAGAGTTGCCCCAGAACATGGCCCGAAGCTCCTTAGATGAATATCTCTGTAATAAGCAGGAGGTTTGAAAATGCACCCTGTCTCTGCGGCAGATTTTATTGCTTTTCAAGATGAAAAATGCCTTAGCTATCAGAAAAGCAACTGCCACCATTTTCTTTTTTAACTCCTGGCCCTCTGACAGAGACAGAGTGAATCGGTGGGTGGGCTCAAAATGGCATCCTGTGGTGACAGACAGCACCAGAAGGAAACAGTGAGACCTGTGTTTTCATACAGAAGGACAATGATATAGTCTTCTCATAACCGAGACCTTGTGAAGCACACGTGTTGCTGCAGGAGTGAATCTTATAAGAACTAAATGTGTGCTACTACTTGTCACAATACATATAGTATGACACACATACATATATGTCGTTATTATTAGATTGTAGACTTCACGTGGACAAGGCTAATGTTTACTTCTGTGTTCCTAGATTCTACCACATAATAGATACCGAAGATATTTATTGAATAAACACTACCAAGGTTTCAAAGAGTGGCTTTAAAAACATAACTAAGGCTTACATTTTTAAAAAATGAACATTTTGTTTGGGAGGTAAATGCATTTAATAACTTTTTATTTTGAAAACAATTATAAATTTAGTTTAGTTCAGTTTTGTTTTCAGGGGTTAACTTGATGACCCAAGCTGGCCTTGAACTCGAGATCCCTCTAGCTCAGTTTCCCAAGTGCTGGAATTAAAGGCATGGCCCACCACAGCTCTAGAAAAAGTTTCAAATTTGTAATTCTCCTGCCTCCACCTCCTGTGTAGCTGGGATTACAGTTGTGCATCACTATGCCTGGCAACTATCAATTTTTTGATATTCATATTCTCTCCGATTAAGCTGGCTCCCATGTTCTTGTGCCACGTCTCCGTTATTCTTGAGCATCAAGATGATAAGGTTTCTTTAAGATAATAAGGTAGTCCAGGCTCAAAACGAACCTCCTTTGCTTAGTCCTGGACTCAGCCATTCTCTCAAGAGCCCTGGTTTTGTTGGGTGGAGAATAGTTCCAAATGTACTTGTGAAGTAAAATAAAACCCAAATAAAACAGAACACATAACTATTCAGTAAATGTAATAAATATTTAAAACATACTCTGACTTATGCAGTAGTCACTTATAGACACAAAGTTTGATTCATTAAGATAGTATAGTGTGGGTATAGATACATGCAAATATATGAATAAAACAGAATAGAACTCTGTAAATACACCACACTTCAGAATGTGATAGAAAAAAAAAGTACAGTGGACTTTTAAATAATGGTAGTAAGGATTTTTAAAAAAATATTAAACATAATCAACACTTAATTATGAAAACAAAAATTTAGAATTTAGAAAAATACACCTAGAATGCACCCTTGTCAGTGCCAGGCTTCCCTGGTCCACCCCATGCCCAGCCTAAGTTGGCAGTTTAGAGAATGAAATGGATGAAGAACTGTTAGGTGGCAGTCTGCCATGATGAGGGGGATATGCGAAGGGAACCTAAAATGCATGATTCCTTAAGGTCTCTGAGAGAAAAATACTGTAATCTTTCCAATTCTTAACAGCCTCTGTAAAGATCAAAATAGCTCACCAGGGTTACCCACCAAGATCATGGGATGTCACAAGATATTTTTGAGTCTCCCCCACACACTAAGGTGGGTGGACATCAAACAGTTCCTGGAACAGCAGATCTTTAATTTAACAAAACAAAAATCCAGGCCTGTAAACCATATCATAGGGTTCATGTGGATGTAATAATTTATTTGTTGTAAATCTATAGACCTACCCTAGCCTTGTGACCTTGACCTTAACCCAGCCTGCTGGGCTGGTTCTGGTATGGACTTGACTCCAAGCCCCTTCCATTTCAATAAAAACTTGTTCTGGGGTAAAAATAATTATTGTTGTCCTCGACCTCCTTTCTGAGTTTATTGAAAATGTATTCCTTTCCTAATAAACTCACATTCACTACATTTCCAAGTCTTGCCTGAATTCTCTGGCCTGACCCAAGGACCAAGGTAGATAGCTGTGCTAACAGAACTCTGCAAATGAAGCATAGATGAAAATGACAGTGTTGATAACAGCAAAGGTGTTGGTTTTCTCAGGTCTGACAGAGATGACTGTATCAAGTCATTTTCTAGTAGCTCAGTTCTCTGACACTAACTTTTAGGTAATGTTTTAGATAAAGCTATAACAGGATATTAAAAATGGGTCTGTTCTTAGTTGTAGCTGAGATAATAGATTCCACATTCTAAAGCAGAGTGTCTGACCTATAAAATATGGTGGAACAAGACTAACAAATCCTTGTAGAGCTGATGTTGCTGAATGCCTGTTGTCTGAAAAGGCAGCAAAAGCAATGATAGAACGCCAGCTCTTCAATGACACGGCGACTGAAAGTCTCTCCCGTATAGAATTGAACCTCTGCTTTCAAAGGAGCAAGTCCACACATGTGCCTAGACTTTCAGTTTTGCTTGTACTTATTTGGGCTCAGCACCATCTAATCATGAAAGAATCTCTTCCTGCAGATTGTTCAGGTAAATGCAATAAACACAAGTAAGGGTGAAATGTTCCAAATGTTTAATAACTTTTGAATTGCCTGGTTTGTCCTGTAACAACTGTTAATATTTACACTGGTGCTGCAAAAACCAATGGTGGGTAAAACTGCTGGTGACTTTGTGCTAATCAGGCAATGATGCTAACATTACATTCTTCACCACCAAACCCTTGAAAGGGAAAAAATGTTTTTCTAAAGAGTATCTTTGATGAAGCAGTAAAAATGATGGCTAGTTTTATAAAACTTCCTCCTTAGAAAACTTAATATTCTCTGCTGAACAGGACACTGTACTTAAGGGACACTAGTTGAAATACCAACTTTGATGATTCAGATTTGGGTGGTTAGACTCTAACAAATGAGCACAGTGAGTCTCTTTGACAGGAGTTACTTGTTGATGGTGATGAAATTCAAGTTTCTGTAAATTTTGAATTTTGGAAAATTTGTATCTGCCACCATGAACTTTAGCTTCTCAATACTCCAAGACCTCGCATGATATCGATGGTGACAGCAGTAGACGTGACATTTTTAGCCTAGATAATTGTGTGCATGTTTAGACATCTGAAGAACTCTGAGCCACTATTTTCAAATGACTGATTATGATGTTACAAAATAATGTAGAGGTAAAAAAAATCCATTCAAAGTACGAGGTAAGCCAACAGATTTTGATGTAACACAGTTTGAAAAGTTGACTGATAAGGTTTCAAAACCCAAAGTGCAACTAATCTTTAAGAAATCAACCCTTGTCCAGTTTATGTGTAGCGTCAAAGAAAAATATCTTTAATTATCCGAAAAGGTTGTTAAAATATTCTCCCCTTTCCCAGTTACTTATACATATCTGTGTGAGAACAGAATTTTCATGATGAAAGTCATCCAAAACTATATATTATAACAATGTAAATGCTGAAGCAGATAGATTGTGCTTCTCTTAGCCAATCATGAAAATGATTTCACAGGGGGAGCCAAGATGGCAGATAAGAAGCAAGCAGCACTCTCCATTCTTCCACAACTTGGAAACAAATCAGCCAGAAAAATGACTTCTGAGTTGAGGTTTTGAAGTCAGAAACTAGAAGCCATCTGCTGCACAGGTGCAGAATAGTCACAAGCCTCCAGGAGACCAGGAGCCAGCTGGAAATTGGTGTGAACCAGAGCAGGTGGGAACTCTGAATCAGAATACCAGAACCAGGACTTGGGCAGTGACAACTGTCACAGCTCACTGCTAGCCTTGAGTGTGTCCTAGAGTGAGTGCAGTAGAGAGCCAGTTGGGAATCTGCCAGTTGGGAACCAGAGGGATGTGGAAATCCTGTGAGGTGGAACCCAGATCCTGCCAACACAACCACTGGCAGGAGTTGAGTAGGAAGAAAGCTGGAAGTCAACACAGCTGGGAATTGGGCAAGTTGTATAGAGAATGATCTATGAGTTGGTGGGGGCCTAGGCAATGTGAAAGTCACCATGAGTCAAGTGGGGAGTAGACCCAGAGTCTGACACAAGTAGGGAGCAAGCCTCAAGCAAACTGGGAGGTAAGGAGTCACTGGGAGCCAGGAGGGGAACTTGCAAATTGCAGAGAGCACTTTCTGTTTACTTGCTTATGCTGGGGTTCTAACTCAGAGCTTTGCAAGTGCTGAGTGAGTGCTCTGCACTGAGCTAAATTCCCAAGCAAGACAATCTCCTCTGGCCTAACCTATTCATACTGAAAAGGAAACACACACACACACACACACACACACACACACACACACACACAAGGCAAAAACAAAACAAACAACAAACTGCTAGGGATGGGCATGTTGGGGGAGGAAGCCACCCTCCTTCTTAACAATCAACAAATATTGACTGTGTTTTTTCTCTCCCTTGCTGCCCCCTCCTCCTCCTCTTCCTCTTCCTTCTCGTCTTTCTTCTGTAGTTGGCATTGTTATGGTGTCATTATCTTTCATAACTACTTTGTCTTTCTTGGTACCTAGTTTACTGTGTTCTCCCTCACAATCATTTCTAATATATTCACAATATATACTTTTCTTCTCTTTTCACTTCCACATTCCCCTTCTCTTTAGTATTTATTAATACCTATGCCTTTAAAAAATTAACTACTAGATTATTGTATACATACTCTAATTCCTTTATAACCCTTTTGGAGGAGTAGTTGCTGTTTATATATATTTTTTAGTACATTTAAATATCTAGTTTGTTTTTGAATTGTTGATTTCATTATTACGGTTTGATTCTTCTCCTGTGAGTGGTAGTGAAAGAGAAATCCAACTCATCAGATGCACAAATTGCAATGTAGAAACACAAGAAATGTGAAAATGCAAGGCATTATAACTCCTCCAAAGCCATAACACCTCAATAGCTGAATCCTAAGATACTGAAATGGTTGAAATGCCAGACAAAGAATTCAAGAGTTGACTTTTAAAAGTGATCAATGACCTCAATGCAGATTCAAACAAACAGAAAAATGAAGTAAGGAAATCAATTCAAGACCTGACAAAAACATTAGCAACATGGATGAGAAGTTCAACAAAGAAATTGAGATTCTGGGGGGAAAAAAAGAAAATGTTGAAAATGAAAACCTTGATAAACCAACTTAAAAAAAAAAGTAGAAGCATCATCAGTAGATAAGATCAAGCAAAGACCAAATATCAGGATTGAAGATAAGACTGAAGAAATATTACACTCAGACAGTTATGAAGGAAAAAAATAACCTTTAAGAGCTCTGAGGCATGATCAAGAGACCACATCTAAAAATTCATGGAGTAAAAGGAGCTGAGATACAAAACAAAAGGCATAGAAAACCTATTCAATGAAATTATAATAGAAAACTTTCCAAATACTGGGAAAGAAATAGACATTCAAATACAGGAAGCATTTAGAACCCCCAAATAGACATGACCAGAAAAGAACCTTTCCACATCACATTATAGTTAAAATGCCAAGACTGGAGAACAAAGAAACATTATCAAAAGCTATAAGAGAGACACCAACTTACTTACAAAGGTGAACACATCAGCATTGCCTCACAATCTGAGCAGAAACCCTAAGAGTCAAGAAAGCATTGAATGATATATTTCAAGCCATGAAAGTAAATAACTGCCAACTGAATTAACTATATCCAGCAAAATTATCATTCAAAATTGATGGAGAAATAAAAGCCTTCCAAGAAAAGCATAAGCTAAAGCAATTCATGACCACTAAGATGGTATCACAGAAGATGATTAAAGGAATACTATACACAGAGGAGGAGGAAATTCGACACAAACACAAGAACTAAGGAAAGAATAAATTCGTCAGAGGAATAGATGAACACATGAGAAATTGGAAAGAATCAAACAAGCTCAAATCAGCAAACAACAAAAACCTTAGATGAACAAGGCAAAAGAAAAGAACAAACAACACTCAAATCTGCCAGGAAAATGATGAACAAAATCACAGGAATTAGCAAATGCCTCTCCACAATAACCTAAATGTAAATAGTCTTAACTCTTCAATCAAAAGACATAGACTGACTGATTAAATTTAAAAAACAAGATCCATCTTTTTGTCATCTACAAGATACACACCTCACTGGCAAAGACACGGACTGAAAATAAAAGGATAGGAAATGATTTAGCAAGAGAGAAGAACTAGAAAGCAAGCAGGAGTACCTATACTTTTATCTGACAGAGCAGACTCTGAGCCAAAAGTAGAGATGAAGAAGGTCACTACATATTAATAAAGGAAACAATCCATCAAGAAGATACAACAATCCTAAATATATATGCACTGAAAGCTGGTACACCCGATTTAATGGAATAAATTAGAAATTAATAGCAAGAGAAGCTACAGAACTATGCAAACACATGGAGATTGAATAACACACTTTTGAATGACCAGTAGAAAAAATCAGGGAGGAAATTAAAAAATTCCTAGAATCAAACATAAGGGAAAATATACCAGAATCTTTGGCACACAGCAAAGGCAATGCAAAGAGGAAAGTTTACAGCTATGAATGCCTATATTAAAAAATCAGAGGGGTCTCAAATAAATAACCTAATGATAGACCTCAAGGTCTTAGAAAAAAAAAGAAGAAGCCTAACCCAAATTCAGTAGATGGAAAGAAATAATAAAAACCAGGGCAGAAATTAATGAAACAGAAATGAAAAGAACAATACAAAGAATCGATAAAACAGAGATGATTCTTTGGAAAGATAAACAAGATTGACGAACCCATAGCCAAACTAACCAAAAGAAAGAAGGAAAAGACCCAAATTGATAAAAATTAGGAAAAAGTGGATGTTACAATAGATATCAATGAAATTCAGAGGATCATTAGGAAATATTTTGAAAACATACACTCAAATTGTAAAATCTAGAAGAAATGGGTAACTTACTAGACACATATGATCTACCAAAATTGCTCATTCTAGATCAATGTAATTGAAGCAGTAATAAAAGTCTCCTAATGAACAAAAGCCCAAGAATAGATTCATGGCTTAATTCTACCAGACCTTTAAAGAAGAACTAACACCAACACTTCTCATAAATTCCAAAAAACAGAAAGAGATAAACCACCACCAAATTCATTCAAGGAAGTTAGTATTACCATAATACCAAAACCAGATAAGGACACAACCCAAAAAAGAAGGGCTGAAAGTGTGGCTCAAGAGGTAGAGTGCCTGCCTAGCAAGCACGAGGCCCTGAGTTCAAACCCCAGTATCTCCAAACAAACAAACAAAAAAATCCAACCAAAGAAAACTATAACAATTTATTTGATAAACATAGATGCAAAAATCCTCAATAAAATACTTGCAAACTGAATTCAATAGCACATTAAAAAGATCATACACTATGATGAAGGGATGGTTCAACATCAATAAACATTACAGATAACATAAATAGAATTGAAGACAAAAATGACATGATCTTCTCAACAGATTCAGAAAAGGCCTTTAACAAAACTCAACAACATCCGTTCATGATTAGAAGTCCTACTTCAACATAATAAAGACTATCTATGACAAACCCATGAGCAAATTTTCAGCAAAGTAACAGAATACAAAATCAACATATAAAAAATTAGTTGCTTTTCTATATAATGAACATGCTAAGAAAGAAATTAGGAAAATAATCCCATTCATAATAGCCTCAAAATAAAATACCGAGGCATAAACTTAACTAAGGAGGTGAAAGAACTCTACAATGAAAAATATAAAATACTGAAGGATGAAATAGAAGACACTAAAAGATCCATGTTCATGGATCAGCAGAATTAATATTGTGGAAATGGGTTTATTACTGAAAGTGATCTTTATATTCAATACAATCCCCATCAAATGTCCAATGACATTCTTCATAGAAATAGAAAATAGAAAAACCAATCCTAAAATTCATATGGAAACACACACATGCACAAAATCCCAAATAGCCAAGGAAATCCTGAGCAAAAAGGAAAATGCTGACTTTATCACAATTCCAGAACCATAGTAACAAAAACTGCATGGTACTGGCACAAAAACAGACACGTAGACCCAAAGAATAGAACAGAAGCCCCAGAAATAACCACACACAGCTACAGTCATCTGATCTTCGACAAAGGTGCCAAAAACATATGTTGGCAATATGACTGTCTCTTCAACAAATGTTGTTGGGAAAAATGGATGTCCACATGCAGGAGACTGAAAGTAAACCCTATCTCTCACCCTGTATAAAAATAAATTCAAAATGGTCCAAAGGCCTTAACGAAAAATTTGAAACTACTGTAGGAAAACAGAGAAAGCACTGGAATATACAGACATAAGCGATGACTTTCTGAATAATAATCCAGTAACTTGGGAAATAATAGCAAAAATTGATAAATGGAATTGTATCAAATTAAAAAGCTTCTATACATCAAAGGAAATAATTACTAGAATAAAGAGATATCCCATAGAGTGGGCGAAAATCTTATCTGACATGAGGTTAATATCCAGAATATATAGAATTTTAAAAAACATCAAAGGAACAAATAATCCAATTAATAAACGGGTAACTGAATTGAGAAAACAGCTCTCCAAGGAAAAAGGACAAATGGGAAATATATACAGGAAGAAATGTATAACATCCTTAGGCAAAAGAACAATGCAAATCAAAACTCCACCGAGATTCCACCTCTTTCCAGTCAGGTGGCTATCATCAAGAAAACAAAGCCAGGTGCCTGTCATCCTTGATACTTAGGAGGCTGAGATCAGCAGGATTGTGGTTCAAGGCCAGCCTGGGCAAATAGTTCATGAGACCCATATCCATAATAAGCCAGGGCAAAATAGACTAGAGGTGTGGCTCAAACTGTAGAACCCTTGTGTTGCAAGTGGAAGCCCTGAGTTCAAAAAGAAAGAAAGAAAAAAAAAAAAAAAAAAAAAACAAGAACAAATGCTGATGCTGGTAAGGATGGGGGAAGGAAAACTTACCAACTGTTGATGGGAATGTAAATTAGTCCAACCCTATGGAAATCAGTTTGAAGTTTCCTCAAAAAACTAAAAATAGAACTACTTTATGTTCCTGCTATACCACTTCTAGGCATATATCCAAAGGAATGCAAGTCAACGTACAGTAGAGACAGTGGCACACCCATGTTTACAGCAGCACTAATCACAATAGCCAAATTATGGACTCCTAGGTGCCCATCAACTGATGAATGGGAAAAAAAATGATACACGCACACACACACACAATGGAGTATTAGTCATAAAGAAAAATGAAATTGCTGGGCGCCAGTGGCTCACTCCTGTAATCCTAGCTACTTAGGAGGCAGAGATCAGGAGGATCAAGGTTTGAAGCCAGCCCAGGCAAATAGTTAATGAGACCCTATCTTGAAAAACCCTTCACAAAAATAGGACTGGTGGAGTGGCTCAAGGTGAAGGGCCTGAGTTCAAGCTCTAGTACCACCAAAAAAAAAAAAAAAAGAAGAAGAAGAAGAATGAAATTATGCCATTTGCATGAAAATGGATGGAACTAGAGATCACCATGTTAAGCAAAATAAACCAGACTCTGAAAAATATTCTCAGACATGTTGTCTTTCATGGTCAGAATCTAGACCTATGACATGAATGTAAAAGGGGGATGGTCTGGGGGAAACCAGTGTGGGGGGAAACCAGTGGTGATGGGGGCACCTTATATGCATGTATGAAAATAGTATAATGAAATCCATTAAATTTTTTTAAAAAGCAGGAGGAGGAGAAAGGAAGATGAGGGTAATATACGATTAGAATACTTTATACGCATGTATGGAGACGTCACAACGAAGCCCCTTCGTACAATTAACACACACTAATAAAAAAGATTTTACAAAATGTAAAACAATGCTCCTCTTCTTGCTACATTTTTTTTTTGAGTTTGGAAAATGTTGGGGGTTTTTTTTTCATAAAAATAAAGTCATTTCTACTAATGTCATGAGGCCCACTTGGAGACCGACTGTGCTTGGTCACTGCCTATCCCTGTCTCCGCGAGTATTGAAATCACCAAGAATTGAGCAAAACACCTTGTTAGAGAGAGTGACAATAAATGGCAACTAAAATGTCCCAGGAGTGAAAAACAGTAATCCAGGCATCTGGAGATCCTTGGCAACTAAAAACTAGTGCTGTTGTCTACGGCTAGGAATTTTCTGGGAGTTTTCAGAGGGAGGAGCAAGGTCTGGAAGTCAAGGAAAAGCAAATGGATACTCAGCCTCCTTCTGGGTGCCATGGTGGGAAGATGTGGGAGAAAGTGCAAACACCACTTGTGAGGGCTGTAGAAGAACAGGGTGCTCAGAGAGCCACATTCCAAGAAGGAGAAGGGAATTTTCAGAGAAGGCATTGAAGGGGTAGAGCAGTGCCACAATCCTGTCAGACTAAATAAATACCACGTGGTGTCCCTTCACTACTCAGAGATCATAAGTGATGCAACTTGTGCGCACACATGGTCTTGAAGTGAGGCTGAGGCTGCAGTGTCACATATGGGAGAAATGAAAGGAGGGTCTATTCTTAAAATAGTGTGGAAGAGCTTGAGAATGTCCCCAGTCGGTGTTGGGATAAAGTAATATCTTTGGATTATTACAGTAAGTCATCTTGTCAAGAATACCAAAATGCAGACAGATGCTGTTGTTTTTGGATGGATGCCTCAAGTACTAGGAGCAGCTTTGCCTTTGGGGATGTGATTTTTTCCAAAATGATAAATAGTTCCTGGTAAAGTTTCAAATATAACAAAGTACAGTCTTCTTTTGATTTGCATGTTAAGACATTCTTGGAAAATTTGGCATATATTAAAACCATGCAACACTGTTTTATGTTTATATGTAAAGCGCAATCCAAATCTAGCCACAAATAACTTGTGTAACCCATGTGAATGTACAGCAACATTTGAAAATTCCACACTTTACAGAACAAGTCTTCATATGCGGGACTGTGTCCTGATCACTGAACATCTAGCACCCTGGGTCCCCACCCATTCGATACTTGTAGTGCTTGACAATCCCTGTAAAAATTCAAAGTAACCCCACAGATTTCTAGACTTTTCCCTAAAGATCATCACATCCCTGGTGTGTTGGATACAGGGCTTTTGTGGATGGCATATGTGGTCCCAGGTTAAGGCTGAGTGTGTGGGAAATGGGATCAGATGGGGAGGAACCCCACTGAGAGGTGAAGCCTGGGATGCAGTCTCTGTTCCAGAGGGGCTGTCCCCTAGGGAGCAGATCACAAAGGAGTCTGTTAAGAGCACTGGAAATGTCAGTTACCCAAAGCTAACGTTTTCACTTACTTCAATGATACAAGATAAGGCAAGAAGAACCACAGTAGCAACACTTTTCACAGGAGTATTCAATCAAGCATCTCTGGATTTGTTTGTTTGTTTGTTTGTTTGTCTTGGTGGTGCTGGGGATTGAGTCCAACACCTCACCCAAGCTAGGCAATTCCTCTACCACTGGACCACAAGCCCAGCCCTCAAGGCCAAGCACTCACTCCCTTGTCAGTGCAGTTGTGAATGTCTGACAGACTTCCTCACACACAAAGGGATGCTTACCGTGGCTGGTTTTCACTGCTATTCAACTTAATAAAGTTGTAAATTTAAAAATAGTTTCTTCTTAAGCCTTTAATTTCAGTGTATCGATCTAATTAATTTATTTGTAAATGTAGACTGTTTGTATAAAAATCACATTACGTTCATCTGTCCTGTAATTAATGTTCAGTTAGGTATAACAAACAATATTTCCTTTAACTATTAGCCCATTTAACCATCATGATTAATTAAATCCCTTTAAGTTTTAACTTATAATCTCAAATGTGAAATATTTGATTTTCTCAAGCACATCAGACACCCTGCAAGGCTAATTTACCCAACAGATAAGCAAAGCATTGTTAAGTATGGAAATTCTAGTTACAAACATATGTTCCTATAAAGACCTAAGAACATCTCAATCTTTTAGATAGTCAAATACTTTTTACAAAACTAAACAAGTCCTCATGTATGTTTTAAATTAAAATGCTACGTTTAATAATAAACATGTCACATTAAAATCATGAGTAATATGTAAGCTTTTCTTAGGCATTTTAAATAACAATTATGTACATTTTTTGCATGATGAATTCAAATCTTAGTCCTAATCATCACATGAAATATTAATTCCGTGAATTTAAATTTACTTTATCATCTCTATATTTTATTAACTTTCCTAAGCAACAAAATCATTTCCCCAACTACAGGGAACCAATGTACCAGCTCAGGTCTTTGAAGGTCTCGCCCTGTGGCTGGGGTTACAGATTCAAGTTCAAGTCAGAGGTCCTGCCAGAAATTCAGTATTTCCAGGCTGGTGCTACCTAAGACCCAGATTCATCTCCCCCACCCTGTCTTAAGGTTATGGGGATTTAAATCCTCAAATTTCCTTATGACTTGGATTGTGTGTCAGAAGAAGAATTCATTAATCTTTGTCAAATTTTAGTAACTTCTTTCGTGATTCTCTATTCCTCCTTACCTGTCTCACTGATTAATTTTTATAATCATTTCACTGACATCCCTCCTTTGTACTCCACCTGAATTCGTATGATCCAGCATAACTCCTGAAATAATTGTTTAAATGTATTCATTCAAGTCAAGTGTTTGAGCACTTCCTGTATCCCAGGCACTGTCTGTTCCAGACCCTGGACATACAAGGGAAAACAAAAAGAAAAGACCCTGCTCTCATGGAGCTCCTTCCTAGGGGGACCATTACCTTCCTCGCTATCCTAGGCCACCACATGGAGTCAGGGGCTGTGTGATTGGAAACGGCTGCCTCTGATCCAGCACATAACAATAATACAGTAATAGCTAATGTTTCGAGGGCTTACCCTGAGTCCAGGACAATTCTCAAGGCTTTGGTTGTGTCCTTCATAGACTCCTTGCAATGGCCACATGTTGGGAGGTGGTATTTTTATAGACCTCCCAGCTTTCAGTCATTTGTGTATACCTCACAACCAATAGCAAGGCCTAGATTCTAAAATAGTCTTCTGGCTCATATTTAGCTGCTATAAATGTTTGCAAAAAAAGAAAAAAACAATCCGTGGAAAATTCTTGTGAACCTAACAGCTGGGTACCTTGGTGTGCTGACGAACTGTCCAGGCATCTTCCCTACTACCCCTCTCCATGTCTTTGTTGTGCTGTGGCTGATGGGAGTGTCTGTGCTGTTTTATTTATACAATATCCTTAATCTAAACCAACTGTGTACCAGGTGTCTGGAGTCAGATTTTATCAGGAAACTCTTGCTCTATATTTGCTAGAGGAAAAATGGGATTAGATTGAGCCAAAAAGGAAAAGCTAGGAAGTGTGTACCACTCATCACCACCACCCCCATTCTGTGTGTGACCACGTGCAGACCAGAGGCAACAGATGCCTTCCTACAAAAACCACAGGGTCTAAATGTTTACACATCAGCCATCTCTTGGAGAAATAAACAGATATAGCTTTATTTGGAATCTTGGTACCTGAAGGACACGACCAAGGTCACTAAATTAAATTCCTAACAAAGCTAAGTTAGAGGTTCCCAGCTCCCACAGCCCATATCTGTGCAGTTCTGTGAGTGTGAACAATGTCACATTGCTTTCTGGTGGACAAAAGGGAAGGGGCCTCCTGGCATGAAGGGCAGTGAAAATGACTTCTAACAGCCCCAGTAAGTGGGCCCTGAGCCAGGCTCTAGCTGAGGTACCCTACAGACACTGTGTTCGAAGCCTCAAATAAGTTGTCGAGGTCAGTAACTGAGGCCCAAAGCAGGACTCTCCTCGTCACACCACGCTCTCATTTCTGTTGATGCATTTGTCATGTTGTATTGTAATAATTTTGTCCCAAATATAAAGCAGGACTTTGTCCGGGACAAGACAGTGCAACTTGGAGACCACAGTGAGTAGGAGCAGGACATTTTGGAGCTGTGAGGTGGAGGCTCGACTTGCCTTTGGAGCAGATCATTCCTTTGCTTAGTAAAACCCTGCAGGGTGTTCCTTCTAGATGCAAGGAATGAGCTGTGCAACAGGCACCCATTCCTGGATCTTGGGTACAGCTGTGAAGACACCATTGTAGCTTTCGACTGGGAAGTGAATGCACTGGCTGGTGATGTGAACCACTCTGGTTCTATTGGGACGAAGTCTGGGAGGGAAGCTCCTTGGCTCCGCTGTCACAGGAAGTGGGGAGCAGAGTAGAGAAGTCGGAGTTACAGGATTCGTGGATGTGGGACATGTGATAGACACTTCAGGGACCTGGGGCAAATCACACTGTTGCTGGGAGGACCGCCCTGGCAGAGAGGCTGCAGAGCATATCTAGTAACTTGCCTTCTCCACCCAGAGTGAGGCCCATGCACCAGGACACAGCGCCCTCCTTACAGCAGTGACAACAGCTGGGAGCCTGGCAGAGGCCTTGCACACGCTCCCTCTTCACGCTGCTCCCTGGGCTGAGGGCATCAGCCAGTGGGAACCAAAGTAGACAAATGGGACTCTGGAGTGGCATATGGTGGCCCCAGTGGATAGACCTTTGCTCGTGAGGCTCTTTTGAAATAAGTTCCTTGGATTGTCATCATTATTAAGCAAACGCCACAGCAAAAACAGTCTGTGACCTTCTCTTGTTTTCTTAGTATCGCCTTAAAACTCAAATGCAATTCTGCTTCTCAACCAATAGCATATTGAGGCTTTTTCATTGTTGCTGTTTTTTTTCGTTTTTTTTGTTTTTTTTACAGCACTGGGATTTTAACTCAGGCCTTGCGCTTGCTAGGCAGGCACTCTACTACTTGAGCCACTCCACCAGCCCTTTTTTGTGTTGGGTTTTTTTCGAGATAGGGTCTTCAAATGGTGATCCTCCTTATCTCTACCTCTTGAGTAGCTAGGATTACAGGTTTGAGCCACCAGTGCCCAGCTGTTGTTTTGTTTTTTAAGATAGTGTTTCACTATGTAGCCCAAGCTGGCTCAGAACTCGAGATTCTTCTCAGCCTACAAGTGCTGAAATTATAGGTGTGCACCACCACACCTGGCTTATTAGGGCTTGACTTCCCTTATTTTTTGTTTTTGAGTTGTTTTGGAAGACTGAGAGTGTCATGTGAAGAAGCTTAGGTGAAGCCTACCAGAGATGAGGCCAGATGGAAGGAAGATGAACCGTCTTGGAGGAGGCCCTCACACCAACCATCCTACGCATCCAGCTCCAGCCAATGTGACAGCCAGCTGACTCATAGAATCAGGAGCTAAGTAAGATGATTACTGTTTTAAGCCACTAAGTTTGAAGTTGTTACACAGCAAAAGTTAGTAAATGAGAAATATGAAATCCAGAGAGGCATAGCCATCAAGAAGCTAGGAGCGGCTTTTTCTATCATATTGTTCTTTCATCCCCAATTCATGGCTTATGTACTACATGATCCAAAATAGTTGCACAAGCTCCAGTCATTGCATTTGGATTCTAGCTAGGAAGCCGTCTGAAGCGAGAGAGGGGGAGAGAAAGGGTGATGGGAAAGAGCACGCTCCTTCTGTTATACAAGGACTCTCCAGACATTCTACCTGCCACTTACGCTTCCGTCTCACTGACCAGAACTAGTCATGTGACAATGACAAGTTACAAGAGACACTGGGAACCATGAGCCCAGCTAAAACAAAATCTTTGTTTTTATTTTTATTTATTTTTTGTTTATTTATTTTACTAAAGAAGAAAGGAAATAATTTGGAGATGGGAAACGAGCAGCATCTTCTCTGTGCTGTGAACTACTTCAGCAGATGTAGGGTTTTTCTCACCTGGGCATTTGCAGCCCTTACCTCGGCATGCCTCCAGTACACGGCCAACTGGTGCTATGGGGAGTGGCTGAGCAGAGAGGTTTTTTTTTTTTGTGGGACTGGGGTTTGAACTCAGGGCTTTTCATTTATAAGGCAGGTGCTCTACCACTTGAGCTACACCTCCAGACCAGTATAGATCATTTTAAAAAGTTAAATTTATATTTATATTTATGGGGTACTATGTGATATTTGAGCATGTATACACTGTGTAATGTTTGAGGCAAGTTAAACATTCCTATCACCTCCAACATTTATCATTTCTTAGGGCAAAAACATTCAAAATCCTTTCTTCCAGCTTGTTGAAATATACAGAACATTACTATCATCTACCGTCACTCTACTGTGCAGCAGCACCCCAGAGCCTCTTTCTCCTTATTGTAACTTATTTCCCACTGATCAAGCTCACCATATCCCTCTCTTCTTCCTATTCTCCACAATCTTTGGTAACCACCATTCTACTCTCAACTTCTAGAAGATCAAGTTTTCATATTCCACAAACAAGCAAGATCATGAAGTACTTGTCCTTTTGTGTCTGGCTTATTTTACTTACCACAATGATCTCCGCTTACATTTATATTGTCACAAATCTCAGGATTTTGTTCTTTTTATGGCTGCATAGTGTTCCACTGTTGATAGACCAATTCCATTGTTGTTTCCACTTCTTTGCTATTGTGACTAGTGCTTCAATAATCATGGGAGTACAAATCTCAGAAAACTGATTTCATTTCCTTCCCAGAAGTGGGATCGCTGGGTTATAGAGTTGTTCTATTTTTAAGTTTTTGAGCAACCTTCATACTGTTTTCCATTATGGTTTTGTACTAATTGACATTCCCATTAACAGGGTGCAGGGGTTCCCTTTTTGTCACATTCTCGTCAGTGCTTGCTATCTTTTGTCTGTTTGATAATAGCCATCTTTACTAGAGCGAGGTGACATCTATCTGATAGCTCACATTTCCTCTATGTTTGACCCGAGTAGTTTCATGATTTCACATCATATACTGAAGGATTCATATTTTGAGTTGATTTTTCTAACTGGCAAGAGGTAAGGGTCTAGTTCATTCTTGTGCATGAGAATATCCAATTTCCACACCATAAACTGAAGACAATGGTCTTTCTCCACGACATGTTTTAGCACCTTTTTTGAAAATCAGTTGCCTGTAGCTGTGTGCGTTTACTTAACTTCTACACTGTCCCACTGGTCTATGTGTCTGTTTTATCCAATATAGTGTAGTATATTTTAAAGTCAGGTAGTGTAATGCCTTTTGCTATGCTCTCTTTACTCGAGATTGCTTTGGCTAGTCAAGTTTTTTGTTTTTTTTTTTGGTTCTATACAAATTTTAGGATTGCTCTATGGAGTGCTGTGAAAAATATGTCCTTAGCATTTTGAAAGGGAATGCATTGAGTCTGTAGATTGTTCTAGGTTGTACAAACATTTCAACGACATTGATTCTTCAATCCATGAACACAGATATCTTCCATTTGTGTGTTCTCTTCAACTTACTTCATCAATGTTTTATAGTTTGCAATGAAGGAATCTTTCATCTCTTTGAGTAATTTTTCCTAGGTATTTTTGTTACTAGTCAGTAGAATTTCTTTCTTGATTAATATTTCAGATAATTTGCTATTGGTGTATAACAACACTACTGATTTTTTTTTTCATTTTTCTTTTATTATTCATATGTGCATACAAGGCTTGGTTCATTTCTCCCCCCTGCCCCCACCCCCTCCCTTACCTCCCACTCCGTCCCCTCCCGCTCCCCCCCCTCAATACCCAGCAGAAACTATTTTGCCCTTATCTCTAATTTTGTTGTAGAGAGAGTATAAGCCATAATAGGAAGGAACAAGGGGTTTTGCTGGTTGAGATAAGGATAGCTATACAGGGCATTGACTCACATTGATTTCCTGTGCGTGGGTGTTACCTTCTAGGTTAATTCTTTTTGATCAAACCTTTTCTCTAGTACCTGTTCCCCTTTTCCTATTGGCCTCAGTTGCTTTAAGGTATCTGCTTTAACACTACTGATTTTTGTGTGTTGATTTTGTATCCCGAAACTTTGCTGAATTCGTGTATGAGTTCCAATAGTTTTTTGATAGGGTTTTTTGTATATAAAATCATGTCTTCTGCAAACAGTGACAATTTAACTTCCTCTTTTCTAGTTTGGATGTCCTTTCTTTCTTTCTCTAGCCTTTATTAAGCTGAGGTATATTCTTTCTGTATCTAATGGGTTCAGAGTCATGAAGACGATCGCATGGTCTTTGTCTTTCATTCTGCTGATGTGGTGCATCCTGAATGAGATCACGTACAGATGGTTCAGAATGCAACAAGACCATGGGCTTCAAAGTCAGAGAACCTGTCTCTGTCACTTACTTCCTGTGAGACCAGTGAGCAAACTGCTTACATGAAGTACCCTGGCCTTTAAAGTATGAATGATAACTTTGGTATCCACGAGAACTTATTTCTCTCTCTCTCTTTTTATTTTTTTGGCAGCACTGGGGTTTGAACTCAGGTCCTCACACTTGCTAGGTGGCTTTCTTACTGCTGAGCCACTCCACCAGCCCAAGAACTTATTTCTTAAGGGGTACAGAGTTTTTATTTGAAGTGATGAAAAAGTTTGGGAAATAGATATTTGTGGTGATTACACACATTGTGAGTGTAATTGACGTCAGTAAAATGTACACTTACAAATGGTTCAGGACATTTGCTACTAAACAAGTTTGCCATATTTCTGCATGTGCCTCATATAAGTTTATGGAAAAACAGGATAAGAAAAACCACAAAAAGGGTAAAAATAAAAAACCATCACAGAAGGCAGTCTGGGATGGGGCAGGGGATGAGTGGCCATGGTTGGAGGACAGTAATCACGTTTTCCAGGAATGCTTGCTGTCATGTAACCAGAACCCTTTGTGGTCTCTTGGCAGCATGCCCACCTCACGAAGAAATGCCTGCCATGCAGAATTAGTGAGGCGGTGGTTCTCTGGCAGTTTCAACACAGGACTAATAGTGCTTATGTTTTCAAACTCCCAAAAAGCTTATAAATTGAATGGTGGGTGAGGCAGCATTCATCCAAACCGGTCAGAAGTGCTTATTCAACTTCTTCAGCTCAATCAACTCTTAACAGACACCTGTGTGCAGTCATGAAGACTATTAATGAATATTTTGGTTTGAACGTCCAGGACATAAGGTCAAATTTCACTTCCCCACTGCCTTAGCTCTGAAAAATAAGGAGAGCAGAAGCAATGCATACCAAGCGGAAGAATTGCCTTTCTTTCTCCTTCCTCAGTGTGTACAGAAGCACACAAGACAAAGCCTCCCTCACTGGTGGCCATGAGTCACTGCAAGGACCATACTTGCCACCCTCACGCGACGTGCAGCAAGAGTGGGGACTAACCTTTTATTTTCCAGCTCTGTTGGTTGCTGCAGCGTTGCCTAGCTTGACCTGACTGACTGCAGGTGTGTACTGCCCTGGGTTCAGTACTTTCCACGGAGATCAAGCTCTAGTCCCAATTTACTTTCTTACCAGGTGCTCTGGGACAAATCCACTGGCCTCTCTTATGCCTTCTCTGTGTCTTATTGCTCACATTTATAAGGTAAGAATGGAAATGGTATCATTGGGCTTTTAAGGGGATTAAACTATGTGGGCAACTTAGCTCAATGCCAAGCATAGCAGGTCCTCAAAAATGTCTGATCTTATTTAATTCTCACGACAATTCTGTGTAAACCGTGTAGTAAACAGCTGAGGCTCTGGCCAGTTCCACTCGCTAATAAGAGAAAGATTTGCTATTTGAAACCCACTTTGCACCACTAACCCAACTTGGAGGCATTCTTCTATTTACCTGGCACCTGCCCTGCTCCAGTGTCAGCCGCGTCTTCTCTTCCTCATGTGCTCTCTAGAGGGCTCATTCACTTCCTCAGCTTCTCCTGAAACCAAATCCATGTGGAAAAATCCCCAAGGCAGAAACTCTGAGCTCCAGCCACTAGCCCTGGGCCCTCAGTTAGAGCCGGTCCCGTTTCCATACCTAAAAAGCAGGCCAGGAATCTGCCCTAGACCTAGATCCATTTGATTCCCTTCTGTACCAGACGCACATCTTGGTCTGCCAAACCCCAAATAATTTATTTAAATCACTTTTTAAAAAGTAACTGGTGCACAAGGTTAAAATATCCAGAAGAGGCAAAAGGGTATTGAGAGATGTCACCCTGTAGACTCCGGTTCCCCTCTGCAGAGGCAGCCCAGTGAGCAGTTTCCTCAAAGAGGATTTAAGTCAGCGCTTTGTTTCTTTCTCTGGCTGCTCCTCCACGGACAATAGACTCTAGGTGAGAGTCCTCATTGCCCCACTGTGGACCCACTGCCCTCTCCCCATGGTGCCCACATGACATCCTCGCCCTCTGCCTCGTTGCCCTGTTAGCCTGTATTTCTCTTCAAGCCTCTTCTCCAGGAAGTGGGTTAGTTTGTTTTAGCATCTCCATCTGTCATTCATCATTTCCTTCTGTCAACAGCACGTGTTATTTCTGACACACACCTGGACATTTTGTGGTCCAGCCCATCAGGTACTCGTTTCTAGTGGCTTGGTTGGGCTTCTCTCACCTCCCTAGTTAGCTGATGGTTGCTTGCCCACCTCTACAACTTCAATGACCTCTTACACCCTGTTGACCCCCAGATCCTCCCTTCTGAGCTTCAGGCTTCTATTTCAGTTGAAACTGGGTCTCTTCCCAGTTCTCCTGTGGGAATGCCAGAAACTGGATACATCTTTCTTGCCCTTAACTGGAATCTCCTCTCTCACTGAATGGCATCAACACCTATTTAACCATCCATCCTTATCTTGAGTCAGGCAAACTTCACACACCTCCTCCCACCCACGCCCACACCTCCAACCAGGAGGAAGTTTACATGGGAAGGTGGGTGACTGGGTCTCACAGGCCTGTCAATTCCAATCTAGAACATTTCTCACCTCTCCCCCTTTCTCTACATGAGCTCCCCCCCCCAACCCTTGGCCAGGCTCCCCATCTCCTGCCTGGTTTTTAGCCCTTCCTTCCAAATTGCTTCCCTCCCACAGCCTCTTTTCCCTACAATTTATCACTTCCTCCCCAATGGTGACATCTTTCCAAAGGACAGTCGTGATCATCTCACTTTCCTGCTCAGAGATTTTTCAGGGTTTCCTGCTTGCCTTTGTGCCCCCTCATTCTGGTCTCCTGTACTCCTCCCACTGCCCCCCACTGCCATCTGCAGACTCTGACTCTCTGTCTGTGGTCCCTAAGGTTCTCCAGCAAGCTCTACTCCATCTTTACTGCTTCTCCTCCCTGCCTTTTTCCTTTCTCCTCACCTGTGCCCACCCTACCTGGGCCCCAGAGGACATGTGTCCTCTCCTTTGTGCACCCTTCCCCTTCTCCTCCAGCCCTGAGTGCCCCCATCCACTGCTTTTTCCTCTGGGTCCGGCACATTTCATTCTTGCCGCTTATCTCTCACCTGGTAGTCATATCTGCCCAAGTGAGGGTGTCATTCATTCATTTCATTATTCCCATGACAAACTTGGTGCTTACTTGCTGAGACAAATCTATGTTCATTAGACACAGTGATTAATTAATTGGGAACTGTATAATTTAAAATTTCTGAACAAGGGCGCTGCCATGTACAATCTTGGAAGCTCTAAAATTCTATCTTTTGGAGCTCCTTAGACTCTCCAAATATCAGCCCCTTTTTCCCTTCCTTTTTCTTTCCTTGCTTCATCAAGTGGTTAGGGAGGGTTTCCTAGGTGCCAGGCCCTGCGCTGGGCACTAAGGACACTGAGAATAAAGCAGGAGAGATCCTGCTTTCAAGGAGCTCACTGGGTTGTAGGATGCAAGAGCAAAACTATTGTTATCATGTACCGAGCACCCACTTCCCCATCAGAGGGCAGTTTCTTCCGCTTACAGGGCGACAGGTCTGGTCCCACTGTCTCCTTCCCACCTAGACACTGTAGTAGCTGTCACATGCAGTTCTAGCTGCTCCCAGTTCATCTCTGGGCCACCCTCTGCACTGCTCGTGACTATTGGGAACTCTGATTCATGGTCACCCTGTAGAAAGAGGAAGGAGTCTGAGGGGCAGGCTTCTGCCTCTAGTCTCTGGTCCTTTGGGTCTTCCAAGTTGTGCAGGCACATGTGACTTCCACTAGAAGAAGGTCAGAACAGTTCAGGACTTGGGATTGGACTAAGTCCTTAAACTTAGTTTCTTCACACTCAGGGATCCTATGCTCCTACCCTGCCTCCCTTTGCCCTGGCTTTGTGTCCTCTCTCCCAAGCATCATTCATCTGAATCAGCACCCATTATTCTAAGCAGAGCTGTATACCCTTCTCAGGGAAGATGTCACTCCTTATCATTTCCCCTAAGTAATGCCTTAACTCCCTGCTATTCACTGTGGGGTAGAGCCCCAAGGCTCCGGCCAACTGTCACCATCACTCAAGGCCCATTTGAGAACAGAGAGGCTACAGGCCACCCTGTCAATGATGAGTTGTTGGTGTTTCTTTTCCACAATGCTCCAGCATGAACTTGATCGTCTTCTTCCATTTCATGAGTGGTCAAGCTAAATTAGGCAAATGCATCTATCCAGTGGCAGGAAGTGTCTTTAGAGACAATAGTCATTGTAAAGCCTTACTGAAGAAGGCTTTACACACAATTTCCAGAAGACCTTGTGCATCTCTGGAATCAGTAAGGCCCATGGCTGGGCAGAGCAGAGCAGGATTCAGGTCCTCTTCTGCCTTGGGGCCAATCAGCTTACTGAAGTAACACCAGCACCTCCTAAGGGCAGCTCCTGCTGTCTGCCACTGCAACTTGAGCATCCTGTGCAGTAAACAGTATAAAGTTGGTGCTTAATAATTGACAGTTCTGTATCTCAGCAAACCTTACCACTCATTCACTTAACACAAAAAAATCTTGACACTCTTTTTTTTCCTATATCTAATATTCAATCTGCAAGCAAATCCTATTTGTTCTGTCTTCAGGCTATGTCCCAAATGTGACTACTTTGATCTGCTACCATCATTACCCTGCAATATTTTTCTCTATTCCATTTTTCCTGTCTCGTGATATTGTAAATCTACAATTCATACACATGACTCATACATAGGCTTTGCATTTGTGAATTTATCTGCTCTCTAAAACTTCTTTGTAACCCAAATAAACACTTGCAGTGCTTTGAGGTCATTTGAAGAAATCCGAAGAGTGACAAAAAATTTGAATCACCTGATTTGCACCTTCCCAGCTAAAGTCAAACAAGGGGAGCATCTGTCTGCTTGTTTTAGTTCTCATTCTTGAAAGATTTGTCCTTTTTGTGGTCTATTTAGTGCCATGATTTTTGCATTTTTTGTGCTTTGGCTGTTGATTTCACTCTATAAAAAGGCCCCAAGGGTAGTGCTGAAGCATCACCAGTGTCCCAGATGAAAGGAGACTGTGATTGTATCATACAGAGAAAATATGTTTATGAGGCAAGCTTTGTTCTGGCATGAGTTGTAGTGCTGTTGACCATGAACTCAATGTATGAAACGATATATATTGAATAAGGAGTCTTTAAACAGAAACCCAAGCCAGGTGCCGGTGGCTCACGCCTGTAATCCTAGTTACTTGGGAGGCAGAGATCAGGAAGATTGCAGCTCAAAGCCAGCCCAGGCAAATAGTTTGCAAGACCCTATCTCAAACCCACCACAAAACAGGGTTGAGGGAGTGCCTCAAGTGGTAGAGCACCTGCCTATCAAGTGTGAGGCCCTGAGTTCAGACCCCACGACTGCCAAAAAACCTCATAAAACAAGGTTATGTATTTGTCAGTTGATGAAAATATTGTGACAGAGGAAACTAACTCTGTATTTCCCTAAGCAGCAATAGTTTACTGTTTGCTAAGTCAGTGTTGTTGGTAACTTTATAGGACATAACTGCTGTAAACAGTAATTATCAACTTATTTAGCATCTGACTCAAAGTAGAATGGAAAGTCATTGAGGGCAATAACTGTGAATCCAGAACAATGCCAAACATATAGTAGGCTCTCAGTAAATACTTGTTGAGGGAATGAGTGAATGAATGAGGAAACACTTTGGACGTCTGGTAGTAGGAAAAGTTATGTCTCTATTTTCTAACTAACATTGAACAGTTCCTTCAATCATGATCATAGGTAAAACAAATCACAACAGTATTAGGGCAGTATCTGACTGTCACAATAGAAATTGCTGACATATTCAGATCACAGGGATGGGGATGTAGCTCAGTGGTAGGGCACTTGCCTAGCATGAAGGCCCTGGTTTGGATCCCCTGAATGGTGGTGGTGTGTGGGAGGGCAGGGGTTCAAATCACATTTCATTTGTAGGTAACATGAGATATAGTTTATGCTCTAAACTATATTTCTTTAAATTCTTTAAATTTTATGGTAGATATTCTGCTTACTACCAGATACTATCATTTTAATGTGCTAATAAACATTTCAGAATCGCACATTTTAATCATTGCATTTGTGTATAATTGACTTCCTTTGAAATCTTGTGGTTTGTATTTTCTGCATTTAAGAAAACATTAAAGAAAGGACTGACAGAGTGGCTCAAGTGGTAGTGTGCCTGCCTAGCAAGTATGAGGCCCTAAATTCAAACCCTAGTGCTGCCAAGAAAAGAGAGAACATTAAAACATTCTGAGAGCTAGAGGCTAGTGGCTTACGTCTATAATCCTAGCTACTCAGGAGGCAGAGATCAGGAGGATCATGGTTCAAAGCAGCCCAGGCAAATAGTTTGTTTGACCCTATCTTGAAAAACCCTTCACAAAAATAGGGTTGGTGGCATGGCTCAAGGTGGAGGCCTTGTGTTCAAGCCCCAGTACTGCAAAAAAAAAAAAAAAAAAAAAAAAATTGAGAAAAAGCCATAGGCCTCTCTAGACTATCAAAAAGGTATGTAGATGTGGCACAAAAGAATTTAAGAACCTTAATTCAGATTTAGGTCGAAGTCACATTCAGGTGATATACCCAGGATCATGGGGAAGAACTAAGGCCCACCCCTAAATCTGCCTGTGAGCATTACCACAGAGGACCCCCCTCCATTTTGAGAGCTCCTCACAAAGACCTCTCCTATCCACATCCCCTCAGACAGCTGGCAGAGCACTTGGCCACAAAGTGATTCAAATGCTGACAACCTGCAGGGTCTTCCCAGGGGCTGGAGAGCAGCGCTAGACAATGCAGCCTAAAACTTGTACTGGTCAAAGATGGGGAGGCACAGAAATTGAGCATGAGGACTTCGGAATCCTTGCAGCGACTTAAATTAAATAGAAGAAGGCATGGATTTTGTATGTTGCCATGGTTTGGATGTGGTTTGTACCCCAAAGGTTCATGTGTTGGAAACTTGGTCCTAGGGTGAAGTTGGAGGTGGTGGGCTTCTAAGAGCTGGGCACTAGCAGGAGGTCCTTAGGTCATTGTGGGAGCTGCCCTTGGAAGGGATTGAGGTAATTAGCTCTCATGGGACCCATGAGTTAGTTTTCACCAGGGGGTTGTCATAGAAGAACAAGCTTGGCCAAACTAAATAAATCTCTTCTTTATAAAATTAACCTGCCTCAAATATTTCATTACAGGAATAGAAAATAGACTAATGCACACATCTCTTTAAATTTTCATTTTATATAAAATCAGTCTGTGATACATCAGAAATTTGTAAAAATGAAAACTAAACAAAAAAATACTCACCTTTCTCCCAAGTAGAGTTTGGGAGTCGTCACTGTGGAGGGACACAGTGGACAGAGAGTAGGAGAAACTGATAGAGTACAACTGGCCAAATGCTCTGGAAGATAAAGGAATAAAGATCTGGAGATGGAACAGAATATCAGCTTAGCAGAAATGGAGAAGGTACGGGCAGGCGGAAGGGTCTGAGCTGTTTAGACCAATGTCCACAGGTAGAACGTGCCTTTCAGGGTATTCCTGATGGTGGATGCAGCAGGAACTAAGGTAAGGAGTAGAGAGTACAAGGTGGCCCTGGAGCAGGTGGGCCATAAGACTTGCAGCACATACACCCATGTGCACACACGGGCATGTGTGTGTGCGTATGTGTCTGTTGTCTGTCTGCAGGGAGCAGGGCCAGGGTAGACTGTGAAAGGAGTCTAGAAGCATTCGTGTGAGGTCAGCATGGTCCACCATGGGGCTGGGGCTTTTCCCGTAGTCTGCATTGATTTTAAGCAGGGAATGAAATCATATGTAAGTTTCAAATGATAATATTCATTGTACCAAGCTAAATCTTTAAAGTTCTCAATACTGAGTGTGTCAGAGAACAGAATTCCCCTCTTCCATCAAAATGTGCAATACTCAGGTTGATTTCCAAGCCTGGATGAGCATAGCTGAGGAATGCTCTGGAACCAATGTGTCTATTTTGGCACCTTCCTTGGCTCTCCTCTATGCATCTATGGTAGGATTAACAATAGCCCTACAGAGATGTCACATCTTGGAACCTGTGAGAATCACTTTACATGGCAAAAGGGACTCTGTGATTCAAGTAAGGATCACGAAGTGGAGGTTACTCTGAATTTTCTGAGTGGGCCCAATATCAACCCAAGAACCCTCTGAGTCTGTACAAAGAACTACCCCTACCCACACCTTGACTTCTGACATCCAGACTGTAAGAGAAAATTATGATGTTTTCAGCCACCAAGATTGTCCTAATTTATTATATCACCCATAGGAAACTCGCAGGACACATCTCCTCTCCTTCCTTCTTCTCACTCTCTTATTCTTTCTCTCACTTAGCACTGTCCTATAGTACTTTCTGTAATAATGGCAATGTCTATATCTGCACAGGCAGCCACTAGCCACACATAGCCACTGAGCCCTTGAAGTATCAGTTTTAATTAACTTCAATTTAAATAGCCATATGTTGCTATTTGCTACCACATTGGACAGTGTAGTGACTTTTTCTACAACAAGAACAAGGAAGTAAAATACAGCTATTAAGAAGTCTTAATGTCAGAAGGCTGTCATGGCATATTTTGTTTAGGATAGTAACTGGAATATAAGTGAGAATGAAAATGAGTCCTTTTGCTTTTAACCTGACTGTGGAGGCTAAGCATGAAGCTCAGTGGTCAAGGTCATGCTTAGCACATACAAGGCCCTGGGTTCAATGCCAGCCCAAACAAACAAGCAAAAACTGAAGCAGCATGCACACACGCCGACTATTCATGTTAACCTGTCTGTGTCTGCCGGGCCCACAGCCCAGGGTTCTCACCTCACACAGGCCGCTGCCAGGGGAGGTACAGTCCGCAAAGCACCAGGCATGCAGTGACAGGCACTTTTACAGACAGTCATGTTGGAACATCAAGCAAACCCACAAAGTAGGATTCTTATTCCAGTGTTACGTGTGGGTGAGAAAAGGAATGCTAGAGAGGTGAGCAACCTGTCCAAGTTCCCCAGGTGGTGAGGCTTAGGAAGGTTGGGAGCAGGTTTTGAGGCCAAAACTCTTGCCTTGGCCTCTGCATTTCCTCAACTCTTCTGAGCACCGGCTTCCTCACCCAGGACACAGGGTGCACAGCTGTCTCCCCTCTGAGAAGGTCAAGAGGACTGCATGAAGGAACAACTCTGAAATGTGGTCAAGGCCAAGGCACTGAGTGTGCTCAACTAAAGGGGGAAAGACAGCGCTTTGTAAGAATACCATCAGGGCCGGTGTTCTAGGATGATTCTGCACTCTCACTGATACAGAAAATACTTTAAATTTTCCATTTAAGAAGTGCCCGAGGCCTGCTCTGTTCCAATCATGTGAAAACCAATATTGGTTTGGAAAGGTTATCACTGCTTTTCCAATTCCTGTCAACATTAAAAATGCAAATGTTTGCTCTTTAAATACAGCCTTTGGCCACCAGCTCAGAGCGTTCTGGACAAGGCAAACCACAGTGAAGAGCATCTCCCATGGAGGACTTGGCTGGGCTCAGCAGAAAGGAGGCAGAGGACATCCAGAAAAAACTGTGTCACACCAGGATGATGGCACCATTTCCAGCCCCATGAATGGCTGGGTCTTCAGAGGCTGTCCAGTTCCAGTCAATGAATCAGACATCCATTCATTACTGGCAGGGACCCTGTTGATTTCCTTGTTCTGTGCCCCCCATTCTTAGCCCAGAGCCTGATTCAGAGGTTGAACTGAGGGAATTTTTGCTGACTAGATGAATTAATTCATTCACCATCTTTTTGGGGGCATTTTCTCATGACTCAGGCACTATTCTAGGCTGTTCAATTGACACAGAGCCAGGCACCAGTAGCTCACGTCTGTAATCCTAGCTACTTGGGAGGCTGAAATCGGGAAGATCACAGTTTGATACCAGCCCCAAGAAATAGTTTAGAGATATCTTCAAAATAACCAGAGCAAAATGGACTGGAGGTGTGACTCAAGCAGTAGAGTGCCTGCTTTGCAAGCACAATGAGTTCAAGCCCCAGATTCAACTCTCACCCCAAAAATATGGATACAAAAATGAGGCATTTGGGGAAATCAATCCTGAGTATTTTAGCAGCTAAGAAGGATGGTAAGATGTGCAAATAAAAAATAATAACATGAAGTATTATCAAGGTAACCTGACCATAACGATCACTTCTAGGTGTTTATCAACACAGGCATTTGGAAAGGTGCTAGATGGAGACCTTGTGAGATCAGCAATGACAGTTGCTTGGCAGAGGTGCCAAGAACCATTTCTGGGGTGGGCCCATGTCCTTCATGGACCTGTGTTCCTGGTGGTCTCCTCTACTTACATTATGAGCTCCATGAGGACTGAGCTGAGTCTTATTCAGTTCTGCATCCCAGGATCTTAATTAGGTATAACAGTTGGGCAACAGAAACCACATCGGTAGCTTGAACAGGGAGAACTTAATGTAAAGGATTATTAACGAGCTATACAGTTGTCAAGTAGGTAGCTAAACAGGTAAAATGAAGACTGTCTTATAAGCACCATAAGCTTGGTGCTTCTAAATAACAGAGATTTTATTTCTCATTGTTATAAAGGCTGAGAAGTTCAGATTCTGTGTTTGGCTCATAAACGCGTCTTCTCACTGTATCCTCACATGGCAAGGTGGCACTCAGCAGCCTCTTTTATAAGGAGGCTTAATCCCATTCATGTTAGGATTTCAACACATGAATCTTGGCGGGGACACAAACATTCTGACCACAGCAAGGACAGACAGAGAGCAAAAGAAATTGTGCACCCTAGTGATGAGCTAATTCAGGGAGGATGTCGGGAGAATCAAAGTTCAGAGGCTTGCAAGAGGGACCCTGTGAGCCAGCCTGGGCCTGTTGAGGAGGACACTGGCTAGGCTGGTATCTTTGAGTTAGATGTGATGAAGCTGATTCTGTGAGCATTGGAAAAAGTGCAAACTGGTTTCCATCACTGCCTTGGGGAAGCCTTGTTACTGCCTGGGTTCAAAGGCATGGCTCCCTCCAGCACCCCCACAGCACAACTTCTGGGAGAGGCAGCTGGTTGAGCAGACATGTAGTTTGCACAGAACCAGGGCCAGCATCACAGAGGGTTTTGGAACTAAGATGCCACAGCGTCATATTGCACACAGGAAGCCATCCTACAAAGCTGTGATGCAGAGACTGCTATCTCGTTACACAGATGAGGGAACTGAGGGTCTAGAAAGTCTAGGTGACATGCCTAATCAGTTGAAGTGGCACAGCACTGATTTGAAGCCTGGTCCCTCTGCTCTTAATGGCAATGCTATCCCAGGTGTCCTTCACATTTTTAAATTATCAAGGTGTTGGGGACGAAACAGATTTTGGAGTCCCAGAATTGTCAGGTTGGCAGCAAGGGGCAGGGCAGGGTAAGGCGGGTGATTTGGGAGTTACCTAGAAGAGCAGGTGAGCAGACAGGAGGACATTCGCTGAGTGTCCACTGTGGTCTGCCTCCTGTGGGCTGATAGCTCTGCCACCAACCCTGCCAGCTCCACAAGACAAGGATTTTCCTGAGAAATAATCTTTCTTTACTCTCCTTTGAGTAAGATGAGATCTTTTTGTTGAGTCAGCAAACTCCTGTCCATTGTTTTATAAACAGGTCAGGTGTCACCTTCCCTGAGAAGCCTTCTTAATCCCTATGAGCCTGTCATGCCCATATGGTGCTCACACAGACTTCTCCATGGGTTTCCTTGTCTGTACACTACATGAGATTGTGGACCTGAGGGTCACACAGGCTCTGCCTGGCACCCAGGGGGGCACCAGCACCTAAAGACCAGTATAAAGGCTCCTTTCTCCTAAAAGGAAATCTTAGGACCTTAACTTCAGAGTCTTTCTTTGACTCCCAGGTGTTCTCGGAGATGTTAAAAACCCACTGGCTTTGTCCTTCTCCCTTCTCTCAACCCACTTTTCACAGTCTTGGCAGGTGCAAAACCTAAACATCTGAAGTCCCTCCCAACACTTCCCAAAGACTTTCTATTGCTCTAAGGATAAAGACTGCTGGGTCCTCCAGCCCTGTCCCCTCTCCAGCCTTGGCGCTCTCCACTCCCATTCCCCTTCTTTCCACCTGCTCTACTCCCCCCTCCTCTACCAACCTCTTTCAGTGTCCCCAGGACTCCCCAGCTCTTTGCATCCAGTTTGCAGGTGGGGTTTCCTCTCCTCTTCCTCTCCTCTTCCTCCCTTTGCCAGAGTCTCTTACCTAACTTTTTGATCTCAGCTGCTGAATCACTGCTTCTCAGAGGTTATTGAGAAGTGGTCTTGGAGCAACCACTTTCTGATTATGGCCACATCCACTGAATTGCAACAGCCTGCATTTGTCTGCCACCTCCACTAGATGTCAAGCTCCCAGCAAATGGTTGGTCAGTTGAAATTAATTAAAGCTTATACATTAACAAAAGTAACCAAGAGAGGGCTCTCCAAGTGACTGCTTAAGATGTAGGAAAGCAACTCTGTTCCAGTGTGCAGGCCCATGTGAAAGGAAACCTCTGAAATGGGGAGAGGGATCTGGATGTGCAGTCAGGGGTTAGAGCCTGCATGATCTGGCAGGCAGTGAGTGTGTTGCTGCATTCGTTTCTCCATCTCTAAAATGGGTATAACATGCCTGTCTCTCCTGACCCACAAGGTTGTGATGAGATGGCACATGTGCAAATCCTGTATAAACTGTAAAGTGCTGTATGTATGTCAGGCACAATCATCTCACTATCATTATCTTCAGGAGTCAATTCAGGCCACAGCTTGCTAGCTTTCTTCATAGCAGCCAACTCCCTGGCCTGAAGCAATCCATCTCCTTCTCCTCCTGGAGCCAGACCACTGCTCTTTATGGAGAAGATGTAGCAAGGCCTCCACCGAGGATTTGTATAGTGCAACACTGGACGAGCTTCCCCTTCTCGAGAGGTAGAGTCAGAGGGAAGGGGACAAAGCTGCTCCAAACTTCCTGCTGCAGCCCTGCCTGTCTCCATCAGGGTGAGACCCACAGCTGCTCCTGCCTTGTGTTTCTGTTATTCATGATGCCACCGTTCACACTTTCTCGGGATTTTCTTACTGCTCTCTGTGAAAATGACCCAGTGCACACTCCATCAGCCTGCGTCCCCAGAGCATTAAGTCAAAAGACAGGCTCATTGAACATTATGCAGCCCAGGGATGGGACATTCCAAAGAATTAAAATCCTCCTTGATTTTAATTCTTGATGCCTTAATAAGGCAAGAGGCATGCCTGGGAAAAACATTAATGCATCCATGAAATGGCAGGTAATTAACATGTTTTATATCACTTTTGTTCTTACGTCAACATCCCCTCCTTATAGATGAGTAAATTGGGGCTCAGAAAGGTTTTAGTTAGATGGATAGCTGGATAGGTGGGTGCATGGATGGATGGGTGGATAGGTGAATGGACGGTTGGGTGAATAGATGGAGGAACTTCTTTGCAGAGTCAAGATGAAATGTTTGCACCTCCCCAGAAAGGCAGAGCTGCCTGTCACACATGTTGTCTCATGTGGTGGTCCGTCGTCTCTGTGCATCACTAGGCGAGTGTGATGCACACTCATATTCTGGCAAAGCTGTTCCTAGAGCAGCAGAGTCACTTGTTTTAGACCTAATGTTATAGAGAGGATTTTTTCACTTTTTAAAATTGAAGATTTGATACCAGAGGAATCTGCCATATCTCTGCCATTTACTTACTGTGTGATCAGGGACATGTCACTAAACACCTCTGTGCTCAATTTCCTCAGAAAAGTGGAGAATGACCCAACTTCACAGTGTTGTGAGCTTTAAATGATGTTGCACAAGTAGCATATGTTAAATTTAAGTCCCCCAGGCAATGAAAACCACCAAAGAGAGGAGCTAAGATTGAATAGACTCTGCCCTAAAGGGAATCCAGCTCTGAGCCTAATGGTGCTTCCTTCCAGGTAGCCACAGTTTTTTCCTGCCGTGAGGGCACTGCAGGTCACTCTTACTCTTGGTGACCTCTGAACTGTGGCTCTATTTCAGTGACATCTCAGGAATGCAGCCTTGGGACTCCTGAGGCTTTGTCCTTTCAGCTGGGAGGCAGGAAGCAAGGACAGCAAGAAGGACACACTAGTGGGTAAGAAACTGAAGACCCCGCACAGGCAGGGCAGCTCTTCTCCTGACTCTCCCTAAGGAAGGCAGAGAAGGAAAATACATTTCTTGGATTGCTTCAAGTGGGATTGTGGGGAGTTGGGGTGAGGAGAGGCTGGGGAGCTGTGGCTGTAGTTCTGTGTCACACTGTGTCACCCTGAGGAGATGGGCTTCATAAACACATGAGACTACACATGTCTGAGCACTGCTAATAAACTCTTCTTCACTGGAAACTTGTAAATAAGTTTATATTCCATTCACCATATATTCATTTCCCCCATCATCAACACTGGCCTACCACAAGAAAAGAAAAAAATTAAACTCCCTTAAGGAGCTCACAAGTGAGTTGGAGACAATAATGAATGATCCGCTGTGTGCCAGACTGTTCAGAGCACTTTGTGTACTACTTCATGACTGCTCATGACAGCCTTATAGCACTATGCTATTGTGACTCCCATCTCACAGATGAGGAAACTGAGACTTGGAGTAACTGGCCCAAGGTCACACAGCTGTGAGTGATGGAGCTGGAATTCCAACACAGGCTGCAGATTATTTCATCAAGTGTGTTCCATCTGCCCCCAAGAGACACACATAAGTGTATGCAGTTTATGAAAGACTGGCTTCCAGGATGCCTCACTCCAGCAAGACGCCCACTGACCTACCACCTGCAGACCAAACCTTTGCCTTGAGTCTACTGCTGTCTGGGACCAATTTCTGCCACCATTCCTCTCCCCAGGTCTCACTTCTCATGTCACCCTGAGACTAGGCAGAAAGGGGACTAATGTAAACTTCAGGACCCCTCCCTACCGATCATCTTCCCAGCAGTTCTGGGGCTGGGCTGCTGGCTGTATTGTATTCTTCACCCCCTAAGCCTCACTCCTGCCCATCCTAAGAGGAATGACCATGACAGCCACTGCAGTGGGTCACTAGGCCTCAGTTGTGTGCATGAATCTGATTTTAGTCTTTGGGTCAGAAAATATTTCCATCAATCAACTCTTGCTGAGGAATGGAACAGGTTCAGGTGCTTTCCTTATATTATCTGTTGCGGTTTCATTCCCACAACAACCCTAAGAGGCAAGATGGGCACTTCCCACTTATAAATAAGAAATCCAAGTCTCAGAGAAGACAAATGGCCAGCTCAAGTGGTGAAACCAAGACTGGAGGTCAGGCTAGTCTGTTCTCAAGGCCCATGCCCCTGGCCATGCTGTAATGCTATCTTCCCTCTTCACATAAGGTCCTAAGAAGAGCGAAAGTTGGTCCTGACTATTTCTGCTGCCAGGAGCCTAATGGACTATTAGGCTCCATTCTAAGCCACATCACCGAGAGTCAGACTTTATGGGGCAGGCCTGTCCCAAGACTTTTAGCCTGGGAGACCAATGAGAATTATTTCCCTTGGGAAATACTTGCCCCAAGGGAAGTGAGTGAGGTGTAGTAACCAAATGAAGGCCGAGACTGAAGGAGACCCGCTGTCTGTCCTTCACTTTGCCCAGCCTCTGTTCCTGTGCTGGCTTCTGGGCAAGGTGGCCTCTGAGTAAAAATGGAAAGAGCAAAGTCATTTGCACTCCTCTAAGCCATTGGAAGCTTCAGCATTGAACTCTCCTTCCATAGAGGGTAACACAGCTGGGAGAAGAGCTCCCCACCTGGATTGTTCCTTAAAACACTCCACAGTCCAGGTGCTTAGGGTGTCAGCAACAAGAGCTGAGACAAGAGATAACCACACAAATGCAAGTGGCAGAGGTGGGGGCCAGTGGGAGGCAGAGGGCTGCACTCGAAACACTGGACAGGACCACAGTGTGGGAGTCCCAGGGATAGAGAGAGTTGGGTGGTGGGGAGGAGGTTGAGAGAAAACTAGGTTATGCAATAATCAGGGTTGGAGTGAGAACCAGCGTCCTGTTAAGTTAGAATTTCTAACAATTAAAACCCTTATTTATAAAGGATCCAGAAAGCTGTGTTCCTGCCTCAGGGCCAGTGGAGGTTTTAGAAGTGCAGTACAAATATTGATATTGTCCCTTCTAAAGGAACAATTCAACAAATAGCCTTGGCTTGGGGAAGGGAGGCATTCCTCAGCCCAATTCTATCCTGCTCCACTCCTGGCTGTCCAGTACAGCAGCGAAAGGAGCCAGTGATGGCTAACTGGAGCAGGTTGGTGACCTATGACCTATGGCCCAGCATAAGGGGAGCCAGGTCAATCAGATTCCTTCCTCAGGAATTTGAGCCAAGAAATGTTGAGACATGCAGGCAGATAACAGTGGGGCTAGAGGCCACAGGAATGCATTGGAAGAGTCTATAGATGGAATTCAAACATGGAGAGTCACATGAGGAAGGCAGAGAGACACAGAGTCAGCAGAGAACTGGTCAGTAGAAAGTGCACAGAAGGGAAAGAAAAGGAGAAAGGTGCAGGCAGATATAAAGACTACACAGTCCAGGAAAGACAGAGCCCTCAGCACCCCCTTCCCCCAGGCCCTGCTCCAGTCCCCACTCTACCTCATTCCCTTTCTCCTGAGGTAACACAATGGATGATGGGACAAAACAGGGCTGGGGCAGTGACCTCCACACAGGATGGTTCTGGGTTGAAGGGGACCTGGCCCTCGGTCCTTGGTTGCTTTGTAGAGTATAAGTACATTAAAGAACCCTATGAACAAAACAAAGAAAGTCCGGGGATGGTCAGTCACCTCCCACAACATCTGTGGCAGCACAAGAGGAAGGTGACTTTGAAGGCTTCCCATCATCCAAATGGTGACTCAGGAAGGGAGGCAAAGCTGGAGTGTTTACTTACATCGGCTTGGGAGCTCAACTGTCTCAAATTCCAACTTTGCTTACCAATTGTGAGGGCTTGGGGAAAGGTGTGCTTTTCTAAGTCTTGGTTTCCACATCTAAAATGAAGATGAAGCCAGGTGCTGGAGGCCTGTGCCTGTAATCCTAGCTACTTACAAGGCAGAGATCAGGAGGATCACAGTTCAAAGCCAGTCCCGGAGAGTTTGTGAGACCCTACTCAAAAATGACTATCACAAAAAAGGGCTGGTGGAGTGGCTCAAGTGGTAAGAGTACCTGCTTAGCAAGCATGAAGCCTTGAGTTCAAAACCCAGTGATGACTCTTCTTCCTCAGGTGGCTGGGGTGGTGAGAACCTGGAAGACCAGTTGCCCCTCCTCTAGAGT
Organism: Castor canadensis; assembly: GCF_047511655.1. Lineage (NCBI taxonomy): Eukaryota > Metazoa > Chordata > Mammalia > Rodentia > Castoridae > Castor > Castor canadensis. Next base: position 111,962,483 of record NC_133392.1, read on the forward strand.
TAATGAAAGGCAAGGGGTGGACTAAGAGATTGAGGCATCTCTCTGTGGGATGTTCTACCTGGAATGACTGGAGCAGTCCATCCACAGGAGCACACCCTTTTCTGTGTCACCCTTGGCGTTCTATGGGGAGGTGGCTTTCAGAGTCACCCTCTGTGGGTAGCCTTAACTTACCAGGCTTACTAATAGGAACATGTTTTTCTGTCTTAAAATAGCCAAAGAAAGTTATTTCAAATGAACTTGCAGTTGGGTGGTCAGACCAGTTTTTATTGTCTTCCTCTCAGGAGAGTCCAAGAACTCTCTTGTATTTTCCTGTTTCATTTATAGCAAAAACAGCCATAACAGGAAGATCCATTGCTCTGTGGAACTTCCTGAATCAAGATGCCCCACTGTCTGAAGTGTCTCAGAGTCAAGTGCCACCCCCTGCTCCCCTCACCTCACAAAGTCCTAGGCAGATAGTCATCCAGCTTTGATCCTCACTGCCAGGTACAAGGACTTCCAGGCTTTGATGGGAAGGAGTCAAAAGAACTGGGTTGGGAAAAAGAACTGGGGAGATCTTGCTTTAGAACAAGGTCCTCATGACTCTTCTATCTTAGGTTTTTGCTTATTTTGAATACCTTAAGAGAGACCCTGCCTAAGACAAGGACCTTGTAATAAGAAAAGTTCCTTTCTCCACCTTAAATCTTACCTTCTTCCTCTCGCCATTCTTTTCCCTCCTTGTATTTCTCTCTCACTCCAGGCCAAAATCCTACTTAGCCATTGCACTCCCTGGAGCCCTCTGCTGGCTGTGAATATACTCTCCTTTTCCCCCAGATCTTCACAAAAAGCTCAGCACATTTTGTCATGACTGGAGACTTCATTTCTTCAGCCTTTCAGGAGAATGTCGCTCACTCATACCCTCCCACTCTGAAGCAGAAATGGGGCTGGGATTGTCCTGGCTCCCTCTTCCGCATGATTGCTTGTCTACACTCAACTCTTCTTTTGAGCCTCATGCCATCCACCATCTTCCTCCTAAGCCCTGAAAACTGTCCAGTGTTCATTTTCTGAATCACTCAAGAACTGGCTCACCATCTTCCTTTCCAGCTCACATCCTATGTCCTCCTTAGAGATGTCACTGCCTGGGCAGGCAGCTGATTGGCCTGTACTTCTCTGACCCCCTTAACTCAGAGGCTCAGCCTTAGCTCCACTTCAGACACTACTTCCAGACCCCACCCTGGAGCTTGCCTTGGCCCTATCTGCCTCTCTGGTTCATTTTTGTATGAGCCAGCTCATGCCTCACACCCAAGACAACTGCACCTTGACCCCCAAGAGAACTCAGCCCTTTGGTTCTTCCCCTTGCTCTATCAGTCCTTCTGGCTGAAAGTTGGAGTCTGCAGGTGATCGTGTGCACTGTGTTCACACCACCACATGTGTCATTTTCCTTTCACAGCTATCCTGCTGCAACTTCCTCATCCAACAAGTTCCACTACTTTCTTCCAGCCTCTGTGGGGACCATTCAAACAGCTACTCAGCCCACGTCCCACACCTCCACTGCTGCCTCATCTGCTCCCTCCTCAGGGTCAACCCCTGGCTCTGATGTTTTCCTCTTGACCTATAAATCTTTCCAGTGCACTTACCCAAGAACCTCCTCAGCCCTTCTCTGTTATCCTCCACTTTGCTTTCCTCCCACTCTCCTCTATTCCTGCCATCACCCCCTTCCTCACCTCCTGTACTTTCCCTATTCTGGTGTCTGTCCTGACCCTCCATCAAGACTTCGTTCTCTAAAGTCATAGTTTCATGTCCTAATACTGTGTAACAATGATAAATGTCCTGAAACTTATAGAATAAAGCAAATATGTTATTAGGCTCATGGATTCAGATTGGTCACAAAACACAGCTCATCTCTGCTTCATGATGACTGGAGCCTCATCTGGGAAGACTTGAAGTCTGAGAGCGGCTTAACAACTGTGGGCTACACTATCTCCACTCCTATTCAACATAGTACTGGAATTCCTAGCCAGAGCAATTAGGCAAGAAGAAGGAATAAAAGGAATACAAATAGGTAAAGAAACTGTCAAAATATCCCTATTTGCAGACGACATGATCCTATACCTTAATGACCCAAAAAACTCTACTCAGAAGCTTCTAGACATCATCAATAGCTATAGCAAGGTAGCAGGATATAAAATCAACATAGAAAAATCATTAGCATTTCTATACACTAACAATGAGCAAACGGAAAAAGAATGTATGAAAACAATTCCATTTACAATAGCCTCAAACAAAATCAAATACCTAGGTGTAAACCTAACAAAAGATGTGAAAGACCTCTACAAGGAAAACTATACACTTCTGAAGAAAGAGATTGAGGAAGACTATAGAAAGTGGAGAGATCTCCCATGCTCATGGATTGGTAGAATCAACATAGTAAAAATGTCGATACTCCCCAAAGTAATCTACATGTTTAATGCAATTCCCATCAAAATTCCAATGACATTCATTAAAGAGATTGAAAAATCTACTGTTAAATTTATATGGAAACACAAGAGGCCACGAATAGCCAAGGCAATACTCAGTCAAAAGAACAATGCAGGAGGTATCACAATACCTGACTTCAAACTATATTACAAAGCAATAACAATAAAAACAGCATGGGACTGGCACAAAAACAGACATGAAGACCAGTGGAACAGAATAGAGGATCCAGATATGAAGCCGCACAACTATGAGCAACTTATCTTTGACAAAGGAGCTAAAAATACACGATGGAGAAATAGCAGCCTCTTCAACAAAAACTGCTGGGAAAACTGGTTAGCAGTCTGCAAAAAACTGAAACTAGATCCATGTATATCACCCTATACCAAGATTAACTCAAAATGGATCAAGGATCTTAATATCAGACCCCAAACTCTTAAGTTGATACAAGAAAGAGTAGGAAATACTCTGGAGTTAGTAGGTATAGGTAAGAACTTTCTCAATGAAACCCCAGCAGCACAGCAACTAAGAGATAGCATAGATAAATGGGACCTCATAAAACTAAAAAGCTTCTGCTCATCAAAAGAAATGGTCTCTAAACTGAAGAGAACACCCACAGAGTGGGAGAAAATATTTGCCAATTATACATCAGACAAAGGACTGATAACCAGAATATACAGGGAACTTAAAAAACTAAATTCTCCCAAAACTAATGAACCAATAAAGAAATGGGCACGTGAACTAAACAGAACTTTCTCAAAAGAAGAAATTCAAATGGCCAGAAAACACATGAAAAAATGCTCACCATCTCTAGCAATAAAGGAAATGCAAATTAAAACCACACTAAGATTCCACCTCACCCCTGTTAGAATAGCCATCATCAGCAACACCACCAACAACAGGTGTTGGCGAGGATGTGGGGAAAAAGGAGCCCTCTTACACTGTTGGTGGGAATGTAAACTAGTACAACCACTCTGGAAAAAAATTTGGAGGCTACTTAAAAAGCTGGACATCGATCTACCATTTGATCCAGCAATACCACTCTTGGGGATATACCCAAAAGACTGTTACTCCAGAGGCACCTGCACATCCATGTTTATTGCGGCACTATTCACAATAGCCAAGTTATGGAAACAGCCAAGATGCCCCAGCACTGACGAATGGATTAAGAAAATGTGGTATCTATACACAATGGAATTTTATGCAGCCATGAAGAAGAACGAAATGTTATCATTCGCTGGTAAATGGATGGAATTGGAGAACATCATTCTGAGTGAGGTTAGCCTGGCCCAAAAGACCAAAAATCGTATGTTCTCTCTCATATGTGGACATTAGATCAAGGGCAAACACAACAAGGGGATTGGACTATGAGCACATGATAAAAGCGAGAGCACACAAGGGAGGGGTGAGGATAGGTAAGACACCTAAAAAACTAGCTAGCATTTGTTGCCCTTAATGCAGAGAAACTAAAGCAGATACCTTAAAGTAATTGAGGCCAATAGGAAAAGGGGACCAGGAACTAGAGAAAAGGTTAGATGAAAAAGAATTAACCTAGAAGGTAACACCCACGCACAGGAAATCAATGTGAGTCAATGCCCTGTATAGCTATCCTTATCTCAACCAGCAAAAACCCTTGTTCCTTCCTATTATTGCTTATACTCTCTCTACAACAAAATTAGAGATAAGGGCAAAATAGTTTCTGCTGGGTATTGAGGGGGGGAGCGGGAGGGGGCGGAGTGGGTGGTAAGGGAGGGGGTGGGGGCAGGGGGGAGAAATGAACCAAGCCTTGTATGCATATATGAATAATAAAAGAAAAATGAAAAAAAAAAAAACTGTGGGCTAAAATCAACAGAAGACTCATTCACTTCCACCCTACATCCGTGTTAGGACAATGCAAAGACTCAGTCTGCTAAACAGACATGTACATACCTCTCTAGTTGACTTGGCTTTCTCACTGCAGAATGGCCTCAGGGTAGTATGGCTTCCTATATGGAAGCCAGCACACAAGGTGGAAGTCCTACTACTTTTTGTGTCTCAGAAGTCACTCTGATTTTTATAAGCACAGAAATCCCATAGTTTCACTTCCAGGATAGTTCATTAGTCAAAGAGGTCACAAGACGCTGAGAATCAAGGGGAGATGGTATAGATCAATCCCTCAATGGGAAGGTGATGAGGTCACATTGTAGAAGACTGTATGGAGTGGGGAATCCCATTGCTGTCATCTTTGAAAAACACAACCGGCCACAGACTTAATTACCTTCCAACTATTGAATTTAAGGATGGTTGGCAGTTAGTATTTGCTGTGTTTTGTTGTTGTTCAAACTTTACATTATGAAGCTGTCTACATCCAGCTACCTGTCACCACATTCTTCCAGGTCTAGACAGAGACCTCTGCCCACTTTCCCTGTCCTTCATGTGCACCTCTGTCCTCCTTTTAATGATAATGTTCTCCAAGAACCTAAATTCTTTCCATGGCTTATCACACTGTTACCTTCTCTCCTATGACTTCAATTACTATCTATGTGCCAGTAACTCCCAAATCTATCTCACCACAAACCTCTTCCAAACTACCGGAACTGCATACCAATGAGCCTAGTGGACCCCTCAATTTTGGCGTGTCCAAAGTTAAACTCGACATCTTCTACTATGAGTTGGTTTCTCGTCTGGCATTCTTTCTCTTTCTTAGGAACACCTTGCTGCCCACACTTTGACTCCTCCTTTTCTGCTACCTATCACATCTAGTTATTTTCTAAGTTATACTCATTTTGTCTCTTAAATGTTTCTACAACTTTTGTTATTATTTTAAAATTTAGAAAGAGTAAGGATCAGAAAGGTTGCTGTTTTCTAAGATTAAATAGCTGTCTTCTATTTACTCTTTCATCTGCCAATCACACACATGAAAAAGCTTATAAGACATGGTCTCTAGTCCCTTTCATGGGAAAGGTGGACAGGCAAGCAATTGAAATCCAATAAGGTGTGATAAATCCCATGACTGTGGAAGGCATTGGGAACTACCAGAGAAGAAATCCAGCCTGTGGTGAGAAGGGTGAAAGTAGAGTTGTATTAATTACCTGTTGCTATATAACAAGTTTCTCCAAACTTGAGCTACTTCAAACAACACACCTACATTAGCTCATAGGTTCTGTGGATCAGTCATCTGAGTACAGCTTAGATAAGTGTCTGTGACTTAGGGTCCCACAAGGCTGCAGCCAGGTGTCAGCTTACTTGGGGAGGATTCATCCTAAAACACACTCACTTGACTGTTAACACACCTCAGATCCTCACTAGCTGTTGCCTGAGACAGGGCTCTTCCTAACTATTTCCCAGCAAAGGTTCTGGGACCAAGTATGAGACTGAGAGAAGAGAAGGAGCCCAGGATGGAAACCAGGTTTTTTGTAACCTAATCTCACAAATGACATGGCATCACTTTTCACCATATTCTGTGTATTTGCAAAGACTCATTAGGTCTAGCCCATACTGACAAGAGGGGAATTGTGCAAGGCATGAACACAGAAGGTGGGGATTGCTGGGTGCCAGTCCAGAGACTATCACAGGGGCCGAAGGAGATTACTTACAGCAGGGGATACCTGGACTGGATTCAAGAGTTAAATAGATAAAGAGCTACAGAGGACTGTCTTATGCAGAGAATGCTATGCGTGAGAGAGAGAGCCCGGGGCTGGAGGAATTACAAGTTCAGTAATGTTGGAGTGTAGGCTTCCATCTATGTGGACATTAGAGAGCAAGTTGACTTTGGTGACTAATTTTGTCATCCAATGGATGGACTGTGACTCTCAACCTAATGTCAAATTTCTTGTTTAATGTCATCTTGTTCACTCTATGCTTAAATCAAGTTTTAAATAGCTAATCAACACTGAATGTTTCATACACACAGCAAAACTTCTTTATAAAAGATAAACTTACAACTTCTTTGCAAAAATGACCAAAACTCTAAGAACAGTTTTCCAGAAGAACAGATTTATAAACCATTTCAAATGCAAAAAGCACGACTAGAATTTCCAGTTATCGGAGAGCCGGGATTCTCTCATACTTTGGAATGTATTTCCTTAATTTTAAATTAAATTTTACAGAGATAAAATACACAAATAATAAACATACAACTCCATGGATTTTCACCATCATTGTCTTGTAAATATCACACAAATTGTAAAAACAGAACATTGCTGCCCTAAGCCCCTCTGTGCCTCCTTCTACCCTCCGTTCCCCAAAGATAACCACTTAGTTCTGTTGTCACAAAGCAGTTTTGCCAGTCTGAACATTATATAAATGGACTAATGTAGTCTACATTCTTTGTAATTTGTGTTCATGGTTCATTTTGTGAGCATCATCCATGTTATATATAGTAATAGTTGATTTGTTTTCACTGCTGTACCATATTTTATTAACTATTCCATTATCCTACAGTGAATTAAAATTTAGATTATTTCCAGTTTGGGGAAATTTATGATTATGCTCTATGACACACATATGAACACATATGTCTGTTGGTTCTATGCCTGGGAGTGAAACTTCAGGGTCATGGATGCACATGGTAGACACTGGCAGTTTCCAAGGGAGTAATTTATACTCCAGGAACCATGTCCATGAGTTCTGTTCATTCCACGTCTACATCCTCACCAATACTTTATGTTAGTGATATTTCTACAACAAGCTATTCTGAAGGATGTGCAGTGATATCTTATTGAGGTTCAAGTTGCATTTCCCCAGTAACTAACAATGTCGCATACTTTCTCATATGAATGCCTTTTAAGATATCTTCTTTTGTAAGTGTATGTTTATGCTTTTGATCATCTCTTTGTTGGATGTCTTTTGCCTCCCGCTCTGAAGACATCCTTTATGTATTGTATTGGTTTACTGGGCCAATACAGCCGTGTGAAGTACCATATACTAGATGGCTTAAATAATAGACATTAATTGTCTCACAGTTCTGGAAGCTGGAAGTCTGAGATCAAGGTGTTGGCAAAGATGGCTCTTTCTGATGCATGTGAGGAAAAAGCTGTCCATGCCTCTCTCCTAGTTTCTGGTCTTTTGCTGGCAATGTTTAGTTTTCCTTAGCTTACAGATGTTTGTCCTTATTTTTACATAGTGTTCTACATCTCCAAATTACAACCTCCCCCTTTGTTTTGTTTTTGTTTTTTTGGTTTTTTTTTGAGACAGAGTCTTGCTATGTGGCCTCAAACTCATCATCCTCCTGCCTCAGCCTCCCAAGTTCTGGGTGAGTCACTATGCCTAGCTAAATTTCCCCTTTTATGAAAAGACCAGCTATATTGGATTAGGGTCCACTCTAGGCCAGTATGACTTCATCTTAACTATTTACATCTGCAATGACCCTATTTCCAAATATATATATATATTTGGTGGTACTGGGGTTTGAACTCAGGGCCTTATGCTTGCTAGGGAGGCTCTCTACCACTTGAACAATGCCCTGAGCCCTTTTTTGCTTTAGTTGTTTTTCAACTAAAAAAACTAAAAGAGTCATGCTTTTTGCCCAGGGCTGGTACCACATTGTGTCATCCTATCTCTGCCTGTTGTGAGTTGGGATCACAGGCATGTACCACCACATCTGGCTTATTGCCTAAGCTGGCTTCTAACTGCAATCCTCCTGATCTCTGCTTCTGAGTAGCTGATGTTACAGGTGTGAGCCACTGTGCCCAGCTAACTTGTATGCTTTTTAAGACACAGCTTTCTCCAGTCTGTGGTTTGCTGTTACTTACACTTTCTCAATGGTGTCATGGTAGATTCAAGATGACAATAAATTATTTTTCACCATCTCCATTGAGAGTTGGTTTTTCTTATACCCTCCCTGGAATCTGGGTTTCTCCTAGGACTGCTTATCCAATAAAATGTGTTGGAAGTGATGCTGATGTGTTGGAGCCTAACCTTTGAGAGAAAGGACAGACCTACCTCTTCCTTCTCAGAAGGCCTGTTCTTGGGACATTTGCTCTTGGGACACCAGATTGTGAGGAGTCCAGGCCACAGGGAGAGGCCACTTGAGTTACCAGCCCCAGTTGAACCAGAATGAGCTATCAACCACGTGAAAGAGCCATCCTGGATACTCCAGCCAGCAAGCCAGATGACATAACCCCAACCCATGCCATGTGGAGCTGCAGATCTGCTCAGCTGAGCCCACCCATCCCATAGAACCACAAGAACAAGTAAGATGCTGCTGTCTGCAGCACTAAGACATGCTTGATGGATAGAAGTGCTTCACTGTAATGCGCTCCTGATAGTCAATCTTCCTCTTCAGGACTGGGGCTTTTGTGTCCTGTTTAAGAAGTGTTTGCGTACTTCTAGGATGTGAAGCCTATGTTAACTTTTAGAAAATTTATTGATGATCTTTCACATGTTAATAGACACATAAAATGATGTGTGTGTGTGGTGTATATTCCTTTTGTACTCAATAATGTTTCAAATTTAGAATTCCATGTTCAGTATGAATCAATAAAGTAGTAATTTAACATCAAACAAACAAAAGAAAACTTGAAACTGATCTGTGATCTCACTCCTCACCAGGTCTCAAGGCAATGGAGACCTAATTATTTATTCACTCATAAAACACTGAGAGCCCAGATTTACCTTTGTATATGCCTGGCCGAACGAGATACTGCAACATACCAAATACATAATTACAACCTTTTGGGAGAAGTGGACAACACACATAATTTCAGTTGTGCTGAGTGTTATGGAAAAAGGTCTTGAGATGCCATGGATGTGGAGACCACGGGTGTGGAAACCACAGCTCCTAACTTAGCCTGGGGTTAAGGGTGCATCAGAGAGAGCCCCTGCAGGAGTGATGCTTAAGTTGAGACCTATGGGATGAGAATTAGCTACTTAGACAAAGAATTGGGGTGGGGGGGACTTACAGACAGAAAAACAAACAAACAAACAAACAAGCAAACAAACAAAACACAGCAAGGAGGAACCCAGAGTTTTAGAGGAACTATGAAGAGTCTTGATGTAAGGGACTGAAACAGAGAGGACATAGGACAAGACTGGAGAGACAGGAAGGGGCTGCAAGCTTTCTTAACAGCATCTGGGCTTTCTCTGGGACTGGCTGCATTTGAAAGGCTTTAAGCAAGGGAGTGGCATGAGATTTATTTTTTTGGCAGATTACTAAGGCTGCCTTTTAGACAAGGTAGAACACAAGCAGTGTGATGTGGGCCTCTAAACACCACAGTGGCTCCAAGGAAGGAAAAGCCTGATTGGCTTGAGGTATCAAGAAGGCCTTCCTGGAAGAAGTACCCCTGGACAGCAGCTAATGGTCAGCAGAGTCACTTGGACACGAGAGACAAGGTGAAGTTTCAGGTGTGTGCACGTGCGCTATGTTGGGAGGTAGTGAAGAAAGAACCTCGGTGGAAGGAGTCCCTGTATTCATTCACCAAGCTAGAAAAATGTGGGACCTGTTTGGGGTATAGCCCAGAATTATGGGATGTAAGCCTATAAGGGATGTGGGTATGTAGGGCGCAGAAGGCCCCAACGAAACCTTTTTACAAATGACAGCTTAGTCTTCTGGGTGTCTTAGACCAGGTGCTGTAGAAATCTGAGCCTGTTGCAAACACATTCCTGAAAGCAATCCCAGGGCATTCAGACTGAGGAAGAAGAGAACAGAAGGAGAGGGAGGAAAGCAAATTCAAAAGAGGTACCTCACCTGGTGAGGCAGCCATTACTTTGAGACAAGGTGACTGCTCTACCTCATAGGAAGTGTCAGAAAGACTTGGTGGGGAAAAGGAAGGGCTGTCAATCAGGGCAGGAATGGAGAAGAGTATCTCTGCAGCTCTCCATGCCTCTTCATGACTTTAGCATTTCCTGCACAGTTCACAAGGCACTGTGGGGCTATGCCTGAGAATGACTCCAGGGACCAGATCAGCTACCACAGTGACCCCCTGGCCTGAAGCAGCAGTGGAAAGCAATTCATCACAAGGCCACAGAGAGGAGGGGCCCGGCGAGGTGTGGCTCTCTAGAGAACACCTGCTGAGTGGAAACCAGAGAGTAGCAGCAGAATCCAGCAGGGAGAGCTGTTGGATGGGGATGTAGGGTCCTCAAGGTGTCTCTATTTTTTTTTTAAACAGGGTTAATTCACTTTATTATTTTTATATTTTTTTAAAAATCCTATGTTGTAGCCACAGCTGGAGCCTCGGTCCTCTGCACAGACACTCTGGTGTGGGTTTTACAAGATGGTCAGTGAATTCCTGATAGGGAGACTTGGTGAACACGGTCTCTTTCCAGAGGTCGGGGGTCAAGTAGCTGTAGGTCTTGGAGATGGCATCAAAGGTGGCCTTAGCAAAGTTGCCCAGGGTGGCAGTGCAGCCCCTGGCTGAAGTGTAGCAGTCATCAATACCAGCCATCAGCAGTAGCTTCTTGGGCACAGGAGCCGACACGATGCCAGTGCCCCTGGGGGCAGGGATGAGACGAACCAGCACAGAACCACAGCAGCCTGTCACCTTGCATGGGACAGTGTGAGGCTTGCCAATCTTGTTCCCCCAGTAGCCTCTCCGCACAGGGACAATGGAGAGTTTGGCCAAGGTGTCTCTAATCCCAAGCAGAGTCTGGGAGCAAAGACTGCCCCTGGGAGCAGCCTCTTCTCCTGGAGGAAATGGCCAGGCCCCAGTCCCACCTCTTTGCTCAGCCATTGGCTGGGAGCTGCCCAAGGAGAGGAACCCTCAGTCAGCCAGCAGAAGGGCAGCCATGCTGGAGCCAGCCTCTTCCAGCTGATTCTTATAATTTCAGGAATTTTATGAACTAGTGGTTTCACAGAGCCATTATTAAAAATTAAATGCTTATAATTAAACTTACAATTTAAATGAAATACTACTTAAAAATGAATACAATACAGATGGCGCAAAGGAGCACATGACCAGAGAGGTTCAAGATCGTTCAACATTAGGAAAATACAAATTAAAGGTCTGATGGGATACCTCTGCTCACTTGTGACTAAAGCTTTTTTAAAAATAGTGATAGGAAATTCATGTGAGTCAACTCCCTGTATAGCTATCCTTATCTCAACCAGCAAAAACCCTTGTTCCTTCCTATTATTGCTTATACTCTCTCTACAACAAAATTAGAAATAAGGGCAAAATAGTTTCTGCCGGGTATCGAGGGGGTGGGGAGGAGAGGGAGGGGGTGAAGTAGGTTGTAAGGCAGGGGGTGGGGGCAGGGGGGAGAAATGACCCAAGCCTTGTATGCACATATGAATAATAAAACAATAAAAATAAATAAATAAATAGTAATGATAACGAGTGCTGATAAGGATAGGGAGGAACCGGATTTCTCATGCAGGGCTGGCAGCGATGCAAAATGTAAAATGTAACACAGCTGCTCCGGAAGACAGTTGGGAAGTTTCCTGTAAAGTTAAACACGTGCTTGTCATATGGTTCCCAGTGTCTCTCCTGCATATTTATCTTAAGGAAATGAACATCTATGTTGACACAAAATCTGCACAGTGTTTGAGACATCAGAATGTAAAGAAGAAAGTTTAATAAAACTTAAAGTTTTAAAGATTAAACTTAAAAGTGTGACAAGGTCGTAGCTGTTACATGGTAAATAGCACAAAAAACGAAGAATGTTCTTCTAATATTTGAAAACCACTTTGGAGTCACAAGGAAGTCATCCATGCATTGAAGAATGAGCGAAGTTCCCAGCTTGGGTCTTTGCTAAGTTAGTTTTATATTAATCCTTAATGTGAACAAAAATATCAACCAACATTCATGGCAGAGCCGTGCTCATTTGTTAATTGCACTTTGGGCACAACAGCTTGGATGTAAGAGTTGGGCACAGAACACAGAAAGATTTCTGTGAGAATCAATTGACTGAATAGAATATGTAACAGAGTATTGCATGTTTGATTATTATTTGTAAACTGTGCCCTGTATCAATACAATTTATAATGAACTGATATGCATATGCACACATGATACATAAGCATTCCATCCTCATTATTTGCAAATGTTGCATTTAAAATTTTACGCACTTGTTAAAATTTTCTTGTGTGAATTTCGGTTAAGACCCAACATGGTTTTATAGTCATCTGTGGGCATGAGGCATGGTAAAAAGTTTTACCTGCCCAGAATGCTCTCTGCCTGAGTTAGACAAGTCTCAGCTCTGCTTCTTGCTTCAGCTCTCACACTGTGAGTGTACACCTCACAGTTTACCTAGTGCCGTACTTCTCAGATTTTTGTGCATTTTGGTGATTTTGTAGTTTACAAGAGCCTCCAAGCTTAGTGTTCAGGAAAGCACCAGAAGGCTGTGATGTGCCTTATGGACAAAATATGTAGGTTAGATAAGCCTTGTTTGGCCATGAATAAGCCAACATTAATCTGAGCCAACAATAAATATTGCAAAAGGTGTCTTCAAACTGAAACACAGATATTCCTCCTTTATCCTTGGTTTTGTTTTCTGACGCTTAAGTTACCCATGGTCAACTGCAGTCCTAAAATATTAAATGGAAAGTTCCAGAAACAAACAATTCATAATAGAGTACCATTCCAAATAGCAAATGAAATCTTGCACTGTCTATCTGTCCTCCTCTGGATTGTCCTGAGTCTCTACATCATATATACTATCTGACCATTAGTCACTTACCAGCCGTCTTGGTTATCGGATCAACTACCGTAATGTCTGTGTTCAAGTAACCACCGAGTAGCAGTCTAAGACTACACATGTCACCTTGACTATGTCATTCACCTCACCTCGTCTTCTCACTTCACATTGTCACGAGATAAAGGTTGAGTACAGTTTAGCAAGATATTTGAGCAAGACTAGCCACATTCATATATGTTATAATTATCCTAATTTTATTGTTAGTGATTATTAATATCTTACTGTGCCTAATTTATAAATCAAGCTTTATCATTGATGGTCTACATGCTGTTTGTCAACACGCCACTGACTGAGGCCAACCCTGCCTCAGAACCATGACACTGTGGGGCTGTCTGCCACCCACACTGCTTGTAGCTGGGCAGTCCTGTGTTGGAGCAAGATCTGAGTGACACATCTCCATGTAGGCCCAATTTCCAAGCCTTCAGTTAGAGAAGGTCAGTCTTCCAGTCACCATTCCCCCACCCCAATTTATTACGCTAGTGACGCTGTGCCTCATTGTGCTCAGCTGGAGAATGACAGCTACTTCACAGCTGTGTTGTAAGTCCCAGTGAGACAGATGTATGGGAAAAGGTCAGCCCGGTGCCTGGCACATGGCAGACAGTAAACAGCATGTTAATCTTCCTACACCTCCACTGTAAACCCCAAAAAGGGAGGTGAGGAGTGGGGAAGGCAGGAGACTCCGTTCTGTCTACTGCTCAGTCCTTTGACTGTGGTGGTTCAGGCTGCAGCAGGGTTGTGCCCAGTCATTCTAAATCAGCTTCCAAGATGAATGCTCACTGTCTGAGAGGCCCAGGCTGGGTGCTGCAGTGGAGGATCTCCAATCTGAGACTCTAAAAAGTCCACTGCCTGAATGTGGCCAGGCAGTTTTCTAGCGGTGTCTCTGTGTCTGTGGCTTCTGGTTTGGGAGTAGGGTGAGCTACAGGGTGGGCATATTTGCTGAGTCTGCTTTTCTTCTCATTTCTGGGTTCCAGTAGCCCCAGCTGGCCTAGTTCACACTTTGCCTGTTCTGACTCAGCTCTCCCCTAGAGACACAGTTCCGTCTCTGAGTCATCAGGCTGAGCTGCTTTCGAGGACAGCTGTCTGGCACTGCTGCTCCATATTCCCAGGAAAGGTACTGTGTCTCCACACCCCAGTGCCACCGTATCCCTAATTTGGCTTACAATGCCCAGAAATCAAGAACAAATCTTCATGCGATTAGAGGATGCAGAGGGAAAGGTTCCAAGACCAGGGCTCTGAATGTCTGGCTTCAGTTCCAGCTCCACCAATTAGCTTGTGTGACCTTGGGCTCAGCATGGAACCCTCCGGAACTGGACTTCCTCTTCCCTAAAATGGAAATAGTGATCCTTACTGGGGTTGTCCCACGGGGATGTTGGGAGGCCCAAGTAACATAGTGTAAGTACCCCAAACGTGAGGTTTGCTCTATATGCTGGATCTGGTTCATAACCAGATTTCCTTTAACTTGCACAATGTGGACCTAGATAAAGTGTTTAGCTTTTTTTTTTTTTAAATGAGTTGCCAAGAAACTGGGAGAATTCACTTAAATCTGGATTTTTGGCTTTTCTTAAAAACAAGAGGATTCTTCCTTTCACTGGCTGTCAAAAATCAGCTAGGGCCAAGTAGCATCAGCCTCTTCACTTGGACAAGAGTCTGGAACTGTTGTGCAGCTTGCTACAGTCCCCCCTACTCCTTGCTGCCCCATCACAGAGGGCCACGCCTCCATTCCACTTACCATTGCTCTGCGGCTATTGCTTTGCTCTGGGTGGGTCCTAGTGTAAGTGAAATCAGTCTAATAACCAAGTTTCTGACACAACGGAACATGAAAGTCCCAGAAATGTCCGTTGCCTCAAATTATCTTTCCCATCTGGGTGACAATGTCAAATGTAAAATCCCTCTGGTTAAGTTTGACCCTATGGCAGTAAGTATTTGAAGATGTGTGAGGTGGGTCAGGTCTGGGATCTGGGGTCCCACAGGCTGCACTACACTTACTCCTCTGTGCCTGTTTGTCCCCATCTGTAAAGGGGTAGCAGAAGCCACTTCTCCTAAGGGTTATTGTGTGAAAGGTAGCACTTAGGCAGCTGGTCATTCAAGGTTAGTGATTGAAATGCAAATATCTTGAACTGATAAAAATCTTCCATGGGAGGTGGTACTAGGAAATGAAAGATTTAGGATTCTGAATGGGGCTACAGCAATGACTTGGAAGAAAACAGAAAAAGAATTAAATGCCGAGGAGAGGTAAATTAAAAGTTCTATCACTTTCCTCAACCACTCTCATGCCCCCAAACCGTGGCTAGGACCTCACTGCACGCAGACTCCCAGTTACCAACCCTGAGTTCGAATCCTGACTTGGGCAAGTCATGACTTTTTCTGATGCTGTCTCCCCATCGATTGCGAGGATAGAAATATCTACATGAACCAAGAGAAATGGGCGTGAAAATACTTTGGGGATCTGAAAAAGTGCAGGTTAGGAGTTTTCTGGGTTTTTTTCCAAGTTTTTCTTCTGAACTCTGTCCAAGGGCGTTCGAGTTGATCAAGGCTAAGACCCTCCCCTCGCTTTCGCAATTCTGCCCCTTCCTACACACCAAAGCCCGCGCGGCGTCAGGAGCCTTTTCCCCCCCGGCGAAGGCGGGGACTCGGCGGTGCTGGCAGCCGGCGACTCGCGGCGCCTGGCAGTCCCGCATCCGGCGCGGTGGGTGTGCCCGCAGGGTGTGCGCCCCGAGTGCAGGCCGAACCCGCCGCCCAGAGGGCGCCTGGAGGGTGTGCGCGCCCCGGACGAGCAGGGTGCGCCAGCGCGGGGTGCGCGCCCAGGACGCGGACGGTGCATCGCGGCTGCGTGCGCCCCGAAGCCCGGGTGGGCGCCCCGCCGCGCGGCCCCGCACCGCTGGCCGCCTCCCGCCGGACTCCCGGGGCTCGCCAAGGTAAGGGGCTCCGCGTCCTCGCGCGGACGGCGCGTGCCGGGGAGTCCCGCACCCCGCCGGCGCAACCCGGGGCTTGGCCGGGCGCTCGCCACTCAGCTGTCGCCTCCGCCGCCCGCCGCGCCCCCTCCCAGCGCCGCGTCCCCGGCAGAGGCTGCGGCAGCCGGGGCCGAGCGGGCGCCCGGGGTCCGCGACAGCGCGGGAAGGGGTTGCGGACTGCGCCAGGGTTGGCGCCTCTCCCTTTCCATCCCGGGGAGGGAGGTGGCGAACGGTGGCGACTACAGGTCTTCCTTGCGGCTCAGGTGGTGCCGATCCTGCCCACCTTTGCCCCGCGGGACGTTGCGATCCGGGATGCGTCTTGCGGGACTGGGGGCTCCGCGCCGCTGGCTCCCGGAACTCCCTGGGGGTCGCTGACTGTCCCTCCTTTCGCAGAAGCCGGTCCTAGTTCCCGGCCCCGCACCGCTCAGCCCTGGCTGAAGTTTCCAGCGCTCCCGTTGGGCCTCGACCTTGGGTGCAGGCAGGGGGGCCGCTCGGGACCGCCGCCCGCCGAGGGTACTCTGCCAAGCGGGCGCGCCACTCCGCGAGCTCCCCGCCTTCGTGCAGCTTCCTTAAGGTCAAATGTTTGACCCCAGGTACTTTGCCCCTACAGACTGGCCAGTTACTTACTATGGGAGTTGGAAAGTCGACCCCTATACCGGGTCGGAAGCAGGACTGCAAAACCTGACGGTCTAACTTCCTAAGCGCCCCGGGTGCAGGCCTCGGTGACGAGGGGCATTTTCCAGGAGTAGATTCCCCCTCCCCAAGGATGACCCCTGAAGCTTGGGCAAAGTCCTATCCACCAAGCAGGGAAGGGGACAGGGGAGGGATCTCAAGTGGCCAGTGACCAGTGAAACCTTGGAGGAACCCCTCTGTAAGTGAGATTCCCAAGGACATACCTGAGTTAATCGACTCCAGTTCCTTAGTCCATCAGGACAGACACAGCAAATCGTGGCGCTGCACTGGGCACAGAGGCCACTCTGACTTTGCCTTTTCAAATCAGGCTCTGCAGCCTCACTGGACCAGCATGTGTCCCAGAGACAGTGAGTTGTGGGGAATGGCTCAGAGTCCTGACCAGACTTACACTCAATCAACAGCAGCTCTGTGCGGGCATGGGTGGAGGTAGCAAGATAGAAAAATAAACAGAACTGGCATTTTTTGGCTTTGTGACTTTGTGAAGCTTGCTTCCAGTGACTAAGATGAATGTGAATCAGGTCATTGTAGTAAGCACAGAATTCTGCACAGTGCTGGGCTCTTTAAATGGAAACTCCTAGGTGCCCTGAGAACCTAGATCTCAGTGATAGATCTGGTGTCAGTCTGAAGATGGAAAGGACTTAACCAGTGGAAGAGGGCGCAAAGACTTCCAGGCAGCAGGAGCAGTATGTGAAAGGGTCCTGTGGCCAGCAGCAGTCAGTGGAGGAGGTGAGAGCTTTTGCAAGTGAGGCCAGGGGCTGGAATGGGCATGTCCTTGAGCTCTGTATCCCATTGATGGGCCAATCAGGGTCTTCCTTTCTCAACCATAATATTGAATAGTTGGAGGCCCCCTCGCTAGGTCAAGGGAGAAAAGAGGGAGACCCTGACTCAACTTGCTGGACTCAACCTGCCCGTGGGCACCTGTGGCCTGCCCTCTGGCCGGATTCTCAGTGTCAAGAGCAGCAATGTTTTGGTTCTTTCCTCTGCTCGTTCCCTTCTGTAGCATTCAGCTCACAGCTGGCCAAAACCTGTGTTCACCATTCAGGAAGATTTGTACTGGCAGTGGTGACTCATCCAGACTTTTACAGCCTGGAAGAACTGCTTACTTGCAACGTAATATTCCTTAGGAAGGCACATGGCACTTCCTAACCTGGGCCCTGTCTACCTTTCCAGCCTCATTTCTGGCTTCTCCCACCTCCCCCACACCCCCAGTCTTCTGCAGTGATCACTCCGCCATATTCTACTCACAGTTCTACTGCAGGCGGTTCCTGGAGAATGCATGGCCTGTGCACGTGCTGCTCTTTGTCTAACTCTTCCCCTTGTTCTCAGTCTCCTCCAGCTTCAACATTCAGCTTGTCACAATGAGCATCAACTATAACAGTACTCAAAAAGCAGGACCCTAGGACTGGCAGAATGGCTTAAGTGGTAGAGCGCCTTCCTAGCAATCATGAGGCCTTGAGTTCAAATCCCAGTAGCACCAAAAAAAAACCAAACCAGGACTCTGTTGTCAGATTTGGTCTCAAGTGTCTTGCAAAAATCAGAGACAAGCAGAAGATGCTCAATAAATGCTTGTTCAATAGAAAATGTCTAGACAGTGTTTTTGACCGTTTTTTGGTGGTACTGGAGTTTGAACTCAGGGTCCTGTGCTTGCTAGGCAGGTGCTCAAATGCTTGAGCCGCCCCCCAGCCCTTTTTGCTTTAGTTATTTTTCAAATAAGTTCTCATGTTTATGCCTAGGCTGGCCTGGACTGTGATCCTCCTATTTTCGCTTCCAGAATAGCTGGGATCACAGACATGAGCCAGGACACTCTTTTCAAATGCAGATAATTTAAAATACTTTGCATGCAATATCACATTGTTCAAGGACCCCATTTCCAGAACTTTGAACTATAGTTCTTCAGGAAGCAGAGGCTCAATGTTACACAGTTACTGCCCAAGCACCCCACAGCTGGGGAAGAGCAGGGAACCCAACTCCTGACTACCAGTCCAAGTCCAGGTATCCTTTCATGTGTGTCTGTCTCTCTCTCTCTCTCTCTCTCTCTCTCTCTCTCTTTCTCCCTTTCTCTGAACCAAGCAGCCTCATTTCATCCCTGGCACTTTGTGAAGGCCACTGTTTGTGGCTACAAAATGGATATCTTGGTTTTGCTTCAGTTCAGTAGCAGCCTAAGGTGTGACAGACAATCTTCTTATGGGCAGAGTTGACAATTAGGAAGACAGATGGGCTGTCTCCCCGGCCTGTTCGCCTCCCCTGGCTTGCAATGTTATTACATCTGTTTTAGCTGGCGGCGGGTCACGTGTGCTTTACCGTCATCCTCTGGGCCCTGAAGTGGGTCTGGTGGGTTAGGCAGAGAGGTGCTCTGGACAGAACCTTTGAGATCGGGGGCCCTCAGGGGCAAGGATGGGGCTCTTGCTTGCTGTTGCTGCGGTCTTGCCTGCCTACCCCTGCTTTTTTACAACCAGACACTGGCTTCAGACTTTACCATTCCTGTCTGTGGGTCAGGCTCTTCGTTCATTCAGTAATTCACTTATTCATCAAAACCTCATTGAGCTGCTACTCTGTGCCAGGCACAGTTTATAAGGAAGGGTCCTGGAGAGTGTGAACCAGTGCATGCCAGCTCTGCTGTGCAGGGGGAGAGGGAAGAGGGAACCACACCTAAGTCTTCCCACACCTAGGGATGTGTGTGTGTGTGTGTGTGTGTGTGTGTTTGGTGGGGGGACATTTAGGACCTCTGAATTCCAGAGTGTGCTCACTTTTAAAACTCTGATCTCAGGGCTGGGGTTGTAGCTCAGTACTAGAGCTACTGGTATGAGCTGGACCTGGGTTCAATTCCCTAGCACGGCAGAAAACCAAAAAACAAACCCAAAACCCCCTCTGAGCTCGTGCATGTTATGTCATCTCTGAGGGGCTCAGTTTCTTTGCAGTGAATACATTTGATAACAGTCCTTTCTTGCTTATCTCTGGCGATCGTGCAGATTCACTTTCTACAGATCCGTTTGATTCCGTGTACAAAACAGGAGCAGTGTGTTTTAAGAACAGTGCAATGCATATCAGGCCTGGCACGCTTGGTCCCACAGGCATCCTTGGGATGGTTACCGTCCTGATCCCCAGTGCACGGGTGCAGAAAGGGAGATGCAGAGAGGTTAAGTGATTTGCCCAGGGTCATGGATGAGTAAACCATAAAACTGGAATCGATGGAGATCTCTGTTTTTGGAACTCAAACAGCGAGCCGCTTTGTGCTTGTCTTGCAGCAGTGTATGTGGGAAGAGACTTTGAGGTCGGGGAATCTAGGATATGAGCCTAGGTCTGCTGGTGACCAGCTGTGTGATTTACAGCTGGACCCTAGCCTCTCTATGCCTCAGAACGCTAATCTCCCAGACTGAGGTTGGACTAAGAGGCCTCTCTGTAAATAGCTTCCGGTCTCCACAGATAGTATTTCAAAGTAGGATGAAAGGAAAGAAGAAGGGCCCTCTTGCTAAAAATAGACAGCCTGTGGCTGTCCCAAGATTTCAAGTTGACGGTTGATGTGGTGCTCAGGCAGTTATAGATTGGTGGTGTCTGAAGAAACCAGCTGTGTGCTCTTTCTCCAAAGAAAGGAATTCCCAAGGAATGCCTCACTGTCTCACCCAGACACTGCCTCCCAAGTAGCTTTCCAGGGACAGGCATTGTGGGAGAAAACACAAATCCCAATTCCCAACCCCCTCCCCCATTTTTTTTCCAAAAGTAAATAAAACTTGTTGGCTGACTCTGTGTGTGTGTGTGTGTGTGTCTGTCTGTCTGTCTGTGGCTTTTCCCCCTCTGTGTAGAGGATCCTTTGTGTCTGAGTTTCCTTTGGTATGTATTTCTAGTTTGGGGCTCTGACGTCAAGTGACAAGGGGGCAGAGAAACATGGCATGGGGAGAATTTGCTCCACGCAAAGATAAAAGAGCAGCCGCTGGTGCCAATCCCTGCCACAGCCTGGTTTCTGCCCAGCCACCCAGTGACGCCATGCTGAGTGAACTCAAAGGAGATCTGTGTTTCCTCCCAGGACACCAAGCTGAGGGCTGAGTGTTTCCAGGTGCCATGCTCTTCGGCGTTCCCTGCTCCCCACTCCCCTCCACCTTGGAAAACATAGCCATTCAACTCTTGGGGAAAAGTTGAAAAGACAGAATGTCAAATAGGGTGGCTGTTGAGTATCTGGAGAGGTCAGGGTCTGCATTTCCTAGGTTCAGGTTCAATGTTGAGTGTGTGTGGAGGAGAGGGTGTTTTATCAACAATGTGTGACTATTCTAAGTGCTTGTTGTCATGTATAATTTGTGTGATTTTAAATAAATAAGTAACAATGGCTACCACCTAGCGCCTCCCGATAAAAGGGGAGGGGGGGTGGGGGAAGAAAGGATCCACGGTTTCACCTCTTCCCAGCCCTAATGAGCCTGGGCAAATTACTCAAGTTTAATGAACTTCAGCCTCCTAACCTGTAAAAGAGTGTTGCTAAGACTGATGGAGGGCTCTTCTGTCACAGAAAACAGATCTTCCCTTAAGCTCTGAGCTAGGAGGAGAGAAGCCATAAAATGCAGGAATGACATCTCAGCCCAGGCCTGGAAGGAGGCCAAGCATCCCTGAGACAGGTGACACCAAGCAGAGAAATCTGCTATTCGCTCATCGCAGCACTGCGCACCCCACCACTGGTGCTGCCATCACAAGAACCTCTCCTTCCTTGAAGGCCAGCGAGAATCCCTTGTCTGAGTTTGTGTCTGTCAAGGCCAGGTCTTGGCAGAGATCAGGCGGCCTGGGCACAGCATGCAGCCGAGGCAGGCGTCCTCCCAGGTCACACGGATGGGAGGGGTGGGCAGAAGAGGGTCAGAGCTGTAGAACTTGGCCTTTTGATGCGGGAAGGGTATGGTGGCGTAAGGGTGAGCCGAACTCAGGAACATGCCCAGTACAAATGCTGAGTTGTAAGGCACCTAACAGGGGTTCCTAACTTGGAGTCAGCAGCCCCAAGGGTCCCATGTAGAGAATTCGGAGAGTTCTGTGAACTCGAGAGGGGAATAACATTTTTATTGGCATTTTTTTTCTGATCATCAGTGTAGGCAACAAAACAGCATATTTGCACACAGGTTTCAATTGCATTTTTGCTGCTACAGATACAGTATCTCAAAATATTATGTCAGTTGTGGCTTTGAAATTACAGTAGTTATTACACTTGCTGTAGAGCTTGTAGAGCTTGTTATTTAATGTGTTAATAAAGGAGAACATGCATTGCTATGTTATGCACTTGGTTTCTTGAAATTTTAATAACTATATTTCAGTATTATTGGTTGTCCTTGTAGTCAAGCTATGCGTTTTATGTGTTTTAAAAACACACAAACTGACTGAGATAAAGTCCATAAGGCCTCACAATGTGTCAGCAGGGTGAAAGCACAAAAATGGTTAAGACCCCTGACAGGAAGTCAGTAAGCTGTTACCAATTTCCTACCCTCCCTCACCCTAACTTCTCACAGACCCACCTCTCTCTGTCTGTGTCCTCTCTCTCTCATTAGTGGAAGACATTCTGGAGCAGTAGTAAATTCCATTTACTAGTTGGCAAATTTGCAAAGGCACAGAATTTGTGGTTTGGGGAGAAGGTTTTGCTGCATATCCATTTTGCACTGTGCAGGTGCACATGGGATGCTTGTTAGGTAATTCCTACCAGCCCACACCAGGAGGCCCTGCGCTGATTGCTTGGCCAATCCCATGCACATCGGCCTATTTGAACACCCAGCTAATGGGCGGTTCCACTCCTGAGGGGCTAAGAAGTTTGCATAGGTGAACTGATGAATCATTTTATCGATAGCAAACTCAAATCCTAAGGAAAGGATTATGAGGGAGAAGTAGCTTTGAAGTGGGTTCTGAAATGGAGGGATTGCAAAGGAGGAAGTGAGGAGGGAGGAGAGGGGGAGATTGGCCAGATCTTGGTTTGGGGGAGGAGGCCAGGAGGGAGGAGAGTGCTGGACCAACTATAAATGTAACAATTATTAACCTATTCCAACTATGTAATAAGGTATGACTGGAGGCTCTAAGAGATTAAATACTTGCTCTAGGTCACGGAGGTTGAAAGTGGTGGAGCCATGAGCTTAGTTCAGATCTGGCTAATTCTAGAACCCCATGGTCTTCAGAATCTGTATCGGCAACCACAGAAAAATCTTTGGAAAAGCTCTGAGTGCCATTTTGTTTCCGTAGGAAAATGCGTACTGTGGTCCCAATCTCTCTAGCCTTTTCTCTGTTCTCATACATCCCTATCTTCCCGCCCAACCCTTAGCCCATGCAGAGGCATATGCTCTGGAGGAGTAAGAATAACAGAAAAGGTATGAACAAAAGCCATGGAGTCAAGGAAAACTGCTTTCTTATTCCAGCTCCGACTAGGCTGAGCCTCAGTCTTCACATCTGTGAAATGGGGACAATGATGCCTCCTTCCTAAATTTACATATTCTTCCTCTAGTGCTTCTGTGCCATTCTGGATAGTCTTGTCCAGTGGAGGGCCTCCACTCTCCTCTTAGACTGGGTGAAATTGTCTCCCTCTTCTTCATACATGAGCTCTGCTAGAAGGGCTTCCTCACTCATCATGGCAGTCCAGCTCTGCCTCTGGGAAGAACCCCGTTAGTGTCACTGTGCATGGCTGTCTTTTCCCCTTTCCCATCACTCAGTGCAGCCTTTCTCAGTAGAACCTGGATAACAGCAAATGACCGGTGTCTTTCCATCCCCTTTTCAGGGCCCCTTGCCCATTTTTGGCCCCCCTGAGTCCCCTTAGGTGCCTATTCTGGGATCCATCACCTCGAGCTTGTCTCCACTCCTTTCTCTTTGGCCCCTGCTACTTCCTCCCTCTTCCCAGTCCTGCCCTCTTTGTCCAGTAAAGCTGTTACTCCAAGTGCTGGACTTATTGTTCCTGTGATTGCACATTGTTGAAGGTGGAAGAAACTTCACCTGCTACCCGATCACCCCACAGGTGAGGGTGCTGAGGACCAGGCAAGTGCAGGCCTGGGTTGCACAGGGAGAGGGTAGCTGGACTGAATGAGACTCCAGACCTCTTGCTCTCACTCACTGCCCTGGCGTGCACTATCACGGTCCCTCTTCCACACTGCTGAGTGGGCTGATACTTTTGAGCAGAGAGCACATTCTTCTGCAGGGACTTGCTTGTCTCACCTCGCCCCCGCCTGGGGCTAGCTTTCCCTCAGCTAATCCCCCCCCCCCTCTGCCCCTCAGCATTGCCAGCTGCTGAATGCAGCTCTGTGTTAGCCAGGCCCATGGGTGGGTGCCTTTGCCTTCGGGGGATGCCTGCTGGTGCCCTGAGAACTCTGCCCACTGGCAGAGCTGAAGGCTGACACTCCCCACATCGGAGCCATTTCTGTGGACTACTCTTGTCTTCTCCAGAGATCTGTTGTTCACATGCAGATGCGCTTCCTTGTGGGGGAATCTGCTGACCCACTACTGTGGAAGAGCGGGGTGTCCTGGTCCCCAGATCACTTCCCTTCCCTTCCGTTTCTCTTCTGTAAAATGGGGGTGCTAAGAGATTGCATTGTAGGATCACCCCAGGATGGAATGAAATATGAAATAGTTCACAAAAAGCATATTATGCAGTCAAGGAGTTGGCTTTGTTTTCTTCTTTCTTAAGTCAGCAGGATTAGTGAGTTCCCTGTCTGAAGTCCTAGGTCTTGTTGGGGTGTCTTTATTTTTTGCAGTACTGGGGATTGAACCCAGGATCTCATGCTTGTTAGGCAAGTGCTCTGCCACTGAGCTGTCACCCCAGCCCTTTGTTAGGTTTTTAAAAGTAATTTGTTTATTTAAATAATGTGGTCTCTTTTCATTGTAGGGTGTTTTTTTTTTTCTTATTATAAAATGTTTTGAGCTTCATTTTCTTGTCTAAAATAGGTTAAAAAGTCTAGCTGAGCTGATGCTCCTGCTATGGTGCCAGTATTTGTTTTCTTTCAGTTCGTGTTGAAATCCTAACCCCCTGCATCATCCATGGTATTTGGAGGTGGGGGCTTTGGGAGGTGATTAGGCCATGAAGTTGGAGCCTTTGTGAATGGGATTAGTGTCCTTATCAAAGGGACCCCAGAGAGCTCTCTTACCCTTCTGCCATCCTGAGGATTCAACATTCCTATCAGTCTGTAACCTGGAAGGGGCCCTCACCAGGCTGGTTCTCTGATCAGCCTCCAAAACTGAGAAATAAATGTATGTTATTTATAAGTCACCAGTCTCTGACACTACTTTGTTGTAGCAGTCACAACTAAGACACCTGGCATTCTTAGGCCTGTCCTGTGGGTGGGGATGGAAAGCCACTGGGAGCTTGCGGGGAGGTTCTGGGCGAGTTACTGGCAGGAAAGGAGGAAGGGGGGGTTAGACGCAGTCTGGCCGGGAGGGCTGGGCCCTGTCGCCTTTCTCTCTGAGCTTCTGAATCCCTGAGGATGTCGCCCTAGTAACCCTCCCTGGTTTGGCTGGTGGTGGAGGTGAGGTGACAAGTTTCCCTTCATGTCCTGAGCTCACGGTGGGGCTGTGGGAGTCAGAAGCTGCTTTTGAGAGGCAGCTGGGCTTTGGAGAACGTGGACCACTTAGGTTCTCTGACGTTTCTCCGGGACCAGGAGTGTTCTGGTGACCAGCAGACCCTCACTTCTAGGAGGTTCTGGGAGATCCCTCTGCCACCACCACCCTGCCACCACCGTCTTAGGAAGGCCTATTTTTCTGGCCAGAGAGAGGGAATCCTACAGCTTGCTGTGGGCCTGTCCAGTTCACTCCCGTCAGCCTTTGGGGATGCTCATCCTCACCATCAGTCATCCTCGTCCCTCAGAACTTCAGTTAAATCTCCAAAGCGGAGCCTGTCTGGGGCGGAATCACTTCTCTCAGAGAGAGACACCAGGAGCAAAAGGTGGAGAGGTGAATGCTGGTTCCTGAGGCCCAGAGGCCAAGGAGTAGCCTGCCCTCTGCTAGGATGGGATGGCAGCTGGAGCCTTCCCAGTGGTATGTTTTCAGTCTGCAGCACAGTGGAGCCACTTCGTCTCCGCACAGGAGTAGGGCTTATAGCCATTAGGTCATTGTACCTCACATTTCTTGGTTACCTGTGACTCTGGTCCTTTCTTTCCTCTTTCCACCTTCCTCACTCCCGCCATTGTCCTCCCCTTCCTGCCATCCAGCAAGTGTTGACTGATCACCTCCATTGGGTCAGGTACTTTGCTAGGCAAAGAGCTTACAATCCATTAGAAGAGACGAGTAATCAAACAGTGAGTTACAAGGCAGTTTGATGAGGGCTGATAGACCATGGAGGTGCTGTATGGGCACAGGACAGAGGTTGGGGATCCAGTGCCCTCTGGCGTGTAAGGAAGGAGGGGGCTGAAGGTAAAATCATCCTTAGAGTTGAACTGTAGTTACAGAGAAGGGAGGAGGAGGATCCTGGTTGAGGGAGGAGAAGGGAGTCTAGAAGACGTGCAAAGCTGTGGTGCATACAGAACACTCAAGATAGCCACATAAGACTGGAGGTGTGGCTCAAGTGGTAGAGAACCTGCTTAGCAAGCGCAAAGCCCTGAGTTCAAACCCCAGTTCCACAAAAAACAAAAAGAAAGCGAGAGAGAGAGATGTTGGAAATATGATATAATCTGTAACTCGTGCTAAAGCGTGAAGCCCTGAGTTCAAGCCCCAATATAGAAAAAAAAAAAGATGGCCACACAGCCCCTGAATTTTTGGTTTTCTCTTCTACAAATCCTTTCTTCTGATATATGATCTACTAGAGGGATTTAAACACACAGAAACAACAGCGTGAGAGCAGGATGTGGAAAGTGGTAAAAATCAGCGGAAAGGGGCAGAGAAGCAAGTTTCTAAAGAGATCGTGATGGAGGAGAAATTTTAATTGAGATGAATGTCTAGAACTAGGAGGAGTGAGAAGTAGTGCATGCAACAAAGCAGCTCCTTGAAGGTTGGAAGGCCAGATGGAAAAGCAAAAGGGGCACCCTAATGGGGTAAGTATGGCACAGACAAAGACACGGAGCTGTCAGGCACAGGGGAGGCAGTGTTGAATTTGTGAGGAGCAGAGTAGTTGGAGACCATTCTAGAAAGATGAGCTGAGACCACCTTAAATCTGGCACTGTCTCACATGGGGAGCATTTGGCTTGCGTTTGGAGTTTTGTTTGACCTTCACAGCACTTTTTTTCAAGAAAATAATTCAGTCATCATTTAAAAATCAGATTTTTACCAAAGTCCACATTCCTGGCTTCTTTCAAAAACATCCGATCTGGCAACAGTAGCCTTGAATGAATCCCCACATGGCACACCTGGCTGCAAAGTGAACAGTGCACCTTTAGGTGATCATCATGGTCCCACAACCAATCAGCTTGCCTGAGCTCTTCACCATAAAGTCACTCTAGAGTTAATGCCATGTGCTCAGAATGTTCCAAATAATGCATTACAGGAGAGGGGAAAGGAAATTCCGAGCCATTGACATTGTAATCTTCCTTTATCAGATTAGGGAATGAATGTTATTGTTCCTTGGGAAAATTTTAATTGTGACTAGAAAAGCAGGTGGGAGAGGTAATGGGATGCGTGATGCCTTGTGGTTGGATGGAAAGTCTAGGAAGGGAATTGAGTGGGACACAAGGAAGGCTAGATTGATGGGTCCTTTTGATCATACCAAACTATAGCAAACATGTAAAAATAATATAGACACACATAAGGGAGAAAACTCCAATCTGTCAGGAATTGGTGGTTAATGTCATCTACTTCAGAGCCTTGGGTTGGTAAAAAAATTTAAGGAGATGGAAGAGTAAGAGCAGGCAAAGATTTATTAGGACGCCATTAAAAGGAATGAAAATGGCGGGCAGCTAAGCAAGGAAGTATAGCCCAAGATAGGGTTGAAAGTAGGTTTTATACCTTGGGTAGGCTACTTTTGATTGGCTGTCTCCCTTTTTTTGTGGACTTTATTGAGTGGTTGTCTCTTCCTGGGATCATGGTTTGAATTTCCTGAGCAGGAACATTTTGGAGCTCCCATCCCTATTTTCTCATTCAGGATGCATTCCATATGCTGGCCCTTTCCTTCTTCATTACTCCTGGCTCTTGGTATTTTGTTCCCAGCGTGCCTCTGTAAATGGGGGAGAGGGGGAGAAAGTAGCAGGGAGCTTTCCCCCATAGTTAAGGTGTATGAGATAGTTTGAAGTGTTGTTCTAGACTTGACGCTACACCTATAGGATACGTAACTATAAATACTTATTTAGATTTCAATCTAGATCCAGATGTGTGTGTATGTATGTGCGTGCAGACAGATAACATTTTTTAGTAAAAATGAGGCTTTACATTCTGTCTTGGTACATTTTTCCCCAATCCTCTATCTTGAACAAATTTTAAGTCATTAATTATGTGAGGTCTGTGTGAAGAGTCTGTGATGGGGAGCAATCCTAGCTGGAGGAGCTAGTCTTGAGTCTCACTGTGCCCCTCCAAGCCCCCAAATTCCTTCTGTATAAAATGGGAATAATAATTCCTTCCTTCAAAGGGTCACATGAGGGTTAAATAAAATGTGAATGTGCTCAACCAATTTTGGGGGTGTGGATCTGATGCTCAGCGTCCTCCAGCAGCACGGAGAAGGAGCACCCTTGCTCCCATCTTCCATTCTTCAGATTCCTCATTCTCCAGCCTTCTCCATGTTGGGGAAGGGTTTGGAGGGAGAGTGAGTCTGGTATGAGTTACCACTTTTCACAGTGGAGTTTAAAATCCCCTTTGCAGTGCTGAATAACCTCAACATCTGTGCAGTGCATTAATAGCTGCCCTCGGGTTTTGTTCAGGACATTTTCCCTGGAATCACTTTTATTTGTTCAGCTGAAGGAGAATTCCCTAAGCCAGGTATGTGTTCTCTGATAGGAAGGCTGTGACCTGCACTGTGGCCCTTGGGGGGAAGGATGAGGAAGTGCCCTCCTGCTGGAGGAGAAGGACAGCCCCTTAGCATTACAGGGTGCCTTGTTTCTGCCTGTGACATCCTCTGCTTGCACCCTACCTGCTTCTGCCCCCTCCTCCCCCCACTTCCCAGTGGGATTAGAATATTCCCATTCCTTCATTCCGCTTCCACCATAACAAAGCTCTGCTGTTCCACTATCTCACTGAACCCCTCACCCCCCTCTACTAACACACATAGACAGAGGTCAGTAATGTTAGGTAGCAATGAGGAAGCAGAGGTCCCAGGAAGTTGTGAGATGCCTTAAACTCACACAGTAAGAAATGGACAGGTCTGGGTTAGGATGTGGATTTTCTGGCCTGAGAGCCCTGCTGATAACACCCATCAAGCTCCCTCCTTTCCTGATTGTTGGCAGGCAGTTCCTGGAAGGGAGTACTGGTGGCTAGGAGGAGGTAGGAGGGAGGGAGAAGTGTTCCAGCTCTAGTTCTGGAGGGTCGGGGGGCTTTTTGGAAGGTGTGAGGTTGTTGAGTTTTGTGTTCTGGGAGAAACTGGTGCAACAAGTGAGGGGGGTGAGTTTGGGTGTCACCCTGAGGTCAGTGGAGGTTGAAAATGGCCTTTGGGACACCTAAAGGGGGGGTCGTGGATTGGAAGTGAATCCAGGGTCACCTTGTCATCACTGGAGAGTCTGTGGACTTTTAGATACTTGGTCTCATTTTGGATGGATGTCTAGCCCATTTCTTTCCCCAGTGGCATACCATAGAATATTCTAGTAACCAAAGAGGGCCCTTTCCTAACTCAGGTCACATCTCCCTGGCCCTCCATTTCACATTCAACAAATCAAAGTTTACCAGTCTGTTTTCCAGTCTCAAAAGAACCAAGTGATCTATTCAGATAAACTCTTTTGCTTAAATGGGCATACTGGTCCATTTAAATGCATTAACATTTATTTAGCCCAAATTTAATGTCTCATTTACCTGGTAGACCAGCTCTTGTCAATAGAAATATAGTTTGAATCACATTTAAGTGTTTTAGTAGAACGTAAAATAAACATAGGTAAAATGAATTGTAATATAATTTATTTAACCCACCATAGTCAAATATTACCATTTCAACATTCAATCAATACCACAAAAAGACTTTTACATCCATTTTTTTATACTAAACCTTCAAAATCTAGGTGTCTTTTATTCTTATGGTGTATCACATTTTAATTCATACTGGCCACAAGTCAGTAGCCACAGGAAGTTAGTGGCTGTGCCACTGGGCAACGGAATTATGTACCATCACTGTTAATCCAAGAACTCTTACCAGTGTTGGAGAAGCTTGGGGACCCCTTGGCAATCAGGGTGTCTTGGAGAGGGGGTGTGGTCAGCAGACCTCAGGAATAACACAGCATGGCTGCCTGATCTATCCTCACCTCTGTGCTTGTTGATGTGAATCATGTGACATTGGCAATATCTCCTGCCCCATTGTGCCAACCACTTGTGTCCTTCTACGGTTATCCTAACATCTCCCCCTTCACTGGGTTAAACTTTGCCATCCTTCTTCACCTTGGAACTGCTGGAGCCATGTTAAATCCACGCCCTTTGCCCTCAGTGATATTGGAGGCCCCTAATGCTTCTCTCAGTGGTCCCTTACCCCAGTCTCCTTACTGACTCGCACAAACCGTATCTGCTCTCTGAGAGTCCCCAGACTTCATTTTTAGCACTTGGCCATTTCCTACTTATGAAGAAGGTGACTTAAACTCCCTTATTTCCATCTCACTGTTTCCTCACCATTTTTGCTCTCCTCGCCCTTGCCAGAGCCAACACTTAAAAGCCTTCCTTTCCCACCTCCAGAAACTCTTGGGATAAAAAGCTACTGACACCAGAGCCAGAGCTTCAGATTTCAACTAGCTCCTCCAACTGCTAATCCCGTATGTTAGTTAGCCTCTGACTTAGTCTGTATGGGCTGCTATAACAAACTACCATAGCCTGACTGTCTTAGAAATAAAAGAAGTTGATTTCTCATAGATCTAGAGGCTGGAAATTCTAGATCAGAGTGCTGGCAGATTCAGTGTCTGGTGAGGGTCACCTTCATGGCTCACAGATGGTGGTCTTCTCCACACTGTGGCATAAGGAGTGAGGCAGCTCCCTGGGGCTCTTTTATTAGGGTCTTAACCCATTCAAGAGGGCTCTGCTGTACCTACCAGAGCCCTAATGTCCTCACATCCTGGTAAAGATTTAACATACGAATTAGAGAGTGATACAAATATTTGGGCAACAGCAATTTCTCTGTGCCTAGTTTCCTCATTATACAATAGGAAATAAAATAAGAAAAGCACCAACTCCTGTGGTGGTGAAGGTTAAGCTCATTGCTTGTCTTTTTTTGCTCAGTGTCTGGAGTAAATTTCGGCTCTTTTGCTTGTGTCTGAGGTCATCCTTTTCCCTCAGCTTCTTCCCCCTGGCCTGCAGGCACATGTTCTCACCTTCCTCAGCTTCTTTGTCCTGTGAGCTGCTACTCCTTTCCATCTTGAAGGAGGAGCTTCATCTGCTGGCCCCACCATCTTGTCAACCTTTGGCACCTGCCCCTGCTCTTGACTTGTGTTCAAATCCTAAAGCATCACACCCCATAGAAGAGCCATCTCAAAACCTCCCCTGTCGTGTATCAGGGCTGCAGCCACCCTAGTTCATCTTCCTCATCTGCATCTGGCAGGGGACTCTCTCCAGTTTTCCTCAGACCCCCTGTCTGCTCCTCCCACTCCTGTGGTTATCATACCAGTATGGAGAACTCAGGATGCACAACCCTAACCTGCAGGTTCCTCCCTTGTCAACTGTCTGCTGGGCGGCTCTTAGAACTAACTCCTCTCTAACTAGCTGAACCCTAATAGGGCACACTCAACATGCCCAAGGCGGGACCATCCCTCCTCCCGCTCTTTTCCCTCCTGATTCTCCTAGCTCAGGTGTTGTCCCTCTCGTTATCCGGGTTGGAACCCCAGGCACTATGGACGCCTCCGTCTCCTTCCTCATCCACTGTTTGATCTAATGATGTGTTCTGTGGCTGGAGCTGGATGCTCCGTGACTCCCAATGCCAAGTCCTCTTTTCTCCCTCGTTTTCTCTCCAGAGGATCACCTTTCACCACCCACTCTGGGCACTGTAATGAGCACTTTGTGCACCTTACCTCATCTCAGTTAATCTGTTCAACTCTGTAAGGAGGACATGGGACTGGGGAGGCTAGGGAACTTGGTAAACATGCACTGTACGTGGTAGAGCTGGGATTCAAACCCTACCCATCTAACTCCTCAGCCCGTGCGCTTATTCCTTGAGCACTCTGCCTCTGGCAGGCCTAGTCCTTGCAGAATTTAGGAAGCCCTGGATGCTGAAGGATGTACACCGACACCTCCTCAGTGCCTGCGCTGTCTGCATGTCCGTGCTCTATCTGTGACTCCTCACTGATTTATTCCAGAGGCTGGGCCTGGCCTCTTGATGCTTCCACTTCAAAGTCTCAGCTGAGCCCAGGTCCCTGCTGTGAAATCCAAGAGCAGTAGAAACACACACACATCTTGGGGAGGGCATGTCTGTCCCTTTCCCTGTGTCTAAGTCTCCGTCTGTGAAATGAGAGAGTTGGCCCTCGGTTAGCTGCAAGAGCTGGACCAGTTCATGTGCTCCATGAATCTGATTCATGTTTCTGCTCACCTAGAGCCTACTGTATGCTCAGTACATGAGAGAGGCTGCTGAGCAACGCAGAGCGCACAAAAGGCATTGTCCAAGCTGTCACGGAGCTGAAAATTATTCAGGAAGACAGAGCCAACATTCAGGAAACTGCCAACTGTATAAGTCATTATGCAATTATGCCTAAAATTTCAGATTATATACATTGTGATGGTTCAATAAAGGAGAAGAAAAGCTGCTGTTCTCCTAAAAGAAAAAGAAAAAACAAATAAAGGGGCA
The DNA here is from genome assembly GCF_047511655.1 of Castor canadensis. Classification (NCBI taxonomy): domain Eukaryota; kingdom Metazoa; phylum Chordata; class Mammalia; order Rodentia; family Castoridae; genus Castor; species Castor canadensis. The sequence continues at coordinate 111,994,997 of NC_133392.1, forward strand.
TTTAGTGAAAAGCATTAAGTCTGGCTAGACTTCTCACTATACTTGCTACTCTCTCTTCCCAAAATCAGTTTTCATCCTATAAATTCTTTTTGAGTGTCTATAATGGCCAGTGATTAGGGACACTCCAGTCAGAGCTGTATCCAAACCCAGCTTTCATCTGCTCCTCTTCTGCTTAAGAACCTTTGAATAAAATGAGCGGCCTCATCCCTTGTCTTCCTCATCCTCTGCTGCCACCCTGCACTCTGGCCAGATGTGCTGACTGTTCCTCAAGCTTCCTTACGTGTTTGTGTCTCTGCCCCATCTGCATGGTGAGCTCTTACTCATTCTTCAGAGCCCAACTCAAGTAGCACATTTGTGATGCTTTCCTGATCGTCTCTAAGCCATACCTCTCTAACACCTGACATCCCTTAGGTCCCTTCCTTCCAGGACTTTAAGGACTGTAAGTTCCTTAAAGGGAATAACTCTGTCTTATTCATCCATGAATCCACAGAGCCTGGCCCAGTTCCTGGGCCGTAATTTCAGATGCATGGGTGATTGCACACATCTGGAGAGGTTGGTCTTTGAACAGAAAAGGCTCACTCTTTTTCCCTCAAGTTGCGGTGCAGTTGAGCTTTGTATCTTGTGGCCTGTGGAGGTGACTGGATGGTAGACAAAGCCTGGCTGTCACTGTCACCCAACAGTAGTGGGAAGACCCAGTCCCAGGATCCTCACTGGCCCCAGAGGGGGACTTCCAGAAGCAGTGGCAGCTGAAACCACACGCACTAGAGGACTGCGGTGAAGGAGACCTTTGTGTTGGGCTTGGCAGGCAGAGGTCTCCATGCTCCAGCACACAAGTGGGTAAGTATGTTGGGCAGGCTCCATGCTGCACACACATGCCGAAAGGGCTGGGCCACAAATGCCTGCTGACCTGCGAAGAAAAGAAGGTATTGTGTGTGCTGGCAGTGCTCCAAGGGAAATAGTCCAGTTGTTCTTCCATGTTGAACGGCTCCCTCTTTTAAAGAAGAAAAGCCCAGCATTTCTTTTAAAGAAGTGAAAATCTCTTCCTGGCTCCAATACATACTGCCTACCTATTTCAAATTCGTTTCTGCCTTCAAAACATTAATCTATTATGTAAGTAATTCATTAGTCAAACTATTGTATCTTTTAGGAGCCTTACTATGGGTCAGCACTGTAGTAGGCACCACAGATGGAGAAGACCTAGTCCTTGTTGCTTTAGGCCCTATTCCTGGTTGCCAAGGTTCAAAGCTTTGTGGGACCTGGCCCTGCTCCTTCTCTTTGGCCTGATTTCCCTCTACCCTCAGCATTCCTGTCTGGAGGCCTCTGCTTTGCCCTTTCTCTGCCTTTATACCCTGGCCTGAAATGTTGCTTCCTGGTGCTTGCCTGTTTTCAGCCCCTCAACCTCCCTAGACTCAGGCTTTCAGATGGGTGTAGACAGAACTGCGCCTCAGTTTGGCCACTCAAAACTTTGGTAGGAACTCCTGAATTCAACCCATCTCTGCTTTTACTACCTTTGTGACTTTGACCAAGTTAGTAAACCCATCTGCACTTTGGTTTCCTAATCTGCCAAATAGAAACAAAACAACAAAAAAACAATACCTAGCACAGAGGAGAGCGCTAGGTAAGAGTACATGATAATGCAATACTTGGCTCAAGTGCAGAGCACACCTAATACGCAACTCTCAAGAAATAATAACAGCAACTAGCAATTATTGAGCACATACTGGATTCTTCCTTCCCTCAGAAACACCAGCAAGCATAGCTTCCATCTGAGTGTTTTCCATGTGCCAAGTGCTACGTTAAGAACAGGCCTGCACTCCTTCCCCACCAGACGCTCTGATCGCACGCTGTGCTCCTTGGCACTGGGACCAGCAACACCAGCATCTCCTGAGAACTCGCTGGAAATGCAAAGTCCCAGGTCCCACTCCATTGACTTCTGGAACCAGCATTTGCCTGTTAGCAAGATCTTTCAGAAACTGAATGCATAATATAGTTTGAGAGGTGCTGGACTAGAGTTTACAAAATGGTTTTAAAAGTAGGTTAGATGGATTTGGGATGTGGCTCGATGGTAGAATGCTTGCTCTACTAGTAGGCACAGGGCCTACTAGTAGAAATGAAAAATTAAAAGGTGTAAAAATGTGCCCAAGTAGGCTAGAGCCAGTTGTGGTGGCACACACATAAGACCAGCACTGGGAAGGCTGAGGTAGGAGAATCAGGAGTTTGAGGCCAGCCTAAGCTAATACATACACAGTGAGACCCTGTCTCTAACAAGTAGGGTAGAGTGTGGATAAACACCCCCTGGAGGGCCGGTAAGCACTGATTCCTACTTGGAAATTCTGATCGCTCTTTCCAATCAAACTCGAAGCTTTCATGGCATGGGCTCTCAGACTAGGAGATGGATATTGAGTGGATCCAAGCAAACTGGCTCAGGTAGCTCATGGTTTCTATCTCCCACTGGTGAGAGCTAGACCAGACTGGGGCTCTCACTGAGACCACTGGCAACAGCATCCTTCAGATCTGGGGGAAACTGCCCTTGGCATTTGTCTCTTGAGTTATGCAAGGCAGAGCCGTGGACCCCTCCTTCAACCACTCCACACCTCCGTGACAGAGAAAGGAAATTAATTTGTAACCTAAAACCCTTGTACCTGGCCTAAAAATGTCTTTAAAATGGATGTTTGGACTGAGTGCTAGATCTGCAAAGAACATTTTACATAAAATTGATATCTGTGTTACTTGACTGCTGCTGTCTGGCTAAATAGCAATTAAACATCTCAAGACTCCTTGGAACTTTTAAAGATTATTTGAAAAGTAATTGTGTTTTATCGATTAAATAATTTTAAGTTAATTAGATAGTCACTGCTCTTTTCAGTCTATTCCTTGGCAAATGAATTTGTGGTAGAACTTTTGTATACCCTTGGAAATGTTTATATTTTAATAGTCATCTGCTTTTTGGGGGGGCAGTTCTGAGGCTTGAACTCAGGGCTTTGTGCTTGCTAGGCAGGTGTTCTACCACTTGAGCCATGCTCCCAGTCTTTTGTGCTTTTAGTTATTTTTCAGATAAGGTCTTGTACTTTCTGCTCAGGCTGGACTCAGATCATGATCCTTCTATCTATGCCTCCCATGTAGCTGGGATTGCAGGAAAATGCCACCACACCTGGCTAGTTTGTTGAAATGGAGGTCTCACTTTTTGCTGGGGCTAGCCTTAAACCACAATCCTTCTAATCTCTGAATCCTAAGAAGCTAGAATTGCAGGCATGTACTACCACGCCTGGCACAATAATCTAATATTTAATAAAAAAAAATGGCTGGTGTTGGAATCTAAACTCCTTTCATTGCTAAATCCTGATATCTGGTTCCTTTTCCTGTTTAGGCTGTACTGGCAACAGTTGCAGAAATAGGATCCAAAAGGCAGAGAACACTGATAGGTTCGTCTCTCTCTGCAGTAAGACAAACCCTGCCAGTTCCTAGATTTGTGCCCACACCTGTCATGGGTGAAAAGGACATAATAACACCTACTGAATAAGACTATTATGAAACTAAACAAGTTAGCATTTGTGCAATATAGGAGAGTATCTAGGTAAAAATAAAAATTGCTATTATAACAATGTACTTTTTTTTTTTGCTGCACTGGGTTTGAACTCAGGGCCTCACACTTGCTAGACAGACACTCTACCACTTGAGCCACTCCAACAGCCCTTTTTTTTTTTTTTTTTTTGATGGATTTTTTTCAAGATAGGATCTTGATAACTATTTCGCCAGGGCTGGCTTTGAACCTCAATCCTCCTGATTTTAGCCTTCTGAATAGCTAGGATTATAGGCATGAGCCACTGGCGCCTGGCTTTGCTATTATTTTTCAAAGGAGCCCTACAGGGCTGATTTCTTATCAAAACCTTTTCCATCCCCTACTGCCAAGTAAACACAGGAACACACATGTGATTGCTGGTGTGAAGGGGCATTTTTTCCCCTTTAGGTATTTTTACCCTCTAGGTAGCTTTGAAGGAGCAGAGCTCTTCTCTAAAAGCTGCCAAGTGAAAGTCTGTGATCAGGAGTGTCAACTGGCAGGGAGCTCACGTTGGACCCATTTTGCCTGCTCACCTGTCCTCTCTGCTCCCTGTTCAGGTACCTTCATCCACCTGTGGAAGTACAAAGGCTTGAGCCGCAAGTCCTCGCTGATGAGCTCAGCAGTCGTGTGGAGCCTGCAAAGTTGTGATCAGTAAAACAGGGCTGCCGGTGGTGCCTGCAGCTGTGAACCTCGGATTATAATTCCATACCACTGAACAGGAGAGGAATGGCATGTGTATATCTAGTGATGTTCTTGATCATGTCATTCTGGAAGTTGGAGTTGTTCCCAAATGACAATACTGTCTTGCAGCAATTACTGGGGCGCTGGGGTTCTTCCACCTCCATATTGGTTGTGTAGCTAAACATGTCTTCATTTTGGTCATTGATCATCTCTGACATCTGGGAGGCGGTTCACAAGGTTCCCTGGGTCAAGGAGCTATGTGCAGGGACAGATGTGACAGGAGCCAGAAGCACTTGCAGTTTTGGTGGGGGCTGTGTTGTTTTCTAGCAATTTCTGAATAGGCCCCTACTGGGCACCTCTGCAGGCACCTCTGTTCTGTTAGGCAGGAGAGTTGGCAGGGCAATTATTATTTTTAAGCCTCAGTTTTCTTATCTGTAAGATGGGTGTGATGGGGAAATAAGAATGTTAACATGTGAGCATTCAAAATTTTACCTGTAGACCCTCCTAAGTAATTCTCTTCTAAGGAAATTTCTGGTGTAGCCTGCTTGGCTGTCACTTTTCCATTACTCTGTGAATTGGAATTAGGCAGTGAGGAGAAAGGCCTGGACACATGGAGTCTATATTGGGATTCCCAGGGAAGAGGGCAAAGAGCCTGGCAGAGTGAGTGCTGAGGTGAGGAGGGGGTGAGAAAGGAGCCAGGTGGATGGGTCTGCACAGGGGATGCTGGAGAACAAAGCCTACTGCTTCTGCAGTAGTTGCTCTGCTGGAAATAGATACCAAGAATAGCAGAGAGAGGAAGGCAAACACTTAAGGCTTTCGCTTTGTGCTGAGAGTGCACTTCCTCTCTGGTGTTCCTCTGGAGACTGCAGTGAAGGCTTGGATTGCTTCCAATTAATTTTTTTTCTGTTTAACTGCTGTTTCTTTGAACACAACACCAAACTCCATCTGGGCATGGGGCAGCCATCTTTACCTCATTTACAGAGGAGGTACAACAGCCCGGCCTCAGTGCTGAGTAAGGATGAGTAAGGACTTAATACAGAAACAGTGCTTAATCGTTGTTGGCAACTGTTCTTATTGTTGTGTGTGGTATTTTCTCTGTAGCCAGAGGCTGCAGGTGAAGGTCACCAGGAGTAGGAGCAGTTTTCTGGCACGTGTTACCACAAGAAAAATTCCATTATTCCCCCATTTTAACTGGGGACACCAGCCATGTTATTTTTAAAGAAACCATCAACTTGGTGTCCTTCAGTATCATGTTGTAAACAAATGTCATCAGCACGAGGCTTATAAAGGAATGAATGTCTTGGATCAAGAGCCCTGAAAGCAGCTAGATGTGGTGGTAGATATCTGCAATCCCAGCACTAGGAAGACTGAGGGAGGAGGAGGATGAGTTCAAGGCTAGCCTGAGATATATGGTGAGACCCTGCCTCCAAAAAAACAAAAACTGAAGTAAACTAAGAAGAGTTGACAAAGCAGAAAGCGGTGATATGGTGTGAGCAAGTCATGGAGCCTCAGTGTCCCCATTATCAAATGAGGGTGATGCCCAAGACCCTGTTGTATATTTCTCTTCTCCCAACAGTAGAATAGGCAGGACTGATTGGGCACTTGCTGCCAGTCTAGGACTGGCGCCGTAAAAGGTTTCCAGGAGCATGAAGAGGCCTTGACTTGAAAGAGCTGTAACCTGGCTGAAAGAGAAGAGGCGAGCAGGTGTCTATTAAGTCTGTCTGTGCTGTGCTCCAAATGCCCAAACATTGTGGTGTGAGCCATTGTGGAATGATTTAAACCTGAGATGTGAATCCCAGCAGTACCTGTTCTTAGTGATTTTAGCTACTCTGTCCATTTTCTAAGATATTTCTAGATAGCAGAACATCTGAGACTGGGTAATTTATAAAGAACAGAAATTCATTTGGCTCATAGTCCTGCAGGCTAGAAGACTAAGGGCATGGTGCCATCTGGTGAGAGCCTTGATGCTGCTTCATTCCATGGCAGACGGCAGAAGGGCAAAAGGCAAGAGCAATTGAGCACGAGAGGGCCAAACTCACTATTAGAACAACCCACCTCTCAATAACTACCTCACTCCTGTAATGGGTGACATTAACCCATCCATGGAGGTGGAGCCCTCGTGACTCCTGTTTTCTTATTAGGCCCCTCCTCCCGACACTGTTGCATGGGTAATTAGGTTTCTAACACATGAACTTTGAGAAATACGTTCAAACAAAGCACCCCTATTAAAACAAAAACAAACAAACAAACAAAACCCACATTGCAATAGTATGTAAACTTCCTTTATATTCCCAAATGTAACACTGAGTAATTTCCATCTTCTTCCAGGAAAAGTTGAAGTTGATGGAAGTTTCTAGAGCCCTTCCTGTCTCTGGTTCATCTCTGATGATGCCCGCCCTTCCTCCAGCCAGCATATTGCTGCAGCTGGGTGTCTCTCATCCTTGTTTGACCTGCATCAAAGAAGGCTAGGTGGGGTGTTGTGAAATAATAATAAAAGCTTTTCAACTTGCCAGAAAAATCTGGAAACATCACTGACTCCACCCAGATATCTGGGGATCACATCTCCGTTTGGTATAAACTGACTTTCCTGAATGTGCAGGCTGTGTATGTGAGCCAAGAAAAACCTTCCTCCCAACCCAGAAAGCAGATGCGACAGCCCACGCAAGCTCTAAGTTGCCTGCACCTGTGACTCAAGCGAGGCATCCAGGCTGATGCAGGAGAAGGCTTCAGCTGGATTCTGACCAGAGACAGTGATGCTGGGGATAGCAGCTGACCAAAGAGGTGCAGGGGTGCCCCACTGCAGAGGGTGTTTGTCTCTTCCTGTTGAGACGCTTTCACTGAAGGGACCCTGCAGGATGGGGGTGAGGCTGAATACTTTGGAAACAACTCCAAATTGTGGTTCCCAAGCTGTCTTAGCTGTGGCCCTCTTCAGCAGAGCAGACGACCTTGTAGTCCACTGAGTTTACTCATCCCCACCTTCCAGTGGGGAAAAATTTGGTGGTAAGGCATTAAAGGGGAAGAGAAAAATAATCAAGTCGTAACGTAGCAAATACTTAGGACATCGATCCACAAAAACTCCTAAAAGTAATTGTATGTGTAATATAAGTTAATAGAAGAGAAGCAATTAAAACCCAAGACAATGCTAGTGCTTCCTGGTTGCAGTCAAGGGTCACAGCTGCAAACGAGAACTCTAGCTCTAGCTCGCTTACAGAAGAGGAATTTATAAAGCGTATCAGGTAGCAGATGTCACTCCACTGCCCTCTGCAGAATCCCTTGCCCGTAGCCTTTCCTTTTCCAGGGTACTTTCTTCCAGTTTGGAGTCTGGCCTGGGCGTCTCTGCCTGCTGACCTATGACTGAGTCCTTGCTGTGAAGGGGGCTGGCACTGTGAATCCACTTTCAACCTTGGAAAGGTGGGTCTCCGAGGAAGGGAAATAACCCAGGCATAGGAAAGGGTGTTCACAAGGTGCTGAAAAAAGCACAGCAAATGTCTTCTGTTCTAATAGCAAAACGCCCTTCCTGAATTGCAAGAATTCCAGATCTTGGCCTGGGTGCACACCCAGGAGTTTTGCACTATTGTTTAGTTATGATGGAGGTCACTCTTCTCTGCAGAACAGAGAATTAATGTTCTCAGGAGACTCGTAACAGATCAATTTCTGTTTATTAATTCCAAAGTTTATGAGTCCTCGGTAACCACATATTTTGTTCCTAGTTTCTTATAACAATGATCTCCATGTATTGATGTCACTTACCTATTAGAACTGATGAAAACACATGTATTTGGGATCCATTTATGGCTCTTTTGGAAACGCTTACTCTCTTACATTGGGCCAGGGACTCTGTCTCAAACACTGTGAGGGACTCAGATGAGGAAGCTTTTTTTTTTATACTGGGGTTTGAACCCAGGTCCTACACCTTGTGCCCCTCCACCAGCCCTTTCTTGTAATGGGTTTTTTCAAGATAGGGGCTTGTGAACTATTTGCCTGGGCTGGCTTCAAAACCAAAATCCTCCTTATCTCTGCCTCCTGAGTAGCTAGGATTACAGGCATGAGCCCCTGGCAACGGCAAGGCTTGATTCTTGCCATTAGGAGCTTCTGGACTAGAAAAAGGGGTTAGATAAACTATACAATAACAAGCAGGCCACTGGTGACTCATGCCCATATTCCTAGCTACTTAAGAGGCAAAGATCAGGAGGATCCCGGTTCAAAGCCAGCCTGGGCAAATAGTTTGCAAGACACTATCTCAAAAAATATTCAGCTGAAAACAGGGCTGTCGAGTGACTAAAGTGGTAGAGCACCTTCCTAGCAAGGATGTGGCCTGAGTTCAAACCCCAGTACTGCAAAAATATACATATAATATATATAATATGTGTATGTGTGTGTGTGTGTGTGTATATATATATATGCAATAATAAAGGGAGATGGCAGGACAAGATAGCGCTATAATTTGGATTTTGAATGTCCTCCAAAGGCCCATATGTTAAAGATTTGGCCCCCAAGATGGTACTATTGAGAGGTCGTAGAACCTTTATGAGGTGGGACCAAGTGGGAGGAAGTTAGGTCATTGAGGGTGTTCCTTTGAAGGGTGTTGGGGGACCTCGGTCTCTTTCTTTTTCTTCCTTTGCTTCCTGGCCATCATGTGAGTGGTAGTGTTCCATCATGTGCTCCTTGCCATTGTCATTCAGCAACCCCACCCTAGGCCTAAAAGCAATGGATCTGTCTGATAAACTGGAACCTCTAACATCATGAGCCAAAATAACCCTTTTCTCCTTATAAGTTAATTGTCTCAGGTATTTGTTATCATAACAGAATGCTGGCCAACACAGCTAGGCACCATGGGGCAAGTTACTTGTGAAGGTCTCACTATAGGAAAGGCAACATTTGAATCTGCCTCTGTAAGATTCTAAAGCTGACTTTTGCCACCCCTGTGTCCAGCAAGTGAGAAATAGGTCATTGATCAACTGTCCTCCTTGTATAGAAGAGATGAGCCAAAGCATAGCCAGGTATGTCAAGGTAATCCAAAATTGTCTGAGGCATTTCCCTGTTCACCTCCCATTAGAGATTTGTCATCCTCAACTGGAAGAAGCTCTCCTGGTTAGAAATTAGATTCCTAATCCCATGTGATCTCACACAGATTAAATAGTAATATTTCAGCTGATGGAGGGTTATACCTGAGTAGCTCAAAAAATGGCTTCCTAGGGGAGGAGGGTCTAGTGGGCTGAGAAGGCTAGTGGCATTTGAACAAGAGGCAGTGTGGGGAAACTGGTCTAGCCAAGTGGCACAGTCTGAGTAAGGGCAGATTCAAATCTAAAACCTTGACCAGGAGGCTGAGTACATTTCTCACTGAGAACGCCCCACACCTCCTAGGCATCGAGATGTTTCTAGAGTCAGGGTTAGCCAACCTTTGGATTAGATGCTTTTATGGACTCCATTTCCAAGGTTCTGTGTGATGTGGGTGTCACTTTCCTCATGTGAAATTAGAGTTAGATCAGATGACCTGCAGAAATCCTTTCCAGTTCTCATGAACCTTGAAAACATCATGCTAAGTGAAGGAAGCCAGCCGCAAAGGGCACATTACATAATTCTGTTTATATGAAATGTCCAGTGTAGGCAAATCTGTTTTAGATTAGCTATTTCCTAGGAGTGTAAGGGTGGAGGGAATGTGAAATGACTGTCACTGAGTATGGGGTTTCTTTGTAAGGTGATGAAAATGTTCCAAAGTAGATTGTGATTTTTTCAACAAATGGTGCTAGGAAAACTGAATATTCACATGCATAAGAATGGGGCTGGGCCAGGCATGGTGGTTCACACTTGTAATCCCAGCACTCTGGAGGCTGAGGCAGGAGGATTGCAAGTTCAAGGCCAGCCTGGGTTATATAATAAGTTCCAGGCAAAGTTTGGGGTACAAGGGAGACCCTATCTCAAAAACAAAAAGAATGAAGCTGGACCCTTGTCTTACACCATATATAAAAACTACCTCAAAATGGATCAAGACCAAAACTTAAGAGCTAAAAAATAAAAGTCATAGAAGAAAACCTTGGGGGAAATCTTCATGATTTTGGGTTTGACAGCAATTTCATGGGAACGACACTAAAACAGAAGCAGCAGAAGAAAAACTTACCTAAGTTGGACATCAAAATTAATAATCTTTGCACATCAAAGGACACTATCAAAAAAACAAAGAGGCATTCTATAGAATCAAATAAATTATTCACAAATCTTATCTTTCATAAGAAGTTAATATATAAAGAACTCCTACAACAACAAAAACCAAACAATCCAATTTAAGAACAGGCAAAACACTTAAATAGACATTTCTTTGTAGAAAAAGATAGTCATCAGTCATTAGGGAATTGCAAATCAAAACCCAAAATGAGATTCCGCTTCATACCTTCTATACCTACTAAGACAGTTAGAATTTTTGTAAAGCGTTGGTTAGGATATGAAGAAATTAGAGCCTTCATTCATTGCTAGTGGGAATGCAACCGTTGTGGGAAATGGCCTGGTGGATTCCCACATTTTATACATTTTGATTGAATTCCTACTATGTCAGGTGTTAGGATTAGGAAAATGAACAGAATAAACATGGTCCCTTGCCCTTTTCCTTGCTTTAAACTCAGTGTTTTAAATTGTAATTATAGCTAATTTTATCAAGTGTCTGTTACCTCCTGGGAAGGGGCACAAGCACTTTAAGTACCTTATTTCCTACAGTCTTCATGGTACACTGGATGGACTGGGCTCTTTTTTTTTTTTTTTTTTTTTTAGGTACTGGGGTTTGAACTCAGAGCCTTCACCTTGAGGCATTCCATCAACCTTTCTGTGTGATGAGTCTTTTTCAAGATAAAGTCTTATGAACTATTTGCCCAGGGCCAGCTTCGAACTGTGATCCTCCTGATCTCTGTCTCCTGAGTAGTTAGGATTACAGACGTGAGCCACCAGTGCCCAGCTAGACCGAGCTCTTCACAAGTAAGGAGAGTCAGTCAAGTTCCCACAGCCAGGACTCAAACCTCACAGCCCAGGGAAGCTGGATTTGCATCCACCCAAAATTGGGCTCTTCTGGGGAGACCTGCCCTGAGGGCTGCCTGTCTGGCTGGCTGGTGTGGCAGTGTTAAAGAGAGACTTAAATGTGAAGCAGGATGACTTCCATTGGGAGTGGGTTTGGAAAACAAGGCATAAATCAAGGGAGTCTTGTGCAGCCATTTACAGTAACTATTCTAAAGCAAGCATAATGGTTACTTGATAGACTGTTAAATACAAAACTGAACTCATAATTGAATTTATATTGTTATACTAGGAGTGGCTCAAAGAGGTAGAGCACTAGCTTAGCAAGTGCTAAGCCCTGAGTTCAAACCCACTCCCTTCCAAACAACAAAACTGTATTGTTATACTGATAATTTACTTACTTCTTGAATACAGACTATATGCCTGACTCCATTCTTAGTGTTTACCTGAATTGTCTTATTTAATCCTCTGAAAGCTCCATTTCCTACACTAGAAAATATTGCTAGATCTGTTTTACAAGCAAGGCAACTGAGGCTCAGAAAAGTTAAATAGCTCATCAGTTACTCAGCCAGTCAGTGGCAGAGCTGGAATTTCAGCCATAACTATTTGAGTTGGAGCCCCGGCTCTTAACCGATCTAGAACTTGCCTTAAATTACATTAAAATATGTAAAACAGATGAATATGAAAATAGTGGTAGCAGGTTAGGATTACGGATCGTGGTGACTTTCATCCTTTTTTCCCAGGTGATCTATTTATTTATTTTCTAAGAATACATCACAATAGTGATAATTTTGAGATCAAGAAACCATGTGCAACTGAGATTCATCTTCCTAAATCATCACCATTTTATTTAGTATTTGATTCGAAATTTCCCTGTGCACTTGCGCAAGCTAAACGTCCCCATGGTGGGGAAGATTCATCACATCTGGAGACATTGCCGCAGCCGCAGCCGCGCTGCTTCTGCTGTCGCAGCTTCCCCGGGCTTGGCTGCAGTCTGCTGGGGTGGGTGGGGGTGAGGGGACCTTCCCATGACATGCTTATCAGCACTGAGGAGCTTTCTGAAAAATGTTGGTTTTTTTTTTTTTAGAGGGGATCTTACCATGTAGCCCAAGCTGGCCTGGAACTTGCTATCAGTTTTGCCTCAGCATCCTGAGTGCTGGAATTACAGGCATGCACCATCATACCTACTGAAGAATGTTTTTGACTCTAACCATGTAAGAGAGTCTGCTGACATGATTAAGAAGAGCATATGGATTTGAATTTTGACTGTGATAGTTCTCGTACCTTGCTTGGTAACTCCTCTGAGCCTCAGCTTTGCCCTTGGAAAATAGAAACGATTTTTATGTAGGATTAGTGAGGGGATGAAATGAGGTAGTGTTTGGATTGGATTTGGAGTGCCTGGAACTTTGTAGGGTAAACAAAGAGTATGATACTTCAACATTTATCTGGCTTTTATTATTTGTGCAGTTAGTATTTTCAGATACTAACCATTGGTATTTCTTCTTTGATGAATTGTCTTCTCACACCCGTTCCTTGTTTGTTTATTGGCATCCCGATTTCACAGTGTGTTTTGGCCAAGGAGTGTTTTGGAAGGTTCTACATGAAGGAGATGTGCAGAGCAGAGGTCTTTCCCGTGACCCTAATGCCTTTCTTTTTCTCCAAGGAGTACTTCCCACTGGTCAATGCAGCCTGCCTTCTCCCTGCCTTCTTTCTTGCCTCAAGAAAATTTTATCTGTTTTAAGGAGTCAGTCCCTCTTCTTGGGTTTGGATGTTCATGTTTTTCCCATCCTGAGGCAGAAGGGGCAAGGGTCATAGAATTCGAAGGTTTCTAAATTGCAAAATCAGTTAAACCTCCCTTCCATCAAGTACTTCTCATCAGAAGAGTTCTTGTGGACAAATGTGATCAGTCCAGGAGATGCTCTGAGTGTTTGAAGGTGAAATGAAGTTGGCTACCGATCTGACATATATCTGAATTGAAGCATAGGGGTGGAAGGCAACGAGAGTATGGAGGGCCCCCCCACAAAGAAGCCAGGCTTCCCCAGAGAAAGTGGTTGGGATTCCCATGAGGACCTCTCTTCACGGTGAGGTAACCTGCTGGACAGCGCCAGCATGGAAAGTTGGGTGGTCTGTTTTCACGTCCTCTGAGGGTGCGCCTGCATGCCCGGTTTAAGGTGTGGGGTTTAGTGGAAAGAGTGTTGGATTGGGAGAGAGAAAATCTGGCTTTGAATTCAGGCTGTGCCTCGTGTTAGCTCTGTAGCCATGGGAACATACTTTGCTTACTCTGGAAACTGGAGGGTAATATTCCCTGTTCTTCTCACCTCCCCACTTGACCATGGAGTTCAAACGAGGCTACTGGCTAGGTTATAGAGACGCCAGGGGAGAAAACTCTGAGACGTCAGCAGTCAGCGCAGTGCCTGTCCCAGCATCTCAGGCAGAGCCCGAGAACGAAGGGCTACCTCTCCCCAGAAGGAGGCCCGAAGAGGCCAGAGAAACTTGATTTAGAGTGTGTACATGCACGTGTACATGTGTGCGGCCTTTTTTCCCTATGTGCCTTCTGTCCTGGCTTCTGAGTCGTGCTGATCGGTGGCACTGCCAGCGGGCTAGTATTTCCTTCCCACAGTCTTTTTTTAAAAAAAAAACTTCTAATATTTTATTTTACTTTTTGATTGACATGTAACATTTGCACCTATTTGTGAGGCACAGTGGCATGTCTTGGTTCGTGTGTATATTTATTTGGTAGTGATCAACTGAGGAGAATTAGTATATTCATCACCTTATGCTTTTGTCGTCTCTTTATGGTGAGTGCCTTTGAAATCCTCTCTTGTAACTACTGTGAGATATATAATGCATTATCATGAATTATATTCTCTGGGCTATACCAGAACATCAAACTTACCTCCTATCTAACTCTAGCACTGTACCCATTCACCAGCCCCTCCCCACTCCTTCTCTCTTCTCCTTTCCCCAGCCTCTGGGAACCACTATTCTCAACTTCCATGTGATCCACTTTTTTGGATTCTACTTTTTAGTCTGATAAGAGGCCGGGAGCAGAGTTGCCCCCACTCTTCCCGCCCCACATATAAAAGGGAGTGTCTGGGCAGGTTGCCTGTGTTTATCTGTAGGGATGGATAAGTTTAGTTCACATATTTTCTGGAGCAGCTAGCTTCTGGTGGAGGGCAGGGAAACAGACCCAGGGCAGACAGGAGCAATAACAGCAGGAACAGTGACCCTTGCACTTAGGGGGATGACTGATGATGCAGAGAGGGCAGGCGGGAACTGGCCAGGCAGATTAGGTGGAACAGCATTTCAGGTAGATTGTTGAGTCTGGCAGGAAAGTAAGCCCTCCATCTCTCTGTTTGGAGAAGGGAAAGACAGTACCTGTCTTAGTCACAAGGTAGAACAGAGGCTGGCTGGCAAGGCACAGAATTGGTGTCTAGCTGTTCTCTAGACAGTTTAGAGAGGGGTGGGCAGTGATCATTTTAAGTGTTATTAGCAAGGAAGTTTGCCCTCATTGTGTCCTCATAGAACCTTAGCCTTGAAGCTGTGTTTCTGATTCTGCTTTTATTCAGATGGTGTGGTCTATGTACTTAGTTAACACTGACATTTAACAGTCGAGAAAAGTCAAAGCCTATTCCATGGCGTGGTTAACCATCCCATCTCCTGTGCCCTTTGCAAAGTCTCTTCATCTCTAGATGAAACAAGATACTCTAGAATCTTCTGAGGAAAAGAATGGAAGAAACAGGAATCTTCACTCCTGGGTGAGCCCATCTGTCTCATTTTCTTTACCTGTACAACGGGGATACTTGTCCCTGAGCTGGCTGCCTTAAGTTAAATGCTTGGGTGAGGATAAAGGGGACATGGGATGGAATGGAAGTGCTTTCCAAGTGTACTAGGTGTGATGCAGGCAGCACTTCAGGGTGATGCTCGGTGCCACCATCAGTTTCAACGCAGGTTAAACAGGAGCCTGCCCTGGCCTTGGAAAGAACCCCTCCACCTTAAATATTTGCAACAGAGCTGCCTCTGACACATTCTAGGACAGCCTCACCGATTAGAGCCCTGCCAAGTAAAGGGACAAACCTCTCTTATGCTGTCACGGAGCCCCCAAGGCTCCCTGGGGGTATCCTGTTCGACCATGCCACCCCTGTCTATCTCCTTTAGGTCCAGAAGCAGTGTGGGATTTGTAGAGCCTGGAGCCTCCTGCATGACCTGCTTCTGCTCCAGGAACTTGCAGCAGCTTTGGGCTGGATTGCCCACCAAGCCTCTGGGACATTGACACCTGCCTTCTCCCGCAACTGCCTCCCTTCCCCTCCCCAGTCATGGTCCTTCCTGCAGTTAGAAACCTTGTCTGGAGCTGGAGCCACTGGACAGTAGTTTGATTGTCATAGCTGGTATTTCCTTGCCTTTCTCTGCCCGCCAGAATGTGGTATGTTTTGGTGTTGAAAGGCAGCAGATTGGTGGAGTAGCAGGAAGCAGAGCTGCCAGTGTGGCCCCGGGAATTCACTGGTCATTGTTCCTGTCTGCTCTGCTCTGCAGGGCAGACTTCCACTAACTTAATGATCAGAGGTCCTGGGACCCCAGGAGGGTGGGAAGGGGAGGCTGTTTCTAAAGCAGAGCCAGGAAGAAAGCGATGCACCCCTGAAGGGTTTCAGCTCCTAAGGAGGCTGCGTTCTCATTAGGAACTCCACTAATGAGCCACATCAGTGCAGGGGGGAAGAGGAAAAGCCACACTGCCCAGATGAGCTCCCAGATTTGAAGGCGTCAGGAAGGAAGACAGTGTGGTGTTTGGGTTCCTTTAGATATGTTTCTCTAAATGAACGGCAGCTCTGGGAACTAACTTTCCAATTGAAGGATTTCAGGGTTGCCCTCTTTCTGTAAGATCCCGAATTCCTTTCTGATCCTACTCACTTATTCCCTGGAGCAAAAAGGAAGTCAGTATTTGCTTTCCCAGCAAGGTCACAGGTCAGCTGACCAAGTCCTCTAACAGCTGGGAAGCAGCCAGCTGTGGCTGTGTGGACTCTGCAGCCTGAAGCGGGCTTTGTGGGAGGCAGACGGGTCCTTCACTTTGGCCGTGCAGGGGGAGGATGATCCGGGAAGTGATGTGTGTCCAGCCTTCTTCCCAGCTCTTCTCTGTCTTTGCCATGCTCCTGATCCAGCTGCTGCAATGCAGGCAAAAATGACCGACCCTTGCAGATGGAGTGAATGAGACTGTATGCATGTGCTGTTTACTGAGCACGAGTTCATGGGTTTTCCACTGGAGCCCTCCTGAAAACTCAGTTGACAGAATTCTGTTAGGACCCTATCTTGCCTCCTCTGGTGGTAAGCAGGGGCTGTCAGATACTCCTGCTTCTTAGCACAGGAAACATTTCCACTTGGAGGCTTGGGGTCCTGGGATGGGGAATGGAAACACTCATCATCTTGATAGGATCCGTCCCAGGTGTGGGTGATTTTTTTTTTCTTTTGGAAAGAGTGCTTTGTCTTTGCAGGTGACTGTGCAGGGATTGACAGGGATGCTGTTTGGTGTGCCAGTTGCTAAATGTTTGACTTTGTAAGGTTGAATTCTCCAAGAATTCTCATGGCAAGGAGAGTGTGCCTTGAGCCAAGCTCTTTTTTCAAGGAAATCCAAGGTGCTATTTATTTTGGCATGTGGCCTGTTCTGGGATGAAATACTGCATTTTCATTATTGCAGAATAAAGAGGGGTTTGATGCGAACAAGAATGAAGAACCAGGTTTCAGTTTCAGGACTAAGGAAGGGAAGGTTTCTTTATATCTGGATTTGAGGTGAAATGAGGTTGCAAATGCCATCATAAAAGGAATAAAAGTAGAAAGGGGGAGGCTGTGGGGTAAGGTGCCACAGGAGTTGGGCTGACCTGGGGAAATCTGTGGTTTCGGGTGGGAGTGTGGACCTGCTGGAACCATTTCTGATGTGACCTGGTGATTACACATGGACCATCATAGCTGTCTGATAGTGACTGCCTTTAGAGATCTGAATGCGCTCCTCATCCCTGCCTTCTCACTACCTCATAGGATATGAAAGACTTTGCAGAATGATGGAGTTACAGAAGCCATCCTGCCCCAAACTAACTGGAAACTTTGGACTGGCCATATAGCCTCTTCGTGCCTTAGTTTCATTTGTGACTTGGACCTGTTTCCCAGGATTGTTTAAGTAAGGGTGAAATGAGAAATGATACTCAGGGCCTGGTAAGTGGTAAGCTCACCTAGTAAGTGCTTAGCATCTGATCATTTCTTTCCAGAGATTCCCTTTGGGGATGGGTCATTTCGTTCCCTTCTTCACTCATTTAAGAACCATGGACTGCATGTCTAACATATTTTAGATGTGGGGAGTTGTAATGATACAAGAATGAGTGTTGCAAGAATTCTGACCTTCACAATCTTACAGATGAGTGGGGGAGAAGACCCAGAGAGACAAAAAGCTATATGCACTCAAAACATGTAGGATATGATGAGCGAATAAGAAAGGTAGGGACCCTGGAGCCTGGGACAAGCCACAAACAAATGAAAAGTTACATTAACAACAGCAGGTATTAAGAGGTATTGAACACTGGGGATTCAAATTAACGGAATGAGTAATAAATTGCTTTACGTCAAAGCTTTAAATGCTCCAGAGGGTTGTGAAATTCCATTTTAAAGGGGAATTCTGTCCAACAAAGCTATTTCACATTCTGTTGTATTGCAAACAAAGTAGTGTGTGTTGATGTGGCAACTATTCTTCTTGTCCTCTCTCCTAACATCAGACATCCGCCCACTTCAAGGAGTCCCCCTTAGCTAACTCCAGGATGTCTGCCATCAGGATCTGGATGAAAGTAGAGAAGGCTGGGATGGGGAGGGGAGTGCAGGTGGGGGAAGCCGTTAGTTGTGTGACAGCAGTTCGTTCCTGTCCTTCCTTTAGAGTGAAAGGAAGGACTCCTGCTTCCTCAGAGAGTTGCGGTGTCAACTCCAATTAATATCTGTAGCTTTAAAGTGATTAATTTTACTAAAATTCAAGTCAAAGAGAAATCTTATAGGTCTCTATAGAGTTCTTTTTACTGAAATTTGGCCTAATGTGTGCTGAATTATTACCGGCTGTCATTTGTTCCCATACACTATGGGCTGAAATCCTAATTCTAGACAAAGACAGCGAGTAAAACTGAAGTGCAGGAGGTGCTGGTGAGAATTTGTGTCCCAAAGGTCCAGCCACACCTGGTGGCCCCTTTTCCTCTGGAGCCTGGGTGCATGGTATCCAGCCTTGAAGAAGCAGAACTCTCCTTTGGCCTAGGAGGACAATAGCTGGCTTCCTCCAGGCCCAGAAGGCTTTGCATGTGCCTGATGAAGAAGCAAGAAGCATCATCAGAAACATTTTCCCTCATAAGGGTAATGAGAGGCAATCACAGCAGCAGTAAACAGAGCTTACATGGAAGACAGACATTTACAATCACTTCTGTTCACAACACAGAATTGGAGTTGGCTAGACTTGAAGGCAAACTCTGCTCCAAAACTTGTTATAAGACCTTGAGCAGACCTGTCGACTCTCTTGACCTCAGTCTCTCTATCTGAAAAATGGGAAGAATAATCCTCTCTGGGTTATGGGAGGATTACATAGATAATTTGGGTACATCAAATGCTCCAAGCTCTGTCTGTGGCTTGGTAATGTTATGGGGTGGGAGGGAGAGTGGCTGTGATGATGGAGGCACAAGGCCAAGCATTAACCCTTTCTTCTCCAGGCTCTGCTTAACACTGCCAACCCTGCCCTTCCTGTCAGCATCACCAACAGCAGGCTGTAGACATGGGGCCTTGGGAGAGGCAGCTGAATCCTCTGCCTCAGAGCCTCCTCTTTACCATGAGGGCAACTCTTCCTTGCTTTCCACTCTCTGCTTTCTTCATGTCTACATGTAGCTCCAAGATCACCCACTCTTTCACCTTCCTTACCCTTTGTGCCAGCTCTACGCTCCACCAAACTCAAGTACTTGCTGGTTAAGAGCTTGTTACCTCCAAAATGAGGTACTCAGTGTTGGCAGTCCTTCTGTAGGGAGTGGCTCTGCTTCTAGAAAACGTGCCTGCCCTCTGGGTCTCCATCAGACCCGCATAGGGATGGGCTCTGTGGCAGCTGCGTAGAAGAGCCAAGGTAGGAAGCAGGGCACTGGCTTTGGAAGCAGAAGCAGCACTCACAGAAAGGAGCTTCTACCCAACTTCCTGTGAGGGCAGACATTAGACTGTCTCTCTTACTTGGTAGGCCTAATATTTTTCTTCTGTGGTTACTTATTTGTTCCCCTTTTCCACTGTCAGTTGTGGAGGTGTCTCTCCTTGGCCTCTTTCATTCTCCCTTTCCCCAATCCTTCCTTCATCACGGGTCCACTTCTCTGGCCTGGAGTTCAGTGTCAAGTACATTGGAATTCCTGAACCAACCCTGCTTCCACTGCTGCAGTGTCACAGATAACTCATTATTTTGATGTGTGTGGAGTTGCAATCATAAAAATCCAATTTTCTGGGTGATTTATTATAATAGAGGCAGGCACTAGGCTGTTTACCATTTGAAGAAAGAGTCCTGGGAATGGATTAAAATTTCAGGGTGAATTTATGGTCAAACCTTAAGGTTTACTAATTCAGAGTCAGGACAACATTGTGCTCGCATCATTACTGCTGCCTTCTGGCCACCTGGGTTGAACTTCCTCTTGCTTACCTGTAAGTATCAGCTCCTTGTCAGCACTTGCAGTTATCTTGTCTTTGCCTTGTATCTGATTAGGCTGTCATAGATCTTCTATAGGTGCTGTATTCTAGCTTTTTCACAAAGTGGATTATAATTCACCTACCAGTTTGGGAGTGAGGAGCAGGTAAATTTCAACTGTTGGTATTATGGAAAGAGCACTGTGCTGGTCCTCAGAAGCCCTGGGTCTGGTTCCAGCTCTGTTACTAATCTGCTGAGAGACCTTGTGAGGGAATTTTCTTCTCAGCCTCAGTTTCCTCATCTCTAAGTGCTGGGGTTGGACCAAGTGCTTTCTTTAGTGTTAGCTGTTGCTAACATTCCATAAAGACATGCCCAGAATTGGGCTGTAGAAATGGGTAAAGGCTCTTCATCTCCTCCCTTGGAGAGCTAAGAGCTTGTGGGCACCCCTGGGAGAAAGGCAGGGGTGGGTATTATTTCCTTTTGTGTGTATTTTCTCAAGTCTGACTGATTCTAACTCTAATGAGACTCCACTTCTCTCCCTTTCTTCCATAACTCTCCAGGAATTTCACAGGCTCTGCGGATGAAGACTGTGTGAGAAACTGAGGCTTGCATTCCCTAAGATGGAGAAGTCAGATGGTAGGAAAGCAGCTTTCTATTTCCCTGGTTTAAAGGGGGCACTTGCTTTGGAAAAGGGATAGTTACTGTAAATCCTGGAAATAGCCTGAGAGAGGCCTAGAGGAGGCATTTCCCAAGTTGGCAGTGCTGGGCCCAAACCATGTATTTCAGATATGAGCCACAGAAAGCGGTAGAGAACAAAAAAGAAATCTTACAAAATATAAAATATTAGACGCGTGTGATTTTCAGAAAATTTTCTCATTTTATTCAAGCACCAAGAAGGGAGCAGGTGCTCTCCCTCCTCACCCTCATTCTATAGATGAGGAACTTGAGGTCAAGGACAGAGGCACAATATAGTAGAAGAGCTTCCATTCATACCTGTGTGACCGCATAGTCACTTATGTTTCTGAGCCTCAGTCTTCATATATACGTTAGCTTTGCTGTGTAACAAAACACTCAAAAATGTTTGTGACTTAAAAGCATTTGTTATTTCTCAAAAGATTATGTAGTTGTCAGGATTGGTATTCTGAGTTAGCCTGGCTTGGCCTATCTGTCCTGAGTCCATTCATGTGGTCTAATGGGTGGCTTGGCTGGGGTTGTACAGTATTTAATAGCCTCACTTACATGTGTGATGGTTGATTCCATGTCCCCCGGGCCATCAGTGATGGTCTTGGCCATGTGGCATTTGTCATCCAGGAGGCTAGCTACATACAGCATGTTCAGACATGGTGGCAAAAGGGTTAGAGCACAACAAGAACAGACAAATCTCAGTGGGCAGCAGTGTTCCAATCTGTGCATATATGTCATGTTTTCTGCTCCCTGACTCCAGCTAAAGTCAGTCACAAGGCCAATCCCCTGATCAGGGTGATAGGGAGCACCTAAGGATAAAGTAATACTGTGGCCGTTTTTGCAAACTGCGTGCCATAGCTTATCTACAAATGGGCATTGATACTATCTCTTAGAGTTGGTAAAGAACTAGTGAGACAAGGTACCTAAAGTTGTCGAGTAATAACTATGGAGAATCATGAACATCTCAATTAATGTTCCCCCTTGTCCCCTCCCAGGACACCTGCTGAAGGTCATTGTCCAGACCCCAGTCTCCTGACTTCTGATGAAATGCTTTTTCCAGATCACCCAATGGCAGGAAACAGGAGAGTTGATAATCCCTGTTTCACGTGGCCCTTACTGGCGCAGGACCTAGGGACCAGACGTCAGCTGCAGCTTTGCCTCTTGCTTTTTTCCAAATGATTTGCCACATATTTCAAGAGCCTGCCTTTCTCCCCAGAGAGCTGCTTTTGCAGTGCATCCCTGGAAGCAGTCCACTGGCTAATTCCCTTAGTGCCTGGGGCCGCCATCCTACTGCCTCATCTCCTTGGTTCCTGCTCAGCATCATTGCTGTCACTGCTCTCACATGATCGCCCACAAGCTCAAGAAAGTCACTCCTCCCTTCAGCACAGTGTCTCACAGAGCAAAGACAGAGAAAGCAAAAGCTTCCTTTACCACCCGGCCTTTTGAAGAAGTTCATTTAATTCCCATTCTTTCCGGCTTTATTTTTGGCCACTTTCTCTCTAGGTTCTGTTTTTCCCATTTCCTTTAGAAACCTGAATACAGATAGATGTTTTGGACTTTTCTTTCTCTTTAAATCCTTCTAACTGATTCATTTACCTGCTGTACTTCATTTTGTGCCTCAAGATGATGACTGCCTCTCCCTGCTTATGTTGTCCTCTTCCCATCCCCTTCAGCTGGTGGCTGTGCTTGTAGATCCTTTCCAAGGGCCTACCAATCCCTCTAAGACCCCCACAGGGAATCCTGGGTAGCATCGAGCCTTCCATACCTTTCTTTTCCTCTGAGGCTCATTTTCCCTGCCTCTAGTTATTTTCATGAGCTCTCATTGCCCCTTGAAGCTGCAGTCCTCAAAAAATTAGATATTCCACGGAGAGAATTCTTAGTGGAGCCAACCCTGCGCCTTGCCCCAGCCTGCAGCACCCTCGTGGAGTACCTACTCTGTGCCATGTTCTAATAATCACAAGATTTTGTGAATTAGATGTCATTGTGTCCACTTTGCAGATGGAGAAATGGAGACAGAGAGAAATGAAGTACACAGATCCACACAGATGAAAGATAATGGCCTGGATTTGAATCTAGCCACCCTGGCCATTAGTTCTTGCCCTGGCCTAATGCCTAGAATTCTGAGCTCCTGCATACCTGTTACCAGGTAGAATAACAGGAGCAGAGGGTGAGCCTCACTGCATATGCGCTCAAGTTCTGTCATCAAGGCCTGTGGAATAATGGTGGCAGGCCAGGCAGCATGATGGATGAATCACTGAATAAGAGAGTGTGTGTGTGTGTGTGTGTGTGTGTGTGTGTGTGTGTGTGTGTGTGGTATGTGTGTGAGTGTGTCTTAGGAAAGTCCTTGGTGGAAGCCCTTGCCTCAGAATCTTCTTTTTCTTACCATACTACTATCGTATTTGTGCTGTGGACCTGCTCCCAGAGCCCACTAGGCAAATCAGTGCATTTCTATTGAATAGAAGCAATAAGCAGATACATAATGCAGAGGCCTTTGCCTTCTGGCTTATAACTTTAGACAAACATCTCCTGTCTGATGTTGCCTGTCCTTGATGCAGGAGGCTTCTGAGTGGGCCCAAAGTTGTAGCTGAGTGCAACTTGGACAACTAACAGAAGCCAATAAAAGAAGCTTCCAGTGTGCTTCTTGCAAGAGGATGAAAAAAAAGTTGTGTGGGCAGATGGGAACTTATGTGGAGTTTTTAGGGTGCTGTATCCACCTTGAAGTCCAGATACCTGCTACAGAAGATACAGGGACCTGATGTGGATAGGGACCAGTGCTCATCCTACTCCCTGTGGTTGTGACATGATTACCCACAGGGCTGTGGCTTTACTTAGCAGCTATGGCTCACAGGCTCACTTGTTCGTGACCAGCCTTCATGTGTCTAGTTGGCTTCATCCCGTTCTTTTGGAGATAACTGCATTTCCCTCAGCACAGAGAGCTATGGGACAAGGGACAACAAGCATGTGGCATTATCGCTGGAAGAAGGGCCTACCAGGCAGACAGCTGAGAGGAACTCAGCCTGTCTGTCATCGCCCTCAGCCCCCAAGGTGCCCAGGTATCACCATCATTTGCACTTTTTTTTAAAAAACAGCCCCTTTTCCTTCATTACCTTTGGCTTCTCTCACCTTAACCAAGTCAGCAGTCTCCCAACTGGTCCCCTGGCTCCTGATTTGTCCTTCTTCTAATACTCTGCAAGAATCTCTTTTTGAGATGGACATAATATTTCATGCCTGTAATCCCAGCTACTCAATAGGCTCAGGCAGGAGAATTGCAAGCTCAAGGCCAGCCAGGGTTACATAGCAAAACCCTGTGTCAAAACAAAAAACAAGAAGAATACTCTTTTTGAAATCATATTTGACCACATCACTCCTTTGTTTAAAACCCTCCCATGACTCCCACTGCCTAGAAAGTACGGTTGAAGCTCTTTGGACTGCGTACAGTTGCTTCTTAGTCTGGCTCTTGCTAGCCTTTCCAACTTTATCTTTCTCTATTCCTCACCCTTCTATACCATTCTCTATGTTCTGGCCATATCAGTTGTATTTACAGAGCTCTGAAATGCTGTGTAATTTCACACCTCTGTGTCTTTGCACATTCTCTGACATCTAGAATCTCTGTTCTGGCTGGCTGTTGCTGCGTAAGAAGCCACACTGGAACTTAGTTGGCTACCACAAAAATTCCTTATTAGCATGATCCTCACTCAGGGTCCCTGCTGTAGTTGAAGTCAAATGTGACTGGTGACTTTTATACTCATGCATTTATCTAGGGTAGGATGACTGGAGTAGCTGGAAGCTGGCTAGGCATCTCCCTCCCTCTCTCTGGGACTATTTAGGCTTCCTCACAGCATGGCCATCTCAGGTAAGTTGGACTTCTTTCATAGCAGCTGGCTTCCCACCAGGTATGCATTCTAAGAGACCAGGCAGAAGCTACAAGGCTTCCTGTGACCTAACCTTAGAATTCTGTCAGCATCATTTCTGCCATATTCTTTTGATCAAAGCATCAGAGGCAGCAGTCAAAGGCATGGAGAAATAGAAATGTAAGATTAGCTTGCTTGTCTAAAGGGAGTAGGAATTGATGGTGCCATGTTGGATAAACTGCTACAATGTCTTTTGTCCTCTTGTTCTCCTGGAAAATTTCTATTTGTTCATTTAACATCCAGTCCTATGTCACTTTGGTGATTTCTTCTCTTTTCACGGAGGCAATTAGCCTCCATATTCAAGAAAATACTTCTAGAGAAACTGAAAAAATAAATCTGGGAAGAAGACTACCTTGAATATGTATCTGTTACTACCCTTACCATACTGCATTGTATTTGCTGGTGTTTCTCCTTCTTCACCCTCAGTCCTTTGTGTCCTTGTGATCTAGCTTACCACTGACACACAGGTGCTCAGTAAATACTGATTGAATTGAATTGAGTAGAGGGCCTCCTCCCCTTAGAACCAAGCAATCAGTCAGTCACAAAGAACTTGTGGACCCCACCTCTTTTTACCCAGCAATGAGTCATATAATTTGATTTCCATTATGTAGCCCCAGCTCTCTGTATTTCAGGTTTCCACAAAGATGGTAACTATAATATTGAGCATGTATCAAATGTGTTTATGTACTAGGCATACAGTCACTGACCAGAGATATAGGTCAGGATCCAGAATCTGTTTTCCTTCTGTCTTTTTTTGAGCCAGGATCTCACTATGTAGGCTGGCCTCAAATTCATGATTCTCCTGTCTCAGCCTCCTAAGAGCTGGGATTACAGGCATGCTTCACCATGTTGAGTGGAATCTATATTCTTAAATTGTCCTGAATTCACTTTTTTCAGAGTCTATTATTTTAACAGAATGTCACCAAGATAGTAAGGGGTGTCACAGGAGGAGCACTGAGGGAACAAAGACTGTTCAAGCTGAAGAAGAGACTCCTTGGAGAGAAGTCCTTAAAGATTCAAATAGTCAAAGGACTGCCTTGTTCATGGTACTTTCTGTTGGGGTCAGCAGGTGGATGCTGCAAGATTGGTAGCACCTTGGTATAATGGAAAATATTCTTTCCATTATAGTTCAGGCTGCCCTGAAAAGACACTGGGTGGGCCCACATCTCTTGGAGGATGTACTCTATGCCCCACCCTTTTTTTGGACAGTATTGTGTTTTGAACTCAGGGCCTTGCCAAACAGGCAGGCACTCTACTACCTGAGCCATGCTCCAGCCCTTTTTCCTTTACTTATTTTTTGACTAGGACCTCATGTTCATGCCTGGGCCAGTCTGGATTGCAATCCTTCTATTTATGCTTCCCACATACCTGGGATGACAGGTGTGCACCAATATGCCCAGTTTTTATTGGTCAAGATGGGGTCTAGTGAACTTTTTGCCCAGGCTGACCTTGATCTTCAGTCTTTCTGATCTGTGCCTCCTGAGTAGCTAGGATCATGGGGTGGGCCCTCACACCCAGCCTGCCTACTTCTCTTTTGACATTCATTGGCCCTTCTTCCTTAACACCTTTTTTTCCAGTCTGTGAAAAATGTGGTATTTCCTTCCTTGGCATAGAATTTTGAAAGAGGAATTCATGTTAGTTAAGCACTGAGCAGTTTTCAGGGGGAAAGGAACATTGGCTGTGCACAGTCCCCCGTCCCAGTTCTGTCTGATCTTCATGTACCTGGAGGCTCAGGTATCTGAGGAAGCTTAGCCAATGTAGAAGGTATAACTCATTGATACCTCTGGTGTTAGCAATCTACTAGTACTGACTTGAGGAATGCTGGACCGAGCTTGCTTTTGCTCCTGTTGTTACTGAACCTAACTGGGGCTAACTGGAGGCGATGGGAGATGCAGAAAGGACAAAGGATAGACAGACAGACAGAAAGCTGGGGCCAGGTGTGCTGGGTGCTTGGGTGGAGACGCACAATAGCCTCACTGTTTCTTATCTCTATTATTCTCTTCATTTACTCTGCTTCTTTTCTCTATTTTTTCTTTAAGGCCTTACTCCTTTACAATTCTTTAAAACCTTGTTTCTAAAAGTCTTCTTTTCTATTCTTTAAAGTATCTTTCTTTAGACTCGCTTTGTCCCATGTCTTCTCTTAACTGTTCTTTAGCATAATCTCTCTCGAAGACTTTGCCCTCAGACTTGCACTGCCCCATGCTCTCTCTTTAGCTTTCTTAAAGTTTCAGCCCTCAGACTTGCAGATACTCAACAGCAGCTGTTCCCTTGCAAGCTGCCAATCAATTCTATCAACCCCTCTTTAGCAGTTACCCTTTGGCAATTCTCCTTCAGCAGTTCTTTTCCCTTCAGCAATCCTCCCTTCAGCAGTTCATTTTCCCCCTTCAGCAATCTCCCTCCAGCAATTTCCCTTCAGCCAAACCCCCTGCCATCAAAAAGCCTCCCCCATCCAAAAGCCTCAAATCCTCCTTCAGCAAGTATTTTATATCCAGTGGTAAACACGGAGGTGGAGCAACAGTTCTCGGGGAGGGGCATGACAGTGAAATAAACAACTTAGGAAAAGCAGCTGAGCTGCATCTTACCTTCTAGCTCTCTTCTGTGGCTGGGGCTGTGGCAAATCTCAGCCTACAGATTATTTGACATAAACATTTTAGGAAAAGCAGCTGCTCTGCATCTTACTCTTGCCCTATTCTGCAGCTGGGGCTGTGCTGAACTCAGCCTGCAGAATACTGAGTACAACTGTGCTTATGTCCTCATAGGCTTCTCCTACTCCACTCTCCACAGAATGCAAGTTTCTTTTTTAAATATATATGGAATATATTAGGCCTGTACTCTACCATTTGAGCCACTACACCAGCCCCAAGTTTTTTTGTTTTTGTTTTTGGTTTTTTTTTGTGGTACTGGGGCTTGAACTCAGGGCCTACACCTTAAGCCACTCCACCAGCACTTTTTTCTGAAGGGTTGTTTTGAGATCAGGTCTCATGAACTGTTTACCCTGGCTGGCTTTGAACTGCAATCCTCCTGATCTCTGCTTCCTGAATAGATAGAATGACAGGCATAAGACACTGGCACCTGGTCCAAGTTTCTTTTTTAATGCTGAGAAAATTGTATTTCTCATCTTTTAAAAATCTTCCATGTCCATAATTGCCAGTTGCTATCTTGATTTGGCAAAGTGCTGGCCCCTCCAGTTCAGCAGTTACATGACTCAAACACAGAAAAATGGCAGGAAACAATTTTGTTTTGCTGGTCTGCAAGGAGATTCCACAGTGGCAACAGATGACATACTGAAAAATACAGAGCATTCACTCTACCTATTCCCTTGCAGACACTGGCTAAATACACATTGATTTGATAAGATGATATTCTGTTCAACCAAAAAGGCTGTGAGTGTCACAGCATAATTTTGAAGCTAGAACATTTACAGAAGTCTCACATGATAAAGTCAAGGTTATGTGCACAGTTCGTTGTTAACTTGGTGATTCTTTCTTTCTGTGTCTTATGTCTCCTAGCCAAAGACCAGACCTTTCAGGGGGATGAAGAGAAGGACCCTCCAAAAAGCTACCCTTACTCTGTAGAGACCCCATACGGCTTTCACTTAGACCTAGACTTCCTTAAGTATGTGGATGACATTGAGAAGGGAAACACAATCAAAAGGATTCCTATCCACAGAAGAGCCAAGCAGGCCAAGTTTAGCACTTTGCCCCGAAACTTCAGCCTTCCAGACAGTGGGGCTCGCCCCCAGGCCACTCTTCCCCAGCAATACTGGTCCCCATTGGTGCCAAGGAAGGTGTCACTGGGGACCCAGGAGCAAATCCAGTCCCTGTCACCAGGTGATCCCCCCCAGGCCTCGACCAGTGGAAGTGAACTGAGCTGCCATAGGAAGGCCCTGTTGGCAGAGGCCTCCAGGCTATTGGAGGCTGTCGCCCTGGAGGACGCTGATGTCGCCTCTGGGAGTGGACGGCCCCAACTTTTGAGGGCATCCAGCATGCCGGCCACGCTGCTGCAAAACAGGGCCTCAGAGGAGGCAAGCCTGAGCTCAGGGTCCCCCGTGCCTCCAAGCCTGCCTGCACTCCATAGTGAAAGCAATGTCAGTGATGGCGCCTTTGGCCCTGCAGAAGGATTTGCAGGTTTGCACAGCGCCAGCCTGCAAGCATCAGCCCATGCAGGCAGGGAGCCAGGAGACCTGGTGCAAGGGATTCCAGAGCCAGTCCAGGAGGGGGCTGAGCCTGCAGAGGGGGAAGTGAAGGTTGCAGGTCCCTTGGCTCTTCCAGGCCCTCCTTCCTCATTCCAGAATGCACTTGTTGTCCTAGAGGATGTAGAAGGCCAACACCAAACCAGGGAAGAAGAGGTGGTGTTCACGCCTGGCACCTCAACACCCAGCCCTCCTCCTCTGCCGTCACCCATCCCTGAGAATGAGCTGCCCCTGGAGGATATTGAGCTGAACATTAGCGAGATCCCACCCCCGCCACCCGTGGAGGTGGACGTGAGAAGCATTGGCACCCGGGTAACGGAAGAAAGCCTGGGCCTGGTCAGGATGGATCCCAGCTGCCTCTCCAGCCTAAAGCAGCAGGTCTCAGCTCTTGAGGGTACGTTGTTGGGAAGAACGGAGGAGCTGGCCCAGGTCAGAGTTGCCCTCCAGAAGCGGGAAGAGGAAATCAAGGCCAGAGAGCAGAAAATTCAAGAGTTAGAGTCCACAGTAGCCCAATTAGAAGGAAAGCTTAGCCAAGAGAACACTAGAGATGCCCAGGGCCAGACAGACGCCATGGTGAACACTGACCCTTTCCATGGACACTTCCCAGAAGAGTCATGTGACAAAAGCATTGGGGTCAACCTTCTGAGTATAACAGACCCTAAACTCTGGGGACCTAGAGGGGAAGAAAATGGCCTTCTGTGGGGGCAAAACAGTCACACACAAGGAGATCAGAGCCTTGCACAGCATGTGCTACCACCCCAGCTGTCACTGCCAAAGGGACCCGAAAAGGTCCTAGCCTCATCTTTGTGTAGCTGCCTCTCCACTGAACTCAGGATCGAAGAAGAGGGCTCTGAGCAGGTGAGTGGCCCAGAGGCAGGAGCCGAAGGCCTGACCAGGGCAGCAAACAGCTTGTCATGGAGCAGCAGAGAGGCCACCTTAACAGCCTGGGAGGAGGCCAATTCAGAGCTCCCTGGGAAGGAGCGCCAGGAAAGGCCACCAAGCTCTCCGACAGATGTCACAATTGGGCAATATGTGAAGAAGATCCAGGAGCTCCTGCAGGAGCAGTGGAGCTGCCTTGAGCACGGATACCCTGAGCTAGCCAGCGCCATCAAGCAGCCGGCCTCCAAGCTCAGCAGCATCCAGAGCCAGCTGCTCAGCTCTCTCAACCTACTGCTGTCTGCCTACTCCGCCCAGGCTCCGGCCCAGGAGCCTGCAGCCCCGCCCTCCTCCCCACCAACTGGTAAACACTGGTGCCCAGAAGGGAACCAGTCTCCTTTATCTGACAAATTGAAGGGGGAAGGGGTTTTAATTGCATGAGTATGGTTTTTACAAGATTTTAGCACCTCTAGGAATCCAGTGGAATAAAACTTTTCTGTGTAGCAGTGGGGACCCATACCTCTACTCTTGTCCTTGCTGTAGGATTGGGTCTGGCTGCTCGGCCACCAGATACAGCTGTACAGACAGTGCAGACCACAGAGCACAGGGAGGACAAATAAGAGTGAAGTCCAGCCCACACTCCATGCCTTTCACCCTCAGCACTGAGTCTGCCCAGAGGACGCCTAGTCTCATTTGCATTGCTCGAAGGCCAGGTGCTCGGCCAAGGCCAAGTCTGGGGCCTGTGTGGTTTGCCTGAGTGTCCCTTCCTGTTTCCTGGGCTCTCGTATTCTTGCTTCCTTTCCAGCTCCCCCACATCAGAGGATTTCTCTAGCCTGAATTTCAATACACACACACACACATACACACACATACACACACACAGCAGCCCTTTCTCTCCTAACAGGCCACCACATGCTCTTCACTGTTGAGCAAAGTGCAGAGCCATATTGGGCTTTGCTCAACAGGCAGTGTGCCAGTCTCCTTCCCATCACAGGCCACAAGTTGGTACTTTCTCATTTTGGTGCCAGTTCTAGTCTTGCCATTG
Organism: Castor canadensis; assembly: GCF_047511655.1. Lineage (NCBI taxonomy): Eukaryota > Metazoa > Chordata > Mammalia > Rodentia > Castoridae > Castor > Castor canadensis. The sequence goes on from NC_133392.1 coordinate 112,025,603, forward strand.
GGAAATGCTTCCCATACCATTGAGCACAGTATGAGAAGATTTGTGCCCTTGCTTAGGCATCACTATGCTGTCACAAGTGTCAACTCATACATGAGCCAGGAAGGACCACTGAAGTGCCCCTGAGCAGGGAAGGGTAGTGGACCATGAGCGAGAGACCTGAGTTCTCCTGTTCTGGCATTCACTGAGCAAATGTGAGCCTCAGCCATAGGTCAGGGACAACAATGGCACCTCTACCACATGGGCCTCTGAGGAAGTGCTCCAATGACTCTACTGTGTCATACACACTGAAATGGACATTATTGACAGAAATAGTTCTACTGACATTGACCAGAAAGCCACGCCTCCCACTAAAACCCCCAAAGACCTTTGATTTGCATTATCTGGTCCCCAGTCCCTTTCTACCTTTTTATACACCTGCAACCTGTATCCCTTCAAAGCAAGAGTCCTGGTTTTGCTGCCCCAAGATCATTCTAACCTTTGATGTTGTGTCTGCCTAGAGATCTCCCCGTCGACCAGCCTTAAATCCATAATGAAAAAGAAAGACTATGGCTTTCGTGCAGGAGGTAATGGGACCAAAAAGAACCTTCAGTTTGTTGGGGTTAACGGTGGGTAAGCATCGGTTGTGACGCGCAGACTGCCTTTCCTGCTACCTCTCCTGCTATTGCCCATAGTGCTCTTTTCCCCGGGGAAGCATCTGGTTTTCATTCTTCAGCAAGGGAATTAATCTCCATGGCCCTTTAAAACTCCATGTCCGGTGTTTGGCTCACTGCCAGCTGTGGTGTCTATTAGAACCTCTGCTTTTAATATGTCTTGGCTTTGGGCTCCCCCAGGGCCAGGACCCCAGGTGGTTTCTGGGAATTGGGGCATACCGGACCTTTTGAGGAAAGCCTGTAACTTGAACCACAACACTGAAACTAGCACAAGCGTGTTGATTAGTTGAACATTGAATTTTACTTGCTTATATATGTATGTATTTATTTATGTGTGGTGCTGGGGATCGAACCCAGGGCCTTGAGCATGCTAGGCAAGGGGTCCACCGCTAAACTACACCCCAGCCCAATCCACTTAAATTTTTTCTTCTTTGAACTTATGGTAAACCACACCCAAACAACTAGCAAGCCTTCTATAGTCTAGAGAGTTAAACATCGGATTTAGAATATAGTCCTGGTCACTTAGCAATACATTTGAGGAAGTGTGTTGTTAGGTGATTTTGTCACTGTGAACGTCAGTACTTACACAAACTATGACATTCACTAGGCAACATAAACTCATGGGGCTCCTGTTGTTGATTGATACATTGTTAAGTGGCATATGGTTATATTTTCTAAATCATCATTCAACAAGCATTTACTAACTGCCAGTGATATGACAGACAGTAGGGATTAAAAAATCAAATAAATCCTGTTCCCTACCTTTAAATGAGTCAAGAAATGGAGGGCTAGGGGGATGGCTAAAGTGGTGGAGCACCTGCTTAGCAAGTGTGAGGCTCTGAGTTCAAACCCCAATACCACCAAAACCATTTTTTTTATTAAATACTAGCAATATGGTAGGTGATGGTCAAATAAACCCTGGTCCTTATCTTTAGCTCATAGATTGATCAAGAAGGAGAGGAACGGCCAAAATATGTTCTCTTAGGCAAGGAAGTACAGGAGGCTGTGGAAGCTGGGAGAAGGGCCCCCAGCCCAGCTGGCAGTGGGCCCAGGAGGCTGCCGGGAAGTGGAAGGCCCTCCTAATTCCAGTCACACCAGAAGGAAAGACGTTAGTTGTAAACAGGGTGGCATCATTGTTGCAGGCTGTGTGAGAAAAACAGCAGAAATGATGAAATGGGTGTCACAGTCATCTTACTGTCCTACTTCTGTTGTGTGACCCTGTGGCCTGTGAAGAAACCAGTTTGCTGTTATCATTCCCCAGTTCACACACAGAGGAGGAGAATCAGCCTAACCTCCGACCTAACGTAGTTACCTCACTCTCCCGCTAAGCCACCCCCACCATTCCCCTCTGTGCTCAGACCTGGAATGCCCCAATCACGGCTCCGCCTGCCTCATCCACCCCAGTTCATGCCTTCCCTCGCTTCGCCGTGCTGTGCTCAGGCCCCTCTCATGGCGCTGGCGTTTGCTTCCCCTGTCCGGAGTGCTTCTCCTCCTCATTTCTCAGGATTTGGTATTCTAGTGCCATGGTACTCAGCCGTGGCTGCACACTGGAGACACAGGGGCGAGTCGCAAAGTTCTCAGCGCAGTCCTGAAGACTCCACTCTGCTGTAATTAGCCTAGGTACCATCCACATATGGGATCGCTAAGTACCCCCAGGTTCTAATGTGCAGCCAAGGTTAAACACCTGGGTTCTAGGCTGAGCGTGTTGCCACACATATGTAATCCCAGCTACTTGGGAGGCAGAGACAGGAGGATCATGGTTCAAGACCAACCTGGGCAAAACGTTAGTAAGACTGTAACTCAAAGAGACGCCTGGTATGCTGGTGCACACCTGCAATCCCAACTGCTCAGGAGGCGGAGACAGGAGAGTCACAGTCCATGGCCAGCTGGGCAAAGTTAGCAAGACCCTGTCCCCAAAACAACTAAAAGCAAAAGGACAGGGGCAGTGGCTCAAGTGACAGCACTTACCTAGCAAGTGCAGGGTCCTGAGTCTAATCCCCAGTATGCCAAAGCAGGGAGGAAAGGAGGAAGGGAGGAAGAGGGAAGGAGAGACCCTGTGTTCTAATTGAAGTAGCCCTTCCTCTCGTCACTTTATCCTGTGGCCCCTTTCTATTTTGTTCACTACCTGAATATAATATTTGTTTGCATGTTTATTTCCTGCCTCTTTCTACTAAGTCCCTTAAGGCAGAACTTTGGTATAGCACTTAGAATGCTGCCTAGCTCTTAAGAGGTACTCAATAAATTTCTGTTGAATGAACGCATAAAAATCCAGGTAGTTTTAATGGAAGCAATTCTAAGATGGGCACTGCTTGCTCTTTTTGTTTGTTTGGTTGGTTGGTTGGTTGGTTTTGGTTGAACTGGAGTTTGAACTCAGGGCTTTGTGCTCAGGTGCTCTACCACTTGAGCTTTTTGATCTGGTTATTTTGGAGATGGTGGTCTCAAGAATGTTTGCTTGGACTGGCCTCAAACTGTGATCATTGAGATCTCAGCCTCCCAAGTAGCTAGAATTCCAGGCATGAGCCCCCAGTGCCCAGCTGTCCCCACTTTCTTAATCACAAAAGCAAAAGGTTGTTCCAAGCCCAGTATAGGTTGAAGCCAGACAGAGTGGAGTGTACCAGGAAACAGGCTGGGTTTGCAATCCAGTGAGTACAGGTGCCTTATGTGAGGGCCACCATTTGGAGAAAGAAAGCCATGGTCACTGGCCCCTGTAGCTGTGTCCAGTGTCCTCAAAACTCAGATATTAACACCAGCACCCTCCATTGGGGTCTCCTGTTGAACATCAGCAGAAAAACCAGCAAGTCTTCCAGGACTTTGCCCACAGCCTCTGGTGTGACTCCTCTGTATAATCTCAGAAGTAAGCATAATGCTCACTGCCAGGAAACAGAGCCACAACTCAGGGGTCCCACATCGTCACTTTGCTGCTGCAAAGCAGCAGCTCAAACAGGCTGCAGCTGAGACAGGCAGATGCTGTGCTCAGGTACCACAGAGCCCTGCAGGGAGCAGGTGCAGATGAGACCCTCCTTGCCAGCTGTGTGCTGGGCCAGAGCCGGAGGGCTGAAAATCCTCCCGATCCTCCAGAGATGTGGGGATTTGTTAGGCAGCTCAGGGAACTCAGAGGGGAGGTGGGAGATGGGAGCCTAGATTTGGGCTCCTCTCTGGACCTAACAATAAAATTCTAGAAGCAAATGCTTCTGTGGGAAATTTGGACTGATGGGTCATTAAATGTGTCAGCAAATTCAGGGACAGTCTATTTGTATGTTAGCACAAAGAGCACAGTTAACTATCTTTTCTCCCCAATGGCCTCCAGTGTCAGAACACCTTGTTCTCAGCCCAGATTCCTGAGAGTTCCCTTGCCCTAGCCTGCAGGAGTAGAGAATGGAGGAAGTGGTTAGCAAGCTGGGAGGGTTACCTGAGGCCCACCTCATTCTCCTTGGTGTTGACATGGGGCCCGGGCAGGAAGGATGGACTAAGTGGCCTTTGTCTCCTTCCCCAGCTATGAGACCACCTCTAGTGAGGAGACCAGTGGTGAGGACAGCTCCCCGGAGGACTTGTCTGACAGCGAGACTGAGAAGAAATGTGATGACCCAGAACACAGGCAAGGCAGGGCTGCCCACCCCAGCTGTGAGGCTGGACCAGGAGACCCCAAAGTCATTCACAACACAGGCCAGGAAAGTGGGCCTGGGGATGAAGCCTCCCATCCCAAGGCTGAGAGGTGAGTCTGATGAGTACAAGTGGGGCACCTGTTCCTCTGAAGAGGGGCAAAGATGGATACTCATCCTTTGATCCATTGGTTGTTCATGTGTTCATTCATTTATCTGTGCATTCAGCAATACGTATTGAGTTTCTGTTCTATGTCAGGCCCTGTGCCCCGGTTAAACTAAATAGACGAGGCTTCTATGTCTATAGAGTCATGGTCAGAGCTCTACAGATAAAGCCAATATTATGTAACACCAGAAACGTGATGCACTTTACAAGGATTGCTTTGTGACAGGGTCTCGCTCTAGTCCAAGCTGGCCTTGAACTTGTGCTTCTCTGGTCTCAGCTTCCTGCGTAGTGGGATTATAAGTGTGTGCTACCACATCTGGTTACAAGTATTGTTTTATATAATCCTTTTAACAATCCTGCAAGGCAGAAAATACTGTAATCCCCACTTCACAGATGTTGAAACAGAAGCCTAAAGAAGTGAAGTAATGGTGCAGCTAGCAGAGCAAGGGTTTGGACCCAGGTCCCTTTCATTCTAACCCACAAACATTTCTGCTTCTTCCACTGGCCACACTGCCATAGCCCTGTAATGGAAGGTCATGCAGTATGATGAAAAGAGTAGCACCTTTGTCTTCGGACACACCTTGATTGGCAAAATCCTTAAGCTGTGGTCGCCTCGGTTTCCTCATCTGGAACATGTGGACAGTAGGGGGCTGTTAGGTTCAATCCAAGGACTTCATGAGAATAGGAGTGAAGCCCCTAGCACTGTGTCTGCCGCAGAGTAGGCGCCAGGTAAAAGTATAAGGAGACAGGTCAGAAGCACTGTCATCACCATCACCATCCCCAGCCTGGTTGGGAATGGGGAGGAACACATCCAGAGGGCTGCTCCATCATGGCAGCTGATAAATGGTGATGAGCAAGTTTGCCTCTTAGTGGTGGTGCCATCAAGACCTGCCAAGGCATCTAGGTGCCCTCACATGAACACAGAAGAGCGCTTGTCACTGAGAACTGACACCCCAACTTCAGTATTTCTCACTTTGTGGACTCTGTTAGTGTTTATGCTGCCCTTCACTGGAAAAATAACATAAAAAACTTTGCTGTTTTCCATTGAGTTCTTTGTATTTTTCTAGTCACTGGGCAGAAAATATTTCACCCAAAGTCAGAAAGACAATCCTCCCCAGCATGGTGGAATGTGCTGTTTGGCCCCTGGTCCCAAGTGTGGTCTATCTGTTCCAGTCCTTGACCCTCTAAAAGGCAACAGGCCCTTCAGAAGAGTTCAGAAGCCAAACCACATCATCAGGAATGTCCCTTATCCTGGGGGGGTACTCACCCAATTTGGTTGTTTGAGATGTTGGGAAGCAAAAAAGGAAAGTGAAAGTCTTTTTGGTGGGTTTTTTTTTTTTTTGTCACATGGAGAATGATTCTGTATTTGTGTTTGGTTCCTTTAGATACAGACCCTCAGAAGAATTTCTTCATGCATGTCAGGAATTGAGCCAACGTCTCCCTGAAACTGGGGCCACCACCGACCAGCTCTTGGTACTCTGACTTTTCATTGTCACATACAGATTTCCATCAGGGCGACTTTGTTCTCTTGCCAGAGGTAGCAGTATGAGGGCACACAGGAGTCCCTGTCTTTTGGGTGTTCTGTCATTTATCCAAATGCTGCCACCTAAGGTGATGGATTGTGCTCAGGAAGTAGAAGAGTCAGTATGCCCAGGAAAGCAGCATTTGGAGCATTTACCAAAAGCTGTCCCAGCCTGAGTATCTGTCATCAAACTCTGTTGGTGGCTTAGGCTCAAGAGTGCCCTGCGGTTGGGAGAGGGAAGAGCACATGGAATGGAGTCTGGGAATTCTCCTCCCAGGACCTCTTCTGCAGGATATAGGGCCAATCAGCTCAGTGCTCAGGGCCTACTTTCCTCACCAATAAAATGGTGGTGGGCTGCATCACCCTCAATCCCTGACACTGAATTCCAGAGCCATTACTGCTTTTCTTAAAAAGTATTGATGGGCCATGAGACCAAACACAAGAAAATGTATCCACTTGCTCCATCCCAACCATCATGGTCCATGGAGATTTAAACCTGTAACAATTGGGGGCACGCTTCCCCACGTCATTAGAGAACTTTCAGACCCAAAGTGGAACAACCTGTAAGCACTTTTAAAACCTGATATGCTTCCTTTGCTGAAGAGCCCTATGAGAAAGAACGATCAATTCAGCAGTGTTTTGTCGTTTTATCTTAGCTGATTAGGCAAATAGCAGTTCCCAGACTGTGAAAGAACCAATATTTGAGGTGGAGGGGTTGATCAAGACTCCTGTTACTTTCTCTTAAACAAGTTACAGAACTAAGTCTGCTTAGCTCTTCATTTATAATCTACTACTAGGGGCCTTTTCTTATTGGCATATTTCTCCAGATTTTCTTGATGGCTCTACAGATAAAGGAGATATTCTGGTATAAAAAAAAAGTGTTCCAGCCACAAATGATTCCACTGTTTTTGCCCTGGAAAATTAATCAGAGGCTGACACCCCACCCATGTTAGGATCGAAGTACAGAATGCACTGCCACTTCTCCCATCTGGCCCTCCCTGAGAGACAAAGCACATTGTACAAGGACCCCACTGTGTAGAGCCGTGGAAATAAGGGTGCCAGACCCATTGTGTAATAGGGACAAATAAGATTCAAAAAGGGTATGTGGCCAGGTGTGTGGCTTACATCTGTAATCCCAGCATTTAGGAGGATGAGGCAGGAGGATCATGAGTTCAAGGTCTCACTACATAATGAGATCTGTCCCCCAAAAAAAAAACCAGAAAGAAAGCCAAGGGCTGGGGCTATAGTTTAGGGGTAGAATGCTTGCTTGAGACCCTGGATTGAATTCCAAGAGCCACAAAAAGAGTATATGACTTCCAAGATCACACAGCTCTACCAGGGCTTTGACCTGGCCACATGGATTTAGTGACACTAAATCCACTACGTTTTCCACAATGAGCACAAAATCATTTATCATAACCACTTCCCAATAGCTTCTCCTCCCCATTAGGTAAATATCTAAATGTGTCATCTTAACAAGTATAAAAACGATCCCTGAAAGTAGAGTCTTTAAACGTGTGTGATCTTAAACACTTGGACCATGTCACACACACAGTTGATGCTATCATCTGTTATGCTCTTCTGTATGGCTCAAAAGTTGACGAATCCTACAAACAGCAGGGTCCTGCCCTGGAATTATTAAACCTTCTACACTGAAAACTCAACAAAGTTTAAAGCCAAAAATAAGCTGAGCACGCCCATTTGGTTTTAGGGCTGGTGTAAGTTAGTGTGTTGTTTGTATTAGATGTCAGCAAGCATTTTTCCTAACTTTGCAGCATTTGAGCTTCCTGCTATGCCTGGTAAAAGCAGGTGAGAATCCTGGCACAGTTTGGCACAGATACGTATAGGCTGGCAGTGTGCATGTGAGAGAGGGGCTTAGTAATCGTGTGCACACAGGATGCCATCTAAACTTACAAAGATCAATCTGTCACCTGGTAGAGGACTCTGACCTGACTGTTGCATTGCTGTCCTAGTATCCCTTGCATGGAGTGTCATTCACACAGGTACAAAGTGTGACACTGCATTCCCAGCCTTGCTATCTCTGAGTCCCCAGGTAAATTACAAGGAGAACTGCAGGGAGGTGAAGGGGGAGAGGCAGAAGCATCCAGAGTCAACTTGTCCTGGTGGGAGGTGGGAGCCCTAGCTGGCCATCCCAGACCAGGGAACTTCTTGGAATTGGAGTCTTTTGGGGTTTCAGAGGCAAAGCTTGAACACCATCAGTCAAGAGTGGTTCCGTGTGTCCAGCCGGAAGTCATCTAGCCCTGCTGTGGTGGCCGCCTACCTCCTCGGGGTCCAGCCTCACTCCCCACATCTCCTGAGGCTGCTTGTCAACTTGGCTGACCGCAGCGGGAACACGGCTCTGCTCTACAGCGTGTCCTACTCCAACTTTGCCATCGTGAAGCTGCTGCTGGACACAGGTCGGAAAGGGTTCGTTGCAGTCTGGGTCTCTCCTTGAAGGGCTACTCTTTTTATTTTTAAAGAGATGAGTCTCGCTTTTGTTCCCCGTGGCTCTGAACTCCTTGACTCAAGTGAACGTCCTGCCTCAGCCTCCTGAACAGCTGGGGATTCCAGTAGGATCTATTTTCCTTCTTTCCAGCAAGCAAATGCTTCATCATTCAGACCTCCTCCTGTATTCCAAGAACTGAGCTAGACCATTTACCTGTATTATTTATTCTTCAGAACACTCCTGTGATGTGAGTGCTGTTATTCTCATATTGCAGTTGAAGAAACTGAGGTCCAGAGAGTTACAGAACTTGCTGAATGGAGCAGATTTTGTATTTGGTCTAACTCCAGAGCTGTACCACACGGTCTTAGGAAAGGCCACCTTCTGATGTTTTGTAACAAAGGCCATGGCTCCATTTGACCAATTTGACTCTTTCATTCATCATCAGATATTTACTGACTGCATAAAAGATCTGTACTGGCTGTGACCAGAGAGGCAAAGGTGTGCCAGATGTGAGTCCTCTGCCTACCAGAAGCTTACAGCCTAACCCAGAGTGGAGCAGGATTCTGGCTCAGAAGAGAGAGAAGCAGAGTGAGATTTAGAGATGCAGAAGGAGTAAGATCATGTCCAGTTTAGGAAGCAGGACAGGGGCCCTGGAGCAGGTAGAGAAATGTCCCATGTGAGGAGGACAGCATGGAGGAGGAGGAGGGAAAAGATGCCTAGAGACCAGAGGCTTCTGGTTTGGAGGGGAGGGGAGTGAAAGTTGAAAAGGTGAGTTAGAGTCACAACACGGAGGACGTTGGATGCCAGACTGGCATAGCTTGAGCACTGTTTGGAAGGTGCTGGGAAGCCAGTGCAGGCTTTTGTGTAGAGAGCACCACCACCAGGAAGTTATCTAAGAAGTGCAATTTGGTGCTAGAACTAGGCTAGTAGAGGAAGCAGGGAAGGAGTTGGCAGGCCAGACAGAAGTGTCTAGCAGTGGTCCACAGAGAGGTAGTGAGATCTTAGAATAGGTGAGAATGGCAAGAATAGAAGAGAAAAAAGAAAACAAAAAAACTGGAGGGTCAGTGACCAGCTGGCTGTGAGGGGAGAAGGGGTGTTGGAACTCTCTGTTGAGCTTGGATGGCTGAGAAGATGGTGGTGCTACAAAAGGGGAAGGAGCAAGAGTGGGGAAGGTGGAAAAGACCATTCAGTTTGGGGAGGATTCTAAGTTTCCAGTGGGTCATTCAGGTGGAAATGTCTGGAAGGCTAGTGACAAATTCAGATCCCAAATCAGCAGGCAATAGAGCCTCGGGAGCAGCCTGCAAAGCATAAGGAGTCCTCTTGGGGGAGGGCTGGCATCCAGAAGTGTGGAAGATCTGTAACCTTTTCAAGCTGCTGGAGGCGGGAGTTTAAATGCACTTAGAAAGTCTGAACTCAAGACCCAGTTGCTTCCCCCCATTTCAGTTCTTGTCAGTTGGCTTAAATCCCTCCCACAGCTTCCACAGGCTGCTCTGGTTTCTGCCTGTCTTTATTGTCTCTGCTGCCACCACATTCTCCTCCTTCAGCTATGCTGGGCTCAGATTCACCCACCATTCTGGTGACAGTGATATCACCTAGCACTTATTGAGTGTTTACTATGTGCTAGGCACTGTTCTAAGTGATTTAATGATATTAACTCTGTAAGTTTCATAATAATCCTACAAGGTAAATTCTGTTACCTCTTTTTACAGAGGAGGAAATGATAAGAAATGCTGTCTTGATCTAATAAGATAGATTTATTATTGCCCAAAAAGGCCACATAGGTTTTTCTGGTGAGCAACAACCAAGGATGATTTGGGTTTGCACACTGTACTGTCCTGGAGCAGAGGGCTCATTATTAACAGACGTCATCTGTGTGGGACAACCCCTACCTTTCCTTTGGCATGGAGCAATAGTAATGCACATTCCGTAGGCTACAGAGCAAGAATTTGTTTTAAATTCTCACTTACTGCCCATCTTACAAATATGCCTGTTTTTTATTCTACTGTGAAAGATAAATTCTTAGTTGTTTTGCTTCATTTTATTTTTAATTTTCTAAAGTTGTGCCTGCTTTTTGTTTTGTTTTCTTTGTTGTGTTGAGACAAGATTTCACTATGTAGTCAAGGAAGGCCACAAACTCTCATTCCTCCTACCTCAACCTGCTGGATGCTGGGATTACAGAAGGGTACCACCATGCCCAGTTTTTAATTGTCTTAGTGTAAGAATTGGGGAGTTTTTTCCTCTCTGTTTTTCAAGTGAGATGCTTGTTCCTGCAAGACTTCCCATGTTTGTCATGTGACATTTCCCATGCCTCTGGTACACTGCACAGCAGATCAGTAGTCCCTGGGAAAGGACCTACAAACATACCCATCAGATTGAGTTACATGCAAACATGAGCGAATGCACAGCCGTGGGTGGCATGTGACTAGATGAAGGATGGGTTCCAGAGTCCTCGTGTGGCTTCACCTTCATGTGGATAGTGTAACTCCTCTGACCTTCTGTGTCATCTTAAAAAATGGGAATTATGTGTTGTGCTCAGGTTTAGGTAATAAAGCCATGGACATTGGCCTCTGACTATTTCTGGTCTTACGCTTGCTAGGTATCCTCAAAAAGCTTATAAAGAAAAGTAGCCAGATTTAGCTGGCAGAGTGGCTCAAGTGGTAGAGCACTTACCTAGCCAAGCACAAGTTCAAGCCCCTATACCACCACCACCAAAAAAAAAAAAAATTGGTTCCAGAAAAGTAGCCAGGTTTAAAGTCTGCTGAAAAATGTAGTGTTCTGCCACTGAGGAAAGAATGCTCTCTTCCATGGCCTTTTAACCAGCTGTTGAAGAAGTGGATCTGGCTCTGGCCCTCCATCCCAGCACCCATGCTCCTTTTGCAGGTGTCTGTAACGTGGACCATCAGAACAAAGCTGGCTATACTGCTGTGATGATCACTCCCTTGGCTTCTGCAGAGACAGATGAAGACATGGCTGTTGTCCGGAAGCTCTTAAGAGAAGGAAATGTGAACATCCAAGCTACTCAGGTAGGTGGTGTGAACATGAACTCTCTCCTCTTTCATAAACATAGGGTGTCTCTCAGTTTTATCCTGCTAGTGGAGTGAGAAAATCCATGCAGATCTATGGAGTGTTTTTCACCCCAGAAGGCTGGGGCCTCCAAATGGCACTCATCCAAAGCCTGAATATGTTGTCTTCTTTAAAGCTCCGGGGATTGAGTCAGGGTTTAATTTAGCCACAGTGTAAATCTGGGCCAACTCTGCTTGGACTTACTTGACTTCTCCAACCAAACAGTACGAGAGTTAGCCTCTTGAGAAAGCCAATGGGGCCTACCCAAGGCAGATAGTTAGCTATTCTAGTAAAGCCCGTTGTATGGGTCACCTTGATCTTGACCCATAGACATCTAACCTGGCAGGATGCTCTTTGGAGATCCAGTCCCTCAAAGAAGTTCTCAGCTGCCATCCCCTCTCTCTCCAAGGGCTTCTAATAAAGCCATGAGTCTGTCTATCAGGCGAATGGAGAGAAAGTGTGGATAGCCAGGGCAGACAGGACCTGTCGCTGATCGAGAGGTATGAAGAGCACACTTCCCAGGCCTCAGCTTGGCTCAGAGTCATTGAGTTTGAATGGCAATTGGTTAAGTCTGCCCAGCGTGCCTTCTCAGTCCTTAAAGTGACTGGATCTCAAAACACTTCCGTCTTCCTTACCTCCCTACCAACCAGTGTGAGTGACATTGTTCCAGGCACAGAAATCATGTCCCAGTCATCAGAAGCAGTGCCATGGGCCAGTCCAAGAAGAGCGGTGGCTTCCAAGAGCCAGTGGGGCCCTACTCAAAGGTAGTAGCCAGGAAATCAGGCCATTGGGCCCACTAATTCACTGAGTCCCCTTGTGCCTTAGGTCTAGAAGCCCTTAAAGGTTACCTAGGTCTACCCCCTAGGTAACCTTTTATAAAGTTCCAGATGGTCCCCAGCTTCCTTATAGTGATCTCCAGCCCTATGACCTCCAGTGTCAGGAACCACGTGCTCTTCCGAAGTAGCCCATTTGTTATTCTGGACAGCTCTGGTAACTTTTAAATGGAGCCAAAATGAGACACTCTGAACTTTTCATAGGATGATTAGGTAGAAGTTGGTTGGGGTTCACACCAAGAGAGATCTTGCAAACAGCAAAGGTATGAAAGGCAATCAGAGGTTTGGAGTGTCTATCTACATTCAGCTTCTGAGGACCTGTACTTAAGAACTCAGGGCAGGGATGGGGACCTTACTCAGTCGGGCTTTGAGTTAGACAAGGCTCCATATGGAACAATGATCACTGCCCATCTTTGACCACACAGGCCTTCCCTTCACCCAATATTGGTATAACTGTCAAAAACTGTGAGGAGCCAGAGACCTTACCCTTGAAAGCTAACAAGTTAGTGTGCCAAGGTGTCATGGATGCTGGCTGAAGACATGAGACCTCTGTGCCAGAGACAAAGGACAACACACAATCCACAGTAGTCACAGCATGGAATCAGCATTGCCCAATTGCTAGTTCCCCAAGGGCAGTGTGAGGGGCCTACCTGAGCTGTGTTGCCTTTCCATTACTGTAACAAGTACTTGAGATAAATCAACTTATAAAGAAGGTAGGTTGGGGATGTAGCTCAGTGGCAGAGCACTTGATTAGTATGCTTGAGGCTGTGGGTTCAATTCTCAGAACCAGGAGAAAAAAAAAAGAAAGAACTCATGATCATCTCATGACAGCCAGGAAAAAAGAGAGAGAGAGAATAAAGCTATAGCGTCCTAATGTACCCTTTGAAGGCATGCCCTTGTAAACTCACTTCCCCCTACTAGTCCCTACCTGTTAAAGGTTCCTCCACCTACCAATAGTGCCACAGGCTGGCAAACAAGCCTTTAACCTGTGGGCTTTGGGAGGACACTTATCCAAACCATCACAGTTGCATCACAGGAGAGGAACACTGAGCTTAGGGAACCTGAATTTTTAACAATGGGAAGTAAACAAGCCTGATCTTGTCTCTGAAGGAGACACTATCTCCACCTTCCAAGGCTGTTCACTGTACAGGTGTCTTTGAAAAGATGATTTAGAACAAAAAGGTAGATAGTACCTTGCAGAAAGGCAAGGAACGCCATGGAAAATGGACTCCCAACAGCATACTTAACTTAGCTCTTCCATACTCCCCAAAGTGACTACAGGCTGCCTGGCCTGATAGCAGTCACCTTGTGCACCTCATCTGATCGCATCCTGCTGATGGCTACACACAGGTATCTCTACACCACTTTCTTGTTTTCAAAGTATTTTCACCCACCTACAACTCCCGTTCCAGAAGACTCCATAAAACTATTATCATTTTAAACATGCTGATTAATTTTCTAAGTTAGACTCTCATAAAAGGGGATACTCACCAGTGATCAAAGTCAGCCCCTTCTTTTTCCAGAGGAGAACCTGATTTGTAGGAGGGCCACAGTTCACAAAAGGAAGGGTGTGACTTAATGCTTGCAGCTGTGCCCCTGGGCCTCAAACTGTGAGGAGAGGTGGAGGGGCCAGGTTAACCGGGAGTGAGATGGGAGCCTCCTAGGGATGTGCTACGTCCTGTCCTTGTCTTTGCAGTTCCAGAGTCAGTGCATAATAGTACTTGGTGAGTGACCACTGAATTAAATTGTATTTAACTGGACCAGGAAGAAGGGCCCTGAGTTAGGCAGAAGAGCAGACAGGAGAGCAATCTGCATGTCACCTGGCTTTAAAAACATCTGGGGGAGTTTCAGGCTTCTGAAGACCTCACAATGCAGGGGGATGGCAGGGCTCTCTCTCTGCCCCAGGACTCCTGTCTATTTGGGATTACCACCAAAGTGCCAACTTTGGAGAGGGAGTAGGGGCCTCTGACTCACCCCTCTGATTCCAGAACCCCTACCCTGAACAACACACTCAGAGTCTCAAGTGCCATCCTTTGCCACATGCTCCAACCATAATGTTTTGCCTTGCCACAGACCCAAAAGCAACAGGTCACCTGACTTTGAAATGAAACCTCCAAAACTGTAGGCAAAATAAACCTTTCTTCATAGGAGAAAAAAACAGTTGGGAAGAGGTATCTGGTTAGTTTAGTAAACAACCATTATCTCTGGATTGAATAAAAGGACATAAAAAGGAAAACCATCTTTTCTGGAAATATCTGTCTGAGTTCTAGAGAATTGGGTCCTAGGATATCTAATAATTCACTCACATACTGAGCATCTGTCATATGCTGTCTATAATCCTTGTAATGATAGCAACTAATACTTAGTAGCACTTGCTGAGTACCTGGGTCTCACCACACCCCATTGATCGATCACGTCTATCCTCCCAAATCAGGAACAGGTACAGAGAGGTTAGCTTATACACATCCATATTGACATAAGTGGCAGAGCCAGGATTCTTCTGATGCCAAACCCCCTTTCTTTTTTCTAAACTCTAGGGTGCTGGGCACAGAAATATGGCCCATAGGTGAGTCAGACTATAGTTTTAACAAGCCAAACACCAGCAAATATGTCCTCAGAGCTTTTTACATGTAAGACACTCTGTTCAGAGCCATGGGGGATCTGAAAGGAGAGAAAGTATAGTCCTTGCCTCGTACTTGGAGCCTGGTGTTCCATCAGAGAGACAAATATGATCTGCCTGGAACCCAGGAAAACTAAGAGGACAAAATATAATAAAGCCACATGAAAAGACTATAGGGAAATATAGGAATATATAGTACATATTAGAAAATCTACGGGAAATAAGAAATGATAGTTTGTAATCAGAAAAATCACTACTACATGTTGGTATATTTATATCTTTTATCTACTTTGATAGTCCTCTGAGGTACATAGGACAGATTGATATTATATTCATTCTTAAGCAAAGCAAAACCAAGATTCAGGAAAGGGAAGTAATGTGGCTAGGGTAAATAGCAGAACTAGCACTTGAACTGGCTCTCTGACTCTAAACCATTGCTACATCCATCAGTGACCCCAGGGATGAAAAACATTATTGCCAATGGCTACAGGTTAGAGGTGACTACAGGGACATATAGACAGAAAGGTGGTTGAGACAAGAGGGCTCTGGGTATCATACCAGAGGTGTAAGCAGACCAAGGCTTTTTGGCGAACACTGGGTTAGGCAGGCAGTGAGAAGGCGTGGTGCTGAAGCCCCCCACTTCATCTGCTCCATCAACATACCAGCGCACACTGGGTGCTAGGCACTGGGGAGAGGGAGACAAAAGAGCCCCTGATGTCAACCGCCAGCCCCTGAGAGAGACTAATAAGTTGCAGTACAAGTGGTAAGTGCCAGGGATGAATCCCATGCCTGGAAGTTAGGGAATGCCTTAGAGAGGATGTTGCATTTGGTTGGATCCTTGGCAGAGCAGAAGTTTGCCAGGCAGAGAAGGATATGTCCTGTATCAAGGACAGAGGGAAGTTCTGATCAAGTCATTTTCTTGAGCAGTCTTTGCTGAGCACACCGATGCTGGCAGCAACATCACCTCATCCCAGTGTCCCTATGTGCAGGGAGGCCAGACTGCGCTGATGCTGGGAGTCAGCCACGACCGGGAGGACATGGTCCAAGCGCTACTGAGCTGCCAGGCAGATGTCAACCTGCAGGACCAGGATGGATCCTCAGCCCTCATGCTGGCTTGTCACCGTGGCAACACTGATATGGTGCGGCTGCTGTTGGCACACCCTGCTTGCGACAGCAGCCTGACTGACAAGGTGAGACTTGTAAGCAATTAACAAATTGGTATTTAACTTCTGGTCCTGAAAAGTTATCTTGCATCCAGCAAAATTCAAGGAACCATACAACTGTAGCAGTAAAATCAACCTGATAAGGCAGTTGTGAGATTTAAATGAGATGGGTGTGTGGTAAATGCTTTGAGCCTTAGAGCTGAGAAACACAACACTGACCTTTTAGACCACCACTCTGGGGGGTGTGGGGACGTGCCCCCACCCTCATCTGGTCATGGCAAAAACAGCATGTGACTTTGAGGCAGCAGCTTGGACAGGGAGGCTCTGCTAGCTAGTGAAAATTCTGAACAGTCAGGGGAAGGAAAAAACTTTAGATCATCTCGGTAGTCATTACACCGAAGGTATCTTTCTGACATTGATTCACTTCATAGAGCAGCCTGTTCCACCAGGTCAGCTTACTTGCGGTAACTCCACCAGACATAGGCCTCTCGCATAAACATGTCTGGCAGCGATGATGGTGATAGCTGACTTAGTTCAAGGGCTTACTCATGCCAGCCAGGTTCTGTACCAAGCATTACCATAGACCACCCCACGTGTGGAACCCAGCCCCATCAAACTCCTAAGCCCATGCTCTTATCTGTCCCATCATCCTCACTGCTGTAACATTGAAGCAGCCATTTTTCTGGCTCCCTGCTGAACCCCCCCCCCCACACACACACACATAGAAGAGTGCATGCCCCAAGTCAGTGAATGAACCAGCCATGGAGTGAATGAACTTCAAAACTGCAGAGGCCGGTCATCAGTCAGTGGTCCTGTTGCTGATCATACAGCGGGTGACATTTCTAGAGCACTCATGGGAATTAAACCATGTCTGTACATTGTCAATATTCCTCCCAATAACCCGGCAAGTAGTTACTGTGACCCTCTTTATGCCATAGATGCTCCTAGCATCTATTGGGAAGAAACCAGGGATGCTGCCTAGCATCTACAGTGCACAGGGACAGAAAGAATTAAGAATTATCTGGCCTAAAGTGTCAGTAGTGCCATGGTTGAGAAACCAGGCTGAGGTGAGTACTGAAAACCAAGCAGGTTGAGACAGTCAGTTAGCCAGCCAAGTGTTGGGTCAGGAAGAGCCAGGAAGGCACTGAGGAGCAGGCCAGCTGCTGGGCAGGGCAGCGCAGGGCTCGAATCTTGGAAGAGAGGGACTGGAGTGCCCAGCAGGTTACAGAGGTGGGAATCTGTCCTAGCGGGAAGGTACAGCACTCTAGGAAATCAGCCAGTACAATGCCCAGCAGTGGCACAGCCATGGGCACAGCAGACCCACAGGAAGGCAATTCTGGATCCAGAGATCCAGTGTATCCAGAGATACACTGCCTGCCTAGGTCTGCTTGACTCAGGGTTCACACCCATATGTCCCTAGCCCAGGGTGAGAAACTTCGGGGGGAGAAGGAGACTGTTGATAGGGCTTGTACCTGGCGCTCTCCATCTGTGGGAGGGTCCACCTGATCCTAGCACCATGTCATGCCAGCAGCATCTTTCTGTGGCAGTGCAGATGTCCACAGCAGGGACTTCCTAGGAATTCCTTCAGATGACTGAGAGAGAAATCATGTCCTGGAATTGTTTCTCCTCATCAACAAGGTTGGATATAAATGCAGAACTCCAGGCACTTTCTCTAGGTTTAGAAGGTGATCAGGGAAATCACTACCCTGTCTCTGGGGACCTGCAGAGGGATGAGGATGGGGCTGTAGGGAGGCCTGAGCACCCACTGGAGGGTTGCCTCAGGAAGGGCTCATTAGGCAGCTGCTTCAAAGTATCTAGCAAATTGAAAACTTTTAAGATGGAGATTATACCCTGCCTGATATAGTGGACTTATGATTTGAGTTCTTGTCACACTGAAAGACACCGCCATTCCAACACAGATGCATGAGTGCACACACACACACACTTTCCTCTCTCTCTCTCTGACTGCCCAGTCCATCTCTTCAGATCAGAGTCAATGACATCCTTATCCAGCCTGCAACCATGCTGGGCAGGGCTCACCACAGCTGGCTGTACTACAGCCCCATGCCATGGGCTCCTTCCTTCCAGGGCTTTCTCTCTCAGAAGCATTTGAGGGACTCTTACCCTCTCTAGGTGGTCTCTCTGACCCACTTCCCCTGCTCTCCCTGTCTGCAGTTAGCAGCCCACAGATGGAGGCTGTCATGTCCAGATGGGCCCTGTTAGATGATGTGTGCCCCTGGGACTGGTCCTGTGGCTCTTTCCCATGATGATAGCAATTGCACACTCTTCATGTTTACATGAAACCTCTGGCATGACAGAGCCCAGCATGATGAAGCATATGGAGCAGACACAAACTTAAATAAACCCAGGCCCCTCCCCCAGGCGCCCTGCAGGATTCTGCTTTGTTCCAGTCTTGCCCAGTCTAAGAAAATACTGTAGGATTTAGCTGCTGGGGTTCTTCATCAACTCGAGCAAGTACTTACCTCCAACAGTTCCTCTTTTAACAGTGCTTACCTATGCCAGGCAAGGGACCAGGAGCCAGGAGGTGGCAGTGAGCAGGCCAGATGGAGTTCCCGACCTCATGGAGAGTGAGATTTATTGAACAATCCCACAAATAGAAGGGGTGGTAAAAGAAAAGTCCAGAGAGGGATTCACAGTGAATTCAAGGCCAGACTGAAATACATAACGAAACCTGTCTTTAAAAAACTGAAGAAGAAAGAAAAGAAAAAAGAAGAGAAGAGGAGAGGAGAGGGAAAAGGAGATGGAGAGGAGAGGAGGAGAGGAAGAAGGGAATGGGAAGGGAGGGGAGAGGAGAGAAATAATGAAGAGGTCCAGGGAGTCTTGAGGCCATTTTGGGGAAAGAACTTTGTATGTTTTGTGAAACCCCCATGCCATCCTTTGGGTCCCCCTGAAACACCACTTCCTTCCTTTGCCTTTCCTGAGCCCACCACCCTTGCACTGCCCCCTGCCAGTGGCTTCCCTGTCCCTTGAGCTCCTCTGCAACTCTCTCCCCTCCTTCAGCTTTTTATCACACATATGATTATTTGCATACTTGTGGAGCCCCTGTGACCAGCTGGATTCCATCCTGGTTCCAAGGGAAAAGCCAAGAATCTGAAGCTGGGTGTTAACACTTCCCACCTCTTCTATGGAAGAGTTTTCCCATTTGAGGGATCATTTTGTGCATATACAGTAGAGAACAGCAGTAGGGGCTGGAGTGCCTCAACCCACCAAACCCATTCCTGGTTCTGCAGCAAATGTAAAAATAGTCACATAGGATTGTAAATAGCCTCAGGTCAAGTTTTACCTCCAAGTAAGACACCAAAAAAAAAAAAAGAAAAAGTGTGTTTTTCAGATGTGTTTAGGCTTCAGAATTCTGGATACAGGATCAGTCCACTCATAGGGACTGGCTGTTCACATGGAGCTGAGCATCCATCAAAACCCAGCCATGTCAGCCTTTCCCTCCATCCCTCTGTAGCCAGCATTGCCTGATGAGAACCCCACTAGTGCAGCATCTTTATGCAGCAGGACCAGCAGCTCCCTGCACAGATGTCAGGGTGGTGGGGACAGCAAGGCATCATGCAGCAGGAGGTGTAAACATGTGTGTCCAGTCATACTGTGAGCCCACGTCCGAGAGAGTCCATCTGTCAGTCCTTAGGAAATAATTAAAGATAATAAAATATTTCTTGCACTAAGATATGGAAACAGCATAAGTCTCCAGTAGGAGGGAACTGGTTAGAACATTATGGGATATTTTAACAGCCACAAGAAAACCCAAGCGTTATGAAGACAGTATGTACTAGACAGTCTCCCAGCATCCCATGGTAAGTAAAAGTAAAAGCAGATTCAAGATTAATGTGTGTTTTCTTCCTCGGTTTTAAAACCAATAAATTTAGAAAAGACTGGAGAAAAACACAAAATGCCAGTTTTCACTTTTTCTTTTCTTTTTTTTTTTTTTGAGACAGGATTTCACCATGTAGCCCATGCTGGCCTCGAACTCTGGATCCCCCTTCCTTGGCTTCTCAAGTGCTGGAATTAAAGGTGTAATTTAAGCATTAAAAGCTGAGTGACCCTTCTTTGTTTCCACTGACACACATTTCCCAGGAGTGACTGCTCTTTCCAAGGAAGGGGGCCCCCATTCTTGTGGTCCCCATTCTCATTAGCTTCATGCTTTTTGAATGGCTTTCCTTCCTTGGTCTCTGCAGGCTTGTGCCTGGTAGATAAGATGAAGTTTACTTCTCCTTTTCTTTCTCCCCTGCAGGCTGGCCACACAGCTTTGTCCATCGTGCTGAAGTCACCCACCCATGTGGAAATTGCAGAGCTTCTGAGAGCCCACTCAGAACGGGGCAGGTCCCTGGGGCTGTAGGAGCTGCAGGAGAACTGGCAGCCAGGAACAAAAGGCTCCTTCTCTGGACTCCGCCCTTGTCCTTGGAGAGGGCAGGGGTCAGAGCCAGAGGGCTGCCTCTCAAGAGAAGAAACTATTTCAAATATGCACATACATTCCTGTTGTGTAATTCTGCTCATTAGGATGCTTTGTAGTTTTTGCCTTAGGTCAAGCCCCAAAACTACACTGGACTTCAGAGCAGGGAGCAAGGCGCAGAGTGCTGGGTACACTGGTGTCATCCAAAAATCCAAAACATCTTCAGCCTTGAATTCCTGGTGACTACCTTTGCAGCACCGTGTAGCCAGCAGGCAGGCAGCAGCACACCCGCATGTTAGAAAAGCAATACTTTTTACATGGCCTTTTTGTTTTTAATCAAGTATATCCAAATATATCCATTGGATATGCATGTCTAGAGAAGATGGGAGAGGACTTCAGCTGCCACCCTGGTGATCCTTCTCAAGAAGTCCCTAGGGAATACACGGTGAAGACAGGTGACACTGATCAAGTTCCATTTGGACACTTAGTTTAGATGGGGTGACAGAATAATCTTCAATTCTAACAGGACGGGAAGAAACACATTAAAGCCAATGCCACGTGTACAGTCTCGAACACTGCTGGGTCACCCAGTGGCTCTGGTTGCTCTGTGGAAAATAGAATTAATCAGGAAATCCAGTCCAATGACACACACCACGCATACATATTTAGGCAGAGTCCAGTTACATCAGCTATTCTTAACCTGTGACAGAAGGGACTGAGTCGGAGCACACTTCATTTTGGGGATGACATCCTCTAGAAGCTACCACCTCTCCTCCATAGCCTCATGATAATCCCCAGTACCCTCCATAGGACTCTAAAGAGTCCCAGGCTTCTGGCTGCACAGTGGGCCCTCCAGCCTGGGCTATAGCCAGGCTGGTCAGGGCAGGGTCCTCCCTGGACTGACATCTGGCTCCTCTGAATAATTCTTCCTCAGTTTCCATAATCCAGGGTTCATGTTCAAAGCTCACACAAGATGATCTGTGAATGTGTTCTAAAGTCTTTTGTGCAAAAAATAAAAATAAAACCCTTAAATAGAAAAGAAAGACGTCACTGAAAACTCAAAAGCATGAGTTCTTATTTGGACTGGAATGCCAGTTTGCTTGGCGGCCCTTGAGTGAGTCACAAAGCTTGGGCGTCAGTTTCATCATCTCTGACAGCAGAAATGATCCTACAACCTACCTCCTGGGGGTGCTGAGCAAGAAACTGCTGATGGGAGTTCAGGAATCCAGTTTATAACTCATAAAGGCTGTCTTCAGTAATGGTACAACAAACTTCTTTACACTGTTGTGACTCATAAGAAACATCACACAGTCCCAGGGCGGGAACACTGACGTCTCGGTGCTGCTCAGAAATGAAGAGAATGGAGCACACGATGAGCTAAAAAAAAAAAATTTTTTAAATGCAAAGTGGATTTATTTCCACCTCAACTCTATTGTAAAAGCAAGAAAAGCTTCACCTTAATTCGTGTTCTAGACCAGTGCTTTGCAAACATTAACGTGACACAATCCTCTGGGATCCTGTTGCACACAGTAAGCCTAGGGTGGCGCCCAAGATTCTGTATTTCTGACCAGTTCCCAGAGGATGCTGATGCTGTGGGGCCACAACCACACTTGGGGTAGCAAGGCCCTTGCCTGTCCTTAGTCTTTGTCTATTAAAATGCTGCCTCTTGGTCTTCTGTTTCAAAATGTCTTTGCATTTCTCTGTTCTTCATTCTTGGGAATTTGAATGGCAGGTCTGTATTAATTTGCTTTTTGTTGCTATAACAAAACACCTGAGGAAGGCTACTCATGAAGAAAAAGATGGTTGTTTAGCTCACAGTTAGGGGGGCTGAAAGTCCAATCAGCATTGTGCAGGGTCTGGTGAAGGCTGAATGACAATGGCAGGAGCACATCTGGGTACAGGAAGCTGGAGAGCTGGGTGGGGTCAGGCTCAGGATTTTATAACAGTCTCAGAACAACTAACCAGGATTCCATGAGAAATACCTTAATCTCGTTTGAGGGCATACCCCCATAACCTAAGGCCTCCAAGTAGGCCTCACCCCCTAAAAGTTCCACCCTACCTCCAAGGCTGAGACAGGGGAGGCAGTTTGAACTGTGCTTTGGAGACTGAGTCAGCCACACGGGGTCCGGTGGCATGTGAAAAGGGATGGCCTGTTAGACAGAATTTCAGATGACTCAGGTTCACTTGTGTGGGAGAAGTGACAGGAAAGGAGATTTGAGAGGGAGGTAGGGAAATGTGTCCCACTTATAAGTTGATACTAGGAATTGGAACTTGAGGGGTCCGTCTCACAGACCCCTTAGAGAATCTGGGGTGCTCTTCAAAAAAATGCATATCTGTGCAAAGTTGGCTGACCTCAGGCATTTGGAATCTGAACCCCACCACTTAAAATCCTGCCCATTTGGGCAGCAGGAGCCACTGAAGAATTTTTAAACATGGGAGCCATCTGTTCAGATTTGTTCCTTAGCAGGGCAAGGCTGCTCTGGATTCTCCAAGGGGTGAGTGAGACGGACCTCTCATGTCTCAGGCTCAAGTACAAATTTCTAATAACAACATGCAAATGAGCTGGGCACCAGTGGCTCACGCCTGTAATCCTAGCTACTCAGGAGGCAGAGATCAGGAGGATCAAAGTTCGAAGTCAGCCTGGGCAAATAGTTCATGAGACCCCCATCTTGAAAAAATCCATCACAAAAAGGGCTGGCAGAGTAGCTCAAGATGTAGGACCTGAGTTCAACCCCCAGTACCACAAAACAAACAAACCAACAAAAGCATGCAAGTGAGACCTCCCTTTCAAATGTCCTCTTCTGCCACTTCTCGTACCCAACAGAAACTGAAGTGAGACACTGGATATAAAACAGTAAGAGCAGGGATAAAGATAGAGACCCTCAGGACATGCACCAAGAACGGAGGTATGCCTGGATGTGGTGACAAATTGAATGGTGGAGAGACATCAAAAATGAATGACGGGATAGCGCATGGTTCAAGTGATAGAGTTCCTGCCTAGCAAGTATAAGGCCCTGAGTTCAAACCCCAATACCATGAAAAGAAAAATGGATGACCTGAATGAATGGGGGTGCCATTGCCCCCAGTACCCATTCTCCCCTCCCTCCTTAACAGAATCACCAGTCTGTGACGGGGCACATGCCTCCCAGAATACAGCTGTCATTGCCCTTGCAGTTTTATGTGACCATGCAACTAAGTCCCAGCTAATCAGATGCAGGCAAAGCCGGCTGCGAAATGCCCTTGCAGTTGGAAAGGAAATGCATTTCCCCCTTCCCACTGGCTGCAATGTGCCAGTGATCAAGCTGGATTCGGGAGATTGCAACAGCAGGGGTCCCGTCATGCCTTTTCTCTGGACTGCTTAGTTCTAAGATTATGTCTTAAAAGACATAATCTTCTAACTTCAGCTAGTGTGTGTTGCATTGAAAAAAATGCACTTGGGACTTTGAGGGCCTAATACCATAGTTAGTGGATTTCGGGGTAGAAAAGCTTAGGAAAACCTTTCTGGAGAAGCATCATTTCATAGGCCGGTGTGATGGATGTGTCCTTATGAAACCAGCCCCATAGTGGAATCACCAAGGCTACAGCCCTGCAGAAATCACAGCATTGTGTCACCCTGGCCGAATCCCAGATACAGGCTCTGCACCCCAACCAGTCAGTCCTGAAACAGATCTTTGAAGCATCTTTGACATGTCCTGTGTAGCAATCTGGCCAAGATCAGTGAATTACCTGAGCAATCTGAATAGAAAAACAGATTTTCAGACAGTGACAGTGGGTTATCGTTGGGCGTGAGAAGTGAGTGAAGCCTCGAGGTGGAGAGGAGAGAGCTGGAATACTGGTGAATAGAAGTCAGACACATTGAAAGGAGAAGCAAGGGGCCGTGACGGAGAGAACAATGCTCCACCAGTCCTGCCTACCTGGGACCTCCCTTCCCAGCCCCACCCAGCATCACAGGACCATAGCTGTACGTGTCCCTGGCCCTTGAAGGACAGACACTAGATATGACCTGGGCCAATCAGACCATCTCCTGGGAACGCAGGAACTTAGACTTAGAAGTGTGCAAGCATTGGGTTTGGGGGGAGCATTTGTTTGGGGTTTGTTGCTGTTGCTTTTTTTGGTTTCTGGGTTCTTTTGCTGTTGGGAGTCTCTTTTTATTTTCTTTTATTTATTTATTATTTATTTTGAAGCAGGATCTCACCATGTAACCCAGGCTAGCCTCAAATTCACAATCCTCCTGCCTCAGCCTCCTGAATAATGATGTAGGCTGGGATTACAGGTGTGCACCACCATTCCCCATTGAGGCACTGGTTTTAAGGACTTTGTATAAAGTCATTTACTTCTTACAGTCACAGGTAAGCACTTCTGTTATCTATGTTTTACATATGAAGGTACTGAAGCATAGAGAGGTTGAGTAACTCATCCATGGCCATAGCCTAGGGACAGCACATCCAGATTTCAAGTAGACAGCTCAGACTCTGGAACTACACTCCATGTCATGCACTCAAATTCGTCTGTCCCAAGCTGGAGAAAGGGTGCCTGGTGTGTGGGGAGAGGGGGGCAAGGAGGCTCTGCTGTTTCAGGGACCCAATATTAAATCAGTCACTGACCCGCAAGTCCAGCTGGGTGACCCGAGGACAGAGGGGACAAAACAGGCAGAGTGTTCAAGACTGGAACAGTTGAGTGTCAGAATGTCCACAGGCTCAGCATTTCTGGGGAAGAAAGGGGCCTCTGTCCAGAGCACAGATGGGCCAAGCCCCACTATTCCCTGAGGAAGGAATTCCCTATAGCATAGTTCTAAGCCAATTCCTTACCCCATCCCCATCACAGAGTTGGGCCTGGCACCCAGGGAGCCCAGCCTGTGCTCCAGGGGGTCCCAGCTGACTTCCTCTCTGCCTCTCCTCATCCTGTCTCCACCCCACTTCCATGCTTGGACAAGGCCTGGCGTCTGGGCCAGCTGCGTGCTGTGTTCTCCAATTTAAGGCTGTAACTACTCGCAAGGCAACATGACAAGTCCCGCTCAGTGTCCCATCACATCTGTATTAGCTCTCACAAGGTTCAAGGCCACTACACCAGCAGGAATTGGAGCAGGGACTTACAGAGACCCACAATCCAGGTGCCCGCTGGCCCTTGGGCAGCTCTTCTGCCTCTTACACTTTTTTGTCTGTCCTTCCCTAGCCCTTTTCCATTCCATCCTCAGCGTATCAGCTCAATGACTTTCCTGACATGTCCCACACAAGCCACCACCATTCCACAGAGCTGCAGAGCTGTTCAAAGTGTCAGAGCCATGGCTCAGCAGCTCCATGTGGCCAGACAGAAATACAGAGTCCTGAGCCTGGGGTGGGCTCAGTGGTGTGGCATGTGCCTAGCATGCTTGAGGTCTTGGCTAGGATCCCCAGCAATAAATAAACAAATAAAACAAACCACAGCTTCCTCCACCCTAATGCAGCTGCCTTCCCAAGTTTCACAGGCATTCTTGAGTGCCTTAATATGCAAGAGGGATCTCAGACTGGAGACAGTGGTGTGTCTGGAAGTAAAATCTCCATTCAGACGGCCTGGCCACCTTGTTAAAACGCAGATCCTGATTCCCTAAGTCTGAGGGAGCCTGCGATTCTGCATTTCTAGGAAGTTCCCGAGGCTCCTGGACAGCACCCCCACTTTGGGAAGCCGGGGGAAGACACAGGCTGGAAATGGTGGTCCTGTCCGAGGAAGTGGCAGGAGGAAGGAAAGGTAGGAAATGTTTTACTGTATACCAACTGGAGCCTGGGGTATTTTTTAGCTCTGTGCATGTTACTTATTAAACAAAAATAAATATTTATTTTTTTCATCATATGGGGGTTGAAGCCCTGAGGCTTTGTGCTTGCTAGACAGGTGCTCTACCACTTGAGCCATGCACCAGCCCTAGATCAATAAAAAGTGTGAAGTTATTGAATTGTAGAATTGAGTTTAGCCTTCTAACTCCACCATCAAGGCCTTCATGGTCTGCACCTCCCTGATTCTGCAGTCTCAGTACCGTGCTGGTCTAGAACACAGCTGTGACTCCCCAAGCCACCTTTCCTCACCAGCACACCTTGTTCGCTCACCAGGGCTGTATGACGGAGAATGCGTCGTCTCCCAGCTCTGGAGGGAAGTTGAGATGGAGGTGTCAGAGGCTGTTGCTTCTGAGGGAGGATCTGCCCTATGCCTGTCCTCTAGCCCAGTGGGGAAAATCTTGTTCCTGATTACAGTTTAAGAAGCACCACTCCACATAATGTCGTACACAGTGAATTGCTTTCTGTCTGTTCAGAGGTCTCTCGTCCACACTAAACTCTGGAGGGAGAGCAGGCAGGGAGACTTTGTGGTTTTTCAGCTTTTAATTCCCATTACCTAGCTGCTGACCCCAAACGTAGCAGACAGGAATCAACTGCATTAACATGGAAGTCTAGGCTGGATAATTACGGCTACATAAACCTTTCTCCTGTTCCTGGAGTTCCTCTAATCCAGATCCCCTTTGCGTGAGTCAGGATGGCCCTGTCACAGAGAGGCTCAGTGACAGATGAGACAGATGAGACTATCAAATGCTGGTTTTTCAAAATTGCTACCAAGCTGGCCGTGATGGTACATGCCTGTAATCCCAGCACTAAGGAGGCGAAGGCAGGAGGATCAGGGAGTTCGAGGCCAGCCTGAGCTAGACAGTGAGACCCTGTCCAAAAAAAAAAAAAAAATGCTATCAAAACAACATATTAATAAGAAGAGAATGAGTTCATTCTTGTCTCAAAACCTCGAGACATGTACAAGACACAGGCATCTGGTCTAATTAGGATTGGGCCTGATTTGGACTGAGGTGGTCATGAGATAATAGTTTAGATTTGGTAAATAGTGAGACCATTTTTTTACCTAAGAGGTTCAGAGTCTTGATAAGTAAACTGCTGTTTGGCATTTTCTGTTTAATAGTTTAACAGGGTTGGGTACCAGTGGCTTATGTCTGTAATCGTATTTGGGATACTGAAGTCAGGAGGATCTTGGTACGAGGCCAGCTTAGGCGAATAGTTTGTGAGACCCTCATCTCCAAAATAACCACAGCAAAATGGACTGGATTGTGGCTCAAGCAGTAAAGGGTCTGCTTTGCAAGTGTGAAGCCTTGAGTGCAAACTCCCATCTCACCATAAGAAAACAGAATTGAATACGTTATTTAATTAGTTTTTTTTTAAACTTCCTTGAATAAACAAATTACTTGCAACTTTTATCTTCCAAGGCAAGAGTTTCCTGGAATAATACATGTTCAGCATCCCAAATCAGAAAATCCAAAGTCTTTTTTGGGGGGGTTTTGGGGGCTGAATTTAGGGTCACTCTCTTGCTAGGCAAGCATTCTACTTCTTGAGCCACACTCTGGTTCTTCTACTTTTTTGGATTGTTTTTCAGATAGGGTTTTGCACTGACTTTTTCCCTGGCTGGTTCGAACTGCAATTCTCTTGCCTCTGTCTCCTGACTATCTGGAATTACAAGAGTGCGCCACCACACCTGACAAGCCAAAATCTTAAATGCTCCAAAATCTGAAACTTTTTGGGTACCAACATGATGGCACAAGGGCAAAATTTCATGCACAAAATAATTGAAAATCTTGCATAAAATCACCTTCAGGCTATGTGTATAAGGTATTTATGAAACATAAATGAATTTTTTATTTAGATTTGAGTCCATCCTGAAGATATCTCACTGTGTATATCAGTTATTCCTAAATCTGAAAGAAACAAAAATCCAGAACATTTCTGATCTCAAGCATTTCAGATAAGGGACACTCATCATGCAGTTCTGTTAATGAAGATGGTGGAAAAGGCAAGTCATGACAGTGTGGACGGGGGCCGTGTGGGTCTGGATGGTCTCGGTTCTCAGGAGTCAGGAGAGACACCTAGAAAGACAAGAAAGCCAGGGAAACTGGGAGCTGGTGGGCCTTGGCACCTATCAATCACTTACCCAGGGTAATGAAAGATAATCCTGAAAAGGGAAACTTGAATCCCTCATATACTCAGCACAACAATACCTTTGAATGCACTTGGCACTGATGCAGGGCTTTGCACTTGCCAAAGCAGATGCTGTGTGAGCCATGCCTCCCTTCCATTTTTGCTCTGATTATTTTGGGGTCTCAACTATGTACCTGGGCTGTCCTCAAGTCAAAGTCCTTCAGATTTCACCCTCCCAAGTAGCTAGGATTACAAGTGTAAGCCACCAACACCCAACCTTTTTTTTTTTTTTTTGCGGTGCTGGGATATAAACTAAGAGTCTCAAATTTGCTAGACAGATACTCTACCACTTGAGCTATGTGCCCAGACCTTTTTTGCCTTAATTATTTTTCAGATAGAGTCTCATATTTTTGTCTGGAGCCAGACCTCTGACTACGATTCTCCTACCTCAGCTTCCCAGGTGCTGGTATTACAGGTCTGTGCCACCATACCCAGTGGCATGGACTTTTAATCACTGACATGGGAAGCCAGTAAGTTACCTTTCCTTCTGGCCCTGGGTTAGCCTTGACTCCACCATGGTTAGAAGAGATGTCCAAGATCTGAGTGGGCTTCTCTTCTCTGCTAGAGACCACCACAGTTGTATGAGTATCTTACTGGACAAGTCGAGTTTGATGACGCCAGTGACCTATTCCAAACCTCTCCTGCTCTGTGTGCAATCTGGAAGCAGGAACCTGCCCTGCACCTTCCAGTGTGATTATTCTCACAGACATCAGGCAAACTGAGCAGGCTTATCAGGTGAATGCAGCTGTCTTAGAAAGGTCAAGCCAAGCATACAGCCTCTGGTTGGGAGACACAGATGTGTCTGACCCAGGTGAGAACACCTGACGTCACGTCTAATCTGGAGGAAACTCACTCCCTGGGATAGCCTGATTTGCCTCAGAACTATTTGGAGTGGGAGGTTATCCAGTGCCTGCAAGGCATTTTAGGCATCATTTTGCATGAAAAAGTTCAGCACAGCCATAAATTTGGTTCCTTTGTTTATTTCAAGACAGGGTCTTGCTATGTAGCCCAGCAGGCACTTGAACTCCCAGTCTTCCTGCCTCAGCCTCCCAAATGCTGGGATTACAGGTGTGAGACACCACACACAGCTGCATATCCAAAATCTTTATAAATAGAATTATATTTTCAACACCCTACAAGAGACTTCTATTTATAGGAAACATTTAGCAAACCTCTGAAATAAAGAAAACAATCTTTGTTGGCTTTTTTTTCTCATCTAATTGACTACTCTTTGAAAAATTTCATTGTCCAAAAGAAGAGATCAGTCGATATTTTTCATTAAATATGCCAGATAAGGATTTGACCTCTAATAACAAAAATAAATCTCTAATAATTTGTTTGTGAATGAAGAAAAAAGATCTATAGGAATGAAAAGCCCGTTCTTTCCAGAACCTACTTGCCATTAGTGTTTCCATTCTGCTACTTAACATTCACTTTACTCATTTAGTGTTGGAATGAGGGAGTCTTTTTTTTTTTTTTTTTTTTTTGGCTGTCCTGGGGCTTGAACTCAGGGCCTTGCATTTGCTAGGCAGGTGCTCTACTACTTGAGCCACACACCCAGATAAAGGATTGATTAATTTATTTCTTCTTGCTCAGGGCTCTGTCTCAGGCTCTTTAAAAGAATTTGAATGCTAGGGACTTTATGGACACTTTCATTCCATCCACTTCCACACTTGCATGACCTTTCCCAAGCTCCAGGGCATACTGACCTTGACAGCAGGTGTGTCTGATGCATCTGACACCCAGGTGCTGGCATCTGCTGATCCCCTTCTGAGCCCATGGCATCCAGTTGTCAAGAAACCCCCATAGCTCCCCGCCATCTACAGACATTCTCTGAACTCCAGACCTGGATTCAAGGTCAAGAGTGGTCTGACCCACTTCCCCTTCCAAACATCCTCTGCTGCACTGCTGACTCCTGTCTCCTGCTAGGCAACATGTCTCATTCCTTCCTACCTCTGAGGATTTACTTCTATTGTTTATTCCCACCTTGATCTCATCCCAATGTCTACATGCTCACATCTCACCCAGGGTTCTTCTTCAGTCTTTCAGATTTAAAGTGCAAAATAAGTAATTTCAAAAGGCCAGCTGTAAGTCTGTGCTGTCTTCAGACAGTTTGGAGGACTGAAAACCTAGAGATTTTTAAATCATGAATTGAACATGTAGAATTCCAGTAAAATGTAAACATGGAATTGCATTGCTCTTAACCTTCAGCATAGTGACTTAGAGACACTGGATATCAGTTTTGCCAGTAAGACTGTGGACTTCATGATTGTTGTTGAACTCAAAATTCAAATGAAGTGAATTAGAATGTACTTGTAAAGAACCTACTTTCTTTTCATTAATTTTTTATTAGGATATATTTATTGTACTGGGGAGATTCATTATGACAATTCCAGATAGGCTTATTTTGTACATTAGGTTAGATCACCCCACCTCTCTCCCCTTCAGTCTCCTACCCACACACTTAAAATTATTGCAAGAGGTTTCTTTGTTCTATTTTGTATAAGTTTATGAAGTCCATCACCCATATTTCCTCACCTAATCTTCATTCACCCCCCCACATACAAGTACCCTCCCCCACACAGTACCTATTTTACAGCCTTGTCTTTCATTATTAATATTTAAGCCAATGTTCAAAGGAGGTTCTTGATGTATCCCCACTGTGAATATACTCACTTTGGTCTGTTTAATCCCTTCCATTACTCTCTCTTACCCCTTTACCTCCCACCCCCCATTTTCAACAGCTTTCAGTACACATCCTTATATCCTCTACCTTCACAGATGTAATGTTTTATGCTACTGTTGATGCTCTATCTTTCTCTTTTCCTTTCCCTCCTTCCCGAGTTCTATAGAGTAGTTCCACTATTATAAGCATGAAGAACCAACTTTTAGCCGGATGCTGGTGGCTCACATCTGCAATCCTAGCTACTCAGGAGGCAGAGATCAGGAGGACAGGAGGATTGCCGTTCAAAGCCAGTCCAGAGAAATAATTTTGTGAGACCCTATCTCAATAAAACCCATCACAAATTAGGGCTGACGGAGTGGCTCAAGGTGTAGGCCCTCAATTCAAACCCCAGTACCGTTAAAAACAAACAAACAAAAAAACCAAAAATACTTTTAATAGTCATGAGAGAATCAAATAGCAGATGTCAGTACAAGCACATATGGTTAACCAACTAGGTTAGGGCTCGGTATTATTTGATGGGGCCTTAAATCAGTGTGGTTTAAATCAATGGCTTGTCCTTTGAATGGTTTTGAAAACTGTAGATACCCTTAACTGAGGAATGTGCAGACACGAAGGTGTGGTGTCAAGTTTCAGGTTTAAACTGTTGGAAGCATCATAAACCACTTCACAACTAGAAAGTATGGCGACATGGGCTGTACAAAACCCTCATCCCATCCAACAGGCACATGTTAAAGAGCATTGCTGTTGGTGTTAATGGGGGAATGTGTTCCTTCATATCTGAGCTTTTGAATTGTACTCTTTATAGTAAATTAAATGTGCCTTCACAAAAAACAAAACCAAAAAACCCGTCTCTAGTGAGCGCGATATCATGGAAGGCCAACAGATGGCGCTGTGGAGCTCTTAGCCACCGTTCGTGGTTAACGGTCACTGCAGAAAAAAATCTTTGAAAACCCAACTACTTCAAAACACTAGAAAAACGATAAAATGATTCCAAAGAAAGTAAAATAAATGCTGAAATAATGTTAAAATCATAAGCTGATTAAGAAAACATGAAAATTACCCAGGCTCAGGTGGTTTATGCCTGTATTCCTAGCTACTCAGGAGGCAGAGATCAGAAGGATCAGGGTTCCAAGCCAGCCCGGACAAGTAGTTCTAGAGACCCTATCTTGAGAAAAATGAACACAGACAAAGGGCTTGTGGAGTGACTCAAACTGTAAGAATGCCTGCCTAGCAAGCGTGAGTTTAAACTCCTGTACTGCCAAAACCAAAAAACCCCAAAAAATAAAAAAAGGAAAAAAAAAAACCCAAAATATGGAAATTGAATATATAAAGCTAAAAGTTAAAAGTTGGATCACTGAACTATATGGCTGTTATTGGTCGAAAGGGAGGGGAAAAGTCAGCAAAGGAGAAAGAAAGAAGCAAGCACAAGCCCACAAAATTAGAAGTTATAAAGGGAAGTGTGTCCCATCTGTAGAGGAAATATAGAGACTGTTACGTACTACTTTAATCAACTTGCAAATCCAAACAAAATTGGTGACCTTCTATAAACATATACACTAACAAAACTGGAGGCGGATCACAAAGAAATAGAAAGCCCAGGCAAATTAATAACATGAAAGAAATTAATAAAATTTTCCTTGAAAACTCAGGTCTTTCAAATATTGAAAGCATGGATTTTTTTTTTGCCCCAATTTAAACAGTGCAAAACCATAGAGAAATAAAGGAAATATCTTAATGCACTATATAAAATCAACAAATCACTAGTCTAAGAACCTAATATAGACAACTATAGGCCAATTTTACTTGTGAGTAGAAAAGAAAAATTTAAAAGTAAAAAAACCAAAAAACAAAAAGGCAGGGCAGGGGCTCCCACCTATAACCCCAGCTACTCAGGAGGTGGATCAGGAGGATCATTGTTGGAAGTCAGCATGGGCAAAAAGTTATCAAGACTCCATCTCAACAAACAACGTTGGGCATTGTGGTGCATACATACAATCCCAGGTCTGTGGGAGGATTGTGATCCAGGCCTGCCTGGTGGGAAAAAATGAAAACCCTCTCTGAAAAATAACTAAAGCAAAAAAGGCAAGTGACAGAGCACCTGCCTAGTAAGCTCAAGGCCCTGAGTTCAACCCTAATACTGCAAAACAAAAGAAAAAAGGAAATATATGCACACATATATTTTCTGTGTATTATATTATATATATTTATATAAATTGAATTAGCAGTATATTGAAAGAATAATACTTCAAAACCAAAAGCAGTTTTCCAGAAATCAAGGCTGGTACTCTGCTGATCAATTTAGTAATATAAATGGCTAAATAAGTCAAATATTACCTTCATTAATGTTGAAAACAAAATCCTGCCCCCTACTTCTGATGGACCTTGACTTAGCTAGCTCAGGCTGCTATGTCGCCTTACCAGTGCTTCCACAGCCTTTGTCTCTCACAGTTCCGGCGGCTGGAGGACCAGCGGGCTCTCTTCCTGGTCTGCAGACAGTGGCCTTCTTGCCTCTCACCAGGCCTCACCTCAGTGTGCTGTTCTTACACAGACTGACTCCAGTCGTGCAGGTCCCACTCTCACAACCTGACCTAACCTACTTACCTCCCCTACTCCACCTCCAAATGCCATCCCATTGGGGTTTCAACATAGGAGTTGGTTTTTGGAGTTTTTTTCTCAGTCTCCGTAGAGACTATCAAAAATTGCCAATGCCAACTATATTTCGAGCTGTCATGGCGGTGTGTTAGGAAACGTTTTCAATTAGCAATAATTGTGCCTTGGATAAACCTCATTGGCTGCGATCCTGCCACTGTGCAAAGCTTAGCATATGAGTTTTGAGGCTCACAAACACTCAGTCCGTAACAGCTTCTTAATGAATAGACTGGTATGTCCTCACAGGAAGTCAGTCCCCAAGGGTCATCTCCAGTGAAAGTGAAATCTGTGCCGTCAGCAGATGGCACATTGAAAACGTATTTCTCTAAAGCCAAGGCAGGATGTGTCTAATGTTAAAATAGTGTTATTTGTGATTATTACCAGTTATTGCTCTAAACGTTCTTGCTCAGGCAATTG
Organism: Castor canadensis; assembly: GCF_047511655.1. Classification (NCBI taxonomy): domain Eukaryota; kingdom Metazoa; phylum Chordata; class Mammalia; order Rodentia; family Castoridae; genus Castor; species Castor canadensis. The sequence goes on from NC_133392.1 coordinate 112,059,828, forward strand.
GTAAGGGCTGAATTAAAATATGTAATAGAAGGTTGCGAAATTGTCGTTATTTACAGACTATATAATTGCATTTATCCTAAAGAAACAGAAACTACTTAAAACTGCTAGAAAAAGGAGATCACTCCTGAAATTAATATTAAAAGCAAATGTTGCCAGGTGTGGTGGTACACTCCCTGAAATTGGGAGGCTGAGGCGGGAGGATGACAAGTTCCAATCCAGCCAGGGATCCAGAGCAAGAGCCTGCTTCAAAACAACACTAAAGACAAATCTTATTAAGAATATAATGCGGTTAGCAAAGTGGCTCAAGTGGTAGAGCGCCTGCCTAGCAAGGGTGAGACCCTGAGCTCAAACCCCAGTACCACCAAAAAATAATGGGAAGCCACCTATATTCCCAGTTACTCAGGACGCTGAGGCAAGAGGATGGCTTGAATTCAGGAGTTCAAGGCCACCCTGGGCAACATAGTGAGAGTTGGTATAAAAAAAAATACATATACACACGCATTTTAATATGTATATGCACATATACACACATGTACATATATACACATATGTATATATAATGGGAATTTCTAGGGCAAGACGGTACACTAGGCACATTCTAAAACACAACATTCTGTGAGCGACATGGAAATACTAAATAAAGAACCTTTAAAATACAAGCACTAAAATATTTTAATAGTACTACAAAAAAAAAAATTTAATGGAGCTGGCAGAGCAGGTCAAGCAGTAAGAGTGCCTGAGACCTGAGTTCAAACCCCAGTGCCACCAAATATATATACATATATATGAACATATATATTCTTATATCATTTATAAGAATACAATATTAGTCTTATAATATTCTTATATAGATAATATAATAATATTATGTAATATTCTTATATATATATAAGAAAATATGTCCTCCTGGGCACCAGTGGCTCTAGAGGATTACAGATGCAGAGATCAGGAGGTTCATGGTTTAAGGCCAGGCAGGGCAAATAGTTTCAGAGACCCTCTCTTGAAAATATCCAACACAAAAAAGGGGCTGATGGAGTGGCTCAAGTGATAGGGCACCTACCTAGCAAGTGTGAGGCCCTGAGTTCAAGCCCCAGTAACAAGAAAAAGAAAAAAAAAATGTGTCTCAATGCAAGAAAGAGGACAGGGACTCCATAGTATCAGAGTAGAAGATGAGGTAGTACAGCCCATGAAGGGAACAGTAACAGATATAGGCTACTTCAGAGGTTTGGGTTAAAATGCCCGTAGTATTCTAATGAATGCATGAATTCAATTTTGTTGGACTATTTGTTTTCAGTTGGAGCCAGGGTTGAGCTGCCCAGCTACAAACAGGAATCCAAATGTCCTTCCATTAGCCCAAGTTCTTAGCGAGACAAGGGCGATTCTTCCCAGACTGCAACTCTGAAATTGGAACCTGAGCCTGTACCACGAGTGGGTATGTGGCCTGCATTTTCAAGATGTCAAAACCCAAGCCAATCCACAAGCATAAAAAAACTCAAAATAGGACCTGACCAGTAGTCACTGGGGAGTTGCCCCAAATCAAGATTCCACAGCCAAGCCGCTTGGGAAATCTCTTTATCAAAAATTATAGTGTATTTGGAAAAATCCAATGGCATTCAAGTACAGTCTACATTCTTAAATGAAAGAACTCAGCTCTGAATGACACTACACAGACCTAAAAGAGAAATTAAAGTTGGGCGCTGGACACTGGTGCTCACATCTGTAATCCCAGCTAAACAGGAGGCAGAGATCAGCAGGGACGCAGTTCGAAGCCAGCCCTGGCAAATAGTTTTTGAGATCCTATCTCGAAAAAACTCATCATGAAAAAGGGCTGGTGGAGTGGCTCAAGGTGTAGACTCTGAGTTCAAACCCCAGTACCGCAAAAAAAAAAAAAAAAAAAAAGAGAGAGAGATAGACAAAATAAATTGAAGATACTTAAACAGATCAAGAAAACACCCTTACCTTACAAAATAGTTTCTGCTGGGTATTGAGCTGGGGGGGGGGAGGGAGGGGGCGGAGTGGGTGGTAAGGGAGGGGGTGGGGGCAGGGAGGAGAAATGAACCAAGCCTTATATGCATATGAGTAATAAAAGAAAAATGAAAAAAAAAAAAAAAAACACCCTTAAACATGAAGAGGAGGCGATAGGCCATTGTGTGGGCCAATAAGGCTGTCAGCTTCAGGCACCTGCTAACTGAGCTGAGGCTAGAGTCAGCCTTTACTGAGTCCCACAGAACTGGGTTCCTTCTGTGGAGTCTCCTGCTTCCATTCCTGCCCGAGATGGCCAGTGTCCCCTGGCAAGGTGCAAGCTGCCAGAGTGCCTGACCTTCCCAGGGCTCAGTAGCCTTCACCCCAACCAGCCTTCAGAGCAGGTGTGGGAGTTCCCTGTGTCACCTGCAAATCCCTCTTTGGACAAACAGTACAACAGACTTTCTGCTGGGAGCTTTCCTTTGAGCTACGTGGTTTTTTCGGTCTGGTTTCTTGAGTTGAAATCAAGGCTAAGCATGAGGTGTGTGTGTGTTGGGGTGGGGGAAGTTGGAAGAGAACTACATGTCTCAGGGATCAGGGACAAAGTCACTGCTCAAGAAAACCAAGCCTTTTGTATGCAGGGATGCAAATCAGTGCATCAGGAGCTGGATGGGGGGAAGAGACAGGAGAATTTTAGGGGGTCCTGAACAATTCTATGTATTGATGGTGGTTACACATCTGGGGCAGCAGGGAGAAGGACATTTCTAAGTAGGATTGTTTGGACTGGGAAGTTAAGAACCAGTTTAGGTGTCTACTGCTGGCAAGCTACTGAGTACAGTATAAATGCAGTGTTTAATTTCCAGAACCAGAAACAATGAATTATAGAGCTGGGAGCGTGGCTCAAGTGAAAGAGCACTTGCCTAGCAAGCATAAGGCTGAGTTCAACCCCTGCAGCCAATTAAAAAATTACACATGCATAACTTGTAGTGGTTTCTTGGGGCGGGGTGGTGGTGTGTCCATATAGCCCTAGCTGACCTTGAATTTTCCATCCTCCTACTTCACCCTTCAAAGTGCTGGGACTACAAGATTGGATTACCATGCCAGGATAAATTTGTAATAAGTTTGTAGTAACTTGTGCTATATAAACATAAAAGATCTGGTTAATAACACTGTACTAGCAATGTAAAGATGTTTCTAGAATCAGGGCAAAAGGTGTGTGGAAACCTTTTTTGTATTACTTAAACAAGATTTTAAAAAACACAAAACCATGTAGGGAAACTTTTGTAAGCCACTCCAGCACAAAGCAGTGTAACAAAGTAAGGCAGCTATGACTAATGTGTCCATCTTCCCAACCCATCCTTGACTCAGTGAAGCAGCCTCACATGACAGGGCTAGGGAGTGCGAGGCCCTGGTTCAATCCCCAGCACTAGGGAGAGAAGCAGCAGGGCTCCCACCCACTGAGGATTCTCCTATGGGCACAATTGTCACTGCAAGGAATCTTCATAAAAAGACTGGTGGGAAGGGATTGACCCAATTACAGATTAAGGAACTTGAGCCTCAACAGAACTCAGCAACTTGCCTGCATTCTCACAGAACTGGGCCTGAAGCCTGCTGTTGAGAGGCCAGGGCACTTTAAACAGGGATTTTGCAGGTGGTCCTTGCAGGGCAGGGTTGGCAGAACTGAGAAAAGGAGAGACTAGACAGGACACACTGGCTCTTTTTTTGGGGGTGGGGATGGGAGTTAAATAAACTGAGTTCTTGTAGCAAAAGCCTTAAAAATCGTTAAATCACTTTTTTGCTCCTAATTTTTTCATTAGCGTGATTAACTTCATTTTAAGTAATTTAACAACTGAAAACTCACTAATGTTACATGTTTGGGGGAAAGACTTGATCCATTGATGGGTTTAGGCAATGAAATGTAAGTCACGGTAGTGCCAAAGCACCTTTGGAAATATAAAATAGAAGCAAATGAAGCATATTCTAATACAAGTTTTAATGCAGAGGTTCACATCCTGAAATTTGCATTATGAAATTTCCTCCTCTTGATGCATGCAGACTTTGCTTCCCCCACCAGTGGTACTAGGGATTGAGCTCAGACCCCGCACTTGCTGCAGTTTTTCTATTCCAATTTATCTGGAACCTTTCCCCTGTGTGTTTCCATTTTCCCATCTACAGTTACAGTGACAAGATAGAAAGTTTACTCCTATGCAAGCTAGAATGGTTGCCATTAAAATTTTAAAATACACCCTTTAACTTGATCAGCCTAACAGTTCCTTCCCTTCATCTCCAAGTAAGCTGTTGGTTGTCCACCGTTAAGGACAGGAGTTCTCATTTTTCAGGTGTACTTGAATTTTTCTTGGATGTTTTGGTAGGAGGAAGCATCCTAAATAACTAAAGTGTATTCTCTAGTAATTCTTTCAAAGAGGGTACACAAGAAATAAACTTCCTGAATTCTTCAATATCAAAAAATACCTTTGTCTTACCCTCAAAATTGAATGCCAATTTGGCTGGATACAGGATTCGAGGTTGAAAGCCTTCTTCTTTCAGAACTTTTATGATATTGGCCCATTGACTTCTAGCATCCAAGGTACCCAATGATAAGTCGGCTGTCAATCTGATTCTGGTTCCTCTGTAGGTTATCTCTTTTCTCTCTCTGGAAGCCTTTATGATTTTATGTTTATCACTAGAGTTCCAAAACTTTACCAAGATATGTCTAGGAGTGAGTCTGTTTTCATCAATTGTACTGGGTATTCGGTTAGCACTGACAACTTCAAGATCTGAATCTTTCTTTAACTCTGGAAAGTTTTCTTCAATTATTTCCTTAATTATGTCCTCTGCTTCATTCTCTTTGTTATCTTTTTCTGGAATTCCTATCAAACGGATGTTGGCGCTTCTGAATCTGTCCTCTCTATCTCTTAGCCTTTCTTTATTGATTATCTGCTTGGCCATTTGCATTGTATCATTAGAGAATTCTTCCATTTGTTCTTCTAGACCATTCATTTTCATTTCAAGTATGCCCAAAGTGTTATAGAGATCATCTATTGAATTTTTAATATCCAAGACACGGAGATTGCAATATTTTATTTTTCCAACCTCCTCTTGGATTTCTCTCAAGACACAGATCACACCTCTCCTAAAGTTTTCTTCTGTTTCCTGGATTAAGTCTGCTTCTTTGGATGTTAGCTCTTCTAATTGCAAAGTCTTGTATCTCTCCTTCTCTGTTTGCCTTAAAAACGGAGTGATTCCTGATGGAGCACTTGCATTTGTACATGAATGCTTTTTATTTTCACCATTACTTATCTCTAGTGATTTTGTGGGAGAAGCTAAATATAAGGTCAGACAAGGTGTACCAATTCCTTGATTTCTGGGTATGGGTGTTTTCACTTTCTCCTGGGTTTTGTTTACCATATGACGTTTTACCAACTTTTTCTTCTCAGAGTCCCAAATCAAGTAACTAAAAGCAATTTCTTTAAGTTCATATAAGGTCTGTTTTTTCTTAGTCTGGGAAGTAGTCTTTGTCATTCCAATTTCCTCTTCTTCCTCTGACTCAGAATCCACTACCAAATCAATTAAATTAATCTCCAAGTCATCCCTGGTTATTTCCTCACTTCCAAGCTTTGTATCTACCACAGTAAGATGCTGAAAGGTTGTGTCCCATTCTTCATGTATTACTGAGATCTCTTCACCCTCTTCCTCCTCACCTGAGGTCTCTTCTCCTTCCTCCTCCTCTTCTTCCTCTAACCCTGAGGCCTCTTCTCCCTCCTCTTCTTCCATCTCTATGGTTTCTTCTCCATCCTCTTCCTCTGTTTCTGAGGTTTCCTCACCCTCCAGTCCTGAGGGCTCTTGCTCTTCCAACATGGGGGCTTCTTTTTCCTTCCATTCTGAAGCCTCTTTCTCCTGGATCTCTAAGTTCTTCACCTCTGGCCTACAAACTCTTACCTCTTTGATGAACAGGAAGCTCAAGCCATCATTTGTTGTTCCTCCAGCTTCATGCTTTGAATCTACTAGTGATTTACCCTGAAAATTAAAACAAATTATTTATTTAAATTATGTGTCCTTAAAGGTTAGTTCAAGAAGAATTAACCTAGAAAGTAACACATGCACAGGAAAGCAATGCAAGTCAACTCCCTGTATAGCTATCCTTATCTCAACTAGCAAAAACCCTTGGTCCTTCCTATTATTGCTTATACTCTCTCTTCAACAAAATCAGAGATAAGGGCAAAATAGTTTCTGCCTGGAAGCAAGGGGGGTGGGGGGGACAGGGAGAGGATGGGGGAGAAGGGAGGGGGTGGGGAGAAGGGGGGAGAAATGACCCAAACATTGTATGCACATATGAATAAAAAAAAATTAAAATTAAAAATGAAATAAATTATATGTCCTTTAAAGAATTATAACTTTTACTTCATTCCCTAAATTTAATATGACTGCCATTTTGACAATGAGCAAAGATCTGGAAAAATGTTAATATTAATTTTTTTGTCCTGATGGGGATTGAACTCAGGACCTTGCACATGCTAAGGAAGCATTCTACACACTGAACTACACCTCCAGCCCCTGTTACTTGTTTGTTTGTTTTTTTTTTTACAGTATTGGGGCTTGAATTCAGGGCCTCACACTTGCTAGGCAGGTGCTCTACCACTTTTGCCATGCTGCCAACCCTATTTTTGTGTTGGGTTGTTTTTGAGATGATGTCTTGTAAACTATTTGCCCAGGCTGGCTTCAAACCGCAACCCTCCTGATCTCTACCTCCTGAGTAGCTTTGGTTACAGGAGTGAGCACCAATGCCCAGCTTGCTTGTGGTTTGGGGACAGCCCAGGCAAATAGTTCAAGACCCCATCTCCAAAATAACCAGAAAAAACTGGAGGTGTGGTTCAAGCAGTAGAGCACTTGCTTTGCAAGTGCAAAGCCCTGAGTTCAAAACCCAAGTCCCCCCCCAAAAATAAATACAAGACAAGAACAAATTAAAATTTTTAAAAAGATCCCACTTGCAGTTTTAACTGTAGCAACATCACCTAAAAGAAAGACAGGTTTTGATTAGGAGTACAGGCTCAATTTAAAACTATTTATAGGTCAGGGATGGTGTTCATGCCTGTAATCACAGCTACTTGGAAGGTGGAAATCAGAAGTATCACGGTTCTAGGACTGGAGGCATGGCTCAAAATGGTAGAGCACCTACGCAGCAACTGCAGGGCCCTGAATTCAAACCCAGTTCTGCAAAAAAAGTCAGTTGGGTGCTGGTGGCTCATGCCTTTAATCCTAGCTACTAGGGAGGCTGAGATGGAGAGGATGGTGGTTTGAGGTCAGCCCAGGCAAATAGTTCACTTGACCCCATCTCCAAATTAACCACAACAAAGTGGACTGGAGGTGTGGCTCAAGTGTAGAGTGCCCACTTTGTAAGCACAAAGCTATGAGTTCAAATCTCAGTCCCTCCCCCCACCAAAAAAAGTCAAATTCTTTTCAATAAGAAAGGATCAAAGACATGACAATACAATCTAGAAGGATATATGAAAGAAACAACCTTGGGCTGGTGGGATGGCTCAGTGGTAGAGTGTCTGCCTAGCAAGTGTGAGGCCCTGAGTTCAATCCTTAGTACCACCAAAAAAGGGGAAAAAAACCTTAATACATGGAATGCTATCAAAGCTGGGTATTGTCATTGATCTACTACTATCTGATAGGTTTTACTAAAATAATATTACTTGAATTTCCTTGATTGCTAGTGAAGAGGACCTAGCAGGATTTTACACACTGAAAATTGAACCCAACTATTTCCACTTGATATTTTTGGTGCTATTCTTAACACTAGAAGCTTTTTAGTTGAATCATTCAATTCAGTTTTTTTTTTTTTTTTTTTTTTTGCTTTTAATGATTTAAAGGCTATTGTTCTGGTGTTTACCCTTAAGTTTCAACATCTGGGAATTACTTTTCCTGTGACCGTCTAGAATGTGTTTAAAATTCTCCCTAACAACCCTTAACCTTTGCTCACATCTTCCAAGCTTCCAACACCACTCATAAAAAAGTTTCACGAGGGCTGGAGCAATGGCTCAAAAGGTAGAGCAGTTGCCTAGCAGGCACGAGGCCAAGTTTAAATCCCAATACCCTAAAAAAAAAAAAAAAACCCAAAAAACAAAGTTTCAAACCATTATCACCACCACCATTATATTGGCAGTACTGGAGCCTTTACCACTTGAGCTTGAGTCTTTTACTCAGTTTTCTTGTGTAGGCTCTCACATTTTTACCCAGCCTGGCCTCAAACTACAATCCTCCTACCTGTGCCTCCTGTACAGCTGGGATTATAGACACACACCATAACATAAATCTTTTTGTCCAGGCTGGTCTCAAACCAAAATTCTCCTGATTTCTACTTTCTAAGTAGCTGGGATTGTAGGCACAAGCTACCATGCCTAGTGTAACCCATTATTTTTAATGTTTTTATTTATTTATTGGTGGTACTGGAGTTTGAACTCAGAGCCTCATGTTTGCTAAGAGTGTTTTCTTTTAAGACTTTTTTTGTTTTCCTCTGGGAGACAAGATCTTGCTACATAGCTCAGGCTAGCCTAGAACTCCACATTCTCCCCAGCCTTTGGAGTGGGATTACAGGTGTGCACCACCACACAACACTTAAGGAATTATTTCTTTAAAAATCAATTAAAAAAAATTGATTTAACCTTCAAAATAACTATATCAATCATTATACTTTATACACAAGTTTTACAGATTTGTATACATACCACTTTTTCTTCAATCTCATATCTCCTTCCTCCTTGACATTTTTTTTCATTTTGTGGGAGTACATCTTTCAGCAATTCTTTCATGACAGATTTTTGGGTGGTAAATTTGCTGAGGCTTTGAAGGTCTGAAAACATCTTCGTTTCACCATCATATTGCAACGTTAGCTGCACCTTGCACTGAAGTTTAGGTTCAAAACCATTTTCTCTCAGAATGTTGAAGATGTCACCCCATTGCTTATTAACACTCAGTGTTGCTGAGGAAAAGTCAGCCGCCAGCCTAAGTGTGGCTCCTTCATCTGCCAATGTTTTTTCCTCTTTGGAGGCTGTTAACACCTTCTCTTGATTCTTTATGTTGTGAAGGTATTCTTCCTCTTCCATTTCTTTGACTTGTTCATCTTCCCCCTTCCTTTGACTCTCTCCTTTTGGAACTTCTACAAGGATACTGCAATTTCTACCTCTGTCATTGGTATTGCATGAGGCTTCTCCCATGCTTTGTATGATTTTGAAATTTTGAGATTCAGCCTGTGACAATCTTTTTCCTTGATTATTGTACTTTTCAGCTTTGTCTAATTTGCTATCCAGTGCATTTATTTTCTTTCCGTTAAAGGTAAAGTTTTCAATATCCTCATCTATTTTAGAGTTTTTCCCTTCTGGTTTCTCTGCCAATTCTATTTTCTGTGAGGTTAAATCTTTTACTTCTTGTGACTCTTTCCTGCTAGTGGAGTTCTTTGAATTTTTCACACTAGGTATAACTTCTAACATTTCTTTTAGGTCATTTTTAAGGGTTTCCCTTATGTCTTCAAACATCAGGTCTTGCATTTCCGCCAAGACCTTAAGCTTCTTCCTAATAGTTGCTGATATGTCTTTGTACTTCAGATCCAGAATTGAGTCTATCTCCCTGTCAATTTCTGCTAATTGCTTTATTTCAGTATCTGAGATATTTTCCTGTTCCTTAGCCATTTTTAAGTGTACACTGGACACTGTAGATATGTTGTTAAGACTGGATTTTGATTTCTCCTCCTAAAGAGTTATTTTTGTTTTTGAACACTAGCTAGACTCTAGAACTCAAGATCTTGAAAAAAAAAAGTCACCTGAAATATAAAGAAATAAAAATTTATATACTGAAGAATTTTATTGAGAAACTGAGTAAGAATATGAGCTTAGGAATATATATATATATATAGCTTAGGAATATATATATATATATAGCTTAGGAATATATATATATATATCCACTTTGGAATAGGTCAACCAAAAGAAAAATAACAAAATGATAGAAATTGTCTGATTTCCCACACTATGACCTCAAGCTGTCAGTGTTCACTATAATGAACATTAACTAGATTACAAGAAAATAAAGGTTTTAAAATGTACTATACTGGGGCTGGAGGTGTGGCTAAAACAGTTGCATGCCTGCCTAGCAAGCATGAGACCCCAAGTTCAAAACCCCCCTCCCCCTTTTTGATTGCAGATCACTAACATTACGACTTTTGCTCAAAACCAGTTATCAGGTTAAGTCAGAGTTGCAACCCAGAGTGCAAATGTTGCATCCTGAGGGGAGGAGAACTAAATCCCACACCTCCTCCAGCCTCGCATAGGCCTTATCTTTGGTTTTATCTATTGCACTGCATTGCAAAACCGCCTGACCTGGCAAGGTGGAAAGGAAGAGACCCTCCATTCAGGTGTTTAACAAGGTGAGTGGGAAAGAGCAATGCTAACACCTGGTGGATGACAGAAGGATGTTATCCAAACCTTGTTGTCCTTGTGGTCTTACCAGCTCTGAGTTCACCACTGCCAACAATACCCACACTGCTTGGAAAAAAAAAAAAAATCACACCCCCTTTGATGGAGATCAGGATAAATAATCAAAATTGGTAGATTTTAGTTGGGCATGGTGACACACAGCTGTAGTCCCAGCTTGTTGGGAGGCTGAGGCATAAGGATCACTTGAGTCCATAAATTTAAGACTACACTGGAGGGAAGTGGGGGAGAAATGACCCAAACATTGTATGCACATATGAATAAAGGAAAAAAAAAAAAAAGACTACACTGGACTCCATTCCAAAACAAACAAGCAAACAACAAAACCAAAATTGATAGATATTTTTGAATCAGGTCAAGGGAAGAAAAAAAGGAAGATGGAATTTGTAAGAATTAAGAACAAACAGAACCAGAAAACCTACCACTGCTAACAGAAGAAGGATCAACAACCTCCCTGAGCTTGAGTCATCAGATGGAATGGAAGGAGTGCACGTCACACAGAGGATGCTGTGTGCGAAGCTGGAGCAGGCATTGGCAAAGGACAGCCTAGGACATGGGAGAAAGGGCAGAGCGGATTCATACTAATTTTTTTCAGTCACTGTGATTAAGTATCTGAGGTAAGCACAGGGGGAAGGTTTCTTTTGGCTCAATCACAATCCTGAGGTTCCACTCCATGGTTGCTTGGCCATGTTGCTTTGGGCCTGTGGCAGCAGCAGTACATCAAGGCAGAAGCACATGGATGCACCTCAAATTCTTAGAAAAACAAGAACAAGCCAATCCCAAAAGTACTAGAATGAAAGAAATTATAGAGATCAGAACTGAAAGCAAAGAATTGGAGATCAAAAGAAGGATACAACAAATCAGTGAAACAAAAAGTTGGTTCTTTGAAAAAATAAACAAGATTGACAAACCTTTAGCCAAACTGCCGAAAGAAAGGAGAAGGCCCAAATTAATAAAATCAGAGATGAAAAAGGGGATATTATAACAGACACCAATGAAATTCAGAAGGTTATATGAGAATATTTTGAAAACCTATATTCTAACAAACTGGAAAATGAAGAAACAGATGCATTTCCTGATACATATGACCCACCAAAATTGAACCAAGAGGCCATTGGCAACTTAAACAGATCTATAAAGAGCAATGAGATTGAGACTGCTGGTGGGAATGTAAATTAGTGCAACCACTATGGAAAACAGTATGGAGGCTCTTCAAAAAACTAAACATAGATCTGCCATATGACCTGAGGATGCTGCGTCTGTGCAAGTGCCTGAAAAGCTGTAAGTCAGAACACAGTAGACACCTGCACACCCATGATCATCGCAGTGCTGTTCACAATAGCCAAGCTATGGAAACAATCCCGATGGCCTACAGCTGATGAATGGATTTTTAAAAAGCGATATAGCCAGGTTCTGGTGGCTCACGCCTGTAATCCTAGCTACTCAGGAAGCAGAGATAAGGAGGATCCAGTTTGAAGCCAGCCTGGGCAAATAGTTCATGAGACCCAATCTTGAAAATACCCATCACAAAAAAGGGCTGTTGGAGTGGTCAAGTGGTAGAGCGCCTGGTAGCCCTAGTTCAAACCCCAATACCGTCCCCAAAATAAATAAAATAATAAATTAAAACTTAAAATCTCTATGTTTGATAGTGAAATACTAAAGATTAAAGTTATTTAAATAATAACTCATTAGTCAAAACTAATGGAAAATGTTTATACTGAATTGCAATGACAACTGCTTAGCAAACCTGAGGTATATAAATTAGTGTTAAGGAAAATCTGTAAACTTAAGATGTTAGAAAAGCAGAGAGGATGAAAGCTGAGTTAAGCTGCCAGACTAAGAACAAAATGTACCCAAGAAAACAGAGGTGAATACAATTCAATAAAATGAAAACCAGATTTATAAAAGATTTCTAAAAACGGAGAGAAGGGCTATAAGAAGCACTATGAACGAAAAGAGAAGACTAGGGATAAAAAGGGAGAAATGACTGGGTGTGGTCGCACATACCTGTAATCCCAGCAAATTGAGAGGCAGAGAGGCCTGCCTCTCAATTTGATGTAAACCACAGCAATTTGGTGAGACACAGCTGAAAAACAAACTAAAAGCTAAAGGACTGGAGGTGAGGCTAAATGGTAAAAATGCAAGCATGAGGCCGTGAGTTACATCCTCAAAACTGACAAAAACCAAACCAAAACAAAAACAAACTTAAATGGGGGAATTATTAAAATTCTCATGATTAAATCTGAAATCAAAACTTCTTTTTTTTTGGGCAGTACTCAGTGCCTCACACTTGCTAGGCAGCACGATACTGCTTGAGCCACTCTGCCAGCCCAAATCTGAAGATTTAGTTATACCCAAGCTCTAGAATTCAAAAGAGCAAAAACGAGTATTTGGGGCTGGTGGAGTGGCTCAAGTGGTAGAGCACATGCCTAGCAAGTGGGAGGCCCTGAGTTCAAACTCCAGGGCCACAAATAAAGAAAAGGAAAAAAAAAAAGTATTTTAATACACATTAGGAGGCTAGGTAACACAAGTTCATTTCTTCAAACTCATACAAATGCAAGTTTTGTTTTTTTTTTTTTTTGGTGGGACTGGTGTTTGAACTTAGGGTTTTGCACTTGCAAAGCAGGTTCTCTACCACTTGAGCCACACCTTCAGTCCATCCATTTTGCTCTGGTTGTTTTGGAGGTGTGGCTGTCTTAAATTATTTCCCCAGACTGGCCTCTAACTGAGAGCCTCTCAATCTCAGCCTTCCAAGTAGCTAGGATTACAGGTGTGAGCTACCAGCTGCAAAGATTTTTATTGTTGCTGTTGTTTTATTGACTATACTAGAGATTAAACCCAGGGCCTTGTGCATGCTGGGCAAATGCTCTGCCACTGAGCCAAGCCTGATGCCAAACTCTTAAAGCAAACATTAGCAAATCAAATCCAATAGCACATAGCAAGCTTGGGTTTATTCAAAATGCAAGGACGGCAGTGGAAAAGAGTATGATGTGTCTTCAAAAAATTAAAATAAGGGCTAGGCATGTGGCTGGGTGGCACAGTGCATGCCTAGCATGCAAGAGGCCCAGGGTTCCTCCCCAGCACCACAACAAACAAAATAAACTGGAATTACTCCGTGATCCAGCAATTCATTTTTGGGTGTATGCCAAAAGACATGAACAGAGACTCAAACAGCTATCTGAACACTCAAGTTCATAGCATTATTTACAACAGGAGCAAGTGAAAGCGACCCTAGTCTATTCACAGATAAATGGAAAAAGAAAATGTGGCGTATACATGCAGAGGAATATTTATATTACTCAGCCTTAAAGGAAACTCTGACCCCTGTTGTAACATAGATAGTGCTTAGAGACATAGGCTTAGTGAGCCAGACCAGGCATCTCAGAATGTCCATTTCACCGGGGTTCCTGGAGGAGTCAAATTTAGAGACAGAAGTAGAATGGAGGGAGGAGGGGAAGATGGAGATTTTGTTTACTGGGTAGTTTCAGTTTGGAAAGATGAAAAAGTTATGGAGATGGAGACGGTGAGGCTAGTATGACTGAGGACCTGAGTTAAAAAACCCCAGTGTCTTCAAAAATAAAAATAAAAAAGGCACAGAGATAGGTGAGATGACTCAATGTCAGCACAGGCTTTATTTGGGAGAAGAAACCTTCCCCCCTGTGGAAGGGGTCTCCAACAAGAGAGCTGGAGCCTACCGCTGCTTACAGACTGGGGGTAGTATAGGAAGCTTGGGAGAAGTCCCAGGAAGGTCAGCAGGTGAGAAAATTCTTTTGTGGCTAGCTAAGGGAGATAAGTGGGGGACTCATAGAATGAGCCGGGTGGGGAGTTTCTAGCCAGTCAACTGTGAGGGGGATTTGGGCCTAACATGGCTGACCTTATGATCGCCCTAACACACGTGAACCTACTTCTGTCAGTCATTTCTACATTACAGATTCTATTGTGGCTTATGTTTAGCTGAAACTGCAAAAAAAGGACAGCCAGCACAAAGGTGTGGCTAGTGGCAGAGCACTGCCTAGCATGCATGAAGCTGGGTTCATCCCCACTGGAGGAGGCTGGGGCCAGAATTTAAAAAGCAAATGATTTATAAACATACTTCAATAGATAAATCTAAAGACAGGTAGTTGCAAAAAAAACTAATATTGTCTTATGTATTTAATGAATAAATTATTTATGACAGAATAACTCCCAAAATATTAGCAACAGGAGGAGGTGAAAGGAACCAATGTCTGGAGTACATTCGCTGATGTCAAAGAAAAGGTCGAAACAGGAAACACAGGGTAGGGGGCGTGGCTCAAGTGGTAGAGCAAAGCCTTGAGTTCAAACCCCACTACCTCTAAAATAGAAAGACGATACTAAAATAAATGCTGGGGTTGGGAGGAAGGGAAAGGAGGGGGGCTCCGGTTCCCGGGTCCAATCTCCAGAGCACGGGTGTGGTGGTGGGGGGAAGCCAAAGGTCACTGAAAAAAAAAGGCCCAAGTTGTATAGATGAATGCAAACCAAAATTCAAGGTCAAAGTATGAAATGTGACAAAGAATTTTTCATTCATAATCCATAAATATTTGCATTCCAAATGTAGCTAAATTAAAAACAAGGAAAGTAAAGACAAAAAAGTTGAGAAAAAAGTAGAAAGTATAAAGAATAAATCAAAAGCCAGGTTTTCCTTAATGAGACAAAATACCCATTAAGCATGGAAAGGAACCAATGTGCCTTGTGTTAAGGGATTTAAAGAACAGGTTTGCAAATGTCAGTATAATTAATTATATAATTTAGTTATATTAAATTATATAATTTAATTATAGTAAAACACAGCTGGAGGCATGGCTCAAGTGGTATTATTTATTGTGGTGCTGGGGACAGAACCCTATGCTAGACATGCACTGTGCCACCCAGCCACACTTCTGGTCCCTATTTTAATTTGATGACACCCATACTTTTTTCCAAACTGCTGTCCTTGCATTTGTGAATAAACCCACACTCAATATTGGTGTAAGCTTGGTATATGCTGTTGGATTTGATTTGCTAATGTTTGCTTTAACAGTTTTGCATCAGGCTTGCCTCAAGTGGTTTCCAGTGAAACCTGTACATACAGAATGGAAGCTTACAAATGCCCTGTCCATAGAAGCAAAGCAAAAGAAAAGACCTAGAAACTAATGTGTAAGGTTTAAAATCTTTTAAAAACATTTTTAGTCCAGGTGCTAGTGGCTCACATCTATAATCCTAGCTGCTTAGGAGGCAGAGGTCAGGAGGATGACAGTTCAAGGCCAGCTGGGGCAAATAAGTTTGTGAGATCCTATCTTCAAAATACCCAAGACAACAAAGGGCTGGCAGACTAGCTCAAGTGGTCAGAGCTCCTGCCTAGCAAGGGTGCAACCCTGAGTTCAAACCCCAGTGCCGCCCCCCCAAAAAAAAAAAAATTAGAAATGGGGTGTGGCTCGAGTGGTAGAAGTGGCCCTGAGTTCAAACCCCAGCACCACCAAAAGAAAAAACTTTTTAGAGGGCTGGGGTCATGGTCAAGTGGTAGTGCCCTTGCACTCCCGAGGCCCTGGGTTCAATGCCCAGTGTTGGGGGAAGAGGAGGTTAATGTCATATAAACGACCCTTCATCCAGGAAGGAGACGCACAAACTACAAGTTGAAGTTAGCAAGTTAGGCTGGCAGTGTGGCTCAAGTGCATGGCAGAGACCTGCCTAGCAAGGGCAAGACCCTGAGTTCAAACCCCTGTCCCACCAAAAAGAAAAAAAATCCAGTGTTCCAGAGTGACGTGTTGGAAGAGGGAGCCAGCCGCTCAGCGTTCTCCTTTACCCTTTCCTCGAACACATAATAATAATAGGCACCTGACATGTGGCGGGATGCCCCATTGTGGGTCTGTATAGGTGGCCTCGGGTTGGGGGCGGTGACTTTAAGTGGCACCGGCCAGGTGTGGTGGCACGCTTCTGGAGGCAGGGCCTGAGGATTGCCAAGTTTGAGGCCAGTTTGGGCTACGTAATGAAAGCTGTTATCAAAAAAAAAAAAAAGATTGAGGTGGAGAATCAACCTCCCCCCCCACCCCCACCCCAGGTACTAGGGACGAACCACAAACACAGCCGGCAAATTCGGGAGGCGGGGGTGGGGGAACCCAAACCACAGGCGATTTACCTTAGAGGAAATGCAAACAATGAGCATAAGAAAGGAAGGAGAAAGTTCTGCGGCCTGGGGGAGGCTGAGGGATTCAGTGGACCTCCCCACCCCCAGTCCATATGGGTGGGGAAACTTATCTTCAGACACAAAGGACTCATCACTTTCTGCATCCTCACTAGGTCTGTGATGCTAATGACCCTAATGGCTGCCAGCCAAACTTGACCTGAAACTTGCTCACTTGGGCCCAGCCTGGGTTTGACCTTGCTTTCAGCCTGGTCTAGGGACTCTCAAAGCACAGTGCCTGGGGGTGGCACCCAGATTACGGGAAGTCTCTCGGAAGGGAATGAGGGCACAGGTATTTATTTGTATTACTCTCCTGGAATTTAGCACCTGACAGCTATCAAAAATGGTAAATCTGATGATGGAGGGGCGAATTCGACTGTGACACATTGTAAGAACTTTTGTAAATGTCACAGTGTACCCCCAGTACAATAAAAAAATGATAAATTTGAGATACACGTACTTTGGTGTACTGTTTAGACCAAAGTTCTTTTAAAGTCTAGAAACTCTGTTTCTTGCCTTGGGCTTTGCACCTGGAAGGTGAAAGGAAGTATCTGTGAGGCCCAATGAGTTCTGCTCACAGCTCAAGGCCACCAAAGGGCCGGGGGCACCGGATTAAGAACCCACCTAGATTATGGGCAAGGTGCACTTTCCTCAGCCCCAAGTCGTCTTTCCTGTCTCCCAAATCCCGGTCCCCAGCCCCACCACATCCCCGGCCCACTCTGGAGCCACTAGGCAGCTCCAGCCTTAGCAGCTCACCTGTCTCCCCCTTGGCCAGGAAGGAAGGGGACCCCAGGTCCTCAGAGCAGGACTCGATCCACTGCCACTGTGTTCAGCGCCCGAAGTCAAGTCCAGCAAAGGTTCACGGTTTACTGGGTAGAAAACCACGCGTCCTGACGACAGAAAGAAGGAAACTTGCGTCCCCAGCTAGGCCCAGGTTAACGCGGGGCCGGGGCTGGGGTGGGGCCAGGGGGGACCAGCGATGGCTGGAGAAGGGAGAGGAGGGGCCTTGACCTCTGAGCACGTGGGGCTCATCCCGAATCCAGCCGATTTCCTAGCAAACTGAAAGAAACCGGAGCAATGAAGGGAAGACCACAGTGCCTCCGAGGGAAAGAAAGGCCCTGAAGAAAAAGGCTGAGGACAGACGTTCAAGACCAGCCTGCCTCCAGGGCCCTGTTTATTCCCGGGCTAGGGAAGGCCACCACGTCCCCACCTCCCTGCACTCTTCCTGATGTCATTTTTCCCCGCAGGCCCCCGCTTTTGGGGTGCAGGCGGCTTAGGAACATCCATCTCTCTCTAGTCCCGTACACCTGGGCCGGCCTTACCTGGGGAAGATGGCGACGAGCGAGAGGGCGAGCGAAGGAGTGTTCTTCCCCACCTTGGGGACTTGACCTGAAGCTCTAGGGCTGGCTCCTCCCCTCCCTCCCCCACCACTCGGTCTCCGGGCCCCGCCCCGTCCACCTGTCCTCGCCTCCCCCACCCATCGGAAATCTCATCAGGTGGCCAGTGAGTCCCAGTGCCTCTCCCACGTCGCATTACCTCCCTCGCCCCATCTGTCCTGACTCCAGGCTCAGCAAAGGACCACCAGGAGCCCAGCTGTGCAGGCCGGAACCTGGTGTCAGCCTTGACGCCAGTCTTTCCCTTGGTCCCCACAGTGGATCCACTCCCAAGCCTCTGGGTTGTCTCACTTCTGTCCCCCTCCCGCAGCTCCAACCCGGTATTGGCTCCTCTTCAATCCTTCCTCCCAGTCAGTACCTCTCCTGGCTTCCTCTTACCATTGCATACATTTCTAAGTCCTCAGTCTATCCTGACTCCACTGTCTTAGCACTGCTACTCCGGAACAGAAATACTGTCTCATTTCTGGTCCTCGGAAAATAGACACTTCTGCCCCAGGGCCTTTGCACTAGCAGTTTCCTTTGTGAGTTATTTTCTCAGTTCTTTCGAGACTGGCTTCTTTCCGTACTTAGATCTCAGGTCAAATATTAATGCCTGCCAGGCACGGTGGCCATGCTTATAGTCCCAGAGTCATTTGAGCGCGGGAGTTCCGGGCTTGCTTAGACACCTTAGTGAGACCTTCTCTCTTAAACATTAACCCCTCCTGCTCACCCCTCCTAAAGGAAGGAGCCCCAGGCCCCCCACCCCATTCTCTCTTTAGTAGCACCTTCCCTGTCCTGGCTCCCAGGGTTCAGAAGCTGAGCTCCTCTGTTGGGTTCAAGTGTGTTTCCTTGTTATGTCCCCCTCCTGCTTCCCCCTAGAGCACAGATGTAACCCCACAAGGGCGAGAATCCTGTACTTCCTGGTCCCCCACGTGTTCCCTGTATACAGCATGGTGACCCTGTGGGGAGCTCTTACCAGCTCAACCACAACCGCACTCCCTGCACAACTGAGCATGCACCAGATTCTCTTCAGAACTGAGGAGGGTGGCCAGGCTGTCCTGAGAGGGGACCCTGGGGGTCTGAGCTGCTGGCTCAGATGCAAGACTTGGATGCAAGTTGACTTGCCCAAGGTCAAACAGCTAAGAAGCAGTGAAGTCTCCATGTCTGGTAGATATTCAATCAATAAACATGGAATAAGTGAGTTTGATCTCCCTCCCTCCTTCCCTTCCTTCTTTCCCTCCTGTACTGGGGTTTGAACCCAGGGCTTCACCCTTGCTAGACAGGCACTCTACCATCTAAGCCATGCCCCAGCCCTTTTTGTTTTTAGGTGATTTTTTACATAGGGTCTCACTTTTTGCTGGGGCTCAGCCTTCAGACCAAAATCTTCCTACCTATGCCTCCTGGTAGCTGGGATGACAGATGTGCCACCCTGTGTGTGTGTGGGGGGGTCTCACTAACTTTTTGCCTGGGCTGGCCTCAAACTGTGAGCCTCCTAATCTCTGCCTCTCCTGTAGCTGGGAATACAGCAGTGAGCTACTGCACCTAGTGTGTCTTTTCTTTTTCTAATGTTTTACTTCCTCTTTGGCATAACTAACTTTGGCATTTAAATGAAAAAATAAAATGGCAGAAAGAAGTCACGCTTGAATGAAAAAGCGGGTGGAGGAAGAACCTATAAATTTTAACCTTTGGTGGGCACCAGTGGCTCATGCTTGCAATCCTAGCTACCCAGGAGGCAGAGATCAGGAGAAGCAAGGGTCAAAGCCACTTCCGCAAATAGTTCACGGACCCTGTCTCGAAAAAAACCCATCACATAAAGGCTGGTGGAGTGGCTCAAGGTGAAGGCTCTGAGTTCAAGCCCCAATACAGAAAAAAAATTAATTATTAAGAGACTTAAATGACATATGGATTATATTAACTGAATGGGCTTTACGGCCCTCTTTGAATCCTCACTCTGAACAGCACCAAGGGCTGGAGACATGGCTCAGGTGGTAGCATGCCACCCCACACCAAAAAGCCCTGCTTTGAATCCCAGGGCATGCTGGGAAAACAACATGCTGACAAAACCCAGTAGGCAAAATTCCAGAAAAAAGGGAATTGGGACAGATTGGATATTGAATGCTCTTGAGGGATTACCATCCATTTGTTTAATTGTAAGAAGGTTTCTGTGATATTTAAAAGGCCTACAACCTTCCAGCCCTTTGCACAGTCGTCGCTTTGGGTGAAAAAGATTTGAGTTGGGCTCTGAGTTTGAGAGGCTGACCAAGGCCTATTTATGCTAAGTGGAGTTGGGTGACGGCGAGGGGACAGCCCAGGTGTCCAAAGTGCAGGGCCTGCCCGAGGTGAGTGGGCCTAGGAGCCCAGTGGACACTGATGCTTACTTTCCTTTTGTGTCGCTGCTTTTGCAGTGCTGGCCACTGAACCCAGGGCCTTGTGCCTATCGCAAAGCACGAGTGCTCTACCGCTTGAGCTGTGCCCCAGGTCTTTTGCCTTTTACTCTTATTTTTATTTTATTTTATGTTTTTGGTGGTACTGGGGTGTGAATTCAGGGTCTCCCTCTTGCAAGCAGGAGATCACTTGAGCCATGCCCCCAGTCCTTTTTGTTCTAGTTATTTTTTCAGATAGAGTTTCATGTTTTTCCCCCAGGGCTGGCCTTGACTGCTATTCTCTTATTTATACCTCCTTGTGTAGCTGAGATTACAGTGTGTACCACCATGCTCAGCTTTATTTTTTTTTGAGATGGGGTCTCTTGAACTTTTTGCTTAGGCTGGTGGGGAACTACAATCTTCTTGATCTCTATCTCCTGAGTAGTTGGGATTACAGGAGTGAGCCACCATGTCTGATTCTGTTGATGATCTGAAGAGCATCAGTCAGGATTTCTATGTGAGCCATTAAGGTAGCATGGGAAGATGGTAGAAAAGTTGTTTTTAATGTAATGTAATATTTTAAACTTCTGCCCAAAAAGTAAAAAATAAAATAACATTAATAGCTAATGTTTGAGAATATTTACAATATTAATGTATCTTAATCAGAGAGAAGTTCCATTTAACATTTTGCTTTACATCTTAATACATCTCAATAGGTAAAATAATCAAAATTAAAAATGTCAAAAGCTGGGCACCAGGGCTTATGCCAATAATCCTAGCTACTCAAGAGGCAGGATTTTAGTTTGAAGTCAGTCCCCAGCAAATAGTTTGAGAGACCTTATCTGGAAAATACCAACACACACACACACACACACAGACAAGCAAACAGAAGTTTACCATGAATATTTCAAATATGACAGGATACCCCAGGGGACAAGTCCTTCTCACAGCATCTTCCCAGAAGACCAGTACATTTTTAGAGAAAGGACAAACAAAAACATACAAAAGTCGTTCAGTCTGGGCAGCGGCTTGGAGGAAGGCAACAAGGAAGCCTCCCTCCCCGAACTGGTCTGGAATGCTGCTTCTTGTAACATCACCCGCTGGCGCCAGCTCCAGGCAGAGGACAGATGTTGTGTGCAGTGGCTCACCCCTGCTCTTCTGGTGGGGGCGGCGGTGAGGACTTCCCAAATCTCTGTCCTGCTTTTCGGCAGAGGAAGGGAGAGAGCCCCTCCCCCTTCTTCTTCCTCCTCCTCCTCCTCCTCCCTCCTGGATGGAGGCAAGGCCTCTGTCTGAGCTACACCACCAGCCCCAGCATCTCATGCTTAAACATTTTGCAGGTTAAATTTTCAAATAGGCCTTCCACATCTGTTGTCAGTTTATTCCCAGGGAGCATTTATTTCGGTTTCCTGCGTTTGTTGCTGATATGCAGGAAAGGTAGCTGATGGCCTGTTGCTGGGGGCTCATAGCCTTTCCTGGGTTAGACAGACATCGTAAACAGATTAATTCTCACACAACACGTTGACAGAAAAATTACAGGTCAGCATCGGGGTCCCCAGCATGGCAGAGGAGGTGTGGGGAAGGGGCTCGGATGGCAGGAGGGTGGGTCCTGACACAGCAGCATTGTGCAGAGCAAGGGTGCTGTGCGCCCACAACTGTTCACCTCTCCCAAAGCGGAGGTGAGGGGGGAGGATGGGGGGGAGGGCTGGCTCTGCCTCCTGTCCCCACTGGTGCCCACACTCAACTGGGACCTGGGAGAACTGGGGAATGGTGGCAGCCCCTGCAGATGCTGGGGCACTCCTCTCCCTTTTCCATGGCAGCCCAGTCTGCGGTTCTTACATCCTGCAGGGGCCCCTTCCTACCCTCCGCTCTGCCCTGGCTTCAAAGCCAAAACATGACAAGGTTGGAGTTTCCCTGTTGGGGTGCGACACTGTCCTGGAGTCTTCCCCTGCTGATCTTTCTCTAGAGAGGAGTGGCCTCTGGGGAGATGGGACTCTGTTCCCATCGGTTAGGCAGTCTCTTTCTAGTCCCCCACGCGTCATCTCAGTTTCGTGCGGGGTGGAGGGGGCCCTTCTGGACTTGGCCAGGGAGACCCAGCAATTTCTTTTGAACAGATGTCTTTCTGGTGACACAAGACTCAGGCATGTGGCAAACCCGCGCCATCTCCTGGCCGTGGTGGGAGTTGCGTTCTGAAGACCATAGCCCTGCACTGTCTCAGGGTTCCTTCCCTCTGCTTTTAAAACTAGCGCCAATCCTGAGTTTCTTCACCTGAGGAACGAGGTTAGATTCAGTTCTGGCTTCTACACGTGCACCTGCCCCACGCAGGGGACTAACGTGAAATGGCCTCCCGGCTGAGAAAGGGCGGACGTGATGCGGTGGGGCTGGAGGCGGACTTCGGAGGCAGGAACTCAGTCCCCAGCACCAGAAAAATAAAGTGAACGAAGGCCAGTGCTTTCTTACTTTCAAGAGCAAATCTGCAGCCGGGCGCCGGTGGCTCACACCTGTAATCCTAGCTAGTCAGGAGGCAGAGATCAGGAGGATCGCGGTTCGAAGCCAGCCCCGGGCAAATAGTTCACCAGGTAATCTCGAAAAAACCCATCACAAAAAAGTGCTGGTGGAGTGGCTCAAGTGGTAGAGCGCCTGCCTAACAAGCGTGAAATCCTGAGACCAAACCCCAGTGCCAAAAAAAGAGAGAACAAACCTGATGACAGCAGTCCCTACATCAAAGCATCTTCGTGACTCCACATTGAGGCAAAAAAACCACTTCCGCCCCCGACCTGGCCCGGCCGCTCCCGGTTTACGCCCTGCTCACGCGTGACCCGTGGGGGTTTGCAGAGCTCGCCATTCCGGATCTTTACCTTGGGATCGCTGCTGCTCTCCACGACACCTGCCACACCGGCCGACCCTAGCGCTCGGCCTCGGCAGGTGGCGCTCCTGACCCCGCACCACGCGTTTGTTCCTCTCTCCCTTGGACCAAGCGGGCGAGGGCGGATCGCGTCTTACTCAGTTCTCCATCTCCTGACGTGAACAGTGGTCAGCCCTTAATTCACACTGTATGAATAGATGAAATGGATTATTGTACCTCAAATATAAGGCTTTTTTTTTTGAGATGGGGTCTCACTATGTAGCTCAAGCTGACTTCTAACTTGAAATCCTCCTGCCTCAGCCTCCCCAGTGCTGGGATTACAGCTGTGTATCACTACGCCAGGCCTAATTTATTTTTAAGATCAATTTTAGTGACTGCTCAATTTGCTAGCACTAAGCTCATCCTACAAGAGCACTTAGAAAATGCCATAAGCACACGATAAAATGATAAATCCCAACAACCAGACTCCTCCAAAGTGCAGGAACGGGAAAGGAACGGGGGAAGTGTGGAGGTGGGGTCCTCTGAGGACTAAAACCTTGGAGGCCTTACATCTGCATATCACTGCTCAGGGTCAAGAGCCGGGCAAACAAGCAAAAGGTTAGCGGAAAGCAGGAACTGCAAGGTAGGGGAACCCCGTCTTAGGGACAGCGCACCAAGTTTGGGGATCGCGTCCTTCCTGTGCTGTTACAGCCTGGCTGGTTTGACAGTCTGAGGCTCGGGTCGCAGTGGAAGTCAGGAAACCATCCTCTGCAGCTGAGTCTCCCTGCATCCCCGCTCTGGTCCCCACTTACGGCTCAGCCAAGAGAACTTACTGCGTCTGCCTCGCTGCCGGCCAGGCGGCGGATTCCAGCGTCTCTCCTGCGCCCTCGCGCGGCCGCCTGAGGTCTCGCAGGCAGCCAGGAGTCAGAAGGGAAAACATTTGGGTGGATGTGACCCTTGCCTGGCTTCCTTCTTCCTCTGAAGATGCTTAAACAGGCTCCAAGGACCCAAACGCCAATAACTTCAGGGTAACCTTGGAGGTCTGGGGAGCTCGGTTCTGCATTTCCTCTCCCAGAGGCTGGCCTCCTCCGGAAATCTTCCCTGTGCTTTGCTAGCTGATTAGATATGCAGGCTGAATACTGGCTGGGTGTGGTGGTGCACACCTCTCTAATCCCAGCACTTTGAGAGGGTGAGGCAGGAAAATCACAGGTTCGAGGCCATCTTGGGTTATGTACCACGTTCGAGACCCATCAGGCTACAAGGCTACATAGGAGGTCTCAAGAAAAAAAAAAAAGCTGAATATTGAATGTGGTTGCAATGGCCTGGGAAGGAAACCTAAGGACAGGGCCTTGTGGGTGGATTGACAACAATTGTTAGAAACTCCAGCTGCACATTAGCATCCTCTGGGGAGCTTCAAACTGAAGGAGAGACAATTCTTTGATGGCTCCCTCCCCCTCACTCCCATCTGACTAGGTGTAGCCCCGGCACTGGGATTTGAAATGCCTCCTGGTGATTTTAATGCACAGCCGGCACTGGGATTTGAAATGCCTCCTGGTGATTTTAATGCACAGCCGAGGTTGAGAGCCACCACCCTAGAAGACTGAGCTCACTGAGCTTTCTGGACCGGTGGGGGTTGTGTGCTGTGCCTGTCTGCTCATCAGTCGTTATGCAGATGGCAGGCCCAGTGTGACCCTTGCTCTCCAGCGTAAAGTACCTCTGTAGAAGGGCAGTGAGGGTCACTGGTGTTTACCAAACCCAGCACCTGGCTAGTTCTCGTTCTAGTGAATGTGAATGGCCACAGACTAGAATGGTGGGTGTGGGGACTGCAGCTCAGTGAGCTATACAGGTCCAACGAGGATGCTCAGTGGCTTCCATCACCCACACCAATAAAAGAAAAAAGGGTGAGGTGTTGTAGGGCTCAAACTCGGGTACATTGGAATCATCTGGAGGACATGTTAAAACACAAATTTCTTGGTCCCACCCCAGGGACTTTGAGTCAGTTGTCTGAGGACAGTGCATGTGTTTGCTTGGTTCCAGGTGAAGAGGTTCCATGAAGAGGTCCGTGGTTACACCTGGAGAATGCTGTCTTGCTCATGGACAACATGGGCAAAGGCACAGGTGAGAGCCGGGCTCATTCACGGTGTACTGTCATGGGACTAGCGTTAACGCTGCTGTTGGGGAGTCCCTCAGAAGTGAAATCACGCAGTGCCTTAGCAGCACACTGAGTTCGGGATTTGCATTGAGTGCCTTATTAGGTGTGTAACCCAGGGAAAACCTAAATGAACATTTGCTTTTAATTGACTTTATATTTTTTGGGTGTACTGGAGGTTGAATTGAGGGCTTCATGATTGCTAGGCAAGTGCTCTACCACTTCAGCCACTCTACCAGCCCTGTTTTGTGTAGGTCTTTTCTTTTTTAATTTTATTATTCATATGTGCATACAAGGCTTGGGTCATTTCTCCCCTCTGCCCCCACCCCCTCCCTGTGTAGGTATTTTCAAGATAGGGTCTCTCGAACTATTTGCCCTGGCTGGCTTTGGTCCATGATCTTCCTGATCTTTGCCTCTCCAGTGGCTAGGATTACAGGCGTGAGCCACTGGCACTCGGCTTTATTTGGCTTTAAAAATCCCCAATTCTAGAGGTTACCAGCTAATCAATCTATATTATTAGCCTCACACTGGCTCTGATGTAGATTTGAAGCCATCTAATATTGCTCTCCATTAAAGCTTGCTTTTGGCTGTTCCCTGTGATCTGTATCTTAAACTGCAAAGTCAGCTATTCTTGGGGGGAGGAACTAATCAGTGATTTTTATCTTGTGTTTTTGAGACAAGGTCTCACTACCTAGCCCAGGCTGACCTTGAACTTGTGATCCTCCTTCCTCATCCTCCCAGTGCTGGGATTAGTGAATTTTCTTTAGCTACAGAGCCCGGATCCTTTGGTGATCTTCAGATTGCACCAGCAAACTAGATCACTGCCGGGGGCGCTAGTGGCTCATGCCTATAATCCTAGCTACTCAGGAGGCAGAGGTCAGGAGGATCAAGGTTCGAAGCCAGGGCAAATAGTTTTCGAGACCCTATCTTGAAAAAGCCCATCACAGAAAAGGCTGGTGGAGTGGCTCAAGGCACAGGCTGAGTTTAAGCCCTAGTACCGGAGGGGGGAAAAAAAAAGGAAAATCAGACCACCATGAAAGTTATGACCACCTGGCACCTTGTCCACCTGAGACTAAAACTATACCTTCCCCAAATTCCTGAGAAGCTGGTGCTTATGACCCCTAGGTAAGATGGCATTTTAAGATTCAGGTGCCAGTCTTTGAACTGGCCAGTCCCTGCCAATAAAATTCTTTCTTCCCCGTCACTCTGTCTCTTGAGTTATTTGCTTCATCAGGTGCAGTGGAACCAGATCTTTCATGGTTACAGGTGTACAGACATCTATGGGTCCTGGTGGAGGGATGGTAGAGACAATGTCTCCAGCCGTCTACTCCAGGGGATCAAAGAGGTAGTAGCCTTGATGGTGGCTGCCCTACAGCTGCGGTACTGGAGGGACAGGGGGCTGGAAAGGGTTGGGAACAAGGAAAGGGAATATTTACACACTCACTCTGAGGCGAGGCCATCCCTGAGGTGGGTGGGACAGCTCAAGGTGCCTGAGGTTCCCAGGAGAGTGAAACTCTACTCTGTTTTGTTTTTCTTTCTGCAGTCCTGGGGTTTGAACTCAGGGCCTTCACCTTGAACCACTCCACTAGACCTTTATATGATGGGTTTCTTTTCCAAGATAGGGTATTGTGAACCATTTGGCCAGGCTGGCCTCAAACCACGATCCTCCTGATCTCTGCCTCCTGAGTAGCTAAGATTACAAGCGTGAGCCACTGGGTGAAACTGCACTCTGGAGCTGAGAGGTATGGGTTCCTTTGTAAAGCATCTGTTCTTGAAAAAATAATTGCAATTAATCCATGAGACGATTATTAATAGACTCTAGACTGGAGTAGGATACTGAAAGTCCTGTGAAAAGTTGGATTCTTTTTTCTTTTAGAGAAAAAAAATCAGAAGCAGGAATTAAACTTTTTCACATATAGTAAGACTGTTTGCTCCTTAGGTGACTACATTTATTTAGAATCCTTAGAAACATCTCTCTCACTCAGACACTTGGTAGTTTTGTTTTTTCCCAGTTTACTTCTCTCTTGTGTTAACTCCAGTTAGGGATATCACTACTGTACTTAAATGGCCCAAACACTTTGGATAAAAAGATAGATGTGGCTATAAGCAAACTACTTCTTTCACAAATTTACATTCTCTCAGCTTGTCAGTAAGTCCTGATGCAAAAGTATCTTTCTGGCAAGGCAGTCATTCACTAGTGATACAAGCAGAGGCAGATCCACTTAGGGGAAGTACTAGTTCTGTGATGTTTCTGTGCTATGCTGAGAGGTATAAACTATCACAAATTGCTTTACAGATAGCTAGGATTACAGGCCTGATCCACTGGCGCCCAGTCGATCAATACACTTTTAATAGCATGGTGTTGTAAAGAAACACAACAACAATGTGTTATTTCAAAAGGTGTATTTAATACTAGGCCATTCCATCAAAAGTAAGCAGAATCACATTTCAGAAGTCTCTATGTTTACATAGATAGTTTAAGGTGCATTTTCAAGTTTCATTTGGGCTTCGTTTCATCTTGGCTGCCTGAGATGTTCTTGAGATACTATTAACACAGAACATTCTGAGGTTGGTAGCTTCTCACATACTGAAAGATGAGATCCTAACAACGCTGTGTTATCTTGGATGTGTTAGAAGTTCCAAAAACTGTATGTAATCTCAAAAAACTTAATACCAGTCATTAAACACATTTTCAACAGAAAGTTTAGGCACTCTAGACTTTGGAATAGCAACAAAATATTCCAACAAGAGTTAATGCACTTTTGTGATTACATCTACTAAAAGCTAATTCTCAGTTAAAATCTATACTTATTAAATAACCTTTTAAATTACAGCCCATTAAATTTTGGTAATTATTGTGAACATTTGCAGTATGGTGTAGTAAAACAACATTGAACTACACCTGTGACTGACTCTGGTGCTTATCTTTAGGGTATTTTTTAAAAAGAAGGTTCTATAGCGTTCACTGACAAGCATCTCCCTGCTTCCTGCTAATGTGTGAGTAAGAATGCCCATGGCCACCTTTCCAGGCATTCTTATATTTTTCTTCTGTAGTTGCTCTCTTTACATGTGATTTGTGTGTATGTGTGTGTGTGTGTTGGTACATGGATTTGAACTCAGGGCCTTGTGCTTGCTAGGCAGATGCTTTACCCCTTGAGCCACGGCCCAGGCCAGTGGGTGCTTTCTTAACATGCAAAACTTCAGCCAATGTGAAGCCCCCCTGGAGACCTGGAAACATGAAGCAAGCATTTTCATCTGATTCCTAGGCTCGGTTACTTTATGGCTAAGCAAGGTCCCATCTAGTCCCTGCAGCCTGTGGTGCTGTGCTGACAGGTATGGAGGTGAAGGGAAGGGTACCTTACTTGCACTCTACTTTGCACAAGGCCAAGGTTACTCAGACCTCATCTGGCTCCAGGAAAAACCTGCCACTCTCTGTAGTGTGGCTCTGAGGCATCCACCTTGACTGAGGGTGGGAATGACTTGGATGAACGTCCCAGACACAAATACAAATTAGCTTCGGTAGAATTCAGAACATGGGGGCTAACTGTTCCTGTGAGAACAAGGTGCATTTGCTCAGTGGTGTGTAACTCAGAAAACAATTAGAAAGCCTGTCAGAATTTTAGAAGGTTGCAGTCTGCAAATTGACTCATGAAAATCACCAGTGGCTCACATGTAAAGATCTATCCAGGGAAATGGATTTGAGACTTATTTGACTATAAGTCATTCAGAGGAGAGTATAGTAATTTCCCTTAGGAGAGCATAGGAAGTTGATAACACTGCTAGTATTTTCTGACTTACTTGAAGAGACAATTAGCCTAAGTAAATCATGAGTGGGATAACAGGCTGGAATATTCGTTTCTGTTCATCAGATGAGATTGCAGCTGGCTATGAAAGCCTCTATGCGAATGGGGATGGGTGTAAGGAACAAGAGGTTGTTCACTCCAGTTTCAGCAAATACAATAAGAATCGGTTCACATGGATGGTAAGTGCAAAACAGGTGAGACTCATTCAAGTTTTAGAAGTTAACCTCACCAAGAAGTGACAAGCATTGGGAAACCTTAGGCAGATGGCTGTTACTTGGGAAACTCAGTTGCAGCTCCAACCAGCTCTCCTGAGCACAGAGGATGAGAGGGTGACGATGGCTGAATTTTAGTGCAGGTGGCTTTTCACCCCCACCTGAAACTTCATCTTCTCATGGACATTCTAACAATCACATCTATCTCATGATCAGGTCTGTGGCTCAGGACAGCACAGTTAAGGTTACAGTCCCTCTCTGGTGCTTTAGAATGGCCACAGCTTGCTCATGAGTTACGCCTTCCAGGGTTTCGCCATTAACAGCTAAAATCTGATCACCTCGCTTTAATCGTCCATCATCTGCAGCTGCTCCCTACAAACAAGAGACATTCCATTTAATCCAGGGTGAAGCAGTTTACATTAAATTAATATTAAAACCTCTAACTTGTGTCTATGTGCATAAAAGAGTCACTTTAAAAACTATCAGTTAAAAATGTTTCTGGGCAGTGTTTTAAATGAAGACAAACATAGGATATGCTGTTTGAATAATACTGGTCAGACAGTAACCCTAACTCTGAATCATCTAAATACTACAGTAGTAGAAGTACACTGACACTCACATTCTTGTAACAGAAGTACCTTATTTCAATCCTCAGTATTAAATGAGCTTGGATATCCTATCATGCCATGTTCATGGAAATGTAATATATATTAGAAAAGGCAGAATGGAACCTGCTGTTAGTCTTATTACAATACTATCATCATGTAAAGTTTCCATTACATTAATAAGCCATCAGCACTGCCATCTATCAACCATGAGAGCAGCCTTTAAACGGGTGAATTGTACATGTGTGAATGTGCTATTATAGATACAAATGTGTGGCATCTCTAAAATTTTGTCATCTATTTGCAAGCTTCAACTTCACCTTTGATTATCTAAATAGGTCTCCAAATGACTACTTTTATTATACACTCAGTCAGGCATGGCTCCTCAAAACAGTATAGAGCAAGTGAAACTTGGGTTTTTGGTTTTGTTTCATTCTAAAGCTAAGTGTTTAAAAATATCATTACTAGAAATGTTTTGGACTGGTAAAGACCTGGAGAACAATTTATAGTTTTCTCCACTGTCGGGGCAACTCTTTAAGTTCTTTGAAAGGCCAGGGCGTTAGGGGTGCAGCTCAGTGGTAGAGCACTTGCCTAGCCTTGGTTCAGTCCCCAGCAGTGTCAAGACACACAGGAAAGCCACAAGTCAGGTCTGGCAGAGTGGCTCAAGTGGTGAAGCGCCTGCCTATAGCAAGTATGAGGTCCTGACTTCAAGCTCCAGTGCCACCAAAATCAACAAACCAACCAAACCAACAAACAAAAAGTCAGTAGTCCTCCAAAGGAGGTCACAGTACTGGGAGAGAGCCCACTGGCATTGAGCCCTGATCAGATGCTAAGCCAAGCTCAAGCTTACCAGTCTTGTGTCTACCAGCAGCAGGAGGGCCGGAGGTGCTTGGGTAATTATCTAGAATTTTGAAACTGTGGAAAGGGTGGAATTCCTGTGTGAATTGTGCAATAAAGAATATTCAAACCCACCTTACTGGGGGTAAGGTTATCAGAATTAAATAACTTGTGACTTCACTCACTTTTTGTGTGTGTGTGTGTGTGTGTGTGTATGTGGCACTGGGGCTTAAACTTAGGGTCTACACCTTGAGCCACTCCACCAGCCCGTTTTTTGATGGGTTTTTTGAGATAAGGTCTCTCAACTATCCAAAATGGGGGAGGCTGGCTTTGAACTTCGATCCTCCTGACCTCTGCTTCCTGAGTAGCTAGGATTATAGGTGTGAGCCAGCTGAGCCAGCTCACTCACATTCTTTTAAAAAAGGAATGTGCCAATGCACTAAAGACAGGATTAAACAAGTAACTCTAGGGGGGGTAAATTGGAATTACTAGGTAAACCTGCTTTTATTCATGACGTGCTTGGATTTTTTTGGTGGCAATGGGGTTTGAACACAGGTCCTCATGTAGAGTGTCTAGGCAGACACTTTACCACTTGAGCCACACACCCAGTCCACAATATGCTTAGATGTAAGGGCTTCGGTAAACCTCAGATAGTTTTGAAAGATCTTGGCATGCTCTTCCAGTCTTCCTTTAGAAGTACAAAAAAGGATGAATTTTCAGCTTTCTGAGATCTGTCCCTACTTTGGCTATTGCAGGGAATACTTGATAACTACTGAGTGACTTGTCTCTGGTCTCCTACTTCATCAATGTGGCACTTGTGACTAGGGAAGGAGGAAATAAATGGCTCTCAGGCCTCCACCTAGGCTCTGCTCACTCTCTGTCCCAACTGCCTCTTGGGTGCTGTAAACGGGCAGTGACTGCAGGCTGGACATCCCTGATCTGAGAATACAAAATACTCCCGAATCTGGAGCTCTTTAGTGTAGTTCTGTGGCATGGTACCAAAAATAGAAAATTCAGCTGGGCATGTTGCTATGTGCCTATAATCCTAGTACTTGGGAGGTGAAGTCAGGAGGATTTTGAGTTCCAGGCCAGCCTGGGCTACATGGTGAGACCCGTCTCAAAAAGCAGAATATTGTATACAATTACCTTCAGGCTATGTGTGTAAGGTATATACAAAACTCAAGT
This sequence comes from Castor canadensis, assembly GCF_047511655.1. Lineage (NCBI taxonomy): Eukaryota > Metazoa > Chordata > Mammalia > Rodentia > Castoridae > Castor > Castor canadensis. The sequence continues at coordinate 112,091,826 of NC_133392.1, forward strand.
GGATTTTGTATGTAGACGTGGGTCCTCTCCCCAAGAAATCTCATGCGTGTGAAAATATTCCAAAATCTGAAAAAAAATCCCAAATCTGAAATACTTCTGGCCCCAAGCATTTTGGGTAAAATGTACTCAGTCTGTATCAACTTACAGCTTTTTGTAAGGATTAACTGTGTGACATATGGCATTTACTCAACAATGGTGGGAGTGTAATAAAATAAAACTCACGACACTCCAACTCATGTTTCATATTTCACAGGCTGAGAAACTGCTCCCTACATTTTCAGAGTTGTTGAAGTCTTGAGGCCAAGTTCTTCTTGTGTAGTGTTAAATTCGGCTGCTGAAAGGACTAAGAGGACTGGTAGCTTTGACTTTGAACTTTCTGACCACACACACCTGAAGGACCTGCCAGCCTGCTAACCAGACTGACCACCTCCTGCTCCCCACACACTCCAAGTGCCTGCAAAGCAGCACCCGCCTGGAGGGGGAAAAGACCTCTGTGGGCACATAAACATCTAACCCTGAGGACATCAGAGCTCCAGAAATCTGAAAAGAGAAACATTTTAAAGAATACATGCCTTACTGGGTGCTGGTGGCTCACGCCTATACTCTTAGCTATAGCCTGGGCAACAAAAGCAAGATCCTATCTCAAAAATACCTAACATAAAAGGCTGTGCTGGTGACTAAAATCCTAGCTACTCAGGAGGCAAAGATCAGGAGGATCGTGGTTCAAGGCCAGTCTGGACAAATAGTTCGAGAGACCCTATCTCAAAAATGCTTAGTACAAAAAAAGGGCTGGCAGGATGCCTCAAGTGGTAGAGTGCCAGCCTAGAAAAGCATCCATCCCTGAGTTCAAACCCCAATACCAAAAAAGAAGAATGTACATCTCATGTTAAAGAAGCACAGAAAGCATTTGTGTATAGTTCCCACATCTTCAAAATTCCTATGGGGTAATGCTTAGCTCAGTGTCAGAATCCATTTTGGAAAGACTTCACCACTGGGGGAAAAAAAAAATTCCTTTGCTAGTTTTTAGTTTGTTGATTCTCTATAGAAAACTTATAAAGTCAGATATACTGGTTTATTGTAACAACTAAAAAAAAAAGGAAAAGTCATCAAATCTTAAATCTATGGGATATCTAATCAACATCAGTGTTATTTGCGTTAGAATAGTCTTGCATCAGGACTGACTGCACTAAGTGGGCCATTAGATAGGGCTTAGAAATTTTTCTTTTTGTATTATTATTTGTTTATAGACAGGGTCTTGGCTACATAGCCCAGGTTGGCCTTGAACTCCAGCTCCTCCTGCTGCCTCACACTCTTGAGTGCTGGGATTATAACATGTGTGACCACACCTGGCGTCTTCTTTTTTTTTTTTTTTTTAATTTGGGGGACATTTTAGTATTCTGTTATGTGTATATACTTCTAAATTTTTCCATATGCATGTAAATATATTGTCATACAATTATATAAAATCACACTATTTAAATGCTTTATGATCTGAAGAGGCATTTTCTTTACAAAACATACCAAGGATATCCAGTATTTATCATTTCTAATGCTACTACTTGGTAGGTACTTCCTGATGAGCCCTTGTGGTGGGCCCTTTCTACAGTGTGCCTGTGGGAGCTTCAGTACACCCATTGTTCCCACAATTCTTGCACCGTGTGATTTGATGGTGGTTTCTTTTTTATTTTATTTTATTATTTTTTTCTTTTTTTGGTGGAACTGGGGTTTGAACTCAGGGCTTCAGGCTTGCAAAGCAGGCACTCTGCCACTTGTGCCATACCTCTAGCCCTGATGGTGGTTTCTTTTAACCACACCAGCACTGCATGGCCGTTTCATACCCGGCTGTATATTCTGGTAATTGGGCTCCTATTGCTTTGATCTCTGAAACTGTAGACAGTACAGGGGCAGCCAGCTGCACTCTGGCTGCTAGACAGCTCTCTGAACTGCAGTGGATGTAGCACAGCTACCAGGAAGTGAGCCTGTGCGCTGGAGGGCTCTACGGAAGCAAAGGCAGGCTGGCTGGACTGGCTAAAACATGGGGGCTCACTCAGTAACCTTTCCATTGCCCTTATCAACATAGTTGATTCTTTCAAGAGCAAAGTAAGAATAATGGTCACAGCTTCTTCTAAATTCTAACTTAAAAAACTCACAATGAAGTTAAAAATAATTACTCTCAGAGTCATTTAGAGGCACAGTTGGAGCTCTGTTCTGATTAACTGGGACATACTAGAAGTAATGCTTAATTCCTGAACACCTATTACCCAGTGTTAGTCTAACATATCAAGTACTTGTCAGAGGACTGAACAAGAGAAATCACTTTGAGCTAAAGCCTCCTGAGTGTTCTGGTGGATGGGTAGCCATTAATCTTTTTGTGCTGGTCTGAACCTTGTACTGAGCTCTCTGCTTCAGCCTCTGGTGTCTGATTTCTTTTCTTTTCGGTTGGGACTGGGGTTTGAACTTGCAAAGCAGGTGCTCTACCACTTAAGCCACACCCCCAGTCCTGCTAT